>NC_137465.1:120161499-121361499 GCF_964235325.1 Thermobia domestica
GTTGTGTTAAGTACTTTTTATTAGGAAGAGAGTGACAGATACGCTGACGTTATGGCATCGATAAGTTTGTTACGGTCTGATGTGAGGAATAGCATTATTGGGACACCCAAGGAATTGGGTAGAACACAGCTACCAACCGTTGAAATGTATTGAGACAATACCGATGGGAGCGAGAAGAAAAAATGAGAATTTCGGGATCCCGGAAAGAGCCTTCAACAAAGGATTTACTTCTATCGTCGCCAGGAAGATTGTAGAAAATTGAGGTTACGCCTCAATCAGCAGCGAAGCAATTTTCAGTGTCAGAAGGATTGTTGCAATGATATTGAAGTACCATAATATTGTTTGTGACTTGCAAAACTCAGCAAAGTCCGGTTTCCAAACTTCTGCGAAACGAATTGCTGATTTTCAACAGTCTGCCAAATATATTTCATTTGATATAGCCTTTTGTAAGTGTTCCGATTCTCTTGCCTGCAACTGCGAAAAAGGAAGAAAAAGTGCCAGTGATAGAGGCGCCTTTTCTTCTAGATCAAAGAACCACAAGATTGAGGCGTAACCTCAATTTTCTACAATCTTTCTGGCGACGATAGAAGATAAATCGTTTGTTGAAATCTCTTTCCGGGATCCCGAAATTCTCATTCTTTCTTCTCGCTCCCATCGGTACTGTCTCAATACATTTCAACGGTTGGTAGCTGTGTTCTACCCAATTCCTTGGATGTCCCAATAATGCTATTTCCTAACGTCAGACCGTAACAAACTTGTCGATGCCATAACGTCAGCGTATCTGTCACTCTCTTCCTATAAAAAGTACTTAACACAACTGAAACACTGTTCTCACTTCTACATACTGCACTTCACACGAAAACAAATTATTTAGTTAAAATTTCCTACAGCACTAATAAATAACTCAAGCAGCAACAATCACGTTCGACACAGCTGGTTGACTACTGGCGACTGATAAGACATATCCTTTCAGCTGGGAAAGTACAAGAGAAGAGGCGTTCGGGGAGAGGTGGGCGGCAGGTGATCTAGTGTGATGAGCAGATGCATATGGCATTGGGAGGCAAATTATTTATACTATTACTGCTCTTAGAATTTAGCACTAAAGTGTTTTCTTCGTTATTCAAGAGACTTCAATAATTTTATATTAAAATGTAATTGTACGATACGCAGAAAATCAGTTACAAATAATTAACTAGGTTTTTATGCTTGTGGTGTACAGAAATAACCGTAATAAATTTGTTTTAAGTATTTATTTCTCCTTTCCAATGCTATTTCAATAATTAAAAGACCGAAAAATATAGGTAATATTTAAAAAATATTTTTTGGAAAATCAGTTGAAAAGTGAATCTTTTGTTGATTTTTCTAATGTTTGGGCTCTACTCGGGCAGCAGAAGGAGTTGTCTGATCGAGTTGAGATTTTTTATACGTTTTAATTGATGCCATTTGGCCAAAAATCCGCACTAGCCGTAACCGGATTTCGAAAAAAAGTTTTTTTCGATACACCCTACTGCTCAATATATGGTGCTACGATAAACCATAGAGAGTTTCTTTATTATGTGTATGTAGAAAGAGTACTTTACACGTACTTTTACAACATATTGGCTGTTGGAATGAAAAGAAAATATTGTGTGTTGTAAAGTAATAGTATAAAGTGCATCTCTCGAGTAGTGAGAAGCAACTAAATATCTTTCCACTTAATAGACTTATGTATAGTTGTATTATGCATATAAATGTGCATTTAGTTCATGTTAGTTTTTTAAAAGAGGTTAATTTTCTTCAGTGTGGTAGTAGAGCAACTGCGTAACTTCGTGAATTGACATATTCAGTTTTTACGAGCGTCAAGTAAAACTATTTGGAATTTTACTTGGTTAAATTATACCTTCTGAACTTGTTTCACAGTTTCATATGTGGTGTTTAACTGACTTCTTTTGTTGCTGAAGAGTTGATTTTTTTAGCTTTCTTATTGAGAAACAGAAAACTTACAGAAAGCTATTGAAAATAAAGCGTACTTATGTGAACTTCACGAATTCGTGTGCTTGTTGGAATATGTCTTGTAGCTGCCGTGACAAAAACAACTCTTGTGTTATATTTGGGCGAAGAAGTGAAACTAAAAGCTCGGAGAGAGTCATTATTACCATTAATGAGAAAAGCTTACGAGCTTTAATTTGCTGTAAGGTCAGTGTTCAGGAAAAGGTTTGGGCGCCATCAATTTGATGTAAATTTGTTTCAGGACACTTGCAGGTTGATTAAAAAGTGCCCCATAAATGCATCCATTTTACTATCCCTAAGATGTAGCATGAACTTTGTAATCATCTTGACTATTGCTATTTTTTGTCTTTTGAACATCACTGGCATGGCTGTCCCGTAAAGTAAAGTATCAAATAGACTATCCAAACATATCTCCTACTTTGAAAAGTATCACTCATGATGATTCAATGCAAGTTATAAAACCTTCAGAATATTTTCCGTGGTTTCAAGAATGCGAGTTCGCACATGCGGAAAAACGAAGAATTTTCAGTATTGTCAAACACAGTATAGCATTTGGTCACCCGAATAGAATTAAATGATCTATTTTAAGTTTAAGACTTAGATTATACTAAAACCTAAAGCGCAACTATTTGGGTCTAGATTTCAAGGGCCTTATGCAGAGTCTTTCTGACACATGATTACTGCATTACTAAAGAGATCAACTAACATAAGTTTCCTGCAGTAATCAGGCCTTTAGTATGACGCTAATCATACGTCAAAACGACTCTGCATAAGGCCCCAACAGTGGATTTTTTTGGACAAAGAAGTAAAGGTATCGTATTATTCAAGAGTCAAGTATTTCAAGTTTTATTTTTCAACAGATGGGTGTTTAGTATACTCTAACAACCTACGGGGATTAATGGATGAACTCCATTTAGAATATTTTCGTAGCGAATGGAGCCTTTTTATTGATTTTCCTAAAACTACTTTAAATGCGGCTTTACTACATAACGGAAAAAAACAAGTCATCAATATCGTTTGCTTACATTTCATATGGGAGACATGTATGATTATCTGAAAAGTATGTTGCTTAAACAATGCTATGAAGATCATCTTCAGAACATATGTGCTGACTTGAAACTTGTAGCGTTATTGATTGGATTGTAAGGGGATATACCAAGTTTTGCCGCTTTATTTATGAATGAGATAAACATTAGTCTGTTAAACAATAGCTACCCAAAAAAGAATACATTCCTGGTCAGAACAATTTAGTACAAGAGGCTTTGATTGATATGTCTGAAAACATATTACCACTCTTTCATATTAAACTTTATATAATATATATAATAAAAATGTTTGTGATAGCAATGGGTAAACAAATATAAGTATTTGCCAATTTAAAGAAAAGATACTCATTTATAACTGAAGCGAAAATGAAAGAAGGTACTTTCATTGATCCGGAAGTAAGGCAGGACGCTTACTTCAGAAACGTACTGATGTTGAACAATTCAGACAGAAATGCATTTGAAGATGTTTATAAGATTTTTCTCGACAATAGAAAGGCTGAGAATTATGAAGACGTTGTGACGGAACTGATTTGTTGGTACTTCAACTTACAACGTAACATGTCTTCAAAGCCAAAGTATCGTCTCCCTTAGCCTAAAGGGGCATAATTGTGGGAAGTTTAAACCGAATTGCATTTCATAAAGCTACACTTTCTCTATTCCGATTTAGACTTTTTTCAAAACATATAAGAGCAGTTTCTGATGAACTTGGTGAAAGATTGCATCACGAAGTCGACAAAATAGAAACCGCATATCGGTGGCACATAAGCCACCATTAAAAAAAAAAAAGCATATTACTTTGGACTCTTCTGAGAGATACATTAAGAGAGCAATAGAAAAGGCAGAAAACAACAAAATAAGATCCTTCGGAGGAAGTTACTAAATGGGTGAAACAAAACATAAAAGAAGAGAAATTCATAAGTTAAAGAGTACCGAATGTCTAGAGTTCAAATTTGAAAAACCCTTAATCAATATCTCAGGTACAATAATCACTTAACATAATCAATACCTCAGGTACAATAAAGAATAATGCAGCAATGCATAGATTTTAAAACTTTTCTTAATTTTTTGCTTTACCTTACCACGTAGTTTGCAAATTCATTTTGAATATTTCTTCCCACATGATTTCAGAATACTTAAATTTATGAAGCTAGAAACTGAACATTGGATAATAAATAACCTATCTAAAATATAATTCCAGCTTTGGTGTTCTGCTCAAAGTTGAATATGGTATATGCTGTCGATAGTTGCTCTACGTTTTAGTCCATTTCCAAGATTAAATCAACACTCTTTGTAATGCTTGTTGGCTGCCTTTGCTCTTGATTCGATTTCCGTTGCGAAAACATTACAATTTAAACATATGACGGCAGTTCACGTTTTATTTAGTATTGCTGCTGAAAGAGAACAAACATAACATAACAACAATCTAACGAAATCAGGCATTCACCGTCTGCAGATTAAGAACGACGCATGGAATCAATTGCAAATATTGAAAAATAATCACACATTTAAAAAAGATGAAATTGGTGGATATTAAACAAATAAAATGCATTGCAGTGACAGTGGGACAATCATATTACAAGAAGGAATTATAGTAACTGGACGAAAGTGATCCTTGATTATATATCAAGGAAAAAGAAAAAAACGTCACAAGGTATGGTGAAATCAAGAAGCACTGAAGGAACATGGGAAACAATTGCCAAGGATAAATGATTGTGGGAAAGAGTCCGAAAAAACATTCATCCAGCAGTGATTTATAATCACTCACAATGTTAAATGTAATTTGTTTTTCGAACACAATGAGATGCTTTAGATCGCTGTATTTTTTTATTTCATCTTTGGTAAAATCAGTATGTTCAGAATTATTACCATTTTGTTTAGTTAAATATTTACTACAGTTAACATTTCGTATTTGTAAGGTAAATAGGTTTATTGGTTGCTTTGAAGTTTTACATTTCTTTCGCACCTAGGCTTTATGAAAATAGACCTACAGCATAATTTCAAATGTAAAACACTTGCTCCTCCAGAGGGAATCGAACAAAGTATCTAGCGTTAACCATTTAACCAGAAAAAATAATTTTGTAAGGTACTTGTAGATGGGAAAAAACAGAAACAAATTATGACAATAGTAGTCAATATAACAGCATATTATACAAATACCATTCCGTAACAAAGTAGAAATCGCACTCGCAATTTTGTCTTGAATTCGCCAGCTGGCAATTAAGACACTCAACTAAACAGGTTGCAGATTATATAAAATTCAGAAAGTTACGTACCAAGATTTTGACAATAATATTACTCAAAGAAAGTAGGAAGGTGTATACTGTAGTTGTGATTATTTTCGTGGAATTTCCCTATTCGTTTAGTAACATTATTTTAGGATTGATGCTCTGTCTAAACATGAAAGCTTCATGGGAGTTAAAAAGTGTTTATTGATAATATCACAGAAATACTATATTATAGGAATACAGAACCTATTGGGTCCTGATCTACAGAAATACTACAGGATGAATAAATAGCAATGAAACCCACTAATACACTGAACATTATATGGAGGGAATAACAATAATATTTTGAAATCATGGTCCATGTTTTGATCCTCTACAGATGAGGCTACTCATAGAACTGTTATCTGAATTGACTACTAGGGCTTCTCTTATCATCAGAATTCTATCACTTTGAAGCGTAGGGCCCCGAGTAGTTGCCGGGTTCGCTACATGTAGAGACCGCTAGTATTGACATGCTTGTATCAATAAGAAAACATAGATACCAATGGCAATTATGTAATTCACTTAGATAACATGGTGAGTATCTTTCCCTTGATAATTAGTTCTTGATAAACGTAATTTTGGAATTAGGTGTACATGTTTAATGATAAAGGAAGTCATCGGAAAAACTCCTCCTTGTAAATTCTTCAATTTGTCAGTTTGTTTGTTATAACTTGGCGAAAACCATCTCCTATTTAAAATACAAAAATATTTACTCCAGTTTCAAAATTATTCAGAAAATAAATTGAAAAATATAATTTTTACTGTAGTTGTCAATTGTCCAAGTAAAACTATTGGTTTGGTATATTTTACAGAGAATATAAGGTAAATTATTTTTCGTTTAGAATGCTATCATAGCTGAATGGATAGCTCTCTCGCTTGGGTTGTTGGTTGGGTTGAAGTTTAGAGTTCCTTTTAGCATGGGCGCTATATGAGAGTTGAACCAAGTGGTGACCATTAATCGAAAGTTTGGGCGCAATTCCACAGTCCTACCATTCTTCCCTTCAAAATTTACAATTATTTTTTTCCCCAAATTTATCGTTCTTCCCGAAATTTGTAATTCTGCTCTCAAATTTACAATTCTGATATCTTAAATTTACTATTGTTTCCCAAATTAATCATTCTTCCATCAATTTTTCATTTTCCACCCAATCTTACCACTCTTTCTTTCAGAATTTACCATTCTGTTCCACAATTTTATATTTGCCTCCAATCTTACCATTCTTTACCTTCAAAATTTACCATATTACCTCCAAAGCAAATCTTTACCCAAATTTACAATTTTGCTTTAAGAATGTACCTTTCTGCCTCCAAATTTATCATTCTCTATTTTGATTGTACCGTTTTCAATGAAGAAGTTTCTCCCTAAATAATCTGAGAAACACAACTTGCGTCCTAAAAGCTGTCTGTAGGCACCTCTTCGTGCACCTACAACTTAACGAAGAATGAGCTTTAAGCGGGAATCAAAAACAGGTCTTCCATGATAAGAGCGTACGCTCAGCACATACACAGGTTGATTCGTTTATATTGAGCTGAAGTCATTTGCAACAATATCGCGCATGCGCAACCCATAGTAGTGATATTGCCATGAGGCAAGCAACAACATCACGTTAGCCACTTAGCAGAGCATCATGGTCGAGCTTAGTCTGATGCTGCCAAAAGTTAACAGATTTTGGAAGTGGTTATTGTAGCGCTTTCCAACGTTAGGTTGTCGGCGTCGTGCGTCGTAGAAATGTGTAAAGTGCGTAAATTTCGGTTAGTCGTGCCACTGTGAATCGCAATACAAGGAAATATGAGAAAAATTAAATGAAATCTTTGAGTTTTACGTGCCACGGTTATGCCGGTTAGGCTAAAGGAGACGGTGATGATGAGTAATGAATGAAAGGGTGGGAGTAATGAATGAAGAAAGTGGGAGGAAACGGGAGAACCCCGAGAAAACCCACGCACACGGTGTTTGTCCACCACAAAACTCGCTTGGCGGGGCTGGGATTGAACCCGAGACCCCAAGCACCAGAGGTGAACGCTCTACCACTAAGCCACCGCGGCCCCTCAAGGAAATATGAGGCACAGAGTCCTAGCTCCACCACACCGACGCCAACAACTAGAACTGTTTCTCATAAAAGTTTCATAGTTGTGGTCAGTTTCTTGTGCAGGGGCAAACTGCGTCTCCAAAAGGCGGAGCGAAATGTCAAAATTAATTACGTGTACTATTAGATTCATGTCCTAATTGAAATGTACCAGCATAAAATCACAGTATTTTAGAACAAAAGTGAACTAGGTTGAACCGAACCAAGACAAGGTATACAAACACAAACATCACTGGAATTCAATTCCTATATGGAACAGGAAACTGAAATTGCAGCAATTCTCTTCTCTGACATTTTTTCAAGGGTCTAGATGCCAACTAATTGGCTTATTGTGCTTTCGGACTCCTTAAGCCCATCGACGTCCGCTTCATCACTGACCTGTGGAAGTGTAAAGAGGAAAGAGATGCAATACTCGTTTTTTTTTTTTTTTTCAATGGAAACTCCGATACCGGGTAACAGTCAGTAGAGTTTGACTGGAGATCGAACACAACCGGAGGTGAAAACACAGCCTTCCCTAGGTAAGTCAACATAAGGAAATCAACTTCTGTGCGGAGTGCGGATTTTCTGAAATGCAATTTTTTCATCACTTATTTATTATGTTGAAAAACTTTCCATATATATAACGGAGAGAAATTATAAAAGAATTCCAGTTGAGAATTTTTCTTTTCAAGACGAGCAGGTAAAGGGGGAAAAGACATCACGAAACAGTTTATATCAAAAATAATGAAATGCTTGCATTGTTGTAGGTTATTCTTTCCTGTTTATCTTTGTTTAATTTATGAACAAATGGTGCGAAAATATTAAAAGGGTTTAGAGTTAAGTTATTGTATTCGCAGCTATGAATGGTATGTTGTGCTACTGCTACTAAGTTAAAACGCAGAAAAATGTTGGTCTCTGAATTTTTTGTGTTGTTATTCTATTGTGTTACATTGTAATAAATGGACACAAACATTCAGCAGGATGTTAGTTTTAAAAGTCACATAAAAATGCTGTGGTTTCATCTTCATATCTGTAATTAATTTTCCTTGTTTACACTTTCTTGCTTTATATGTACTATATATACAGTATATGTATATTATGTAGGAAAAACTTTTGGAATGTAACAAGTTGGAAATGGTGATTACAACAGTAAAACTAACGACACTTGCTTACATACAATGTTGTGTCTGGGTTAGAATTATGTGCAACACACTTTATGAATTTCTGTGTTACTCTTAGGAGAGAATGAATAACGGAAGATATAATCTGCTACTTGACAGTACATTTACAGAGCATAAATAAATTTGCAACCTGTTTCACAAGAATAAAGACCACAATCTTGCCAATTGTTGGGATTGAATGACATACGTTTTACAGCTTAAAAATTATTTTCTCTCGAAAACCACGCATGGGAATATATTATGTCGTTTTGTTCATCTCGATGTAGTCTATAGATTGATGTAATTGTCTCATCTTTGGAGAATAGTCTATCAGGTTGTTCCATATGATATAATCGTTTAAGCAAATAGGTCTTATTTATGTCGTAAACATGCAATGTTTTGAATATATTTAATCAATGCATGTTCCATCTGCATCAATACACTTATGCCATCGAATATAAAGTGATTTGTTGACAGTTTCTTGATTGATAAAGCGTGTACTCACCAAAACGCATCCGAATGTTTAAAGAAAATTGGCAATCAGTAGGAGAAAATTCTGGTGAGTATGGTGGATCAGGCTGAACATTAAATTTGTTGTTTCATTTTCTGTCGTGTCCCACGCAAATAATTTTTTCTTATATTTTCATGAAGAATAAATAATTACACCCTTTCCGTTTAGCAAAATTGATTCTGGTAACAAACAATGTTTAGTGCACAGTATCAACGGTAACAGTAATACTATATATAATGGTTTCACTCATTTCTAGGTAGCTGAATTAGGGAACTCACCTTTTGATTCCACCAAAATTTAAAAATTGTATTCTTGGGTATAGACTTAGTTTTAGTGTATGTTTGGCTTTTAATGTGCCCCCAGCCACTGTGCTGAACGTCTACGACGTGATTAAACGGATCAGATGATATTGTTTTTTCATTTGATACTCAATGGTGTGCAGATCTTCAGACATTGTAGTTTATGTCTTTCTGTGAACGTATGAGGAATGCATTTGCAAGCTTTTTTAAATTCCCAAAGGTTGCGATATCTTTGAAAACTGTAACTATACCTACTTTTAGTTCGGTAGAAAGTATGGAAGACTTATGGAAGGTTTAGCTTCAAGTAGTGCCTTGAGGCCATCGTCACAGAGGATGTTGTCGGGTCTCCCACAGTCTTATGTTCTTGAAATCTAATTAAATCTTTCAGTTTTAACGTGGCACGATTATGTTCTTTAGGCTAAGAGGGACGATGGTTAAAGCGAGCGAATGATGATGGAAGAATTGGTGGAATGAGAAAATGGAAAGCTTAATGACAGGATTTTTCAGTGTTAGTTCATCATAGTACGTGATCATACAGTATTAATTTTCAGATTTACAAAAATATATTTTTCTGGGTTCTCTTGTAAACTACGCATGAGGATTAATATTTATCGATATAATTCAACTCAAGTCAGATGAATCTATCAATTTGGCGTACATCTTATCTTTGGACACTCTTTTGTTAGGCTAATAATATTGTGGACAATTAATATCAACATGGATCCGGAGTAGAAATATCATATAGTTCTCAGTAACTACAGCGAAAGTTCCTTTGAATGAAATTTTTCTAGATCTATAATAAATATTAAATATTTCAGTTTAATGTCCCAAGATTATGCCTTTTTAGGCTAAGGAAGGCGATGATTAAGGCAAGTGAATGATGGATAGAAGAATTGTGAATGAGAAAATGGGAGGAAACGGGAGTACCCCGAGGAAACCTACGAACACAATGTCCATCACAAACTTACTTGGCCGAGGATTGAAAAAGGGACCCCACACACCACAGGTAAGCGTTGCTCCCTTGAACCACTTTGCCCCCCTTTCTTGTACTCGGTAATATAGAATTTGACGATGTTTCAGACTAGATGACCTTCCAATCATTTGTTGTTCAGAATTAATTTCGAAATTATATTAAAAAGAATCAAACACTAATGCAAGTAAGATTTTAAAATATAAATTTTATTACTGTTTTTTGTAAATGAATTACATAAAATGCCGGAAATATAATTATTCTACACCACCATCTTCTAATATGGAGAGTAAAATTCATGATCATTACTATTTGCACCACAAAATATCTTACAAATGTGTAATTATTTTTTATAGTTATTATGTATATAGTGCCTTCTTTTTTTTCCCACTGTCTTTCATTCCCATCTTGCGATGGGCGGGCCGTAGAAGCTGACGCCTTCTCTTTGGCCAGAGTGATGTCTGTACTGTGTGACGAGTATTATTGTGGTGGGATACAGGTTGCTAGCATATTGTAGGTTGTAATGAGCCTCTTACCTCTCTATGTTATTATTAAACCTCTCATAACAGGATGGATCCTGTTTCGGTCATGGGAAGCTTGCAATTGGGATTAATTTATCAGACTTCGATTTGAAGTGCAAGTTCGGCATGAGTAGTGAGTTAATCGAACAGTTGAAGTTCCTTTGTTTGAAAAAAAAGTTGAAACCAAACTATCTAAAAGTTTCTAATAATGAAAATAACTCTAATTATTTTGCAAGGAATAATAATTTCAACATTTCTTCTAAGAAAAACACTTTGTTAAATCATCTTCTCACAATCCATTAGAAGAAAAAAAATTACACCTACTCAGTATTTAAAGAGATGACATAGTCTCTAGTACATAAAGCTTATAAACATGAATGCAAAATCTAATAAAATTTAATATATTAAAATAACATTCAGTAATCAAAATTAAATAAATAAATATGCCAATAATTAAACATTGAATACAACTATTTAGACAAAATAAAACTGGAACAGAATAAACAGTCTGTTACAAGGTGCAATCAGAAAGCTTGTCAGTATTAGGGCCAATCCTACCATCTTCTGATATCTGTCTGATGTAAATATCATCCCGACATCTTTTGGATAAGTGTTCTACAATGTCCTGATAACAATCAGGTGGCTGATAAACCCTATCAGCTGGTTGTTACCTTCACAGGAAGTCCAATTGCCTGTTAACAGCTATCAACTACCTGTTAGTTGTCGTATAGTGAATCATGGACGAAATCGAAAAATTGTTGATGCTGTCAGAGGACGATGAGGAGATTGTTCAATATATAGCGAGGGCTAGAAGACCAAAAATCATCAGACAACGAAACGATCACTTTGATAAATGGGCTGAAGAAGAGTTTTTGATCGATTTCGATTGACAAAAGACAGTTATCGTCAGCTGCATGAGGAAATTGCTGACAAGATAAGAACTCAAACTGATAGGGTAAGTTTTAGTTCGAATATATGCCAATTTATGACGATAAGTAGTGCCCGTTGGCTACTAGTGCCCGCATATAAGCGCCATGTAATTTGTGTAGTTAGAAGATGAAGAAATATATTCTATATAAAAATATAGAGTTTAATTATTCAAATTGAATAATATATAAAAACATATATAAATTATTAATCTAATTTACATATGTTTAGAGGTGAAATATCAAATAAATGAATTAATTAAAAGCTAAGATTGTGTTATCACGTGTAGTATTATAAAATAGTGGACCTGGGAGTAATATATAACGAAATTAACGTTATAAATTTTAGTATTGCTTCTTAGGTTGTAAAAGTGAACAGCAACATTTCTATGTATATGGTACCAATGCATATGTAAGTGTACCCTAAAAAGTGTTTATTACTTAAGTTTGTGTTTGCCTTTACGATAGTGTACCCCTAGACTATAACGTGCATAACAAAAAATACCGGTACTCATATCTATTTCCCATGTTTCCAATAGGATAATTTAAACAAGCACACTAAAAACGCATTTGACGTTTCAATTGTTTTCAGTATGAGAAACAGAAAACCAACCAATCAAATGGTCCGTTATAACCTTGCTTCAGGTTAACTATCTGACAGAGTATATATCAGGCACAGCACATTGTAGAACGAACCACGGGTTAAAGTAACTGACAACTTCCTAATATCTAATTCTGACTGTTAGTAATCAGAAAGAATATCATGATATTGTAGGACTGGCCTTAATAGTAATAGAACATAAAACTACAGCGTGGAAGAAACTAGATAGATGATGATTGTGTATAATGGTGTTGTGTCCAATTATCGGAGGTGCCACGTAAATTCCCCAAACGTACAGTTTATTTTTCAGCTGCTGCCTTGGAAAATGTTCGCAAAAAATAAATTTTCTTTTTCAAACATTCAAAAACATTGTAGTAACACTTTTCATAGTTTTTCTTAATGTAGAATTGTTGCATTGAGCTTTTTTCTTTTAATATTTTTACCCTTTTTGTTAGTCAAACTATTTATAAAAGGTAGTGCCATCTTTGGTACAATTATTCACAATATTCGTGAACATTATTGCTTTATGAGTCAGCTTGGTATTTCATAATTTTATACATTTATCTTAAAATCTCTCAACGATAGTCAAGTCTGTACGGGAATAAATTCACCCAAACCTGGGGAAAAAATAGTATACAACGGGTCCTCATCATCTTCTGTGCGCGTGGATACTTCCTACTGTTGCACTACGTATAAAAATGATTTTATTACATTTACAAGTGGTAATAGAACACGCAGGAAACCCAGATCATGTTACCGTGATCTGCGTTTCTTATGTGTTCCCTTACCACTTCTACATCAAATAAAATCATTTTTATACGTAGTGCAACAGTAAGAAGCATCCACGTGCACGTGACATATGATATGTGTTTCAAATGCCCCACATATACTCATACACAACGTACAAGGGCACAGGGCACATTTCAAAAATGCAATAAAAATAAGGGAGGGAGTACCAAGCGAAAACGCGCACAGAATAAGTAAAAGGGGCATATTATTGTTAATCAAGAAATATAAATCACTGTAAAAGTTAATGCAACATAGAAGTGCTTACCGCCCACGTGATGAAATTTTAAACAGTCAATCCACTGAAAAGAATGACTCATTAAGTAGAATAGAAGATGTTAAAGCACCAATATAAATACAGATAAAAATCATACACCTGGTTCACGATCCACGCACTTTACTTACCCGTGCAAATACCACCATTTTCCTCTTCTCTCCTTCCCGCTGATAGTACTCCAGCGTGCTGCCACCTACGTGTAGAACACAAAGCACAAGCTACGTCAATGTACGCAGAACCAAAAAAATGACACCTGCACGTAGGCGGAACCTCTGGCTAGAACTTCAGGACGTTATACGGCCTGCAAGAAAATTCCCGAAAATGCAAATTACCAGTAAATGAAAGTAGCCAAAAAAAAAAAAAAAAAAAAAACCTTCGCGTTGCGTTCAGCTCTACGGAATGACCCCAAACCTTGACGCAAAGCTCTACGGGATAACCCCTCAAACCCGTTTTCTTCACAAAAACCGGTAAGCAATCACGCTAGACCTGCTACTACTGCATACAACTCTCAAACAGTTGAAGAGCGTTTGCCGTCGAACAAAACAAATAAGGAGTACGATCACAAAGGTGAATATACGTATCTTGTTTTTTATATTCGTATCACCAGGAAAGTGAACGACACTCGCTTCGTTACCGCATTTTTAAGTTCCTAGATGTTCAATGAATAATCTGTAAAAGACTGCACATCGTGCGCCCTCGGGAAGTGACGAGTACTTGACGTCTACTATTAGCGTATCTTTTCACACACACACAAAAAAAATAGTTCGTAGTGTTATATTGATCCAAAGAGTTATTTTCTAGAAGTCACGACTCTCCAACATTTGTGCCATCCAAAGTGGTCAATATACCAAATATGACTGTCCGTATATCAGAATGTAATAACATAATCACTGTTCTGTTGAATTAGGATTAAAATTACAACAATATCTCACTTTAGAAAATATGTTACAAATGGAATTTATTTTCCATCGATACAGGTAACATACCAGGTGTTCAAGGGCGCCCATGTTGTGGTTCCCAAGGAGGGGCAAATGTACGCGACGTTTCAAAAATAGTTTCAAATTTTGCTGTAACTAATGTAAAAATTCTATTGGATTTTCGATATTCTGAAGTGCAATTTCCTCTAGGGGAGCGAGCGCCCCAACTTGCTCCCCCTGATGGGCGCCCTTGCAGGTGTTATTAGTTGTAGTCTGATTTATTTTATTGTAGTTTGAGTTGAACATTTAAGGCTTTAATATATTTCGAATTATAGATTACTTTAGGGTAAATATTTTCCGAATAGACCGATCTAGTGATCCGCGTTGCTTATTATATTCAATTAGGCCTACTTGACATTGTCGTGCCTGAATTAATTAATTTTAATTAATTTATTAAATAATTAAGGACAATGAATAAAAATTTTATCTTTGTATGTGCTTTTGCATGTAATTATTTATATCTGAACTGCTTCCAGAGAAATTATACTATCAAAGTATTCCATGATGGAGTTTATAGAAATTGAAAATTGAATGATGTGTGGCAATGAATGTGACCTTCGTGAACATGATTTTTGTCTGTTAATATTTATCCTAGTTATTTGAAAGTATCCACTTTATCAAAAGTATTATTTAATATTTTAACGTATTCATAATTTGCCTTATTACGGTCTCGACGCACTTCCATGTGTTTAGTTTTATCTGCATTTACTTTTAAACTCTTGTTCCTGCAAGCGTTTAATAAGACCTCTGCATTTCTTTCTATTGTTCTCCTATCATCCCCTATTAAATTTACATCATCAGCGTACGCATAACCTGGTGAACACCGTCAGCTCTAGGTCCTGGTTGCTATCTTTGATTTTACTTATAGCGTATTCCAGGACAAAGTTGAATAATAATGGCGACAACGCATCTCCTTGTTTCAGGCCATTCTCGACGTGAAAGCTCGTGTCCAAAAATTTTCCCAGCCGGACTCTACTTTGGGATTCATTTAAACATGCCTTAATTGATCTATTAGCTTTTTCGGTATTCCAAATTCTGTAAGAACGTTATACAATGTTTCTCTCCTAACCGAGTCGTAAGCCTTTCTAAAATCAATAAATAGTTGATGTACCGGGCTCTGTGTTCCCACTTCTTTTCCACTATTTGGCGAATGGTAAATATTTGGTCGATAGTTGATCGATTTCGTCTAAATCCACACTGATAATCTCCAATCATCACATCTGCGTATGGGGTCAATCTTGCTAATAAAATGTTTGAAAGGATTTTATAGGATGTTGACAGAAGAGAGATGCCTCGATAATTAATACAGTCAGTTTTGTCGCCTTTCTTGTGGATTGGAACAATGATTGATTCTTTCCACTCTTATGGCAATTCTTCCTTGTTGTAGGTAAGGAGAATGAGTTTGTGTATCTTGTTCTACAATTTTTCGCCTCCAGCTAAAATTAACTCAGCCGGAATTTCGTTTACACCCGGAGATTTGTGTTTCTTTATTTTCTTTATAGCGATTTCTACTTCTATTCGGTTGGGTTCTGGAATATAAGTTTCTGCGGTGTGTATTCCCCTTTCTCAACGCACATTAGTTTTTGCTGCGTGTTAATCAAATCGTTAAAGAAATCTTTCCATCTATTTAAAATGCTATCTGTATCAGTGACAACTGTTACATCAGCTTTCTTTAATATAAGCACGAGGTTGATAGCCTTTCTTAAATTCGTGATCCCTTTATACATGTCCCGAATGTTTTCATTTTTACTATTATCTTCAAGTTCCTAAATTGTAGCTTTCAAAAACTCGCGTTTCTTTGTTCTAAAAGTTTTGGAAGTTTCCTGCCTGATATCTACGAAATTTTGTTTAGTTATTTCATTCGGATTTTGTAGCCAACGTAATTTTGCCTGTTTTCTCTTTTCTGCTAGTTCGAACCATGGTTTTTTCCTACGTATTTCCGCGTGTCCCAATTTCTCTTTTGGGAAAGGATGCTTCGTAAACAAAGAAAAGAATTCAATTGCTGGAATATTTTTCTCCATAATCTTAAGGTTACATCTGTTAACTAAAGAGTATATGACATGCGTCAGATTTCTGTAACGATTCCTGTAATGTTATTGAGATCAAGGGCGCCGATATTGGGGGGTCGGGCCCCCAAAGCTCACGTGGACCCCCTGTATTTTTATGAATATGTATTTTTATATGTATTTTCTCTTGTTATATGTATTGTTTTATGCATTTTTTATGAATGCCCCCTCCCCAAAGTTACAGAAAAATCGGCGCTCTTGATAGAGATTATCATCATTTTGCTCAAAGAGTATTGTTGCGTCATACATAATTGATATTCTTTCTTCATAGTTTTGGAGAAGTCATTATTTATATTATTATATTATTATAAAACAATTTTAACGTGGATCTTTGTGGATGCCTAATTAGAATCATACCAATTATAAATATGCATGTATTCAGATTTCAGAATGTGTTCACGGCAGTGATTTGTAATACTGATATGTACTACTACTTCATCTACATCGCCTAATATATAATATACTCTACAACAGTTGATCAGATTCCGTAATATGAGTTTCATCTCCCTTCTCTAGAATAAGCCTCAAATCTGCACACCACCCAATGTTGAAGACAACCAATGGCGTATTTAGGATTTTGTTTCGAGGGGCTATGCCCAACACAAGGAAGGAAGTGGGCAATTGACCACCTGAGTCTGAGAATTAAATATATTTTAATTTATGCATAAATTGAAGTTATAATGGTAAGAATTGCAGACCGATAAATTCTATAAGATATGATGCAAACATTTAGGAGTGAATCTAACCCTTTATTCTATTCATACAAGAAAAAGAAAACATCCTCTTGGCCTTCCTAATTTCCCGGGCAAATTATTCCCCCGTTTTGATTTTCTTTAATTCAAACATTTCCTTCTTTTAAAAATAACTAAACGATATAATTTTTCCTTTGTTATAATAACTAAAGTCCTGTCATGTTGATATCCGCGCAAGTTGGTGTGGAACGCCAGTTTCGCTTATCAACTCCTCTTAGTTTTGGTGTTACTGATGACGGCCGACTTGAATCACAACTGACAACGGTCGATAAAGTATGATAGATGAAATGAAAGAAAGGAACGTCAAGAAAAAGAAATAGAAAAGTAGAAAGGACGAAAGAAACAACAAAAGGACGCAGTTCTTGCATGGAATGAAATTTTAGAAATACACTATTATTTCTGAACAAAAAGCATAAGAAAATGGAAAGTCAATGACACTCTTAGAAATGGTAAGAAGGATTATTGTTGTACGTGGAATGCAAAAAAACTAACAAATTTATTTCGGGGGGAGCTTGAGCCCGATAGCCTCCTAAATACCCCACCGAAGACAATTCTGCTCCCCTGATCCTTCACAGCATTGATCACTGATAAACCAGACATGACATACCACCGCATACCGTCTCACTTTGACCACAATATATATATATATATATATATATATATATATATATATATATATATATAGTGGCGGATCCAAGGGGGGCTATAGGGGATGACGGTCAGGTATACACTGGATAAAATGGACTTCAATCCTGCTTTACACTGGATAAAACGACAAAATATGGTTTAGCCCCTCCCTTGATCATATCCTGGATCCGCCCCTGCAATATATACGTATATATATATATATATATATATATATATATATATATATATATATATATATATATATATATATATAATATGGGAACGGTCTTACTCGTCCCCCCCCCCCAATGTTGAAGACAGATTTGCGCTGATGGTTGCAGTCGAAGATCCCAATCTCCAGGTTTGCACTTTTAACACTAAATATTCTATGGTAGGATAGCTCACGCAGAAGTCAAGAGGAAGAAACCTGCCAACTACTGAAATAATATTAGCAAGATTACTTTGATTTGATTGCAGCAGAACCACGATATCACCATTGTTATCAGCTTTCCAGCAAGCTTAATAGTTACCTACTTCTCGTTTATTCGCAGGCTTCTGATCCAATATACAAAGAATTCGCACCAGTAAATTCAAGCATGCCTTCAGCTCGTGAAAAGCTATTCGTAATTTAGATTATGGCTATGAGTCCTACAGAGAGTGTACAAGATCTCATAAAGAAGATAACACAGTTAAGTGAAAAAGATTTTTATATAGAAAAGCAGTTAACCCTGCGTTAAGCGCGTAGGTTATGTTGTACAATTAGGCGCGTGGGTGACAGATGTCACCCACCCATTAAAATGTATCTAGAATATGTAACACTGTTCTACTGAAGATAACGGACTTTTGTTTCATGATTACTAAACTTATTCCAAGCATATTACACAATTGTCTTTGAGATGTTCTCCATACATAAATCTCTTAGATTTCAAGCATCACTTCGTTGTAGGTTTGCCTCTTCCCCTTGCAGAAGCGTGGCAACGTCTTCTGGAGCCTGATGGCTTCTCAAGATCGACCATTTCCTCTTTCTCAACACCAAGTAACAGTCGGAGTCGGCCCCTCTTCCTAATTTCAACTGTAACTTGGGAAATATAGCATAGGCGTTGCGTCTTAGGTTTAATCATTTTGCAGGTGATGTCCTCCAAAACAACTCCTTCGTGACAATTGAGGTGAACTGGTATTGAATTTCAGGATGCAGCGTTCATTAATTGCACATATCTGTAGAAGAACAGAAAATATCACCATGGGTCATTTTGTTCCGATTCAGTGTTGTGGTCACTGTTGGTAGAAAGTGTCACGGTAGACTACACATACTGTGTACCGTAAGATTTATAGTCTGTGGTTGTAGGTTGATCAAGATAAAGAAGATGTATTGAAGGATATTAAATATATGTCGTAAAGACAAAGATTAGGAAGATTGTAAGTATATGAATTCAGAGAGATTCAAAGAGATTATTATCTAAAAATATAATAACAAGGATACAGTTGAATGGAAGAGGAACAAAGAATTCAGGTTATATAGTAGTGTATACATGTGTTTGATTTATAGTGGAAATAAGATTCCGGATAGATTACGTTAAAGTTTATTAAGTTACCAACACTAGACAAATACCCTTTAAGAAAGTAGCATCATATCATTTTATAAAGTAACAAATGGCGCAGTCGGTAGGATACGAAGTCTAGGCTCTCTATTTGGTGGGAACAGATAGAGAATATGGTGGACATCAAAGTTAAAAGGTGCATTGGAAAGGAATTACAACAACGAGATCAGGAAATAACGCTATTAAAAGAAGAAATATCTTTTTTAAAACTACAACTACAGTGTAAAGAGGCAAATACTTCAATTGAACACAAACGTAATGACTGTAAAAGATGTAAACGTGCCCACAACAACAAGGATTGCCCAACTAAATCCAAGCGATGTTTTAGATGTCTTTTTATTGGTCATTATGCAAGGGCATGTTTGGCAAAAAGGTTGAACCCCAAGTTTGAGTTCAAACAGGCAAGCAAAAACACTAAAGTTTCGAAAGTTGCCCAGGAAAAACCTCATCATAATCTAAACAAGTTAAGTGTAGAAATTACAAGATTAGATAAGGCCAGCTATCAGGTTAGGCTGCCAGAAGCCAAAAAGCACTTTAGTAAAAAATCTTCGAATGTCAATAGTACATTGTCATCTGTAAATTTTGGAAGCAAACAAATGGAAGAAACGGAGAAGAAGATCGAGAAGAAAGCACTGGAAGTTAAGCCCAAGTCCGAAAAAATTGAAGTGGTGACTGCTAGGAGGAAGTTTAGAATTGATGAGTCAATTAAGGATAATAATACTAACAGGAAAGGCGTGCAGGAGAAGGATGACAATGAATGCATGGTTTCCAGGGTTGCCAGTAGTGAATGCGTCATTTCCAGTATTGCCAGTGGTGAATGCATGATATCCAGGGTTGCCAGTAGTAAGCCTACGAAGAACTTGAGCAAATTAATGCCTAGATTTATGAAGTTTTTGGTAAAGACGCACTCAGAAAATAGAGCTGAAAGAAAGGATTAGAAACAGATAAAATGTTCCTTAAAGAATTGTTGTTGAAGTTTTGGAAAATAAAAACAAAAATGTAAAGGGGGGAGAGTGTTGGTAGAAAGTGTCACGGTAGACTACACATACTGTGTACCGTAAGATTTATAGTCTGTGGTTGTAGGTTGATCAAGATAAAGAAGATGTATTGAAGGATATTAAATATATGTCGTAAGGACAAAGATTAGGAAGATTGTAAGTATATGAATTCAGAGAGATTCAAAGAGATTATTATCTAAAAATATAATAACAAGGATACAGTTGAATGGAAGAGGAACAAAGAATTCAGGTTATATAATAGTGTATACATGTGTTTGATTTATAGTGGAAATAAGATTCCGGATAGATTACGTTAAAGTTTATTAAGTTACCAACACTAGACAAATACCCTTTAAGAAAGTAGCATCATATCATTTTATAAAGTAACAAATGGCAAATGATATGATGCTACTTTCTTAAAGGGTATTTGTCTAGTGTTGGTAACTTAATAAACTTTAACGTAATCTATCCGGAATCTTATTTCCACTATAAATCAAACACATGTATACACTATTATATAACCTGAATTCTTTGTTCCTCTTCCATTCAACTGTATCCTTGTTATTATATTTTTAGATAATAATCTCTTTGAATCTCTCTGAATTCATATACTTACAATCTTCCTAATCTTTGTCCTTACGACATATATTTAATATCCTTCAATACATCTTCTTTATCTTGATCAACCTACAACCACAGACTATAAATCTTACGGTACACAGTATGTGTAGTCTACCGTGACACTTTCTACGAACAGTCACTTGCACTTGTGTGATAGATTCCATAATCACTTTCATCATAACACACCTCTGACTCCTCCTCTTCCTCCTCAAGTCTTTGCAGAACAACATTCTTCTCTTTTGTTGTCTTTGTCTTCTAGCGTTTTGACATTTTACATGTTAAATATATAGGCGCGCGGTTTACAAGTCACCCAAATACGCTGCTGCACAGAGAATTTATTTCTTACAAACTGTAGTCGGGAAACAGAAGTGTACTACTGCGACCACAATAAACATCAATAATTAACCTTCAGCTACTGAAAGACACAACGCAGAATACCAACACACAGTGTTGCAAGTTTGAGACAAAAATCACTGGGTAACATCTGTCACCCACGCGCCTAATCTAGTTTTAAGAAGGAAACTAAAAGGCCACTATGGTGATAGCATTGTTATAACAGATATTCCCAGTAAGAAGAAGGAAAGTGAAAGACACCGTTAATGATTTTTTTAACGTTCGAGTGATGATACGAGAGAATAAAGTATGGTGACCTTGAAAAAATTTGAATTTGAGATTTCAACGGATTTAGACAAAATTCATGGCTCTTACACAGGTAAAGTTACTTTTTGATGACTGTTCGTCGTTTCGGCCTGACGTAAAATGGGTTCATTCACATAGAGGCCGTATTCTTAAAGCAGGGATGCAAATAACCGCTCATCCACTTGCCCGGGACGAGTGGTTCATCGGTGCAGGCAAGTATTTAACATCATACCGAAGGTAAGTAAATGATTTCTACTGCGGGATGTGGTCTAGTAGCTTTTTTCTTGGGCTAGTAAAATTTTATTGCTTATTTGCATTCCTGTCTTAAACGTATCTGCACAAATTTTAAACTTAAGGTTTTTACAATATTTCCTATGGGTGCTTTTACAATTTTCTTTCTACTCCCAAAATTAAGAGTAGTTTACTGAGGGGTGAACATTGAAAATTGTGATTTTCTGTATAACGACTCTAATAATTTTGTTTAAAATTTATATATTAATATTTCATTAATAATCCTATACTGTAGTACAAGTCATTTCTCTGCGAGAAGTGCAGAAGGGGTAGTTTACACTTAGGGATGACTTCCAGTAGAACCATTTTCTCAAACACGACTCAAGTTCTTTTATTCATATTTCATAAATAAATAATTTGGGAGCAACCTGACAGTTTGACTTCATGCATTTGTCCCGGAAATATCCTCAAGATGTAGTTTACTTTTAAGGTATGTTTTTACGGACTATTTTCTCAAAAGCAATTCAGACAATTTTATTCATACTTCGTAAATATATGTTTCAATAATGACCTGATAATGTGCCATCACTCATTAGTCCTGAAAAAAATCAACAAGGGGTCGTTTACTTCCGAGGCTGTTTTTTCGGGAGATTTAAAAAAAAAAGTCTTGATATTCGTTAAATTAATTGTGTTGATATTTGTTAAATAAATGTTTCATTAATAACAACACAGTACAAAATGTGTTATTTTTCATGGAGTAATCAACAAACGGTAGTTTACTCTTGGAGATATGTGTTCCTATTGGGACGTTTTCTTTTCTAAAACAACTCAGACTATTTTCTTCATATTTCATAAATAAATATTTCATTAATAGCCTCTAATGTTGAGTATAAAACACTCCTAATCAAAATATCCACAGAAGGTAGTATACTTTTGGGAATTAGTTTTCTTCGGTCGAAATTTCCCCCGAGAAAGCCTATAATTTATATTTTTGTGGTTCACTACAAAGTAATTTTGTTTAAGAAATTTAAACGAGAAAGTTTAGTGGGTAGGTAGTTCATGTTATTCTTCAAGCCCACACTTGTCAGCTCAAAAAGCTCAGACAAAATGAAAATTAACAAAAATGTTGAGCATGTTTAAACTGACAAGTCGCATCCAAAATTTTGCAATTAAATTCGGTAGAGCTAAAACAATATTGGAATCGGACCTGGGTTGCTTTCCAATGAAGCAGAACACATGTAAGATAGAAACAGATTGTGATGTTGAGGGGAAAAGAATGATAGAGAAAGGAAATAGCTTTTGGGATAGGTCAATCCACTTGCACTTACTTGATGATTTCTCTGGTCACCTATTCATGGTTCAGTCAGTGAGTCGTCGTCCTTTCATTTCTTACGGCGAAAAATATGCGAGTTGAAATTCTGAGCAGTTCGGATCAGGTTTGGAGTCCTGAGTGATACACCCTTCATATTATTTCAATGACGGTCAGAGGTATGATTTGAAAAGGGAAAAGAAAAAAAAAGAAAAGGAAATAAAGAAAGAAATACTAAGCTCGCTCTGTAACAATTGAGATGCATGGGATAAGTCGTGATTGGGAACCCTTCACCCCTGATGGGGGAATATTCATGAAACTATTAGCTTATGTCTAATATATATATATATATATATATATATATATATATATATATATATATATATATATATATATATATATATATATATAATTCGTTTATTACTTTCGAACCTACAAGGTTCAATCAAAATGAAAAGACTTTTATATCGGACTTCCGAAGAAAATAGAATAAAATAAATACATGACCGTGTTTATTATATATGGAATTCCCAGTCAGACCCCCTTTTCAGTTTTATTAAAATAGAAGAAGAAATAAAGAAGAGAAGAGAAAGTTGGGATAGGAAGAGAAAAATAGAGGAAGTAAGAAGATGAGAAAAGAGGGAAACTGTTACTGGATATTTTTGAGAAATATGGTAAAGGAAAGTGAATAATTATCGAATTGGGATCATTTCCAATAGCTATTGGTCGAATATTTGGTATTAAGGTGATCAAAGGTAGACACATGTTAACCCATATCTCTCAGACCTAGATCCATTTAACCCCAACTACCGAATTACCCCAATCTAGCTCTGAGATAGATTAGAAAGTTTAATTTAACAGTTTATTCAATATTTCAGAAAGTTCTCGACTAGTATCCAACACTTGAAGGATAAATGATGAAGTTGATGGCATGCTAGAATCGACCACAGAAAAAAAAAAGATCAGAGTAACATTTGTCGAAGATTTTGACTCTCGAAGTTCTCCCACGATGATCGTTCGTTCAGGTTACTTAGGTCTTTTTTGTTTCCTTTATAGAGCCAACTTAAATTAAGTTAGTATTGACTTTCAACGACTTTAATTGCCAACTACCATTAATTATAGTAAGTCACATATATATGTCAAAAGAATTGGTGCACTTAATACTAAACCTACATTTCACTCACACACACATTCATACAGGACAATGTATACTTAAGGTTGCATTTAGTGGAATTAAACTAACCTAACTACATTTCTATAGACATTTATTACATTTCAAGAAAATTTAATTCGACAGCACAGGAGAAATTTCGATACATGAAAAGAAAATAATACTAGTAAAAACAATATGGTTTATAGACATGCATAGAAATTTGTTACTTTTCAATATCTAATAACACATTTCTCTTTGTAGATACATTAAAAAAATTGGATTACGTTAAAAAATCGACAAAACGAAAGAAGGAGAGAGAGAAAGAAAAAAGGGTTAACATTGAACATATTTGACATTCAGTACAAAACGAGTACATATCAATGCGAAAGAAGAATAAATTGGTTACTTATTAAAAAAACTTTGGTAGCACTTTTATTGAGTCTCTATCCCAAGAGGGGACATTTCGACAATTTTATGAGTCCTTGTTCTCACGTCGATAGTAACTCCTTTATCAACTCTCTTTATGCACTATGATTGGTGTCCATGAGAGTATTTAATCGTTTGTCTTAACTACAGACAAAAAAATTAGTTTCTTCATATTATATATAATTTTCATTTCGTCACTTGACGCACTTGGTATAAAAATTTCAAAATTTATTAAGATTAAAAAAAAAATATTATCGGATCAAGTCACAGACATTGGGAACATATTTCCATAATACAATATGATATCTCAATGGAGTTAGGTCTTTGGACCTATCTAGGTCCTGTATTCACATTACTAAATTATTAACCAAAATCAGTTCAAATTAAGATCACTGAATTTTTATTTCTAGTATAGATCGTGGAGTCAAGAGATTTTAGTCACTGAACTGACGAACGACAAATAGTTAGGTTTCCGATCGTAGGGGAAGGATTTGGGGCGCACTGTTTCGTAGTTTACTGATTTCATTATTGTCTTACAAAATAACTTTAGATACGGATTAGGGTTTTTTTACGACCTGCTACTTGTTCTATTTACATGCAATATTTAACATAGTATTGAACTTTAATAGTTACGAACATTACTAACAAATCAGTAATGTGTCATTTATTACAAATTACGCGGTAATACTTTACAAACACAAATAGTTGGTCAACTATCGAGTGTCAAATTCTATGGCAACCTAAAACAACCAGGGTAAATACCGAGCCCTTTACATACATACTCGCTTATATGTATATATTCATATTACTCAATATAATAAATTTTATTCTAATATCAATCTTAATATTTCGTCGACACTTATTTTCTACATAACCTTTTCATATTCAATGAGTATTCACATTTTCTTGGCTTCAAACAAAACAGAAAAAAACCCTGACTAACAAAAATTCCTTTCATTTAATGAGGTTGCAGCATTGAAATGTATATATAAACCCGATAATCAATAATAATTCAATTTACTAAGATCCGCGTATAAAGAAATGGTTGATGTTATTTAATAAGTTGACGCAAGAGGTGGAAATACAACAAATAGAACAGGCACGTAACTTTTCAAACTATGTCAGCATATATATATATAGATGTATATACAGAGAAGGAAAAAAATTAAGGCTATTTGAAACTAGTGGGCCCAAACTACTAATACATACACACCATATAACCAATCAATAGAAAGAAAGCCAGAAATCAGTAATCAATGGATATAATTTGTACGATCGATGAACAATAATCAAGTTTCTGGGTATCTGAAATCGTATTGTACCTTCTCGTCAGTCCCTCGCATGGTGGATTGAATATCGTGAAAATGGTAGTAAGTTGTTCTGAAATACCTCCACGAATTGTATCCCTCGATGTCTCAGTTAGTACATACGATCGAAATAAGTGATATGAGTATTGTATGTTTTCATGAGTTTCAGAACCGGGGGGGAAGGTTGAAAAAATAAAAAAAAACTTTAGAAAAGGAATAGAAGAAGGATAGGTAAAAAGAGAGGAGACAGAACAATACAACTACGAAAGATAAGTGGTCGAATTTATGTATACAACATACTATAACCAAATATTCTCTTTTATGCCAAAAGGGGTTCGGCTTACCAAATAAATAGCCGAAAAACAAATGTCTGCAACGACGAGACGAGTCTGTGCCCTCGATGGGATTTTCGGAAAGACAAAGGCTTTAGGGAAATCCCACCACTCACCGTATCCGGTCAACGCCATTGAAGACCCCGGAAATCCACCGGAAGGTTAGAGAAGGCGCTAATTTAGAATTTCAAAAAGGAAAAAAATCATCCGATCTCTTAGAAACTAAGAAAGTCCAGAATAGTAATGAAACTAGAGTAAAATAATAGCTAAGATATCCCTAACTAGTAATTTGCCAAAATAAAAAATAAAAAATAAATACTGAATTTTGGATCGGTGATTTCAGTGACCAAACATCACCGATGGCTACCCTGCGCAGATAGGCCAAGGTCTGGGATGTCGTTAATTTCCATCATCTAATTAAACTAAGAAAAGAAACGAAAATACTTAAGAGGGTCAGGGGCCGACACCCGGGTACGCAATGGACATAAACATTAATTTAGTAGCGGTTGATTTAATCGGATAGCCCGATCTGAGCTGTTAGCTATATGAACACTGACAGTATATAAGGTAAGCAAAATCTCGGAAAGTCAATGAATGTTAAAGGTACAAATGACTAAACCTGTACTTTCCGATGATTCCATTTCTGTCAACCTTTAAAAGTAATTCCCACATGATGCTACCCTATCTGATGAAAGGCTTAAGATCCGGGGCTGTTAATATGAGGTACTTAAATGCAAAGTAACTTACAATTCCCAACTACACATTACTATCCAATAGCAAACTCGGTCGGATGAATGTATTGACGTAGAAGTCAAAACGCGAGAGATTTTTAGTAAACATATTCATATTCTCCATATATAATATACACTGGGCCTATCCATTTAAATATAGGTGTCATATCATCTCATTCATTTCATATTATAATCGTATTATTATTATATCGTTACATTTATTTATTATTTACTCATTTCCACACGAAGTAATATTTAACAGACACCCTATTTCATACATTTTACACGCAGGCCATACACATATTTATATTACGCACTAATAAAAATATAATAATCACAATCTGTCACGCTTAAACAACTACACGATAACATTCATCGAACCACGGACTCTTTGTTTCGAAGCACCCAAATTATATTTACTTCGCAGTTTAAAAAAAATCATACGTGCATTTACTGAAAGTTAAATGGTCAACGATTATTTTAATTCTGATTTGCTGATAAAACTAAAGCAACAATGGAATTTTTCTACAGCCACGGGAAAAGAGAATTTAATATTACATTTTGAAACAAACATTAACATCGTGTGGGCTTTGCTTCTATTAAGAAAATATGCATTCTTGATTTCAGTGGATATTTCGTTTTCTAAGTGACATAGCAAGCTGCAATTTTCAGAACAGTAAGATCACATGCTATTTTATGTGAATATATACTCATTCGAACCGCAAATCATGTCCACGGGATGTAATTTAAGAAGAAGGGGCTAAAACCAAACAATCTAAATCACTAACTCGTGCAATGACGTAATGTCAACGAACAAATGATTACCCAAAACGGACACGATGGCGCTGTAGTAAGGAATAATCTACTGTGTACTAAAATATATACTTGCACTTGTTAATCAGAACTATAATATTTACTCTGGTTTAATTATTTTTAGTTAGAAAAATGGTATTAAATTAACGCATGTGAACTACACTGTCTTTACGGTAAAAATCATGCACTCACACAGAACTACGAACTACACACCACTATAAATACTACACATAAATACTAACTAAACAAAACAAGTACCATTTATTATAGTCATGTTGAAGACAAGTACCTTCAAACACATTACTCCTTGTCGGTATATATAAAGTTGGCTCTATTGAACTTTATGGGGGGCAAAATGAGAAGGGTAACCCTAGGTCCAACTGACCTGACCAATTGTTTACAACATGTTTACCAGAATTTGAAGCCCTACGGGCACATTAACAAAATTTATTGAAGGACCTTTCCCCTGAGAGGGGAAAAGGCCCTAAAACAAACAATAACTAACCCATCCCTCGCTAGAAATGATTCAATTTGGAGAGAGAAATAGAAGCCCTTTTAGTTAGCTTAAGCTGCCATTATGATAATTAGTATTACAATATTAGTACATACAATTACTGAATAATAATTAAAAAATCACATCTACCAGATACACGAACAAAATGCACAAAACCAGGTCGTATTGTCCCTAATCCCTAACTGAATTTGAAAAGATCAAAAGAAATCACTCGTCCTGTGAACAACATGGTGTCCTGTAAACACAAATCCGGAATTTCACTTAACTATGAACTGTTTATTTAATAAAAAGTGCAGACTTTAGGCTCCTAAGTAGTTGTAAGTCTTTATCTATTAAATTAAATTATATGCTACCTTAGTTCTATTAAATATTTGTCCTTTTGCAGTCAAAATATGGTGATCACTTCCACAGGTAGTGCTTCGTAAGGTTTCCACGACGATAATGATAACATTGCGCCGAAAACGACAGAGATAGGAGGATTCCTCCAATCAGGGCGAAATCTTTCAGCCGCGGAAATTACAAAGCGAATAGAAATTTGGTGAAATCCAGATAAAACCGGATCTGAAAGTGACTATGGACTAGTGAGAGGGGGTGAGGGAAGGTTTAGTTACCTGGCCAAATTCTACATTGGTCTGAAATTAAGAAAATTTATATCCAATGGCGGAACTATATTTCGGTATGACGTCAGAATGGTAAACCTTGTAACTATTCAACTTGTATATGCGAAAATGAGATTTTACAATTAATCAGAATATAAATAAATATTTTATTCCGTGAAAATATAATTTCTAATGAGACCTTTCGATTCATTACATTCATTTGAAGTAAAGAGAATAAATAAATTGTGTAATTAAACCGAAATCGAATTTTAAAAAGTTTCACTAGGTACAGGGTGAGTAAACGAAGTTGCCATTACTTTCAACTGTAATGGTACATTACAGATTATTAAAATATGTTTTGTGCTGAAGTAACAAATAAAGTAGTACAAACTTATTTTCTCCAAGGTCTCGCTAGTCACATATATCATTAGAAGTGCAAGTTGCTCATTGCAATATCCTTCTGAAAGAAAGAATTCTTCATTTAAGGGAGATTATGAATACTAACATGTCAAAGTTATAAGACATACAATCTGGCTATATGTAAAAAGGAAGTTGAAGGGTACACGGGTAGAAGGGGGTAATCGGCATTTTACATTTTTGTCGGTAGAAGCAATTTAAAATGTTGATGGGCGCTTTCTTCCCATGTATGGCTCCTTTCTCTCCTATAAGTTTCTCTGCAACGAGTCACTTATTTTACAATATTTGTAGTGCATTTAGAAGTACAAACTAGCACCAACATGTACTGTTCATATCGGCTTTTCGCAAAAACTGCAATAAGCCTCTTTCTTTCCGTGTATCCTTCAGTTGTGTTTTTTGTGAACAATATAAGTAGCAAAATGGGACTGTTCTTAACTACAAACCTAAAGTGCACATCTTTCATCTTTACATATCTCTACTTGTCGAGTCCACGCTAAGTATGAAATCCTTTTCTTATATTTCCTGAATGAGATACAGTTCTCGGCGGAATAGCAAACTGACTAGAGCTATGTTTTAAACCAGAAACCACCTTGCTGATAAAATATAGTATACCACAGCAAACATGCAATTTTACACTTATTACAGTCAGTTTTACACTTATTACAGGCTCATAACACATAAGAAGTAAGTGCATCGATAAAGATGTACAGTCTTGCCATGCTACTCAAAACTTTATTAGTTCCTTATACTTATCTTTTTATACTTACTTTTAAAAAATATATTATAGTAAACCAAAAGACACTTGAGTGAAAGCACTAATCTTTCCGAAACCTTCATCCGAAGAAAGATCTCTCCATCAGTAAGCCACTTCTATTCTTCGAAAGAAACGGGTTACGGTAAATAGGAATATTGTTGGATTTATAATTACACATAACTAGAATCAGTATAGAGATTCGATGCGATAAATCAAAGACAACTAATCTTGGTAGTATGCAAGATTATTCGTTCCTTGTTTGTTTCTTGAGGTTTAGCGTACCTCTTCACTACTAAGACTATATGAGACAGGGAACTACAGTTAAATATCGTAATGCGTTCAACGTCCTCGGACATCAGGAATCTTACCAGGGTGATCGTGCCCGAAAGTAGGGGTGCTAACTACCAGACCAAGCGATAACAGCAAACAAAATTATTCGCGAAATGCATACGGATGAAATATGAACACAACTCTCCTAAAAGGAATTTGCTGTACCAGTAAACTACCCTTTCTGGATTCTTTCAAGAGAAGTTACCTGTTCCTTATTTTTACGTAGCACATAAGGACGTAAGCTAACAAAGTGGCAACGCGTGGTGTAGTTGCTAACGTTCTCGCTTTTGGTGCGAGCGGTTCCGGGTTCAATTCCAAGTGAGTACTCTCGGTCGAAAAAGTGTAACAGCTTTTTCAGGCCAGCCATCTTGAGTGACTAAATGCCCTTAGATGCCGACAAGCAAAAAATCTAATTCCTAATCCTAATCCTAAGCTAACAAAGAAAAGAAGACTAGAATGGTGTAATAATCAAGCAACTTCTCAGCCAATTGCTTACAACTTAATCTAGCTTACATATTACTGTTATTCTGTTTCTGGTTGAAAGCAGAATTTTACTTGTCGCTTCCGGTTACAGAACCGGAGTGAGATATTTATAGAGTGAGGTACTTATTTCTTTGTGTTTGATGTATTGAATTCAAATCAATAGTCCGACTCTTGATCCTTATAAATCTTAAGTATAGGAGAACAAGGGTACAGATGATCTTACTCTTGGAGTTATTAATCCATATCGGAAAAAGTATTTATGTCTCTCTCTTCGTGCGTTTGCTCGTATACCTACAACAAACAGACAAATGAACGAATCGGTAGAGTTGGTTTACAAGTCTTTCCGTATTTGTGATAGACTAAACTGTTCAAATGGTTTTTCAGTGTTCAATTTATATGTAAAAATATTATTTTCAGAATACCAACTCCTAATTTAATTTGAGGAAGATTATTCAGTTGAAACTATATTGATAGGGATGGGCACGATCGAGCTAAAACTCGACTCGACTCGAAACTCGAAGCGAATTCGAGTCGAATCAAAGGTAATTTTCTCGAGTCGAGTTCCAAGCCGAGTCACTGTTTTGAGGTCGAGTTTCGAGTTTAGTCGAGTTTGATGAATTGCTCGCTCGTTCAGCTCGTTTTAACTCGTTTGGAAATCATTGTCTGATTAGAATGAAAAGCAAAGTCATGAGAAATGTAAGCAGTAATATGGAACAATTTTAGTGTTGCTCACGAGATGGAACACTGCTCGCATCTCGTCTCGTCTCGTCTTGATTAACGAGACGACAATGGATTTTTATAACTAGACAGCTCCGAATGCCATGAGCACCAATGTAAGTATATACTGTAGTTCTTACAATCAAGGTTGAGAACTGCACAGTTGAAGTTTTTGAGCCCAAGCAGAAGCCTAACCCGGGTAGTGATGTCAACCGGATCAGCTCGGTTCAACTGAGAGAACAGTTCGAGACGACGCGGTTGAGATGAGCCACCGACTTGGCTCTGGTGAGCCATCAGCTCGAGTCGGCTCGATTGGGTGAGCTGTTTGCTCGTCTTGATAGTGAATGAGCTGTGAGCCGAACCACTCGAGCTGTTGACAACCCTAAACCAGAGTCGGGCAGTTTTGAACATGTTTTTCCACCCTGCGCCCTATAAGTTTTAACAACTTTTGGCTCGAGCCCGAATACTTCCCCGTCCGGAACTGAAACCCAGAACTTCGTGAACGATGTCCTTGCTCTCCATGACTTCACAACTACCGATTCAGTTTTTAGTATTGAGATACAAACCGCCTATCTTTCATGTTTATACGTGGTGTTGTTATAATAATAATAATAATAATAATAATAATAATAATAATAATAATAATAATAATAATAATAATAATTTGTAATAGTAGTAGTAATAAGTATCATTGATAATAATTATATTGTCTATGTAGAGTCCTTGAAGAAAGTACTTGAAACTACGCACAGCATTTGGCTCGTTTTGACTCGACTCGATTCAAAACTCGAGTCAAATTTGAGTCGAATTGGAGGAAATTTTTCGAGCCGTGTTCTCGAGTCGAGCTCAAAGATGTCTATTCCGAGTCGAGTTGAGTTTCAATGAAAATTCACTCGAACTCGCTCGTGCCCATCCCTATATATTGAGAAAAATCTTATTTAAGGATAAAATATACCGTTAAAAACTGTTAACTTTTGTGCTAATTTATCTTCGTTACATATTAATCATCTCCCTTCTAATTGTTTTTTTCATTTACATTTTATTTCTGTTTAAGTATTCACTGCTTGTAATTCTTTAGTGTGCTCAGTGTGCAACACGCGTGCTTTTGCGTCTCCTGCCCTTGCGTCTACACACGTGCTCCTCTTTTTATATCTTCTTGGTTTTATTGTTTCCGTGATGGTGTCCTCATTTCCTTCTTTTCTTCTTAACAACTATTTTTGTTCGTCTATCACCATCCTTGCGTGTCAAAGGTGCATTAATCATTTTCTCAACAGACTAACTTCTTTTTGTTCTTATAACCTATTAGCTGTATAAGTTAGCTGTATTTACTTTCGTTTTTATTTCTTATGCTATTGTATTTTTTTCTTTATCATCCTTCTTACAAAATCCTAGTCTTCTTGTTATTCTTTTATCGCATATTATTTTCTGCCATGACATGTACAAATAATATCCGCTTAGGCATGATTGAAGTACACATATCGTACGCTGACTATAGTAAAATATTCACAGATAAGATCAATACAAACAGTATATTTATAATATACTATTAGTAATATGGCAGTATATTTATTGTGAAATGATAGGAAAATATGTCAATAAGCTATAGAGGTCACGAACATATGATACAGCTTGTCAAAGGCATTGAACATTATTATAAAAATAATTTACACACGTTAGAACATTTATGTACTCAAGATTCAGATTAATACCCTTTTATTCTGTTGAATTAAGTTCTTTCTTGCAAGCTATTGTATATTAATACAGACATAGCAGCGCCATAGTAATTTCATTCTCTTAATTTACATTTTTATACAGTATTACTTGTTTGCGAAGAAGTTTATTTCGCCGTACTTTTATCACTCTGAACTATATTCATTTCATTACAGTGAATACAGGGGTAATTCACTGTACTCCATTCATCTCATTATCATATATTTATACGTATCTTATCGATATAACCTAAAAGGCAGAAACTTCGATCGTAAAGCTGAAACAATGAGTAAAATAAGAAAATAATTAAAATTGATTACAATCTATACGGATGTTCCCGTAAAAAGTAGTTTGGTTTGAATGCATGTTGCTATTCTTTAGGATAAAGTCATGCGCCATTTAATTAGTGGTAACCAATCTCCTAAGATTCAATGACACACCACTATAAATTGCTCTGCTCTTATGTCACTACAAAAGCAACATCATCTTTTGAAGTTCTCAGTGGTTTTGATCTCCAATAACCTCTCTCTCTTATTCGTTGTTATTATGTAAATTACACACTTTCCATACAAAATAGCTCTAGTAACTTATTTGTCTCTCAGTTTTTGCACTTCTCCACTAAAATGTCAATAGTGTTCCTTAGGCCACGGCCTTTCCCTAATGGCCACCCTTATTAAACTTCCAAACTATACTTTATATAAGTGTCGGAAGTCTTAAAGAATAATTATGTCCGTCAGCAATCAATTCAGCATCTAAAAAGAATAAACCATCTACAAACATAGCACTAACAAATCAGGAAGTAGTAAACATTTACTAGTTATTTCGGTTTTAATACTGCTTTTCATACATCAAAACGGTACGGGATATCGAGGAGTTTTTTTCTTGCAACCGATTCAGCGTCCCAGGAATAGATTCCACCTCCTCCTTTAACCCTATATTAAAACCATAAGTGGTTGAAATTAACCATTTTCTGTTTCAACATTTAGCACCATAGAATAGAAGCAGTAATAGATAGCCAATAATGGATTTTTGATGTAGCCTCACCGTTCGAGTAAAATGATCTTATTGCTCTATTTCAATAAATAGTTAGAGATGTACTACTTCAAGTTTGAGTAATGAAATAAGATGTAAAACACACTGTAAAACGAAACTTATACTTCATAAGTATCTAGTCAAATAGTTATATATATGTTTCGAAGTTGAGTTGAGTTGATTTTAGTTTAGCGTCCCTTTCAGCAGCGAGGCTATATGAGACGTGGACCTACTGATTAACGTGGAATCCGAACCACATGAGCTCCCGCCGGGAATCGAACCCGGGCCTCCCACGCCAAAGGCGCGTACGCTAACCGCTTAGCCACGGAGGAGCTCCTGTTTCGAAGTTATTGAAGAAAGAAATAACATAGGTTATTTCTGGTTAGCTATAGATTTGGCAAGAAAACATAATATATTATTAGACTTCCAAACTAATTATAGGTTCCATCTCCTCCCTTAAGCTTCCAGTCAAACCTGAAGTTGATGAAATTAATCGCATATAGCTTCAATGTTTATTAACATAGAATTAAAATGGTAAGAGATGGTAACGTTTTCTGCAATATCTTTAGCATCTCAAAAGATCATATAATCACCATCTGCAATACTATACAAGAACCGAAGTGGTTTGAATTTACTATTACTTCAAGCTTCAATACTGGTTTTCATAGAGCAGAAACGGTAAAATATATCGAGAAGTATTTCTTTCAATCGATTCATCGTCCCAAATATGGATTCCATCCATTAAGCGTCTAAATAAACTGGAAGTGGTTCAATTTAACCGTTTTCGGTTTCAATTTTGATCCTATCGAGCAAAAACAGTAAAATATATCAAGAAGTATTTTTTGTTCAATCGAATTAAGTCTCCGGTTTCAACGTTGAGCCAAATTAAACAGAAACGGTAATAGATGTCGAGAAGTGTTTTCTTGCAATCGATTAGGCGTCTCAAGAAAATATCCCATCGCTACTCACAAAACTCTACGGAAACCAGAAATGACTGAAACTTACTAATACCTCCGTTTTCACTATTGATTTCCATAAAGCATTAATAGGAGATTCATATTCCCAAGGATGAGTTTTGTCTCGTGTTTTTCCTGTTTGTTGAAATCAAAAGTGGTGAAAATTTACAATTTTTCGCTTAAAACATTGATCAGATAATGGATAAAGCGGAAGTAAATAACGACAACCAGTACCGCAAAAATGTTTCATCTCTGATTTTATTTCTTTATTACAATAAAAAGTGATAGACGTCAATTGGGACTTCCGGTTTCAATGTTAAGCTCCACATAGCCAAAACAGCAAGAGATAGCGAGTAATGGATTTTTGAAATGGATTCAGCGTTCGAGGAATAGGTTCTATCTTTGATCTTATTTCTTTACATGTAGTAATGGATTCATCCGTTACAACATGTAGTAATGGATGTACTACTTTAAGTTTGAATATTGAATTCCCATAGTTTGGAGGTTTATCATAGTCTCACATTGTGAAACGAAACTCACTTGTTATTAATATACGGTGTCTCTTCAAGATTTTCAGTGCGTTTATCATAACTACTGAACAAAATGGAAAGAAAATTACCCAAGATTCTTAATATTAGCTATCATTATCAATCAATGTGACAGACGCAAGCAGAGGGAAGGAATGTTTCCTGCTCAAGATTTTTACGTGGAGGATTTTTATACAAGGAAAACGAATAGTAAATGCACATGTATATATTTAGGAAATTATACTCTGCAGGTATGGTAGAAGGGAAAATTTTACGATTTTAAGATATTTCTTTAGTGCGGTTCCCTATGAAAGAAGTAAATTTAAGAATTGCAAGTTTTCTGATACACAGAATACGAATATTATGTTCAATGGCCCGAACAAGTAGATTATATATGTTATTACAAGTGGATAGAAGTACGGAAAAGAGCATGTTTTATAAAGTAGATCGTGGAAATTCCTTTTTTTTTTTTTTTTTTTTGTAAACACACTGATACTAATGTACCAAATGTAGTACCATTTACTTGCAGGTATGTTGTAAATTTCCCTTTTAAAAAAGGAATGGCGAACGGTCTTAATGTGATCGCCAGAACAGAATTGAGCAAAGATTTATCATAAGCATTCTTCATAATGGCCTATAAGTCATATATACGGGAACTTTAAAACAAAACAATACACTGAGCAAGGCTATGTTATAATATGTAACAAAACACACAATCACGTAACAGTTTCAACACAATAACTGTGTCTTCATCAGACTTCCACTCCTTCTGGCTGTTTGGGAGTTGGTCACCTCTTATGTACTCTCGGGAGATCAACTTTTAATTAGGCTCCGCCCCTTCATTAAAAAGTAACACTTGTGGTTTGAGTCCAGTACTATCAAATATAGAATCGATGGCAGAAGGAGACGATAGAAAGAGGAGGAGAAAGACTGCTTCTTTTTTATCGTTATGTAGATAACTGTTAAGCAGTATGGGAGGGAACGAAAAAGCAGCTGAAGAAATACATAAGAGACTGGAAGATGAAAAGAAAGGGATTAGACTAGAGAATGAAATAGAAGTAGAGGAGATAAACTATTTAGATATGAAAATAAAGAAGTCAGAAGGAGGAGAGTTTATTACATCCTGGTACCAAAAAGAGTGTGCAGCGGGAGTGTATTGCCACAAACGAAGTGATGTGGATTAGGGTACAAAGAAGAATTTCATTAAAAAAAAACATGGAGGAAAAAAAGGAGACCTAACCACGAATGAAGAACAGAGGAAAAGAGATTTAAAGAAGTTCTGGACACAACTTAGGAGAAATGAAATCAACGGAGAGGATAGGGTGACAAGAAACATAGCAATAGAGAGAAAGAAAGAGCAAGAAGACAAGAACAAAAATGGATTTGAAATAGAAAGTCTAGGCAAAGAAACAGAGAAGATAAAGAGAATGCTTCGGAAAGTAGGAATAAGGACGTACAGGAAAGGAGGAAACAGAATAATTGAACTGGTCAGGAAAACAAGAGAAAAGCAATAGCGGACAAAGATTAAAAGGGGTGATATATAAAGTAGGATGCCCGGAGTGTAACAAAATTTACATAGGATAAACAAAGAAGAAGATGGAAGAAAGGGTAAAACAGCACAAGGATGATGTAAGATTAAATAGGGATAACAATGCGATATATAAACATCAGAAAGAGACAAACCACATAATAGGGTGGGAAGGAGCAGAGGTCATCCGTCATAGAAGTACAGAAGAGAACTTTGGTGAGAAAATGGAAAGAAGCCAGGGGAATTATGAAGGCAGGAGAGAAGATGATGAATTGGAATGCAGGATTCCCGATAAATAAAGAGTGGGAGAAGATTCTGCTTAAAGAAGAAAAATAAAAAGGAAGAAGAAAGAAAGAGAACAAACTAATAAGAAAAATAAGGATAATTAAAGGCAGAACGTATCCAGTGATAAAAGTAAACTTTTAATTGGACACGTGTGCAGCTAGAAAGCGAAAGTGAAAACCACACAAGTGTTACTTTTTAATGAAGGGGCGGAGCCTAATTAAAAGTTGATCTCCGGAGAGTATATAGGAGGTAACCAACTTCTAAACAGCTAGGAGTGGAAGTCTGATGAAAACACAGTTATTGTGTCGAAACTGTTACGTGATTGTGTGTTTTGTTACATATTATCACATAGCCTTGCTCAGTGTATTGTTTTTAGTACAAAATGGAAACAAGGCCGAATAGAATAGTTACTGGAATTTTGATTCACAGAATGAAAATACCACATGTATACGAACTTAAGAAATAACAACCTGAAACAGAGAAGCAAGAATTGAATTATTAGTACATATTTCTTCGCAGTCTTTGTACATAAAATTTACTAGACAGGGGCTTTTTGAAACAGAAAAAACAATTATATATATATATATATATATATATATATATATATATATATATATATATATATATATAAAGGGGTTTTATCAATTCCAGGACAATTCTCGAATACACCTGAATATTTTTCAATATTTATCTCTCATTTAACAAATTACATTATGTATATTTACGTTAGGTTTCAAAAGAATGCTGTTAATTTCTAATTCAGTACTTTCGTCCAATTTGACATATCTACAGGTGTGTGGTGATATTTCTATAATTACTATTGAAAAATTACTCGTGACTTCACATTTAAGGAATCTAACAATCCTAAGGCCTTCATAAAGCTTGTTTTAAAAAATGTAAAAGGTATACTTTCTGTAAGTGAAAACAAATAGCTAATATCAAACCGAGTGCTTTATTGCAGGTAGTTTTGGGTTCGATTTTCAGTGAAGACAGAATGTTTTGTGTTGATTAAACATCTTGAGGCAAATTTAATTCTTTTCTCAATTAAGAAGTAACGTACTTCGGTGTACATGCATGGAAGATAAGAAAAATAATAGTGAAAAGCAATAGTAAAAGAAATCCATAAGACTAATGGAATGAGAGAAACTTTTGATGTTCTTAAGCGATACAAGAAAGATAGTGCAACTCATTTTCAGTTGCACTGTAAGGAAAAATAATACATTGATTTTGTACATCAAGCAGAAAAGCAAAGTCAAATTTGATTACCAGGAAAGTGATGGAAACGATCTTTTGTGACTGCAAGGGCTTATGCCATTAGGAAAGAAAATAACTTCAGCACCCTACTGTGAGACTTTTGGATGACTTTGGTGTTTTACCCAAAAGAGAAACACCAAGATGTTACCTTCCAGGATTGTGTTGATTCACGCTCGATCTCATGCAGCTGCAGCAACACAATATTTAAAGTGGAACATTTTTGACCTTCCCCTTACAATCAAGACTTAGTGCCTAGTGACTTTCAACTTTTCCCAAAACTGAAAAGGTCTTCAGTCATTGGCGGCAGACGACTATAACATCGGTAGTGAAAAACTTGTCTCATTATGATAGGTGTCCCAATAACAATGGCGATTATCTACAAAAATAGAGTTAGATTTAGTAAGTTTGAGGCGGGTTTTGTTTTGATATATTTAATCATCCTTCACCTTCTGGATGATTCTCGTATATATATATAGTCTTTGATTTTACTCATCAATTGCAACCGAAAATGATAGGTTCGAATATATATTACTACTTATGGCTCCAATTTTCATTCCCGTAGAGTGGAAATAGTAATAGGAGAAAAGTTTTTTTTTTTATATAAGGGATTACAAAAACCGATAACATTCTATTTCCTAATCTTCGGATGAAACTAAAATTAAAGAAACGTTATAGACCTGGAATTTAATATTGATTCATATACATAATAACTGTAAATATGAAAGTGATATCGAGAACTGTTTCTGATATGAAATCAGCGTCCGAACAAGTAGTTCTATCACCACCCCTATCCCTCTATTGCTACCGGAAGTTAGAAATCTATTTCTTCCGGTTTCAGCACTGAGTTCACATAGTTTAAAAGTTTACAGTAGTTCCACAATGTGAAACGAAACTAATTTGTTTCAAAAAAAAGTAACTGATTCAAGTAGTAAATAATAAAGAAGCAGTAAATTATCCCTCTTTCCCGTTTCCAGCTACAAACAAGTAAACACTGTGTAACATTAAAACAAATAATGTGACTATGGTTAAAAAATAACCATATATTTTCTGTTAAACGCTACAATACTAGTTAGCTATATCTAATAGAAGAATTCTACATTCTATTTCTTGATAAGATACAGTTCGGGCCATTATTATTTATATCCACCATTTTTATATATAAAAGAATAACCAAACTCTCATTTGTCATTTATCACTTTTACAGGAAATCATATATATATATATATTCTTACAGTGCACAAAGCAGCTACTACGTAGTCTTAGTGATTTTCTTAATTACAATGAATCCAATGACACAGACACTGCACCCTAAGATAATATTTTGCGTGATTGAATACCAGTTATTATCTATTTCTCTAAAAATAAAATAGATACTTCTCGTATCTTATTAGGTACAATTTCACCATAGTATTCGAAATATTTTCTACTCCTTCAAAATGTTTCCGTAGTTCAAGTTCGTGATTGTAAAATCCTGCAAAACTAGCAGCAAAAAAAAGTTCATCTTTCTTATTAGATACAGTACAAGTGATCCAAAGAAACCAAAGTGCATTAGTTCATTTAGAAACAGTGCGTAACTGTAAATTTCAATTAAGAACTTTGACATGGACTGTGGACTAACACACATAATAATCATACTCTTATTGTTTTGTCCTTGTTTCGATAGCTGGCGTAAGAATTAACAGAGCAATATCCTATCAAGTTGGTTGGAAACATTCCAGGCAAATATAATTATAGTATCTGCAGGCTCCACTGCTCCATCAAACGGTTTCTGAAATTTAAAGTCCTGTGCTGCTAATTATTCTTCAATATTTTTCTCATTTAAATCATTTATATTCGGTAACCAATTTGTAGCTTTTGGCTGCACAGGAATCTGATGTAATTGGTGATATCCCGCTGCCAGACCTAAACGGAACATAAACACAATGTTGAGCAGACAATGATGAATTAAGCAGATGAAGTTTCTATTAGTTGCAATTTAAAAAAGGTCAGAAATCAAGTTGGTGGTTGGTTTGTTTTCAAAGAGAACATTAATAGCAGTCGTATGATATTCCTATAAAACATCGGATTCGTAGTCACAGACGCCACGAAGAGTGAAGACATTACATAGACTATGTCCACTCTTCCGCCTTCCATTACGCTTGCAGCTTCGGATGCAGTACTCATTTCTCTCGTAGCGAGAGGTGGATTAAGAGCCAAGGTATTGGTGTGGTAATGGAAGTACTAAATCTCAATACAAATATATTTTGCATGCTTTTCCAACTTTACTAATTACATTTTAGGTAGTCTTTATATATAAGTAATTTTAGTAGTTACGATTGTTTATATGTATGGAGTGTATTAATAGTTACTGTAGAAACTTAGAGTTGTGTATGTAAAATAATAAACATATAGAGGTTGTTTCTAACAATTAAGGAGAACATTTTGTTATGATGCAAAACAAATGTTTAAAATATACTTTACAATATCATTGATGCACATCGAAAATAAAGTTTAAGCAAAAGAAAGGTACTATTCGATATATCTCATTCAACTAAAGAAGATGATATGGAGAGGTAAAACCTTATACGCACGGTATGTTTCGAGAAATCAATAAAATATTTGGGGGCCTAAATCTATATATAAAAAAGTATAGTTTAAAGAATTATTTTGTACGAGAACCACGTGACCAATTAAGATAAAACTGATACTAAACTATGCACTAATTAAGCTTCTTATTGTATAAATACTAAGATGATTATAATGCACCGTGTGATTAATGAGATATAGCCAAAATTATGTTTAACGTTTACACTTTTACTTTTGTTTAACAACATTATTCTACAAAGATGACTTATATTAATCGATAGAGACTTTGATTTGAACAAAACGACATGCTTAGAGACAAATTACCAAGGTATATAGAATTACCATGCTTAATTTTGCAAAATAATAATAATAATAATAATAATAATAATAATAATAATAATAATAATAATAATAATAATAATAATAATAATAATGAAGACTATTTATGGCTTTAAAAAGTACGTGATTTGATGCCAATAAAATTGATAGGTTTTATTCTGCTTAATCAAATGGTTAATTTATTTATTTACTGTGTTCGTAAAACAAATATTCACTGTGAAGTACTAGGTTGTATCTCTAGTTATTTGTCGTCTCCTAAAGGGGATACACATATGCCTAAAAGAGACACATACACACCGTACTTTGTTTTTATTGGAACAATCCTACACAATTGTACTGTTATAAAGTAAATATATTTTCTCCATATGTTTATGAGGATCGCCATATTTCACGGTTGTTTAATATTGAATATTTTACTATTTTATCACATGTTTATCTTCTTCGCTCATGCAATGATAAGGATTACTGTTGACTATTTTTAAAGATGTACTAACTATTAGTTTCAAGATATATATCACAAGTTACAATTTACCAGCGATCTTTAAATCCTTCTTAACGTCGTCTCTAAATGTTATTTCAAAACATCAAGGTGCAGACAAATGTATTTCTTGTACTTGGAAACAGTAGATTTGCACCGTTCCATTAAAACTGTTAAGCTTCCCGAAATAAAAATTTTCCAAAACGAAATCCAAAAATCAAAATGCATTTGAATAGCATTTTCGCATCCAAATAAACCTTTTATAGAGGAAGAGAGGATATAGTATGTAAAGAAGATTGTAAAATAGGATCTGGCATAGTTCATAAAGTGCTGCAGAGATCCAACAGTCAAGTGAAAAATTATACCAAACGGCAGGTGCAGTTTGTGCTATAAATTGTAGTGTACAACTACATATTTTTTAACACTGAAGAACGTTATTTAAGTAGTAATTCAGTAAAAATAAAGGTATTAGTGCTGTATCATCGGACGAACCTGAAAATAAAAAAAAAGTACTGCATTCGGTTATATTTGGTTGGATTAGATTATGTTACATTAGATTACGTTACATTAACCTAGAGCCATAGAAACTACTGTGTAAAAAAAAACACAAACCGATCTGTGCTTGGTAGTCACTAAAAAGCACGAATGCTATCTAACCAAGTCAAGGAAAGCGCGAGGTGTGTCCGAAAGGTGTAGGCGTGTCAGCGAGGGTAGCAAAAATATGTGAGTTTTGGCATCATACAAATTTCAATAGCACTTGTCATAGTTTCATACTAGTAACGCTTCACTTGTAAACATAAAATACAGCTTCTGTACACTGTGCAGAAATACATTGCAGTTGAGTTAGAAGTCACTTACCTTCGAAACTGAGGCTTCCAAACTTTCGCAATTTCAAGAAGAAAATCGTGCACAACAGTTTCTTAACTGTCGTTCGTTATTTTTAATAGTTCTATAAAACACACACATGTGATACCCTTATCATACACTCGCCATTTCCGCACTGCCTTTCGCGCCACTGTATCATAACAATTGTATCTCTCCGCGAAATAGTCCATTCGCTTCCACAAATGTATTTTTTATACTTGGAAACAGTAGATTCGCACCGTTCCATTAACCAGTGCCTCTTACAACATCAAAACAACCACTTTCTTAATTTTTACTATTTCCCTCACCTGATTTTCACTCATTCTTTCTCAGAAACTTAAATAAATTTTCCATTTGACCCGGTAAATTTCTTAAAATTGGTCCGGTGATAACAGCACTTAATCTAAAATAAACCTTTATTCTTCAATGCAAGATAGTATTGATACATCTCTTAAAATATCATTTTAAAATCTGAAAGAAAGATGGAAATTTGCATTTCCAGTTGCAACGAGCGTTGCTACTGGATTCAGTAACATTGAATACATTGCAGGGAGGTCCTATTTCTTAATTTGTGGAAGCATATACATGCATCATTGCTATTCTCACGCGCTGTCTATTAGCAGTTCAGTGATTACGACAACCATTAGTTAACTTCTGTAATACATAGTTACGGATCAGTGTCTACCGTAATTCTTAGTAGGGTGGATGAGTTATGGTAAACTTGGAAGAAGAGCGTGATTCACAGAACACAAACTGGCAAAGTACAAAATATGCGATGGTGGTAGCAGTGTTTCTTCCAGGTACAATTTCGCGATGATACCTCTTTCCGAGCTAAATAAAATTAAATTGCTATTGCCAGTTTCGTATTTAAAGGGGTGGCTATCGGGCACAAGCCTTCCCAAAATAAATTTGTTATATGCACAACTTCATTAAAATTTGTCGGCACCCAAAAGGAAAAATATAAGTGCTTATTCACGTATTTTGCATAGCCCCTCAAAACAAAATTCTAAATACGCCACTGGCTATTGACAATATTTCAAAATAGTGTCCGTGCGCAGCTCTCTCACATTCAAATTTTCTGGAGGAAAGCCTGGAAGTAGTGCAAGAAATTCAATTAGAGAAGCAGCCTAATTTTAGAGTTTGCAATGCACGCCAAATCAAGACTTGGTGTCTCGTAGATTCCGTTCTTTTCTGATTGACAGAGGCCAGATTATGCATTATGGCGGTTTTGTACGATAGTCTTAAGTATTCTAGATACTAGTCCTAAGTAGAATGTTGACGAATGAAATGAATAATTAAGAAAGGAAGAAAATAGGAGAACCCCAAGAAAATCCACGGGCACAGTGCTTGTCTTTCACAAAAGTCACTTGGCTCGAACTGCGATCGACGCAGAGACCCCAAATCTACATCTACAAAATCTACGAAATATTTTGTTACGGTAAAAGAATACAGGGGTTTAAAATAATAATCTTATCTTGTAAAGAAGTCTACACTCCTTTCATTCTTAATTGGAGTCTAAATTTTGATTTTATCGAATTCCCTGATTTAAAACATAGTTTCACTTAAGAATTGAAATAAGGAAGACCTAATAGGCATCATACATGTAATATGGTCTACATAATAAATAATAAATCAAATCAAATCAAATAAACATTTTAATAACAGAAATATTTGGTACTTACATTTACAATCACGGTACATGTTTTCCTTCTTGCACAACCCATAAAATAAAAAAAATCTATTATATATTCAGAGTAATTCCAGCATCAAATCTATAATCAAATTTAATAGTTTTCCTATTCATAAAATTCTTATTGATTAAAATCCAACAAACTACTCAAAATATTAATATTTACTAAATAAGGTCTTGAAGGAAAGAAATCCTCAGATCTCATACTCCTTTATAGTAGAGCAGCAGACAAAATATCTGGTCAATAAAAATTTAATATCTGTTTCCCTATATTCGCATACAAAATGCCTGTCATAAAAGTAAAAAAAAATCATAAAAATTGTTTCAAGCAGTTATCAACGTTGTTATTATAGCTATCGTGAGTATAGTACCGCATTTAATTATAATGAAAAATCAACGTTGGGATTTCATTCTTTCATTATAAACTCCAGGTCTAAAAAGTGGAATTTGTTACATTTATTAAACTTAAGGAACGATTGTCTTCTATTACGGTTCAATTAAGACTTTTCATGTCAACTGACATTGTTGAAAAATTGTATTTCTTGGAATGTTTTTGAAGAACCCAGTGATAAGATACACAACTTTACGCTAAGGCCTACAAAGCCACTAATTCCCCTTCGGTGCTTTACAAAATGACCTCCACTCACAAATGGATTGAAATTATTCTTTTAGAAAGCAGTTTTGTGCTGCCAATTAATATAACAGTTTAAAAACATAGGTCTATACAAATAAAAATGGTCAAGCATCTTTTATCAAGTACGCTTGGGTTAACTTCATATGAATTTGTCTATTAGCGGTTGAAGAGGAGTTGTTCTGTTAGAGAAAGTCTTCCATGATTAGCTTTAAGCCTGGGTCGCGGTGGCTCAGTGGTAGAGCGTTCAATCTATCTATCTATCTATCTATCTATACAACACCGTTTTTCATAACTTTGTATTACATTAGTATTTAAAGCAATAAAAGAACTTAGAAGGAACTGAATCCCCATAGCATATAAACTAAAACTACGTTTCTCAAACTATGGTCATCAGATCACAAGTAGTCCTCATGGTCTACCCTAGTAAATCTCTTAGATTGAGTACTAGCCGAAAAAGAAACAGGAAAAATAAAATTTAAATGACTTTCGTGTTACACACAATCATTGAGAGTGTCCTAGTTTGGAAATTTCATATACCTGGGTAGTAAGTGTCTTTCCTTTTTCTGCTAGAATTGACATTTTATGAAATGTATTACCCAATTTCGTATATAACATATTCTTGATGGTTTGCCTTGACTTACTGAAAAAAAAACGAAACATAATTTTAATTAATTTCTTTAAAAAGATAAGTATACTGGTATTAACATACACTCATTTAATATATATATAAATTTGTCTTCGAGTGAGACAAGATTATTCCAGTTCGTAGAAATTCTGGTTAATAAAAGTAATCCTCACTTGAAAATAGTTTGAGAAACTGATTTAAACTAAATAAAGCAAACGAATGTTCAGAAATATGTTTAAAAATCCGGTTCAAGTAAAAATTATTTTATAGTTATGTCAAAATACCTAATTGTTTTACAGTATATATTGCATGTCTGTCATACTGTGTCTTTCAAAAAATATGAAATAAATTTATAGTTTATAGTTAAAGCACTTAAAGAAAGGAAATTATGCTTTAATGTCTGCAAAATTCAGCTTTGTTACGTTTTCTCATTTCGTGTTTCGTGCTAAAGAAACATATTTTTAGCTCGATGCGATCTCTAGACAAAGGAAGTGGTCACGCACATTCCTTGTTTTAAAACCAACTCTCCTCAATCAATGCTGTATTCTTAAGAAGCTTTTCTCTGAATTTTGAGTGAATGAATTTCAATCTTTATAATTTAAATAAATTGTGTTCATTTGAAGAGAATATGATTGACTCATTTGTATCGATATGTTTTACCGTTGGATGATAATCTTTAGATCGAGACGTCGTATTAAAATATACGCAAATATGCGGCACTATTAAGGCTTCTCAACAGAATTAAATCGGTGTGTATAGAGGAAGAACAAAACACCGTCTAATAGCTTTTCAAGCGCTGGTACCCGGCTTTGATCTTCAATGAGATATATTTGCCTCACATAGAAAACGCCACTTGTGCACTCTAAAGAGACAAGAAAATCGTATCCTATATCCCTTATATCATACATTTCTGAGTACAGAAACAATCATTTCTTAGCAGAGCAGAGTTGTCTTCAACATTGGGATTTGGGCAGATTTGAGGCTTATTCTGGGGGAAGGGGAAGATGAGATTCATATTACGGCAGATGAATCTGATTTGTGAGGTGGACCTGTTGTATATTATATATCAGAAGATATAAATGAAGTGGCATTCGGACACAAACCATCATATTTCTACCCAAAACATACATTTCAAATCGGATTATTGGGAGGACAGTCCCCCCAGTTCAAGATTGAGGGAAAATGTCCCCCTCATCCCCCGGGATTTGCGCCAGTGCTCGGGTGCGTTGTAATAAGTTAACTGTGTTAATGTTAATTTCATATCAGAAATTTATGCAAAGGGGTTTATTCACAGTTTCATTGCCAAAGACCCCAGAAGGTAGATGTTGACCAATAGGTGTAATAGGAAGTACACGCCAAGCCTATCTAGAGACACTGTTATTTTGGCTCTAAAGCCTAGTCTCAGGAAGTTGGTCAAAAAGAGCAGCAAACATAAGGGGTTCATTGGTGATTTAGAGAAACCGAGAGGTTTTAGGAGTGAAATCAATATAGGAATAAGATCAGTATGCAACCGCATTTAGTATATATGAGAAGCATCCTTAGAGAATAACGCTAAGCTGAGTTATCGGCATAGATGATGGGTCATTTTTTTTAAAAACCTAAATATCTCGAAAGAAATCCAAGGTAGACGAAAGAAATGTATGTCTCGTATAGAACCTTTCAAGAGTATGCATATGGCATGCAGTTTGTTATAAGGAACATAGATCTTTTCTTTACAACAAATGTAGGTGCAAGTGTAACGATATCTTTGTATTTTCAGCGTAATTCTAAATATCTTTTATTATACTTCTGGGCAATGTGTGATTTTAAATTATGCACTAACTAGTTAGAAGAAGAAGGAGAAACGAAAAAAAAGAAATAGAATCAAAATTGATTCTAATATGTTAATTTGATGAATTGTCATAACAACGTTTTATAAATAAACGATATAATAGTTCACGAACCACCATATAAAGTATGTATGCGCAATCATAGAAGTGTATTTTATTTCAATAATTGTGTGCCACCATAAAGTACGGAAAGATAAATACAATATAAATTATTTTTGGGTGAATTTAGTAATATAATATAGATAAAAATATGACTGAGGACCTGTATATAACAAGTTATGCTGTTATACAAGAGCTTCATCAATCAAAAAGAATACGAAATTCGATACATTGTGCTCCTTGTTTACATCAATTTCTACATCCTTCTGTGGTAATCCAAACCTAGTTAACGTTAAAAGATTCTTTCCTAGACACAAGTTAGCTTGGTGAAATATTAAGAAATCGTTTAATATTAACATTTTCGGCTTAAAATGTTCTAAAACACGGAATTTGTGGTGAAAAGTCATTCCATTAATGCAAAATCTAACAATAGCCATATATATTTATAACTACAGGGTTCTGAGATACACCCAACACTTAAGTCTGAGTTTCAATAAGTTTTACATTTCTAGGAAACAATGATTTGTCTATGATGCTGATAGTAGAAGCAGAATCAGCAATGGCATTGACTGTCTTAGAATTTACGTCTATAGGAAACTTAGCTATTTCATTTTCTATATTTAAAGGGAATTGAATTAATTCCTGTTTCGATTTTCTAGCATTTTTACACCATTCGTAATATGTCACTAGATTATCTTTCTGTTGACGGTTTTGATTATTAGGTTGTACACTGTTATTCTCCGAACATGCACCACCTTCATGCACGGATGAACTTAGTTTAAACCTTGCATTTGAGATCCATTTGCATTTGAAGCCCGCGTAATTTGATAAGTAGGAACTACATATTGAGGAAAACTTTGTTGTACTGGTACCATTTGCGAAACATACCAATTTCCCTGTGACATACAATTTGGATCATTAACTACTGGTATTTGCCAAGTTTGGTACGTCTGGGGTACAAATGACCGTTGTGGGTAGTAATTATTTCGATCTCTACTTCTAAAATTATTTTTACCCCTAATTGATCTGCCTCCATATGAACCTGTTCCAAAACTATTTTGTGACTGATAATTATTTTGTCTATAGTTTCTCGAATTTCCTCTAAAATTTCCACGAACATTGCCCCTACGGAAACCTCTGTTGCTCTGGTTAAAATTTTGTTTAGCAGAATTATTTCCTTGTGTTATCTGCACACTAGTTTCTTTACATTGTTTTTGTGTATCATCAAAACTTTCCATTTTCAAAACTTTCCATTGTTCTAGTTGCTTCTGGACATTCTCCATTGCCTTCGATATTTTATCTTCTTCTTTGTTATTAAATTCCGACCCACTAGTTTCAAATTTATTATCTCCTGTTTGTCCAATTTCGAAACCTGCAAACTAGATCTTATATTATTACGCGATCGCCTATTTTGCCGCAAAACTATATTATCTTCATCTTCCTCTGACTCGGATAATTCGGCCTCACTTGATTCTGATGATGTTTCAGAATCTCACGACATATATTTGCACAATTTTCCCAATTTACGCAGTTCCTTTTTCATAGGTGAATTTAGCCTAGCATGAAGTTCATGTTTCTTCCTATTTTTCACCCTATACCTATTTGTTTCGAGATTATTCAAGGCTTGCATAAACTCATCCAATGATTCAAATTGCTGTACGCCTACTCTTTCTAAAAAGTATGACCTCAATCAATTAGTCAAAATAGAAATAATCTGGGTTTCCGTTAATGTAGGCGCTCCTTTATCTATCAATCCTAATACATTATATGTGTAATTCTGTACCGACTCATTGAACTCTATTTTGAATTTTAGCGCTCGTATCTACATTCTCTTTCGGCGTTTTGAAACACTTTTTTACTTCTTCCTTAAATGTCTCATATGACTTAGTATGCAACTGCTTCCTATTTATTTTCCTGAAAAGCATGTTATTACTAGATCTTTAGCCTCCTCGGACGATAATTTGTTTAACTTTATAGTGTCATCAAACGCAGAAAAGAACAGCTGAATAGTCATTTCTTTTGGGCCATATTTGAGAAAAGGAAAGGCATTGCTATATACACATTTACAATAGGTCTTGAATTTTGTGTGGCTGCTCCTGACTGAGAACTAGATTGAAAGACATTCGTTTGGTTAACATTTTCACCACGTCTATTATTTGCTTGGGAGGCAGATGGAGGGTCGCCATGTCTGATCTCTACGTCTGCTCATAAGTTTTATAACAATAAATATTTAATTCTTTGAATGTGATTACTGTACTGAACTAACTTCGTATTTCAAGATAACCTTTGCACACGCTTACTGTCTACATAAGCATTTCCTGTTACAATGCACTGCAGTAAGATATCCTAAGAATGCCTGACATGTGAAAAGCAACTCCATCATAAACGCAAAACACATCTATATGTATATGCAATATTTATTTGTTGTAAGTTACTACAGAATTTTCTATAGGAAATGGTATGCACATATTCAAACATATATACCAGCACCATCCTAGATGATAACAAATCTGATATGCCATGTATTTTTTTTTCATCCGTTCTCTGCATGATTTGACTCCTTACTCATATATGTGTGGCTTCGGGATCGATATCTATATTTAAACAGAAAATTGTATTACCATTTATGTACAAAGACGTTCGACATTAATTTTCTTTTGCACTCACTATCATAACATGTTTTTAACAAGGGCGCTAGCCATAAAATCCGGCGCTTATTCCACCATAACGTATGCCAACTTATTGGAACGAAATCCGGACGTCGATATACACAATTTATATCCATACATAGCTCATGTAATAATAACCATATTAGCATGGGGGCAATTTAGGATGCATACTCATAACAAAACTTAACCATTTAATTTATAGGTAGAGCGATGACTTTGTTAAGTTGGATAGTTTTGATTGCATAAATAAAACTAGAGATACCAGATCAAATACTTACCCAAAACTGATGCTGTGGTCTTATGACAAAATCAATAATAACTGTCATATTAAATTAGAAGTTAGACTTAGATGTGGAATGAAATTGGTAATGAAGTCTCATAATGGAAGTGTGTTATCAATTTGTAACCAGCATGCACTCACCAAGATTTGATCGGTGAAGATTTGATAGGTCGAACCTTCTTCTGTGATGGTGGCTTCAAAACTCTCTCGAGTTCACTATTCTTTTGTCCACCTATCTTTTCTTCCTCGTTTTTGGTAGCGTTATTTCTTCTGCTTACAATTACATTTTCAAGAATTACCTCATTACTCGAAGTAGGAAGTGTTTGTTATTGACTTGACTCATTGCTGCATAACATAAGTTATATTTCCTACTAAAAAAAAATGTTTTATCTAGACATAGTTTGAGTTGTTATGGGACTTCCTTAATTTCTCTACCCATATGAACGACCTAACAGCACCAGATTGGAAATTGAGTCTTTATTTTCATTTAAAATATGAAACTTTACAAAATATTAATATCAAAATTAATAAAATATTATTTGTCCTTTACCAATTCGCTTCAGTCATATTACACTGCCATAGTAGAGTTCATTCTATAAAGAGGAAATACCATTTTTGTTTGATGAAAATAATCAGGAAAACTACAAATTAAGAAACACCGGACTGGAGAGGTGGTGAATAAGATACAATTTCGTTTTTACTGAAGTGTATCGCTGATGTCATCGAGCCCATGATGATTTCATCCAAGTACACTTCATCATAAAATCAAAGGCATTAATTGATGCAATTTAAAAAAAAAAGTGTAACAAAAAATAAGAAAACAGAATTTGAGGGGAAGGTGCCGAATTCAAGTTCCATTGTTTTTCAGTATATATACACATTACGAGAGCAGGAAATACGATATAAACAGGCTGCATAAGTGGAAAACAGACCAACACTTTTTTTTATTACAAAGGACGGTTTCTGGAAAATGCCTGTAAAATCCAAATTTTTCACAAAATCACAAAGAAACTTCTTCAACGAGTTTCACATGAAGTACCTTGTACCCACGGGTCTTTCATTGTTGTTATAGATTTCATGGTTTCGGCTAGAAAGGTCAGCATTAAACAACAGAAATTGAAGATGTTTGTCGAGTTAGGTTATCACATGTGCACAATAGTTGTTGCAGTGAATCCGAATATTTTACTACAAGACATATTTTTTATGTTTATATAGAAACAGAGTCAAATCCCAGGGAAAGCTTCGACGTGTAAAAGCAGAGGCCATTGATATCACTCCTTCAAAAATCAACACTCCACTCCTAGTAGAAATGGAACGGTATTGATCGTCAATGAGATGAAATTTCAGCTGTATTGTTTCAGCAGTTGTCATTACATAGCAGGTACTCATCTATCTTGAAGGTACTCATGTTGACGACCCTGAAAAATGTAGTTTACCTCACGCCGCAGAAAATAAAGATGAACCACTCCTACAGTGCGAACACGAAGAAGCGGATGACCAGATTTTAGTGCACATTTATCACGCAGTAACAGTGAGTAAAATCAACCATAGACATCAGTGTTTACTCTCCAGACACGGATGTATTTGTAAACGGGCTACACCATTTTCAAATTAGTTGGAAAATTCTTGGAGTTCAAGAGCTATGGTCTTTATGAGGATCAACCAAGATTGTGAGAATAATTCATACCTGCGTTCCAGGGGCGTCATTTAGGGGGGCAGAGAGGGGCAATTGCCCCCCTGAGTTTGAGATTTATATAGAGTTTATCAATAAAATAGTAATAAATCAGTGAAAAACGCGAAATTTTACTGATATCAAGGGGTCTTGCCCTCCCCCCCCAAAGCAAAGTCTGAAATGACGCTCCTGCTGCGTTCTTATTTCTCATTCTTCCAGCTATTCAGTATTAAATGGCTGTAACAGTCTTCCAAAATTGGGACAAAAAGGCAGTGCTGATAGCTGGCAAAGCGTGTAGACCAGATGTTCTTGAAAGCTTTGGTAAAACAGAGTTATTTGATGGCATGATAAACAGAGCTGAAACATTCCAAGTGCGAACTCTTGGTTCACAGTTGATTACATTCGATTAGTTACGCTCGTATCAGTACCATCGAAACGACTTTCGCGGATCTAGTTTCTCTAGACCACATCTTCCACCTCCATATTAAAAGAGTGTACCTTCAGTGTTGCAAATGTTTGCACACAACCGATAACATACACATCTTATTTTCTTGTTGGTGTAGAAACAACAGAATAGAAGAAATTCTTAATGCTCAAGATCAACAAGGAAGCAATAATGCCACCAGACTTTCCAAATCCATGTTCGTACAGAAAATGCTTCAGAGAAACTGTGCCCATGTCAGGTTCTCGAATTAACCTGTTGTACGAAGTAACTGAGGAGGTGTTTCTTCGTGCCAGAAACCTCACAAATAACATTAAATATTTATTTTTTATGTGATGTATTTTTGTGTTTCAGTACATCATGTAAAATACTTCTTGTAGTGTTCAAACACTTGTTTGCTTGTCACATAGACTAGGGGCTTTAGATTTTCATGATTTGAATTTCAGACTGTGTGAAATCTCCCACAGAAAAAGGGTGTAAAACTCAAGGGGAAAATAAGTAGGCATTTCAGTTTGTTTATATATGTTGTTTCAATCTGGAAATCGGAAAATATTTTTGTAAAGTTAATTCCCTTCAATTTTGTTCAGATCAAAAATTTTCATCGGATGTGAAATTTTGTAAAAGTGAACATAAATGCAAAATATACAGGGAGGCAGAGCGACCATATTGGAATCCAAGATGGGGTCTTACAGACCAGACCCAAATCATGTGACCAATTCTTTTATAAAGAAGTGAACTACCCCAAACATGAATCTGTAGTCAAATACAGGGTACATTTCAGTGCACACGGGACCAGAGCATGCTGTTGCTTGGCCGCCATATTGATGATGTCATTTTGAATAATGTCCAAATTCTATTTCCGCTAGTAAGTACAGAGTTCCCAAACAATGCTTGTTAACTTTCCGAATGCTCTTTTCCTCATCTTTACAGAAAGTTATCCGCCATATATCCGACCATTTTCGATTGAAATGCTGGTACTATGGATTTGCTGACGGAAGCAGTGTTGTGTCTGATCTTGTAGATTCGTAAATGTTGGTAGTGACTGTTATCATCTGGCGTCAAAAATCAACCGGAATTGGAAGGGTTACGTAATGGCCCTTTTCCATGCTAAGTTTGGGTACGTACGCTTTGTGAAACAGTGTCGGGAGAATGAGTTAACACTCGGTGTGACTACTATGAAAGCTAGTGTGGTACATGACGCACAACAGTCTCCCCTTGCAAAACATTCACCGAAGAAAATCACCAGGATAAAGGCTGCAAACAAAGAAACACGCGTAGTGCTAAGGGGGATACGTCGATTGCGTGTCAAGAAAATCCCTTGATGCTAGGTGATATGGAACACAGATTTCACCTCGCACTGTCAACTGTGAAAAAACGATACGCAAGCCCCTCAGGTTGAAGTGTATGCGGAAATTATTGACCTGTTTGTCAATACAAACCAAATGTCGACAACTGGTTTGTACTTTCAATACTCTGTAATTTTTATTAATTTTCCGGGTAAAAATTGAATTTTTGGAAAATTATTGATCTACTCACCAATAAGAGTCGAATGACACCCATTTCGCCCCGGTCGAAAACTCATTCTGACTGATTCCTGATTTTATTAATTTCCACAATAAAAGTGGAATTTACGGAAAAATATTGTGTGAATTATTTACCTACTTGCCAATGGGAATCAAGTGACAACCATTTTGTCCCAGGCTAAAACTGGGCTGCATTACCCGGTTTAAAGAACATACCAACGTACACAGTGAGGAAGCCAAGGTTGGTACTGTGGTGGCAGATTACCTTGCTGAACGCGTGAATTATATGGATCCTGAGAGTTGTAGATTGTGATTTCTAAATTGTCTGCTAAGTTTCCTGAAATATCCGTGAAATTTGGTCAACATTTGTGAAAATCGAATTACACTTAAAGTACTCGATTGTACTCGATATGGTTTAAAGTTCGCTACTCAGCGACGAATGAATGCCGTACTTTGTCTATCGTTTGGGGGGGGGGAAGTGACGCCCAAATGAATAGATTTGTCTTATCAGCATTTTACGTATTTATCTTCTGTAGCTTATCCGAAGTTCAAAGAATTGACCCTCATACATCATATTCTATCAAAATTAAATAACGTTTACATTATCGGGAAAGGAAATGGGGAATTTATATTTACTTTATCGAATAATTTTAACTTTATCCAGTTCGAATGATTGGGAAACCTCCAAGAAAATATAAGCCCCATTTTTCATAATCAGAAAGTTTAGAACATATTTTGAGAGATTTTTTTTTCATATAATTAAATAAGAAAACCTTAGCACTTTTTCTTGACAAATTTAAACCACACGAAATGAGGATGATAAATGTGTTGTAATGAAAATATTCGTTATATTTTCGTCAATATCAAATACGTATAACGTAGTTCATACTTAAAAATTGTTGTGTGTGTATATACGCGTGAAAATTGCAAACAGAATAAATTTCAACCATTATTCTTGTTGAATTTCAATCCGAATGAACAGTATTGTTTGGAAGAAATGAGGGTTTAGCAAAAACAGGTTTCATTAAAACAGACAGACCGACTGACACACGTGGTTTGAGTCAAATAAAATGAATTGTTTTTAGTTTAACATCCCACTATTATCCCCTTGAGACTAAAGAAGAAGGATAATTATGAAGCGAATGATTGTCAAATTGACTTTTTGGTGCTCTATCACCGGTACTCGAAACCGGGACCATGTGTACCAAAGCTAGACGGGCTAATCACTGCAGTAGCGGGAAAAGCTTGAATATAATAAAAGAAGCTCTCTATGCTAGCAATTAAGATAAATATAGGGTTTCTGAAATTTACAGCAGAAGGCAGTGTTAACAATTGTACCTTTTCACGAGGCTTTAGTTACTTATACAATTGTACAAGTTTCGTTGCTCATTTATTTATTTATTTATTGAACAAATTCCCAGATACAGCATAACTTTGGCATTTTACACAGGGAAATGTTAACAAAAGAAAGAAAAAATAAGACAACAATAGTAACAACAACATAGAACAATGTCAAAAAAAGAGTGTAAAAGTAACATTATTCCGTCAAAACTAGCTTTGCTCTATCAAACACTGGGTAGAGCGAAAAAAAATGTCCACATTGGTTATTACTTGATTATAACTGTTGGTATTCTGTAAAAAAGAGACCTCTGTATAATTGCCAACCTTGGACGGGCAAGATGGAATAGGTGGGTATTCCGGGTGACGCGGGAAGGGACATGTCAGGATAGTTCCTGAAGTAATATTTCTGATCTTAAGTCTCCATTCACTATTTTATGAAGATATTTCAGGTCAGAGATAATTCTGCGTACTTCCGGAGTCTGGATATTCAGATGTAACAAGAGTTCTTTCTTAGATAATATTCGAAGTGCAGGAACACGAAAACGGACTATAGCGATAAAGAAATTAAGAATAGAATCAAGTCTGGAGAGATGTGTAGGTGCTGCCATGGCCATATAGGAGAGCAGTATTCGATCTTGGGCTCTATTAAAGTTTTATAAAAAAGTTGCTAATGACGAAACAGTGCGTAGTTCAGTGAATTGATAAAGAAGTCTCAACATGCGCATTGAAGATGTGGTCAGAGAATGTGAGTTTTGAAATCAAAGATGACACCAAGATCATTATGACTAGCAGAATGTGTGATAGGGGAATCATAGACATGGTATGTGGAGGGGACAGGAGACTTTTTCAAAGTAATAGTAATGCTGTCACATTTCTTACTGTTGAGTTTCAAGTGCCACATTTCACACTAGTCTATAAGGTAATTTATGTTTTCCTGTAGAGCAATTGTGTCATGGAGACACGATATTTCTCTGTATAACTTACACTTGTCAACAAAAAGCAGAAGGACACTAGGTTGAGCTTGTAAGTGCGTGTAGAGATAATCCATATACAGGACAAATAGCAGAGGCCCAAATACACTCCCCTGAGGCATCTTTGAGATCACGGGTTGGGGGTTATATGTCGCCCCTGAAAGACCAACTCTCTGCTTACGGTCCTTCAAGTAGCTGGTGATTAAAGAGAGAAATTTGGCATTTACATTAAATCTATTGGAGAGTTTATGAAGAAGATGAATTGACACAGAATCAAAGGCCTTCGAGAGATCAAAGTAGATAACATCTAATTGAGTATTGTTATTCATACACTTGACTGTACAGGAAAGAAGAGTACTTAAGTTTGTGAGACTTGAGCTTTTCGGTAGAAAGCCGTGCTGAGAACTGTGGATGTAACGTGAGGTACCAAGATGGTAGAACAAAGAAAGACTACTATCTAGCACGAGCAGAATACGTTTTCAATTTGTATATGTTAATTTCTTCAGAATTATAATCAATTCTAATAAGGTGACTAACATTATAAAATGGCGAGCAATAAAAATAAATATAAATTAAAGATTATAAAGTATATTGTTCCTCTCAAATACACTGTTGACAAAATAATTATAATATTTAAACTTTGAAATTCGCAGCATTAAAATGTCCTTACACGTATACTATTTACAATACTAAACAAATCTAAGAACTAGATAACGTTTTTTTCCACAATGATTTGGAAAAACAGAAAGCATTGAATCATTAATTTAAACTAATGTTTTTATTATATTCTCAGATTAATTCAACTTCTACAATAAAAGCATCAATAGGTTATTATCATTCATACAGTCTATTGGTAATCATCACAAGTATATACATATCATATATTAACTGCAGACAATTTCTTAAGTAAGCTATGAAATCAGCAATACGCTATTGGTTGAATCCTTCTGCAACTGTACTTCCAAACCTTTCAGTTTACACAGTTAATATATTTTTTCTATATTAATTTATTTTTACATTTTAATACATGACAATAGAAGTTTAACATTTCAATTGTAGTGGATTATTCTTACAATGACAGTCTTAACAGAATTGGAACAGGCGGTCACCAAAAATTTCTCCGAATGGTAATCAAATTTAGATGAGTCTAAAACATTGGTGTTGATCCTATCAGGTGCGATGATGCATTCATTACATGTATATTATAAGAATTAATTCTACAAGGTGCGTTGACACATTGCCTAAATCATCTCTAGATGCGTCCATGCATTACATATGTCTTTTTTACAATTCTGGAAGTGCATTCAGCGTTGGTGCGTTATACGTATACTCTCTACTATACTGAAGGTGTACCTATGTGGTGTGTTGATGCATACATGTATCTTCTCTATAATAATGCAAGTGCGTCCATGAGGTGCTCTGATGCGTTGCGGTGTGTTGATGCATTACACGTATCTTGTCTACAATACTGGACGTGCGTCCATGAGGTGCTCTGATGTGTTGCGGTGTGTTGATGCATTACACGTATCTTGTCTACAATACTGAAAATGCATCCATGAGGTGCTCTGATGTGTTGCGGTGTGTTGATGCATTACACGTATCATCTCTACAACACTGGAAGTGCATCCATGAGGTGCTTTGATGCGTTACACGTATACTCTCTACAATACTGAAGGTGCACTTATGCGGTGCGTTGATGCATTACACGTATCCTCTCTACAATACTGGATGTGCATCTGTTAGGTGGGTCGTTCCGTTACACGTATCCCCTCTACAATATTGGAAGTTCGAAGTTCTCACATTTCCCTATGGAAATCATAAAATAGAAAATAGTCTGAGAGAGATTTAGTATATTCTAATAATGGAAATGTTAGAAAATATATTTTTATTATTTAGTGATTTGTGTTTCATGGTAGGGATACGACACTGAATACTACATTTATGTGTGTGTGTGTGTGAAGGGGGGGGGTATTGATTCAATATATGTAGCTATGTGAAGGTCCTATAATTCAGTGCCTTCCTTAGGCTAAGTCCAGATAAGTGTGGAATTTCAAGAGGTTCATGAAAATATTGCACAACAGTTGCAGACGTGTTTTGCTCAAATTCAAATAAACAGTGTATAGTTTACAATGTTGATGAACATATTGATCTGTCTATCCATATTAATGTTAAGCTACTCTCCGTAGAAGAACGTGGAGCAATATATATGTATTTAACAAGTGTTTGTTCTTCTGCAAAGAAAATGCGAGAAAGAAGTATAATTTGGGAAATTCCAATTTTAAAAAATGAGAAATAAAAACATGTTGATTTTACGTTGAATCTTTATGCAATAAATGAATTGTTGGTGTTTCAACTTTCTGATAGCATCATGTAACATTTTGAACTTCTTTCTAAAATTGTATAAAGCGGATTAAAAAAAAAAAAAAAACAAGGAATTCAGAAAGTCAATATTCTTTCAGTAATGGGTGATCCTCAGTTGGTGACCGTTTCCCAGTGTATAAAAGCTACAAACTGATTAGACACGTAAAGCAATGATTAATTGTATTGTTTAAAACGAACTAGGTTAGTGCTAACTCGGGGATGCAATAAAAAAGTTCTCGGAAGAACAAGTTTTTAAAAGTTCCTGGGCTTTTAAAATTTCCAGGTATTTGAAATAGAATTCTTTATAACTTTTCTACATTCATTTCTACATTCTACATTCAAGTTGGTTCCCTTTCGACCCTTCGTTGCTTTCTGAATAGTGCTTATTGAATAGTGCTCTAGATTACTTACGTTCACAAGTGTGGAACGCTGAAATAGCTACAACCACTGTTACTAAAGTGTCTTCTATATTTTTATTCTGTAAGTTTGAAATTTTCAATTATTTATTACTAGCATCAAATAGCACCTTCGCTGGGTTAAATCAAGAAAAATTAGTAATATGTGTTATATGCAGTCACTTTTTACTACTTCTAAAGCGCTTTCTCATATCGGTCATTTTTGATCATTTTTATATTTCTCTCCTCTCCTCCTCGCTCATGTTGCGTGGCTGAATTTAAATTTGAACAACATCGGAAGTGTTACTGTTCATCACAGCATCTTCGAAAACTATGAATTTGGCACTAGTATCGGTCATTTTTTATGATTTTTATACTACTACTCTCTCCCTTCCCCATGTTCTGAGGCACGCATCGGAAGTGTCAATGTTCATCTCAGCAACCACGAAAACTATGGATTCGACACTAATATTGGTCATTTTTGATAATTTTTATGTCCCTCTCCCCACTCCCAAGTTATGGGGCTGAGTTTGGACGTAAACGGGAGTAGAAGTGTCACTGTTCAACTTACCAATCCCAAAAACTATGGATTCGACACTAATATCAGTCATTTTCGATCTTTTAAAAGTGTCTCTCCCCTCCTCCTCCTCCCCATTCTCCCTTAAGTTGCATCGTCAAAATGATATGACAAAAATCATCCTAGGCCCGAACCTCATGTATGTTGAAAATTTGTTCGAGATCGGTCTGGTGATTCAAAAGTTGTTAAGTTTTATATATATATATATATATATATATATATATATATATATATATATATATATATATATATATATATACAACTACCCCTCCCCTCCCCTTCCCCTAGGTTCACCCGTCAAACTTATATTTAAAAAAACAGATCAGATCTGAACCTCATCTACGTTGAAAATTTTATTACGATCGGTCTTGTGGTTCAAGAGTGATGAAGTCACAAAGACAGTCACTTTCATTTTATTTTTTTACATATATCTCCCCTCTCCCTCCCCTACGTTGCACCGTCAAACTGAAATGATAAAAATCGTCCCAGGCCCAAACCTTATCCATGTTGAAAGTTCTATAGCGATCGGTCTGGTAGTTCAAGAGTTATTAGTTTTATTCATATATTCTCTTCCCTGCCCTAAGTTCTACCATAGTTGTCCGAATTAAGGATACTACCTCATCCTCTAGAGCTACCCTGGTGTAGCGTTTAGTTGTGGCATTATCGGCGTAAATCTGTCTTCGACATTGGGGGGGGGGGATAAGACCGTTCCCATAACCTTTCTTTTTAAGCGATGTTCAAAATATTTATTAAGTTGAAAAACAATGTGATGGAGAATCAGGGGAACAGAGTTATTTTCAATATTGAGAGACGGGCTAATTTGAACCTTATTCTGGGGGGAGGGGTACGACTCATATTACGGTAGATGAATGTGATTTCTGAGATAAACTTTTTGTATATTATACATCAGACGATGTAGATAAAGTGGCAATCGGACACAAATCATCACATTTCTCCTCCAAAACAAATTTCAAATCGGATTATTGGGTGATAGCCTCCGACTTCCAGAATTGGAGGACATGTCTCCCTAACCTAAACCCCCCGGGATTTGCGCCAGTGTGTGGCATTGCCCTCAATGCGTAGCAGCCGTTACTGTATGTGGTACAGAATACATTGCACAACATTACACTTGCCGTTCAACAATGTTCGTCGACAAGATTTCTCTGATTATCTGTGCCCTTTAACGTTGAATAAAAAACTGACACTGACTTTCACGCTTCCTGTTCGTTTATTCATCCACAGTAATAGAAGTCTTTTTGCACTACCCGTTCGTAGTGCTTCTCCGAACACCGAACCAATTAGATACATGGGCGTATGTGTTTGTTATCCATCTAAAATGATAATCTTTAGTACGTCATACCATCCAATACAACAGATCCTGAATATGAACACATTTCCCTCATTCCCGCTTGGTGTTTAACTTTCACAAACTGTGGTGCAGTATATTTCGAAAGATTAACGATACGAGGTCTGCTTTATTCACTGATTCAGTAATCAATTTACTACTCCTATAATCGTTGACACCTCTGGAGAAAAATTCTTGACCTGATATTCATGAACTCTACAGGGTGTATCCCCTTGTAATTTTTTCTTCTCCCTTTTCTTTCACTTTTCCAGAATGACGTGGACTATTTTAAGGCTAGATTTAATCATCAGGAAACTCTCCATTACCAAGCGACAGGACTCAAAATTCAACGATCAACAACATTTTAAATGTTTCGGTTCATTGCACGTAAGTGTACGACAAGGAAGGTAAAATTAGTTTTCTTTTATACCTCTTAAATGGTAATAGATGGCACAAGGATTCTATTATTGCGTGGTGCTCAAGTCTTTTACATCCATTATTGGTTGTTACACCACGCTATGTGCTATTTTCGTTAAAAGAATCAAATATATTTCGCAAATGATCATAGTTTGAGAATATTAATGAAGGCCATCATTTTCACTGATGGGCAAGTATTATAGACTTCAACGTCAATCATATCAAAAAAGTAAATTGTTTGAAACCGTCAAAATAAGTTGATGATCAGGTATTGTTGTGTTGAAATAACAAAATAGTGGTCCAAAAATTAAGCAGCTTTTAGTTGTATGCATTTGTTATATTTGCTTTACTATTTCAGAGTACAGATACTCTTCGCATTACCCTGAGAGTGATTTTTAGCATCAACAACTCTAATAGCAAAATCATACAAAACAACGGAGATTATGTTTAAAATAACATTGCTTAAAGTTTTAGACGGTAATTGCAAATACCGTACTCCTTTGATAGTAGAAGTTAAGTAACTGACTATCAAAATTACGTAATACGTACTCTAAGATGAGTCATCAGCTTATACAATCTTACAGCACTGAGACATGAGAGTTTCCACAGTATCTCTGGTTAGATAAGAAATTAAGTGAAATTAATATATACATATCTGGTCTTATATCCGTTTATTAGACAAATAACCATATGCCAAGACAAAACACCTGTGGGCTTATAAGTTAATCCATTAATTGGAGAGGATAAATCTGTTGTTGTTGTTTCAAGTCATTACTTTAGAAACGTATTTACACAACAGATGGCGGATTGAAAATTCTTCTCGTAGCAGGCAACGCTACATCAAGAAAACTGTTTTCTAGAAATGGTCAGGAGGCACATGTATTGGCGACGCATCCAGTTCATGCTACTAACTTAAGAAGTCGAAAGACATCACTTGAAGTTGATTTAGCTTTTCTTTTCGTTATTCAAGCCAAATGAAATACGAACCTATAGCTTAAAGATTTAAGGTGGAATCGAAACATTTTTTAATCTGAAATTTTAGCTATGAAAAAGCTCCAAATAGCCACAAGCTGTTGAACAATACTGAATGACACGAAACACTCTAGAATGATTTTATTTATTGCTGTCAGTCGACCAGGATTTCCAGTAACTGCTCCGGATTGCAAAATGTCTTGGTCCATCCAAAACATAAGTTAATATCATTAGTGACATATTTAAGAAATCCTGCTTTATATAGTCATCGATATTCAACTAATAGAAATAATATACTTTCTGACACTCAATTTTGGTGAGTATAGTAACCTAGTATTTAATCAATTCTAATATTTCAGCAACAGGCAAACGTTATGAATATATTGTAAATTTTTGTAGCATTTTCCAGATTTTAAGTCTAGATTTTAAGAAGTTCTTATCTTATTCTTTATATATACCCACAGAAAGAAATTATATTGTGTATAAAATACATTCCATTGTTAACATAACTAGGCCACTCACATCCCGAAGAAACCAGAGATGTTCATGAAATTAATTAAAATACCTGAAAGAATGCAACTTATCTGTTAATTACGGTGTGGTTAAATGCACCATAACTTTCTATATCTTGTTAATTTCTAAATTCTCTATGATATTTCAGAGACTTACTTTGTTTCGTTTAGTACCTCATTATTTTATCAAATCTTGTAGTTTGATTTCTATTGTACGAAATATTTACTTGAGTACGTTTTATGATACATTTATGGGTACATTTTATTTTATTATATTCTACTCTTGCCGTGTTTTTCTACAGTAAAGTCCCGAAAGCTGGGCCTAATGTGGACCGAAGGGTGAGCGAGTTTGTGAAAATGCAGGCTTATCGAGAATGAAGTTAAAAAAGAATAAGGAAGAAGAAAGAGTGTTTCCCCAGAAAATACAGTACTGTACTTGCATGCATTGGTTGCTTAAGAATATAACAGAGAATACACTGCGCAATTACCCTTAAACAACGGAAAAATACGTACTTTATGAAGGCATAGAGCCTTTAATATATACTGAGAAAAATGCGTTCTCTGGACAGTGGTATATACGAGGGTCATTCGGAAAGTAAAGAACGTTTTGCGCTAGCGCGTGCGCGTGTTCCCCCGCTGCCGCTGGGTTATTGACCTGGGCATGCTTTAGCCTCAGTATGACACCAGCTGCGATCCACTACGGTCCGTTATTGCTTCGCTGTGCGACTGTAAAATGTGCGATACAATTACTGATCCCGCCAAGTGTGAGGTTCGTAGTGTGATAAGATTTTTGAATGCAAGAAAAGTGCGTCCGATAGAAATTTATAGACAAATTACTGAGGTGTATGGAAATGTAATGAATGAAGCATCAGTTCGTAAGTGGTGCATTATGTTTAATGACGGACGGACGAATGTGCACGATGAGGAACGCTCGGGCCGGCCTTCTGTTGTGACTGACGAACTCAAAGGAAGAATTGAGCGGAAAATTCAAGAGGATAGGCGATTCACTATTGATGGGCTGCACGAATTCCCAAAGTTGAAAGACTTTTTGGGTGGAAGCCACTACGGCAGTGATGATGAACTTAAGGAAGCTGTTAAAGCTGTTAGTGATTGGTTCAACAGTTTGGCGGCAACTGTGTATGCCGAAGGCATAGAAAAACTTGTACCACGGTATGACAAGTGTTTAAATTTACACGGTGACTATGTCGAAAAGTAACTTAAGTATCACATAGTATGTAACACAAATTTCGCCTTTGCATATCAGTTATTCAAGTGTTTATACAAGAACGTTCTTTACTTTCCGAATGACCCTCGTAGTACAAATATTCGCTACTACAGAAATCAGTATGGAGCATACGTTATTCATATGCTACATACTCACTGCCCTTAGATGTTACATCATGCTGCTGCAGGACGTCTGACTTCTAACAGTTTTCCGTATATCATATGCATATACTTGTGTTATATTCCTCAGCTATATGTTATATTCGTCCATTTGTATGTGAGATCCTGACCGGCTATATTGGTTCATACGGAAAGAACATATAGATGGAACACTTATACGGAAAGTATTATAAAACACGCGTTTTCTGTTATACGTCTGCTATAGTTAAGTCCAAAAACTACAGGAATTAAGCATGTAAGCTACCTTTTTAAGTAGGCCACCTATTTCTTTTCTCAGTGTACATGTAAATAAAATTAATGAATACACACTTTACAATAATTTACTTGATAAGACAGACTTCAGAATTTTTTCGCCCTGCCAGGGTATGGCCCAGTTATTGGGACGTCCGGGTTATCGAGTACCGAGTTTAAGGGACTGTACTGTATCTTTTTATCTTTTTGTTGTTGTTGAGGCTAGTTTTTTCGGGCCTAGTTCCACATAAGTCATAGAGAAAATCTCTTATCAATTTATTTTTGAATAGCTCTATTTCCTTATTAGGAGGCTATTTACTATAATATATAAGTACACTTGACTTATATAACTCATAAATATGTTTACTATTATAACTGTGGTCTATGCAATACAAATTTTTTTAAAGCATGTCAAACTACCCAATTCAAAAATAGTAGAATTGTCACTTATCATGTTTTCCTATCCCCTTGATACATATATGATCTTTTTCAAGACGGTTAAAACCTCGAAACCCTTTTGCGTAAGACAATGATTACATGAAGACGAAAATTTATATTTCTCTACTTACGATATTCATGTTGCTAGTTTCTTTACAATTTGAACGTTGCTATGCATGTTAATTTATGAAGTATTGTTATGGTAAGAGTCTTTGTTAACAACGTCCACTAAACGAAACTTACTTGAGCTTCTTCGAATAGTGAAATATTGTGCATTATTGAAAGTTGCAGTTGGCATGTATGTACTGGTAGAAACCTGACAACAAGAAACTCGGGCTAACTTTCAATTGACTTTTGTTGCTAATAATTTATGTTAGGACTTCTGTTTTCGGACGAGATGAGACAGAATTTTCGTGACGAGATTCGAGAGGAGACTGAGCCCTTCCAATAAAAACACATTTTTTTTTTGTGAATGAAATATTACTTCGAGATGAAACAGTCTCAACTCTATCTCGTATGCATTGCAAATTTCCATGTTCAATTCTCTGAAGGATCGGAAAGTGATTTAAAATAACGTACCAAAGTCAACCAACCTATGGTACTTTTAACACTTTCCGGATCCGGGGTTTTGGGGCTATTTTTTAGACTTTCAGTCAAGCAGCTACTGCATCGTCACTATTTATCCTAGCATCATGGTACATACCTCATTCTCTTCAGAATAGAGCTGGCTTTCAAATGGTACCACTTGCATGCTCATACCATATACCAGGAGCGGGAAAAATGATGTCAAAGGAAAATTTCGGAGGGAAATTTTTTTCCTCGCACTTTGGGCCCCTCTGGAGCGGCCCGGTGTGAACGTAGCCATCTAAAAGAATCTGATAAATAGTACTTGGTATACTGAATGTGTGTGCCAAATTTCAAGTTTCTATCCTGAATACCAAGGGCGGGAGAAATTTTATCAGGAATTCCCACCATGCCCCAAATTACCGTAAAACACCATGATCTCAGGTAAAAAATTACCCTAGAGTCATGTTTCGCCCATCATTCTCTTCAGAATAGAACTGCCTTTCAGGCGGTATGACTCACGTGTCTCCATGATGTACCCAAGGCGGGAAAATGAGGAAAAACGGGATTTTTTGGGTAAAAATATCCTTTTTTCAACTTTTAGCCCCCCTGGACCCCCCTGTTTTATCGCAGAGATCTGAAAAAAAATCTGGTTAATACTACTCGGTGGGCTGAATGTTTATGCACAATTCCAATTTTCCAGGTGCAAAAGTAAGCCCGCCAAAAAAAAATATACCGACAATGTCCCATATTCCCGTATACAGAGGGAAATTTTTAAACATTCCCTGAGACATACCTAATTACCCTAGGGTCATGTTTCGCCCATCATTCTCTTCAAAATAGAACTGCCTTTCAGGCGGTACCATTCACTTGTCCCCATCATGTATCTAAGGCGGGAAAATCACCTGAAAGGGATTTTTTGGTAAAAATTTCCCTTTTTCAACGTTTAGCCCCTCTGTACCCCCCTGTTTTAACGCAAAAATCTGAAAAAATCTGGTAAATACTACTCGGTGGACTGAATGTTTTTGCACAACTTCAATCTTCTAGTTGCAAAAATAAGCCCGCAAAAAATAATACCGAAACTGTCCAAAATTCCCCTATACAGAAGTATATTTTGATAAAAATTCCCTAATTACCCTAGGGCCATTGGTCGTACATCATTCTCTTCAGAATAGAACTGCCTTTCAGACGGCATGACTCACATGTCTCCATCATGTATCTAAGGCGGGAAAATTAGGAAAACGGGATTTTTTGGGGTAAAAATATCCCTTTTTTCAACTTTTAGCCCCTCTGGTTCCCCCATGTTTTAACGCAGATATCTGAAAAAAATCTTGTAAATACTACTCGGTGGACTGAATGTTTGTGCAAAATTTCAATCTTCTACGTGCAAAAATAAGCTCGCCAAAAATACTTTACATACCCCCCCCCCCAAAAAAAAAATATTACACGAAAATATATATTTTAGAATTATGACGTCATCACCTCCTATGTCTCGACGCAGGAAGGTGTGAAACCATACGTAATATCTTCTACAATGCCTCTGGACTTGAAAAAAAAAAAAAAAAAAAAAAAAACCGGACGAAAAAGCTCAAATAGGAGAGTTATAACGCAATGTACCATGAAATACCCCGTATGGTACAGATTGTACCATGGGATCCCCAAAGGGTTAAGTTTGTTTAGTTATCATGTGATCATTCACTTCAAAATTATATTATTTATCGTACCATACTTATAGCAGACAATTGCAATAAGTATAATGAATACACTATGTTGAGTATCATAGTTTGTGTGGTGTTGTACCATACTGTACATTATTACTGAGTGGAAACACGTAACATTTGCATGCCGATACCTGGCTTTCTCATCAAAGGCTTGGTCATAGCGCACCGACCCCTCATTGGTTCACACCCAACGTGAATTCTGTTGTCGCGTAGTATAATGTACTAAATTAATATTTCTGTTATATTGTCAACCAAAACAATAACTTACAGTCTTTTAATTTACTGTTTGCAGAATCTTTTAAACAAATATCCATTTATAGGAAATGAATCAAAGATTTAGTCCATTTTTCTGGTTTTTGGACTTAGCTCAATTGGCGTCCAAGCGATCAAATTATCTTAAATGTCGAGAAGTCATCTAACGTCTTGCGAGATATAAAGGATTCATATGAAATCGAATTATTTCAGTCTCGTGAATATTAGGTATCGAATATACAGTTTTCCGATAGTCGGGCACCCTCTATTTGTTATTGTTTTTTCCCGAATTCGCGCAATCGTATTTTAGCAAATCTTGATGTTTCTTCTTCTTCCCACTCCTCCGTCACTTGCCTACAATAAATTAAAAAAAAAGAAAGAAAGGAAAAGAAAAAAGTTCAATGAAAAGCTGCTAAGTGGAGGAATTTGTAACTATTAGGAAAGTAGACCGCTGGCGGTCAAGTCTCAAGTGACTACAGAAAAAGATAAAAGTGATACAGGTATATGTGTACTTGTTCATCTTAAGAAACAGGAGCTCACTGCCATATGTTTAATGCAGGAATGCAAATATGCAACAAAATTTTACTAGACCAGGAAGAAAGCTACTAGCCCACATCCAACAATATAAATCATTTACTTACCTTTGAAATAAATCATAGTGATGTTGAAAACTCGACTGCTCCGATGAACCACTCGCCCCGGGCGAGTGGTTATTTGAATTCTTGGTTTAATATTACTCGATGTAGTTACAGTACTTATGCAATTATAAAGTAAACTCTTCTATCTTTCAGATGTTTTGCATGAATCCGTTAAGTAGTTATTTGACTATGTTGTATTTTGTTGTGTGCAGGAAAAATATATAATGCATTTGTAAGACTAAATTTTTCATACATGCTTCTTGTTTTTACTCTTTTTATGTAGGAGTGTGGTTGCTGTTCAAGTTATAAGGAAATTGCTTATTAACGTAAGAGTGAATTTGTATGACGAATGCTCTAAGTTTAACGATGATTATGAGACAAATGCACTCACAACCTCATGGACTACAGCTATAAGTTACTAGACAAACCATACAAAGTCGTAAATGTGCATATGTGTGAAATTTCTGGGAATGCATTACTGTCCATTTATGAAACTGCATTTCAATGAACGTAACGAAAAATAATTCTTGTGTTTACTTGACTGCAAAGAAACAAATATCGATTCCAATCAGAGCAAATAGTGGCACGCAATTGAACATTTAAGAATTAGACGATACCAAAAAAATGAAATGAAATCTTTAAGTTTTACGTCCCATGATTATGCCGGTTAGACTTAAGGAGACGGTGGTGATGAGAATTGAGTGAAATGGTGGAATGAAGAAAGTGGGAGAAAACTGGAGAACCCCGAGAAAGCCCACGAGTACGGTGTTTGTCCACCACAAAGTCCACACGGCGCGAGCAGGGATCGAACCAGGGGCCCCATGCACTGCAGGTGAACGCTCTAACGCTTAGCTACCGCGCCCCCTAGACGATACCAAAAGCTTCGCACTAGAATATTTCAGATAAAAGATGCTTGGTTATCATTAACGCGTTAGAATGCACCTTGCGGGCTGAATGTTCTTTCTTTTTTTGTTTTCATAGAGGCGTGCGTGTATTGCTCCAAATTACGTAGAACTGGCTGATGCGCTTGCGTAAGCAAAGATATTTCGTGTCACTGTAATGGACCGGTTTGATCTCTATTACAGTGTAAGATTAACTTCCTTTTCTATGCGCCCTTATTGTTTATCTTTACCATTGGTAAGAGTTTATTAGTTATGTTAGTATTGCATTTATGCCATTATTTCTGTTATTTCGTTGTATAAGTCAGGGGTGCCCACAAGGGGGGGCTATGACGCAAACTGCGTCATTGAAATAATTGGGGGGGGGGTTAAAAATCTATATAAATATGTTTGATGGGGGGTAAAATTAATCGAAAAGAAGATTTTTCATGGAAGAACACCTACGGATAGACAATTGGGGGGTGCGTCATGGACATAAGGGGGGGGCACCACTGTATAAGTTAATGTTGAGTTATAACTAATCTGCACCACCGGTGTACTGGCGTTAATGGCCGTGAAATTATAAGCAGTTGTCTTCTTTTTCTTCTGGTGAATTAATATTTTCTGCTGTTTTTGCAATTTAATATTGAAATAGAAATAACCATAGAATAATTATTATAAGAGGTTTCAGTGGGTTTCAGCTGGTCTTACTGCTGAAATTAAATGACGTAACAGGATACGTGGCACCACCACGCAAGGCAGTTAGGAAGCACAAGCTACTGAAAAGAATAGCGAATGGATTAGTCTGTGATCGTTTTCGTAAGCGGAGGCGGTAAGTTTGTAACTTGGACTTTTAACTGCTATTTTGTTATTTTTTGTGCTACTGCATGGCATTTTATTGTTGTAAAATGACTAATACTAACAAATGTCTTGTTTGTGAGATATACCAAAAAAGATGAGATAATTCAAGTTTATTACAGATATGGAAAGCCTAAGGGCGGGGAGATTTGCTGTGGGGAAAATAACCTCTGGTTTTTAGTAAAACACTAGGTATTTGCCCCCGAGGTGTTTTTGCGAAAACCCGGGGTTTTTCAGTGAAGAGATTTGCTCATTATCAACCGTGGGGTGAAATACCCAGGGTTTTTCTTGAAATCCACTGACTTGCTGTACATGTGACTGAAAAGTATTATTTTCCCAATAGAACCCAGCGAACGTTCTTTGCTTTCCTGTGAGCACGGTTATATCTTTCTTTTGCAGCGTTTTGAGGATTTGGAATAGGCGTTAACATGTAGCATGTACAAGCATAACCACCGTCAGCTATTAATAATTCAGGAAGGTTTCTTTCTTCGGCTATGACTCTCAGGGAACAGTTCCTCCAAACTGTTGAATCATGGGTGGAGCCAGGCCAACGTGCAACGATATTTAATATTTTCATATTAGAATCACAAATTAGCTATGTATTGATACTATGTAGGGGTGCGCACGAGACGAGTCGAGACCGGATTTTCCTGACAAAATTCGAGTCGAGACACGGCTCTTCCAATAGAGAAATATACATTTTTCGAGTCGAGACATCACTTTTACAGCAAATGTTCGAGACGAGACAGCCACAAATCTCTCTCGTGTGCATCCCTAATACTATGTACCCCTTTCCTGTTTCTGTACAACTCTGCAGTTGAACCAGAGGGCGACAGAATTGGTATATGCGTGCAATCAATTGCTTTTGCTTCAAATGCACCAGGGATTGTGAGTCATAGAACTCCATTGTGAGTCCACGTATTGTATAATTTCTTTTGTGTGGCTGGTTCTCAATAACATCGCCCACGTAATCGATGTGGTCTGTTTCGACCATGTTGATTACAGGAAATTATTCCGTCTGAAAAAACACTCCTACCAGTAGGATAAATTTCCCCCAGTAAAGTGCTAGGTATTTAAACCTTGGGTTTTTTCACTGTAGACCAAATATCTTCATTTTTAAAAACCCAGAGATATTTAACTCTCCAGACGGAAAAACCACTAGTGTTTTGCTGGTGTTTTTTTTTTTTGCCAAAACCAAGGGGGCAAAAACCTCAGGTTTTCTTGACACACACAAACCAAATCTCTCCAACTTTAAAAACCTAAATGAGAAAACCCAGGGGATTTGAAAACCACTAAGCAAATATCCCCGCCCTAAGAGAAAAACCTCATATTCTCCAAACAAGAATCGAAATTATATTGTGGTTTCTTTATTTAGAACCTAAAGTTAGGTTTCCATATGACACCGCTGCAAAATATTATACTCTTATAATACATTATGAAATGAAAATTATAATTTTATAACACATGATTGAGTAGGCCTATATATGCAAAACGAGTCTCTAGGATATTCATTTCCACAGGTGGAGCGTTTGTGCACAACGTAGAAAACACAAGTATTTTGTGCTTACATGTGTATCATCACTAGTGTCAAACATTAGAAGGGCTATATTACGGCAAAATGAGTGAGATTATCTTACGATTGTGAATGCTGTTAAAGTTTAAGTACACCACATTTGGCAAAGTTACAAGTATTGTATTCAATACTCTGCATGGAAAGGCATATTTATGATGAACAAATTTCTGCAGGCGGAAGAATTAGATACTTAGTAATACATTCCATGTCCAAAAGTGAATAGTGCACACTCAAAGTCTACAAATTTAGTGCACACTAAATCATATACACATCGTCAAATTAGCTTTTGATCTGTACTTCGTTACAGCGCCTCTCGTGGTAAGATATGGACATTGATAACAAAGGAAGGGAGAATTTCACGTACTAGAAAAAATAAACATGTTTTTTTTTATGAACGACTTTCCAGTTATATTAAAGATAAATATATCGTACAGATTGACAATATGGGATAACCATAAAATGACTTAAGAGTTTCTTTCATGTATGCCAATAGCTTCAGCTTCTCGAACCTGCGAATAGTTGTCATTTCGGATCTTTCACGTGCAGATTAAAAAGAGCGGAGCGTGTGAGTGACTGTGTGTGTGTGTTGTCTAATGTGCATATAGCCTCGTAACAACATAAAAACCACTAAACTGTTGGCGATATTCTATTTTATTAGGCATGATTCCGCGAGGAAATATTTTAATCCCCCGGAAGAAGAGTAGCACTGGCGGTTAGGGCTCTCGCTACACTATTGCGAAGTAGCTTAGATATTTTATTGCAAATGAAAGTAGGCAACATGCAAGAGCCTTAGGATGCCGAAGGTACCGAGGGGAATGCTATTTACAATGATGTGGCTCAAAACTACTTTGGGAGTTCATACTGGGTATAATTGCTTCCTGTACGGTAGATACACAACAATGACACTATAGTTGTCGTAGTTCTACTGTATTGCTCCAGTTACAGGCATGTTGATTGGACTATTTCTATGATATTGCGCTAATATTGAAGTTCCTCAGATGTTACTCTTTCTTTGTGAATCTATAGATTTTACCTGTAAATCTTCGAAACACTTACAAGGATGATAAGGAAAGAGGTGGTGAAATTGAACAACATGAGAGCCAAAATTTACAGGAAAAAGCTATTATGCCAATATGAAATAGGGCTACCAATTTATAAGGATCACATATAATCAAGGTGGATAACCCTAATTAAAGTAATATGGTAAAAATAACAAGAAATGTAAGACTACTCTCTTATAAGCCCGCTTAAATGGAGTTCTGTACATTGCATGCGCTTAACTATCCTTTCGGCGCCCTACATCTTTCCTGAAACACACCCGCTATCTCTCCTACATGTTTTCCACTGCGAAAATGGTTACTCACTAACGAAACAAATCCCCTCGTTCAAGGATAAACATTAAAAAAACTACTACTAAAATAATAATAAAATTATGAAAATTAAAGAACAGCTTTATGAAAAAATACAGTATGTAATGTAATGGCTCTCATGGTTCTACTATACGGAAAATCATTTGTTTATATTCGTTTCATAGTGGGTACAGTAATGGGATTATATGAATTAAAAGGAAAACAAGTATTTACTTTGACCATTTCATTCAATGAATCGATTAGTTATGAAGATAGAAAAGAACGTGCCCTGCGGAACTCTAACTCGCCTTCACCCGCTGACGCTCGCTCCGCAATAATATGTAAATTAAATATTAAACTTTGGCACAAAATAAAGCCAACCTAGCTACTAACTTATATATCTATATATATATGGGCTAACAGGCAAGTTCTCAAAACCGGAACCGAATAATCAAATCACTGAATCGAAGAATTAAAAAAAAAATGTGAATGAAATGGCCAAAGTAAAAACTTACCAAGAGGAATGTGAAATCTTTGATAAATGTGGAGAAAGTAAGTTTTGAACTGTGTTTCACATTTTGGCAGCTGTCAAATGCAAAATGTACGGTAATTGGCATATTACAGTCTCTCTGAACAGTGCAAGGAAATTTGGTAGCTTTGAAATGAATTTGTTTAGAATCAAAACTAGAAAATAAGGTCTATCTACCAACGAATTAACATTTGCAGCTTCAGCTGCAGCTGTAGCTATGGAGAAATGAATAATCTAGGTATTCATTATTCTATGCTAGAACTTAACATTTTAATTCATATGCCATTAAAAATTTGTCATTTACGTGGAAATATCTGGATTACCGATAGCGTAATTATTTCAATTAAGCTACATAAATCATGTAATATTTAAGCACAAATGTCTTATAGCAGTATTAAAGAAACTATTTGGTTGTTTTCCCTACACTTGTAATTTCATTGCATACTCAAAGAATCACTGAAAGTGATCAGTGGAAATAATTGTGTATATTAATGTCGTTCAAAGGAAAAGAAAAACCTTAAATATTTCGTACTAGATTCAATAGTCCGGAATCCATGAGGATTCCGTAAATGGATTATCTTCTCTCTCTTGTTTATAAACAACATCTTTCACGTTTAGGAAGAATAGAACATCTTACTAAGTTAATTACAAATAATAAATTGTATGCCTGAAGGTGAATAGATATTTGTTAGGATTTTTGCGTCGACTTTTACCAAAATGAACTCTGATTGCAGGACACAATCTTAAAAGACAAAGCTACATATTTCTTTGTTTCTCATCAATATACAGTAATTACAACCAATTACATTAATACAATAGCATCTGCCCTAGCAGTAAATTTTAAAGGACTAGTTTATATCGACAGTATCTCTAGTTTCATGTGTAAATTAACTAATAGTAATTTAGTTGACTAAAACATGTTCCCCCCTTTCCAGATACAAAATCACGTAAATGAATATCACAACTCGCATCAAAGTCAAAAAAGTGCCTTCTTCGTATCTCCTGTAGGGTCAAACAGAGAGCGCTATCATCACTTGCGCTACTCATACTAACACCATTAATACTGAGCGAAGAAGCTCAAGTGATAGAGCGTTGGCTTCGTATTCTGAGGGTGGTACCTACTAAATAGGCCCTGGCCGATACCTTTCCAAATCTTTTCCATTGTTGTTGTTGTTAAATATCCAGTGTAAAATGGCCTCTGAGCTGTATCTGGTGATTGTTAAATAAATAAATAACTCTTACCTGGTCCGGAATGGGAAAACAGTTACTCTGTACGTAGCCAGTGCTTAAATTATTTCACAGTCACCAAATCGTGTGGTACATATCAGAGCGTATATACAAAGATTGTTAGTTACTTGTAGGTATACACGTATTCAATTTTATATTAAAATATGTATTACACGTTTTTCAAGAACACATTTTAACTGATTTCCATCAATCATAGAGTATCGGAAAACGTCCATTAGAAAGACTTAAGTACAGGTAAGAGGACAATATTAAGATGGATCTAGCAGAAATTGAAATACAAAGTAGAAAATGGATCTAGTTCGCGAAGGACCATTATAAAATTACTGTGCTATAAGTATACTGCCACTGCTATTACTACTAAACTCATAAAACTGTGTGGCCTATGGAACCGGGAGGTTCAATGTCGTGTTCACAAAAACTCTCCATTGGGTCAATCCATACGAAGTGGTCCAGAGGTGGTTGCTCGATCATCTCCGAAAACTATAAAACTTTGAGTGTGACGAGCCTTGTGTATGAGAAAGTCAATAACACTATTCACGTAGTCGTATGTACAAGTGTTCCTGAATGGCGGCCATCTTTGTTGTCGATGGACTGCCATTTTTTCATTTGCAAGTGTTTACGAATTCTACAGTTCCTCAGGACGCACGTACCAGACGAACTCCGAACAAAGACGAATGCTTACAGGAGAGAATAAGGTACGAGGAGAATATATACTCTTGTTTCTAAATAAATATGCAGGGTTGCAAACCAATCCATGAAATCACTAGAAAAAGTACATAAAATTACACTTTTAAAGGAGCTGTATTTTGGAATGACTTAAAGTGGGGAGTTCATAAGTTTTGTGCTTAACACTATTGCATATAAAGAATCTGCAGAAATATCCACACCTATGATACTACAAGCATCGTAGATTTATGGGTGTCCGAAAGTTGTAATTTGTGATTTTGATGCCATGTTTGGGGAGTAATATCACAGGAGGGCAAAGTGCTAAAAAATTACTGCTTAGGCCACAAAGTAACTCTGTATGTGAATAAACTAATGCAAAAAAAAAAAAATCATGACTGATATTTCATGGAGAAAACAGCGAGGACATGGTAAAAACGCGAAAAAAGCACGCTGGTGACGATGGTCATAGCCTGAAAAAATTTAAATGTTTTGATATGTTTCATACTGGATCTCAAAAACTACGCAGTCTACAGAGTGGACAATTTATCTTGACCTTCCGCTATAACGGATAAACCAAAAGAGAGAGAAAAGCTAAACATTGCACGAATTAACTAAAAGTGGATACATTCATCTTTGTATGTATTAAGCAGAAAGACTCAAGAAGCAGTGTTGACAACCCAATATGAAGTTATATTTTTTCAAAAATGAAATTAAATCTTTGAGTTTTACGTCCCACAGTATGCCGGTTAGGCTAAAGAAGACGGTGATGATGAATGAAATGGTGGAATGAAGAAAGTGGGAGGAAACGGGAGAACCTCGAGAAAACCCACGCACACGGTGTTTGTCCACCACAAAGTTCACTTGGCGGGGGCTGGGATCGAACCCGGGACCCCAAGCACCAGAGGTGAACGCTCTACCACTGAGCCACCGCGGCCCCTATATTATTTTTTTCAAATGGCACTAGGCCAGATTATTACATATTTCAAATCAACGTGTCAAACATAAACTTAAAATTCAACTTTTATTATTCAGTTTTGCAAACTAATGATGTTATACTATCACAAACATCCAAAGTTCGGAAGCTTCTAACTCAAATATACTATAATCCTGGAGATGCATAGGATAATGCACATCGAAAGTACTTTAGTGTTGGATACCGTGGTTATGGTATGACTTGTTTCCAACGAATAGCAACGAAGTTACAAGAGCTTGAAAATTTTATTTTTTTAGAAAGAATTTATTTCGAAAAGATGCTGAGATAAGTATCATATCTAGTTACTTGTGTGGTTTGTAATGAATGTGTAAATTACTTTACCATTTACTGCACTTCGTTATCTCAAACCGTTCCGGATATATGATAAATAATGCTGAAGTTTGCAAGACTGCTTGAATCGTGTAATTGCGATAACTTGTAATTACAGCTACTAAAAGCTATTGCTGTAATGCCATAGAAGAGAAGGAAAACAACAATCATTTTAAACATTTCCCACAAATACGCCATTTTCAACAGGATAGGATAGATAGGTGTAACGCAATCTTATGATCATATTAACTTTCGTAACTGAAGTTGGATTTCAATGATAATTTGCTGATACATTAAGTGCCTTAATACTGCGGTCCAGTTCGACGATGGCTGTTGTGGGTGCAAGGGGGAGCTAACCCCCTTACTATATAGACGTGGCAACAATCATGGAGCAAGAAAGATGGAACAAACGCTACTCGCAGGCTTTTGCACAACTGAACACAAACAAAAGCGGGTCTAATTGCTGACCCAAGCGTAGTTTTTGAGGTCTAAAATGAAACATATCCAAATATTTCATTTTTTTCTGACTACGACTATCGTCACCAGGGTGCTTTTTTCGCGTTTTTACCGTGTCCTCTACATGCAATATCAGTCATGACTTTTTTGCAATTGTTTATTCACATACAGAATTATTCTGTCGCCTAAGCAGTAATTTTTTAGCACTTTGCCCTCTTGAGATATTATGCCACAAACATGGCATCAAAAGAACCAACTTCAACTTTCGGAACCCCATAAATCTACGATGCCAGTAATATCATAGGTGTGGATATTTCTGCTAACTAAAAACTAACTAACTAACTCTATTGCCTATGGAACCCGGAGGTTCAACGTCGCTTTCACAAAAGCTCTCCATTGACTTCTATCCTTAGCTAACTGCATCCAGTTTCTACTTTGTATTCCAATCTCTGCGAGATCCATCTTAATATTGTCCTCCCATCTGTGCCTAGGTCTTCCTAATAGTCGTTTTCCGATTGGTGTTCCAGTCAAGACTTTGAAAGCGTTTCTACTTTCTTCCATTCTAGCTACATGACCTGCCCACCTAAGCTTCCTAGACTTGACGACCCTAACAATGTTGGGTAAACCGTATAAATGATGTAGTTCCTCGTTGTGAAGTTTCCGCCATTCCCCATTCCCGTTCTTCTCGGATCCGAATATTCGTCTCAGGATTTTCTTCTCAAATTCTTTCAGTCTTTGTTCTTCCCTCAGTGTAAGCGACCATGTTTCGCAACCATACAGCACAACAGGCATGATTATTATTATATATAGCCCTATTTTGAACTTCAAATTCCTCGACAAAATTGCGACGACAAAAGATTTTCACCTGAAGAATAGCACAAATCTCCTGCTTTCAGCCGACTTTTAATTTCTTCGTGAAAATTGTTTGGGTCTGTTAATACTGATACACTTTGTCGAAAGTATTATTTAATATTTTGACACATCCATAATCTGCATTAGCAGCTACTACAATCCCAACGAACTTCCATGTATTTAGTTTTTTTCTCTGCATTTAAATCTAAACCAGGGATGCAAATAAGCAACACAATTTTACTAGCCCAAGAAAAAAGCCACTAGCCCACATCCCACAATAAAAATTATTTACTTATCTTCCGCATGATATTAAATACTCGTGCGCACCAGTGGCCATTTGCATCCCTGTTCTAAACCCATGTTCCTGAAGCGTTTAATAGAACCTCTGCATTTCTTTCAATTGTTCTATTACTACTACTATTACTACTACTACTACTACTACTACTACTAATAATAATAATAATAATAATAATAATAATAATAATAATAATAATAATAACTTCTCCACCATGTATCGGCCTCTATATATATATAATAAACAAAATAATAAACTATTTTGTCGAGAATGTTAATTACTAAAAACAAGAAAAAGTATGTTAATGAAATTATTCAAATGAGCAGCGCAATTTGAGAAGCCACTTTACTACCCACTATCACATTTACTCAGCTATTTTTATTACAACCAGGCACCAACGTCATATTAACAAACTGGAAGAGCAGAACAAAGCTGGGTAACTATTAAATGCGACAAATGCAAATGGTACTAAAGGGTGTTGCGTGAATTGAGGTAAAAATTTCCGTCCAGTAAAAATAATAGTGGGTGGCCAGCATTGCTTGTGAGGAGGCCTGGACTATAATGTCTATGAGCAAGACCTGCTTATAACGTTTTCATTGTTACAAACTATTAGAAGAACGTTCAATAAATACTGTTGTATCTTTATCTTAACATTATATACAAGAGTGCTCACCTCTGAAGCGTGGAGCCCTTGGTTCGATTCCAGCTCCTGTCAAGTGGACCTTATGGTGGACCAACACAGTGTGATTTGTTTTTCTCGAAGTTTTAACCGTTTTCTCATACTTTCTTTATTCTATAATTTCGTTCATGATCATCTTCATTGTTTTCCTTAACCTCGGAGCATAATCGTGGGGCGTTAGACTTAAAAAAATCATTGTGCCAATAACGTTTTTCTGAATAGCGTAATTATGACAGTAACACCTGGAACATAATTATATATCGTTGTTTATTTAGTTTCCTTTTCCTTTACCATGTAGATACGGTATATACCTATGCATAAAATATGTGGGTGTGTTACAAAACCCCAATACCAATATTATAAACATCATAGTATGTGCGTAAAGAAGTATGTGTGTCCCCGTTAAGAAAATACGAACAATAGATACTGTCTGTTACTTAAGAGCTGAATTTGTTGCATATATAATACATAAGTTTTAGTTTTATAAGAAGTAAGTTAGAATATACTAGCCTGATATGGTTTCCTTACACAAGAAAGAATATAGATAAAATTGAACGAGTGCAAAATAAGTTTCTGCGATTTCGTTATTATTAAAAAAAAATACAATAAGGCCTCGAATTGTGAAAGGATTTCTGTTAAATCTTTACTAGAAGAATTTGATGTCACTTCATTATGTATCAGAAGAGAAAGAGGTCAACTTATGTTTGTCTATGAAATAGTTAATGGTATTATTGACAATCCTGACTTTCTAGGATCACTTTGTTTTAATATGAAAAAAATGTATTGCGTATTATATTACCGTTTTATTATGGTATATCACACGCTAATTTTCATCAATTTTTACCTGTCATAAGGCTCAGCAAAAAGCACAATGAATTGATACAACGTTACTCAAATATTGATTTTTCCTTACCATTTCAAGTATATGTATCAAAAATTAAGGAAGTAGTTTACATTTATGTTTGCTGATGGTATTGCATATAAAGCTTTTCTTTTTTACTTTTTGATACGTATCTGCGTAAATATATTTAAAATTTTCTGGAATTCAAGTGAGAAGTTTCAGTTATAGTAGCAAGGTAGAAATGAAAGTGATAGTAATTTTACTTGTAATTACAAATTGTAAAAGCATAATGTACTGGGATTTTTTTGTTGACTGTACATATGTAACGATTTTATTTCGCTTTCTTCCTTTCCTCAGAATTTGGCCTAGGTTGAATATTCTCCTGGGTACTGAAGGTACTCCAGGCTATCCAACCGTAACTTAAATTGTATTGCACAACAAAAAAAGAACCTTAATTAAAACATGAAAGATTAGTAAAATAACATCTGCAATAATGAAGAAAGGAAGATTTAAAAAAATAAATAAATAAAATTAAACTATACTTCGAATCAGGAATTTCTCCTGTTGAGACCACTGCGAGAAGCACTGTAACTGTTGATAATATCCATAAAGTTTAATTCTTTCGTTCTAAGACCACTTGCCAAATATTGTTAATCGAGCTTATAACTAAGGGATATTCCGATCTCATAACACAATGACTACTACTTCATACAGTACAAACTAAATTTATTGTTAGAACAGAAAGAAAAAAAATAAAACTAGACAGAGCTCCCCTTCCCGCACGGGGAGGAAAAGACTGGAGCACACATTGCAAATGGAAAAAAAAAGTATAATAAGGTTGAAAATTTAGTTCCAAAATTATCTTCTTAATTCCAAATTTATTTTCACCAATCTTACTTTCACAACAATTTCTACGCGCTCAGAACAACTTTTTGACGCACCTCTTAAGCTTCCAAAAAAATTTTGTTCAGGTTATAGTTAGTATCACACACTATAAACTCTGTTTCGTCAATCCGATTCTTAGTGCAAGTACATTTTTGCATTTTGGAGATTTAGAATTACATAGTACAAAATTACAAGTTCTGTTTATATCGGGTTGACCAAAAAAATTGTTGTTGCCTGAATTCAATTTCGACACAATTTTGTATTAATTTTTACAATTGTTTTTAAACACTATTACATCATTCGAAAGGAAAGGGGGGTGTAACATTTCTTTGGCCTGCTGACATACATTAGGAATACAAAAAAAACTATTACAAGGGTTTACAGCATGCTTATTAAATCGGTTCACAAACTGAATACAATTTTCACTCAACAGCTTTCCTAATGGCTGAGCACCCTATGAAAGTGGCAGCGGTAGAGATAGAGAATGGCCGGGCCTACATAAACACACTGAAGAAATAAAATATTATCTGCCTTCGAGCGGGCAACCTGTCTATCTCAGGCGCAACACGTCTCTAAATACACACTTTCTTCATATATTTAACTATTTCTTTGCCCATGGCTCATTAAATAGCAACTTCTCCAGTCTCACTTTTGTTTAGCACAAATTTTTAACTACTGATCGTATCTGCCAAATATTTCTTTAAGTTACAGGGTGAGCGGACAAGCTTCAGGTAATTCCATTATCACAAGCATTTATGTTAACAAAATGCCAGCAGGATAGAGAGAGAAAGCAGTGAACGTTCTAAACATCACCCCCGGTTTATCATTCCATACTTAAAGTTTACTAGAAGGGTCCTATTAACCCCAAACAACAGAGCCAATTTCAGATTTTGGTACACAATAGTTAACAATACTAAAACTAACCTAACCAACTAACGAACAAGGAAATCAATTCACACAAAACGAAAGAGATTTGAACGAAGATTTGATATGGAGAGGTGCTAAGCTAAGCGTAGATTTTTGATATTTGAAGTTCCAACCGAGACAAGTGGAAGTGGAAGTGAAGGGAGAGGAAGGACGAATTCTATCACCCAGGCGACTGGGGACCCATGCTTGACCGGAAAGATTTACTTTAAGCAATCATGTTTCCAGATTCCATTACTCTAAAGAAACATATAATGTTACTTCTATCATTGTAGAAACAATTTACAGTAAGCAGGCGTATATCTTAACTTATCTTTGCTCCCCCCTTTTTATCTGATATATAAAAAAATATAAATTTTCGAAAACCGAGAATTTAGTTCCTAGTTCAAATTTTTAAGGTTTGTCACGGTTTATAAAACATCAGCCAATTTGTCCGAAACTAAATTTAGACGGCAGCAGTCACTTTCCCCCACGCCTGGAATCTTCCGAGTCGCATGTTTCTTCCAGTTTTACAACTGATCTTCAAAATTTTACTTCAGCCGCATTATAATAAAAATAAGCATTGATGTTACCTTGTAATCCTGGAAACCAACGGTCAAACCTTGTAATTTGTTACATCCACTGCGAACTAATCCATTATGGGTAAGCCACGTGCATCATCACCAGGGAAGAGGAATTCTGTCGTAGTTCGAATTAGGGCTGTCTCACTTCATAGTTGTCCTTTAGGCCTTCACCCCACCTTCCTAACTGTATTTTTCACTAATAACTCACATATTAAACGCAGTGGGTTTCTTCTATTTTCAAGGTTTCAGTCCACCGTAGCTACCTGGGATGTTAACACACGCCATAGTCAAAACCGAACAAAAAAGGACGCTATACCCTCCCGGCGAGGATAGCTTCACTTCACCCCCCTTATTTTCCAATTGGTAGGTTTAATACCGGAAGATGTTTGAAATGTTAACATACTTATCCACCTATTAAATGTGGTAAAATAATTACGATTAAAGTAAAAATATCTAAATTATAACTACTTACTTGAAATAGTTTAAAATTAAATTTTACAAAAAAACTTGGTCCTTTGTTTTTCATTTTGGGTTTTCTCACTTGGTGGCAGCACATTCACGCACAGCGAGGACTATAAACGAACACTTGATGTGGCTTTGGATCGAACTCGAAGAAGGGCGCCATTTTGGGTCCTCAGATCCCAACAATCTCATACTAATATAAACAATTATACATGAGCGGAAAAGGGACTGTCTCATCTTCGGGGCCCACCGAAGAAAAATAAATTATCTCGATCGAGATTATTTATTTTTCCATCTTGATTCTTAATTATTTAATTCGAGTTCACACGACACCAAAGCTAACTCTTACCTAAATCGTCAATGAAGGTCAGGTAGAAGACAACAAACACGACATAACATTTAACAAGCCTTACCAATGAAAGAAAAAAAATGACATATTATTACTGATAACACACGACATAAGTAAACAAAGGAGAAGAAAGAAAAGAAAAAAATCCTAACCTATACCTACAAAGATATTAACTGAGAGAAGAGAAAAAACTTCTTAAACTATAAAAAAATTTCAGGTTCCACTGACAATTCACATTAACCCGTACGACATAAAATTACACCTAAGACTCAGTCAATGAAATCATCTGCTAGACATCAACAACACATACACAAATAATATGACATAAGACTATACCTAACCAAAAAAATAAAGTACACGAGAATGGAAATACACTACTAATGGAAGAAAGAAAAGAAAAAAAGAAGAAAAAATCAATGAGAACTTGACATGAAAATACACTAACAATGAAAGAAAAAAACGCAATGTGACATGACAACAAATTTATAGCTATTTTAACGTAAGGAATATCTTCCTACCACTAACAAAATCACAGTATAAAACAATCACATACCATAATTAAAATTCAAAGACCTACAACTTTTTTTTACTCATCATATAGCCTGTCCTTGGTTTCTATTTCCTTTACCTTCCAATCATTACGTAACCTGGTCTTGTATGACGTGAGGATAATCACGGAGAAGTTCTAATCTCTTCTCCTTGGTACAGTCAAATAATTTTAGGTTTTGAAAGTTTTGGGTTCCTATACTTTCGCCTTTCAACGTATAAAGAATGGCGCTGTTTTTCAGAATTTTCTGGACCACATAAGGGCCGACATAGCATTTCATAAATTTATACGTTTCATGCTTAACTGCAGATGAGAGGTAATGGGTTTTTACCATCACAAGATGTCCCTCTTTCAGGATTACCTCTCGCCCAATTTTCTTTACCCTTTTTCTTTCAACTTTTGAGGTCACGTCCGGGTGAATTTCAAGATATTTATCTCTAATATTTAAATTATTTAAATTTGAGGGCCACGGAAATGATTTCTTAAAAACTTCCGCCGCTGAATACGATAAGAACAGTTCAGCAGGCGTACAGTTTATACTACCACATAAGGAATAGTTTAAAAGTTCCTGCGCGAGCTTTAATACCTGACTCCATTGCGTTTGTCTCTCCTGACACTCCAGTCTAATAATACGATTAAGTTCTTTATGGCTGCGTTCCGCTAAGCCATTCGCATTCGGGGTGTAGCTGGAAGTAAGAACATGCTTACTACTGTTACGATTACAATATCCTTTAAAAAGCTTAGAAAGGAACTGTGGGCCACGATCAGAAATAATAGCCCTGGGATAGGGGAACAAATAGAAATATCTCCTTTCCAACACTGCTATTATCTCCTTAGCGTGGGCCGTTTTAAGTGGAAAGAAACATACGTACCGAGAATAAATGTCTATTATTGAAAGAATATAATAGAAACCATGACTTCCTGGTAATTTCCCCACGATGTCCAATCCTAATCGTTCATGTGGCATTCTTGCCTCTATGCTACAATCATCCTTTGAAATAATGCGGTTCGCAAATTTTGTTTCTGCACATTTTATACAATTTCGTATGTATTGTTTTATACTAAGTTTTACCCTTTTCCAGTAGAAGAATGATCGACAAAACGACCAACATTTCCTCATTCCGAAATGTCCCTTGGAATAAACTAACTCAACGATTTTTGTTGTAAGTTCCTGAGGGATAACTAACATCCACTGATTCGTTTTACGATTTTTGATATAAAGGAGATCCTGATGAACCAAAATATGATTAGATTTAGAAACGTTATCCAAAGAGCACCGAAGTTTAACACAAAGGGGGTCGGTACGTTGTTTTTCCTTAATTTCGTTAAAGTCTAGAGCTGAAGAATCCTGTACCGTAAGAAAATTTGCATACCGGAGCTCTTGTTCCTTAGTTACCTCAGGAGGATTTCAGTTAAGTATATCAGCAATTTGATTGGACCGGCCGGATAAATGTTCGAAAATTAAATCAAAACGTTGCAATTTCAATAAAATTCGGGTGGTACGAGGATCCAAGTTCTTCATTGTAAACGCATGCGTAACGGCAGCGTTATCACAATGAATATACGTAGTTCGACCCAAAACATATTGAGAAAAATGTTCGCAGAGGAACAGTACGGCTAAGAGTTCAAGTTCAAAGATTGATAAAGACAATTCATGTGGTCGAACACGACGACTAGCATAAGCTATCACCACAGGGTCTGCTTCCGGAGAAGGGTATTGGCACAAATAGCCTGCTAAATTCTCTGCACAAGCATCCGAATAAATATGATAAGGAAGAGAAAAATCGGGTTGGCCTAAAGCTGAAGGTTGACTAATGATTTCTCTTAATTTGAAGAAAAGTTCTAGCAATTCGGGTGTCATCTGGAATTTCTTATCCTTTTTAAGAAGGTCGAAAAATGGAGCTGTTAGTCCTGCGAAGTTAGCTATGAACTTTCGTCTCCAACCAATTAAACCTAAAAATTGCCTGACCTGTTTCTTGAATTTTGGAATAGGAAAACATCTTATCGGTTCGTTGTGACGCGGGTCTGTCTTAACTTCCCGACCACTTATCACATGTCCTAAGAAGTGGATCTCTTTCTGCAGGAAACTACACTTCTTGAAATTCAAAGAAAAGTTAGCCGATTTAAAAATTTCAAAAACACGTTCCAAATGTTCAAAATGTTGGTCTAAAGTGATGCTAGAGACGAGAACGTCATCAAGATAGACCGTTACGTACGATTTCGTAAAATTTTGAAAAAAGCTATACATTACATTTTGAAAAATAGATGGAGCTCTTTTAATTCCCATCGGAAGAACAGTCATTACATATTGTCTGCCTAAGTAAACAAAGCTGGTACAGTTATACGAAGAAGGATGAAGTCCTATTCCGTAATAGCCTGACGAGCAATCAAAATTACTGAAATAGCATGCTTTGGCAACACGATTGAGGATGTCCCCAATCGGCTCCACCTGTATTTTAAATGAAATTACCTTTTTATTGAGATATCGCAAATCAAGGACTGAGCGTACGCCACCAGAAGCTTTTTTCACACAATGGATCGGGTTGCGGTAAGGAGAAGGTTGTTCTTTGGCGATCCCTAACTTAATCCATTTTTGAAGTTCTTCCTCAAATGCCGCCTGCATATATTGGGGAATAGGATAATACGGACCGACAATAGGCACTTCATCCGTCAATTCGATCCTGCACAGGGGTGTTCTAACTTCGCGGATATTCGGAAAAGAGATCTCTATTTTTAATAAGTAAATTTTGTAAGCGTTGTTTCGAAGAGGAGTCGAGATCGTCTCGAGAGGAAATATAAGTTCGAATTTCGTCTTCACTAAGATTAGATTCAAATTTCGTCACTGACCTAGCTATATTCTCCAACCTAACTGAATCTGTCAATGAACCCACTTTAGACTGATCTATACTATTAGAAGTTTCGCTTACTACCGCAACTATCTTTTCCAGTGACTTTTGAAAAGGACTAATTTCGATTTCAACCATCGAAATACAAACTGAAAGTATGTTCGGGTTTGTGGTTTCAATAACAATTTCCTTCCCGGAATTATCCTTCAATCTAACTTCTCTTCTACATTTATCAATCACTCCTTGGAACTTGTCCAAGAAGGGACAACCCAAAATTAAATCAGTCCTTAAATATTTTATGACAAAGATTGGCACATCAAAAATCCGGTTCTGAATGTTTAGATTAAAAGTTTGAACACCCTGCACAGAAAATTTCTCCTTGCCGGCAAAGGCGCCCAAAGTCAATCCTGAATATGGTCTTAACTTAGCAGATGGAAATTTCCGCTTAAGTTTTCTCCATATCTCCCAGTCCATCAGGTTCAGATCAGAGCCGCTATCTATTGTACAATTTAACGTTACACCCCCTATATCACCACTTACTACCGGAGACGATGAAAAATAATGTTCACTAATTGGTTCTAATATTTCGTCTTCTACTACAAAATTTACATTGAAATAAACTGATTGTTGATTAATATCAAAAGTCTGAGAAATTTCATTTGGTTCCAACGGTATTAAAGTTTTAGGAATAGTTTCTAATGTCTGATCAATTATAATGGGGTCTTCATCCTTACCGCAGCCAGCTTCCCCATTTCCAAAAGTGACTGCCTTTCTAGTTTTCCGGGGCCGGAGCCCGTCTGTCTGGGGTCGTACTATTTCCGTTTATGTTTCCCGAGTTATTGGTAAAATTTGTGTTATCACTATTTCTCTCATTACTTCGACCGAAAGTGTTTTCTGATGACTCATGCCTATAGTTCGTATTTCCATTTCGACTACCACGCCACCTTCGTCGGAAGTTACGATTCCTTCCTCGGTACGATCCAAAGCCTTGATTGTTTTGCGCGTTTTGACCATTCCGATTATTTCTATTATCATTACCGTATCCTAAATTATCTCGGTTAGTACGTTGACTGTCGAAGTAGCTAAGAAAATCAGTTTGACTCCCACTTTCTACTTGTTGAATTTTATTTTTGACGACTTCAGCCTGTTTGGCAGAAAACCGTCTCGCAGGAGGTCTTAAATCACTCGCGTGCGCTTTTGCGTGACCCGACAGTGCTGCAATCTTAGCCATCAATTCATCGATGTCTGAACACGGGCTTACCATGAACAACCGCGAATCCTCAGCCGGCAAGCAATCCAGTAAAATATCTATCAATTCGGACTGGTCTGGCACTTCAGTTATATTGAAATAGATCTCGACTATATACCAAGCAAACTCAAGCAATGTAGAAAATTTCGTCCTATCGAATCTTAAAGCTTGCAAAGCTTTCTTATGGATCCTTTCCATACTGGCAGAACAATACTGTTTCTTAAAAAGTTTTACAAAATCTTCATAACTTTTAATATCGCGTGCCACTGATTGCAGCCACGCTTCGGCCCCCCGCATTAAACACTTCGATACTATTAAAAGTTTTTCGGCATCAGACAATCTATACATATCCAAACATCGTTGTAAATTTCGCAAGAAAGATCGGCCTGCACCTGCAGTCACCTCTCCACTAAAAACCGGAAAATCTTTAAGGTCTTTAGGTTTGATAATAGACGATGAGAAACTAGGGGAATTTTGGAAACCACTATTAGGTGAAAGGAAAAATGGGTTAGAAGTTACTGGATGAACATCAGGTTTTTGGCCTTGCCATTGCCATTGAGATTCCAAATTCGGGGTGGTTGTCATAAAAGAAGATCCGAAACAACTTCCTAAGTTAGTACTCTCATAAATCTTGTTTTGCCAATTACCTGCCCTATTATGATAATTGCCATTACCACTCGACAAAGGAGGAGTCGTCAGGTTGTATACAAAAGGATTGTTAGTGGGGATATTCCTACTTCGGTTACTTGTTTGAGAAAGCCCAGTTTCAAAGTTCACGTGCGCTCTTTTTCTAGGAATTTCCTGATCTACAGACTTGTCACTTTTACTATCGTCATGCAAAGCTAATTCTAACTTTTCTAATTGCTGTTTCAATGCTGTTACTTCACTTCCTATTTCGCATTGATACTTCTCTAATCTTTCATTTGTTTTGGAATTCTGTGATTTTAGCTCGCCCACTGCGCCCTCAACTCCATCCTGCTTACTTTTAACTTCTTGTAAAACAATATTCTGCGCTTCTATCCTCTCAGGTAATTGTTGCAAACGCGTATCCTGAGATTCGAGCCTACTTAAAGTTCCCTTCATATTATGCTCAAGTGTTTGAATTCGTAATTCATTACTCTCGACCTTCGTGCTAACTATTCCAACATTATCCATTAATTTCTGGCTTGCTACTTGCAATTCCTCATAAGCTTGTATTTTTACTTGCTCCAACTTAGAGGATAATTGCTGCACGGTTATAGCAGTTCGTTCAATTTTAGACTGCACCTCAGTAATTTGAGTCCCAAATTTCTCGAACCCTTCGTCGATTTTCTGGTTAACTTTACTCACCTCCTTTTTACTACTAACTACCTCGTAACTAATTTCGTCTATCTTCTTGAACAGCTTTTCCATCATTAACATAAGACCGTCTTCTCGCGAGACAGACGACACAGTACAATTGTCTCGTAAGACAGGTGACGAGGTCGCGATGGGTGCATTGTCAGAAATACCGTCATCAAGCGTAAACTCTTTGTTTCCCTTTTCGGGATCCTCGTCATTGCCATTGTTAGGCTGAGGTAGCTTAGCTGCTTCGCACCCTGCACATACCCAACGGTAGGAATCAGCGCTTACTAAAGCAAACATGCTAGAGGTATTCTTCATACCTACACAATCAAAATGAAACCAGCGAAGGCAACTCTCGCACATCACGGCTTTCACTTTCTCTACTCCTTCATTACTCACTACTTGATGCGCATTATCACAACATGCATATTCTTTTTGCTGAGAACCCGAAAAACGCTGTCCCCATCGGAGCCACTTCCACGAGACGCCATTTTACAATCGCTTTACAAACACAGTTAGCATAAAATAAAACAAAAAGACATTGAAACTTTCACTTCAAGAACACTATATACTTATATAAACACTCATAAGATATTTCCAGTCAAGCCTCCAGTCCCAGCACCGGAAAACAAAACTCACCCACCATCTCTCCACTTCACTTCCACTTCACCTGCTTAATATTTGAATTATCCATTAATATTATTACACGTTACTTCTCGAGCAGTACTCAGACAAGAGAATCATCCTAAGGCTGGGTCGCCATTTTTAATGTAACGATTTTATTTCGCTTTCTTCCTTTCCTCAGAATTTGGCCTAGGTTGAATATTCTCCTGGGTACTGAAGGTACTCCAGGCTATCCAACCGTAACTTAAATTGTATTGCACAACAAAAAAAAAGAACCTTAATTAAAACATGAAAGAAAAGTAAAATAACATCTGCAATAATGAAGAAAGGAAGATTTTAAAAAAATAAATAAATAAAATTAAACTATACTTCGAATCAGGATCTTTCTCCTGTTGAGACCACTGCGAGAAGCACTGTAACTGTTGATAATATCCATAAAGTTTAATTCTTTCGTTCTAAGACCACTTCCCAAATATTGTTAATCGAGCTTATAACTAAGGGATATTCCGATCTCATAACACAATGACTACTACTTCATACAGTACAAACTAAATTTATTGTTAGAACAGAAAGAAAAAAAATAAAACTACAATGACAGAGCTCCCCTTCCCGCACGGGGAGGAAAAGACTGAAGCACACATTGCAAATGGAAAAAAAAAGTATAATTAGGTTGAAAATTTAGTTCCAAATTATGTTCTTAATTCCAAATTTATTTTCACCAATCTTACTTTCACAACAATTTCTACGCGCTCAGAACAACTTTTTGACGCACCTCTTAAGTTTCCAAAAAAATTTTGTTCAGGTTATAGTTAGTATCACACACTATAAACTCTGTTTCGTCAATCCGATTCTTAGTGCAAGTACATTTTTGCATTTTGGAGATTTAGAATTACATAGTACAAAATTACAAGTTCTGTTTATATCGGGTTGACCATAAAAAATTGTTATGTTCCCTGAATTCAATTTCGACACAATTTAGTATTAATTTTTACAATTGTTTTTAAACACTATTACATCATTCGAAAGGAAAGGGGGGGTAACATTTCTTTGGGCTGCTGACATACATTAGGAATACAAAAAAACTATTTCAAGGGTTTACGGAATGCTTATTAAATCGGTTCACAAACTGAATACAATTTTCACCCAACAGCTTTCCTAATGGCTGAGCACCCTATGAAAGTGGCAGCGGTGGTGATAGAGAATGGCCGGGCCTACATAAACACACTGAAGAAATAAAATATTATCTGCCTTCGAGCGGACAACCTGTCTATCTCAGGCGCAACACGTCTCTAAATACACACTTTCTTCATATATTTAACTATTTCTTTGCCCATGGCTCATTAAATAGCAACTTCTCCAGTCTCACTTTTGTTTAGCACAAATTTTTAACTACTGATCGTATCTGCCAAATATTTCTTTAAGTTACAGGGTGAGCGGACAAGCTTCAGGTAATTCCATTATCACAAGCATTTATGTTAACAAAATGCCAGCAGGATAGAGAGAGAAAGCAGTGAACGTTCTAAACATCACCCCCGGTTTATCATTCCATACTTAAAGTTTACTAGAAGGGTCCTATTAACCACAAACAACAGAGCCAATTTCAGATTTTGGTACACAATAGTTAACAATACTAAAACTAACCTAACCAACTAACGAACAAGGAAATCAATTCACACAAAATGGAAGAGATTTGAACGAAGATTTGATATGGAGAGGTGCTAAGCTAAGCGTAGATTTTTGATATTGGAAGTTCCAACCGAGACAAGTGGAAGTGGAAGTGAAGGGAGAGGAAGGACGAATTCTATCACCCAGGCGACTGGGGACCCATGCTTGACCGGAAAGATTTACTTTAAGCAATCATGTTTCCAGATTCCATTACTCTAAAGAAACATATAATGTTACTTCTATCATTGTAGAAACAATTTACAGTAAGCAGGCGTATATCTTAACTTATCTTTGCTCCCCCCTTTTTATCTGATATATAAAAAAATATATATTTTCGAAAACCGAGAATTTAGTTCCTAGTTCAAATTTTTAAGGTTTGTCACGGTTTATAAAACATCAGCCAATTTGTCCGAAACTAAATTTAGACGGCAGCAGTCACTTTCCCCCACGCCTGGAATCTTCCGAGTCGCATGTTTCTTCCAGTTTTACAACTGATCTTCAAAATTTTTCTTCAGCCGCATTATAATAAAAAAAAGCATTGATGTTACCTTGTAATCCTGGAAACCAACGGTCAAACCTTGTAATTTGTTACATCCACTGCGAACTAATCCATTATGGGTAAGCCTCGTGCATCATCACCAGGTAAGAGGAATTCTGTCGTAGTTCGAATTAGGGCTGTCTCACTTCATAGTTGTCCTTTAGGCCTTCACCCCACCTTCCTAACTGTATTTTTCACTAATAACTCACATATTAAACGCAGTGGGTTTCTTCTATTTTCAAGGTTTCAGTCCACCGTAGCTACCTGGGATGTTAACACACGCCATAGTCAAAACCGAACAAAAAAAGGACGCTATACCCTCCCGGCGAGGATAGCTTCACTTCACCCCCCTTATTTTCCAATTGGTAGGTTTAATACCGGAAGATGTTTGAAATGTTAACATACTTATCCACCTATTAAATGTGGTAAAATAATTACGATTAAAGTAAAAATATCTAAATTATAACTACTTACTTGAAATAGTTTAAAATTAAATTTTACAAAAAAACTTGATGTCCTTTGTTTTTCATTTTGGGTTTTCTCACTTGGTGGCAGCACATTCACGCACAGCGAGGACTATAAACGAACACTTGATGTGGCTTTGGATCGAACTCGAAGAAGGGCGCCATTTTGGGTCCTCAGATCCCAACAATCTCATACTAATATAAACAATTATACATGAGCGGAAAAGGGACCGTCTCACATATTGCTATGTTCTTTTGATTGTTGTAGTTAATACTGTAATGAGCACTTATATTACGTCTTCCTTATTCTTTCTTTCTTTCTTTTCTTTTTCTTTTCTTTTTCTTTTCTTTTTTTTTGTAGTAGTATTCGGGAATATATGTCTTGTACATCTATTGTAATTGGGAGGAAGACCCTGTCATAGGTATTAAATAAATAAGTTACCAAGTTATCCAGCAAAATAAACATCAATTATTATTGGCAGCGAATGAAAACATTTTTAACAAGTGGAAAGTTCGTTTTTCTTATTTTCTCGAAAACTGCACATGAGAATAAATCCTCAAGCATTTGATTTTATTAATCTCGATGTACTCTATCATTGTGTTAACCATGTTCAGTGTTTCTTCCAGACGTGTTTTTGGGGGGGCACTACCTCCCGGAGCTCTGAGAGTGTCCCCCAAGATGAGACCAAAATAATACATCTATAATATAATAATAAATAAAATAGTACCAGCAGTGTCTCCCCCGGAATACTACGTGTGACCCCCGTCTGAAAGAACGTCTGACCATGTTATATATTGCCATAGAATTAATGGCTTAATATAGAGCTTAAAGAAGGTATATACTACTCCAGTGAATAAGTTCGTGGAGTGGGTGCACTGTGGCGCTAGTGGTATATTACAGCTGATAAGCGGTATCTCGCAGGAAACAGTAGAAGTTCATCTCTCGACCCAACAAGAGGCAGTGTGCATAGAGTGTAAACAGATGTACTGTTTCTGTTGTGAAAGAAGTTGATGTACCACTTCGGACTTGGAGAACGTCGCAGTTAAGCAATGGGCAAACAACAAGTTCTGCCGAAAACTAGGCAAACCTGCTACAGCAACGTTGCAAATGATCAGGCAAGTGTTGAGTGACAACGCCCTGGGCCGCAGTGCAGCGTTTAAGTGGCACCAACCGTTTACGGAGGAGAGAAACAGCTTACAAGCAACCTACAGAACAAGGCAGGATCAGATCCGACTCAAACTTCGCCCATAGGACACATAATAGAAAAGAAGAAAATGTATTATCTTGATATTTGATATGCTATAACACTGACTTGGAGGCCATCTTGAAAGCAGCGATCTTGGATATAACGTAAGGTATTGCAATGAGAAGCGGTGTGTGTGATATATCAATGCAAGGTAAAATGCAAAAGAAAAACCTATGATGTAACCGCGAAAAACATATGTGTAATGGTGTGGACGGGACGAAGTGTGGAAGACTCGAGCAAAACAAACGTATATTGGAAGGACAGAATAATAGGGCAGGACCGCACGACAATTGTACGCGACAAGTAACAAAGTAACAAGCAACAAAGTATGTATGAATGAGAAAGCCCAGCCATGTTCTAGTTTACATTTCTTTACGAATGTTTCTTTTCCTTTGTGCGGTTTACTACACTGTTTCGCGACGGTCCCAAACAGTCACAATATCAGGGAAAGGCAGCGTTCTGCATTGACTCGATGAATTCCATGAGTTGTTGCAGTCTCCCACTAGAAGGCTAGTTTACCACAAAATGAGAGAACTCGAATTGTGTGTACTGGTTTCACTTGCACATATGGAACGAAGTGAACGTGATAGCAGGGGCCGGCCAGTGAGAAGTGATAGTGTGTTTGTGGCATACACAAGCCAAAACGCGCAAGATTCTGTATAGTGAATGTAGTCCGCCCTATCGTTCATCTACAAACACCAATGTAGAGCTGCATTGGCGAACCCTCTTAATGTGGTGTTACTGATGCAAAGTGTACTTCCAAAACCAAAGTGTACATCCAATCGACAGAACCGACAGTGGACGAACGACAAGCAACTGAACACATGCTGGAGATCTTGAACGACCACGATGTAACAAAAGTGAATGTGGATGAGATTCTCGAAACCAGTATAATCAATTCGAGTCGTTTCATTGTGTGGTAAACTAGCCTTCTCGTGGGAGACTGCAACAACTCATGAAACACAGCGAGTCAATACAGAACGCTGCCATTCCCTGATATGTTTGGGACTGTTTGGGACCGTCACGAAACAGTGTAGTTAACCGCGCCAAGGAAAAGAAATGTAAGCTAGAACATGGCTAGGCTTTCTCATCCGTACACACTTTGTTTCAGATAGTGTTGTTTAAACAAACGTGGGCCGAAATGTCCTTTGTTTACACAAAACAGCAAGAAAATTGAACAAGAAACGTACAAAACGTTGTCCAGGAGTGGGCTTCATTCCCAGGTAGGTCGTGCTTTTGATCACCAATCCAAGATGATATGTCTTGCCCTATTATTCTGTCCTTCGAATACATGTTTGTTTTGCTCGAGTCTTCCACACTTCGTCCCGTCCACACCATTACACACATGTTTTTCGCGGTTACATCATAGGTTTTTCTTTTGCATTTTACCTTACATTGATATATCACACACACCGCTTCTCATTTCAAAACCTTACGTTATATCCAAGATCGCGGCTTTCAAGATGGCCTCTAAGTCAGTGTTATAGCATATCAAATATCTTGATATCATCCTGGTTTTGCCCATCCTTTCCGTTTTCGACATAAATGGGTATCTTGCGACGTTTACCTTATATCATATTGTCCCGTAGTGCGTTATGTTGGAGAGCATATCTCTGGTGTTTCTGGATGGGGGCAGCTCCAATTTGGCATTTTTTCTTCTTTTCTATTATGTGTCCTCTGGGCGAAGTTTGAGTCGGATCTGATCCTGCCTTATTCTGTACGTTGCTTGTTAGAGGATTATGAACTAGTACGTTGGCCAACAACAGAATGAAACATCGAAGAGCTTACAATGGTTGTGCGCGCTAACCGTTTCCAGTCGGTAGACACAGCACATGACATCACAGCAACAACGGATTAGCCATAGTACGTGTCCCAATATTCTGACGGATGTCGCGTGTCATCCAATAGCGTGTACCACAAGACCAACGATCAGAAATGCTGACGCTGATGGAACGTTCCTGAACCGGATAATAATTGGAGATGAAACATGGTGTCTCCTCTATGATCTACAACTAACGATAATAGCAGCCAGCTGGAAATCGCCATGATTTCCAAAGCGCAAAAAACCAAGACAAGACAGGTCAAAAGAGAAAATGATACTTTAACTATTTTGAAGGACTGTATAGATCTGTGTAAATGTCTGTGTATGTGTGGACGTTCACGTCGAGTACAGCAACCATGGGTTCTACTGGCTGCCTATATCTGGGTGGCAGTCCTCGAATTTATTGACTGTACTAATATTAGTATCACTTTCACCTCAGTAAGTGCACTGAGAAAAAAACGTATGTGGTGTACGCAGTAAATACGCCAGAAATTTTTATACTTGGGGGTGTTCAAAATAAAAGGGGGGTGCTCTCAGAATAGTGATATACATTTTTAAACAAGCTCAAAGAAAACAGTGTATTTTGTTACGCTACTATTGCAATACTACTACTACTACTACTACTACTACTACAACAACTACTACTACTACTACTACAACTACTACTACTACTACTACTACTACTACTACTACTACTACTACTACTACTACTAATAATAATAATAATAATAATAATAATAATAATAATAATAATAATAATAATAATAATAATAATATCAGCTCTTCGCAGTACTAGGTTCAATAAAGGAAGTTTACACATTTGAGCATTTATTATTAAACTAAGTAATACAGTGAAACCTCTCAAAACGGACATCAGTGAAAGACGATTATTTGTCCGTAAATGAGAGTGTTTTAAAAGGAAGGGTTCTCTTTCATAACACCACACCACACATATATATGGCATGGAAGAATAAGAAAATTTGTCGTCTTATGAATGCGTCCACTATTGAGAGATTCCCGTTAAGAGAGGTTTCACTGTATTAGGAATTAACCACTACTATTTTACCCAGTAATTACATATGAATTGATTACATACGAGATATTGTAATCATTTTGCAAAATTTTGTCATTATTTCAATTTATTCGCTCCCAGCAAGTTTTAGTGAGTGTTTTTTTTTAATATTAATTGGGAAAAAATTCTCTCGTCCCATGCTGAAATCTCATTCGTTTAGTAATTAATACTGTACATAGTTGCAATTTCATTATTTTAATATTCTAACCCTATTGTTAACGTTAATTGTTTTGATATTATTTGACCTCTTAATCTCCGCTCCTGCCCCTTCCTGGCTCCTGCCCCTTGTTTTCCAGAAATCCAGTTTTTCAATTTACAAATATTTTCAATCTTTCTGCTTTGCCTTTTTTTAATGTAGAGTAATTTTAATAATTCGCTCAATGAATTTACGTGAATAAAAATATACTTTACAAAAAAAATTAAGCTAGCGACAAATGCGTTCCTGCATAACACTAGACTCAGTCTAAAATATATATAATCCTTACTTCGATCGATCTCTTCATTTCTAAAAACGTTTTGACTACACCCTTCTAACTTCCGTCCGTTGATACACCACTTGCAGAGTAGCACTTACTAACTGAATCTGGTATAGGCTTATTATTACTGCAAATTTTTGCTTACTGAGGAGGAGGTAGGTGAACGACCGCTCAAGACGTTGCCAATTTGAGTCATCTGCATTTGTCCATCAATCTCTTCTCTCGGAAACGATCGCGGAGCCCAGGAGGGTAAGTATGAGCGGGTCTGTTTTGTCAATTGTTTTGATCAAAACACCGCCCGAAACAATGAGGTCATGTGGTTCTCGAAGCCGTATGTGAGAACGAGGTCGCTTCGTATTTTGAAGTGAAATAAATAAATATGAATATTGCCTTCTTTCCTAAACGCTAAACCTTTTTAACTTGATGTAATAGATAACCTATGATACCAATTGATACAATTTGATTTGGGGAAGTATTCCTTTTCCATTCAAGGGTGTGTGTAAAGAAATTTGGAGCTGTTAGGGGGGTAGGTTACTCCCTGGGTGTACGTAAAAACGTAGGTTACATGTACCTGTAGTTTTTGAATTTAACGTACAACCCTATGAAGAATCTTACAGCAAACGCATAACTGATAACCTATGTTTTACACTTACTTTCCGTATAAGAGTTCTGAATAAACGCACTTTTCGTATGAAAGGAAGAACTGTATACAGCCAGTCAGGACCTCACATATAGATGGGCGTATATAATATATAGCTGACGATGTAATATACGTAAGACTATTAGATGTATGCAGCGGCATGATGTAACATTTAAATGGGAAAAAGCAGTATGTATATAACATATGGATTACGTATGATCTGTACAATGGACTCCGTATCTTTGTTCAATATACCGCTGTCCTTATAACGGATTCTTTTGTGTGGCATGGTTCTCATATACCATTATTTTTTATGTTTGTAAAGGAATTTGTTTCCCTCTATTTTGTGGAAAACTACGCATGAGATTTTACATTGACGCATATCATTTTCTTCAGTTAATTGAGTTCTGTTGATTGTTATTGATTCATTGTGTATCATCTTTGGACATTTTTTTCTAAACGCTAATAATATTCCCATTATTTCACCATAGATAACAATGGAATTGATAACAATATAAAACGATTCTAGATAATGAACAACAAACATTATTATGTATCCAGGGCAAGAGAGTGTCTGTGCTCTTATACGTAATTAGCTAGAAGGTGTGAACATATTTCGAGTTTCAAAAATTCTTTGGTAAGTACATTATTTATATTTCTCTGAATGATAATGATTATTGGTACTTTATTTTGATTATTACTTTTTTCCATGTTAAATCGTTTACATATTTATCCCTATTTTCAATTTACTTTCCACGTCATAAGAATCGCTAGCAAATAAATCAGGTGTAATGCAAAATTAGTAATATATTTAGTTTGTATGTCTGTCGAAATCTTCATTAAAATATTTGCTCATCCATCTCTCTGAAAATATATGTATCCTTATTCACTGATTGAATCAAGTACATCAAATTCGAATTTTTGTTGACTAATTGAAATGTTTATTGTAAGTAGTAGTATTAAATTTCTTTACGCATGGTTCCCAATATATGACACTCTAAAGAGAAGTGAAAGCTAACAGTTTTGCTAACAGCTAACCATTTAGTTTACAAAAGCTAACAGATTAAAATGAATAAATAATAAAGAATATTTTTAAAAGAATTCTTTCAATGTTCAAGCAATTAGACACTTAAAGTATGTATAACCTCTAATGTAGACAGATAAAAATAACCAGAATCTTATTATATTATTGTGTAATTCATAGTTTTTTTTTTAAATCCTTAAGTTGATTGGTGGTAGCAATGATGACACTTAAGCTCAAATTTAAGCAAGAAGGGACATGTCAGCTAGTCCAGAAATTGACAGAGGCAAGACATTGCTTCCAATGTTCGTAGTTTGAGGAGGGAAATTTCATGGGTAAATTTACCAAAAGGAGAAGGAGGGAATCTATCAATAAAACTTGAAAATCCAGGAAAATTATCGCGTTGCTGATTGACCAATATAAATGCTGAAATTTTTCTTCGTTCTTCAGAAATAAATCAATACAATAGTAATAATTTTCCGGATATGTGTGTGTGTGTCTGTTCAAAGTAGTATTGTATGCTTTCTGTATTTATTCGTATTTTTTTGTTTTTTAAAAAGAGAAGCAAAACCTAATGAATAAAACAAATGTGGTTGGCACTTCCTTTAATACACTGTGGCTAAATTAATCTCATCACATACATCTGTCAGGTATTAGATACTCAACAAACTAGGAGAAATTTGATAAGAAAAGGGAAAAGATTGTGTTAGTCGAGGGAAATTTTCTTAAGGAAACCTTCCCAACACTGATTGCTTCTCGTTATTTAATTATTTCACTCATATTGACAGGGGTTGCAATTAAAGGCGTTGGTCTTTGTTACTTATTTTATTTCACTGACATTCACAAGGCAACGCCGAAGACATTGGCCTTTTGCTATTTATGTATTTATATCACTCATTTCCCTACTATTTGCCTATGAATTAATGTAACACTAAATCAGAGGTTGAGATCTAAATCTTGGATTCGCTAGCGTTCCCCATGATAGTAGTAAAATGTTTCGCCTCTTACCGAAAACAAAACGAGAATAGTGGTGAGCACAAGAGCTTGGTTTTATATCCAAGACCCAGACGAAGACAAGGGATCCTAATGCAAGAAAAAGACCAAGGCCTAGGGCCTCAACACCAAGCATGAGTCTTTCACACGTATTAGATGAAGAAATATATTTGTAACGTGGAAAGGAAGAAAAAAATCATTATTTCTTTCACTTGAATTTCTTGACCTTAAGAAGTGCGAATTTAAAATTTATATATTGTATCAGCCAAAGCTATATATAAAGTATACAAATCTCATAAAACTGTACAAGGATTCTTTTCAATCCACTCAACATACAGAATTACTTTCCAGGCTTTCACGTTTCGCTCAATACAACTCTGGAAAATTCATGCCGCGCTTGCTCTTTACTGCTCTTTAGATATTTACAACAAACATACAATGAAAACAAAAGTTTCTTTAGAGCAAGATGTAACAAATGAGTTATTGATCACAGAAAGGCTTCAAATTCAGAATGTTTACGTTGATACATTCGTTCGACACTAAAACATTGCTCCACGATCTCGGAAAGTAATTTTATTTCCGATCACTATCTCCTGGCTACCAGAATTTTCTTGAGCCATGACCAGGGGCGTAAATAAGGGCTCCGCAGACCCCGCATTGCGGGGAGCCTCAAGCCATCAGGGGGCCCCAAATCGTGAAGTGGGACGTAGAGAAGGGGCCCCGCTCCACGCTGTCTGCGGGAGGGCCCTCAAGCCTTTAGTTACGCCACTGGCCATGACTAGTCTCATTGTCGTTAGTTGTGTCGGGTTGCGGGCACGAGCCCTTCTTACAAAGTAAAATCAGTGACAAGAGTTAAGTGTTAGTCAGATACAATCTTTATGTGTCTTTGGTATTCCTTTGAATCTTACCGTGAACAAGGAGAACGGTAATGAACCGGATCGGTATGTAGAAGACGACAGAGAGCACAATTCTATGAATCATAATAGGTAAGACACTCAGTCTCTGATTTTATGTTGACCATCATTTGATTCACTTACGATAGTACATGATTGGATTCTGTGAAATCCTATGAAAAAAATAGTTGTGGGTGCCTAACACAGGGTAAACTAGAAGTAAACTAATCAAATCATGTTATTGAAGTTCTCCAAAACCTAATGCGAAATGTAGTATTAAATTTCGACTACGCCATCGTATCACCATCGTATCATACTCACATGAAAGTGAACAATATTAATTTCAATAACATATTTCTATTACTGTTGACACATTAAGACAGACAATGATAAGTGTAGCTTTTATTATTTCTTACAATGGGGTGCGGTGTCTCAGTGATAGAGCGTTCACCTCTGGTGTGTGGGGTCTCTGGTTCAATCCCAGTTCGCGCCAAGTGAACTTTGTGATGGATAAACAACGTGTGCGTGGGTTTTTCGGGGTTCTTCCGCTTTATTCTTTCTACTATTTCATTTATTTCTCATCATCACCGTCTCCTTAAGCCCTTTAATGGGCAACCATTGATAGCATTACCATTAAAATATTTAGTTTGATTTTATGGTTGAACCATGTCTTCCTGATCATAATTTCGTAATTTTTAAAGTATTTTTGTACTTTGGTTATAAAATACAGGGTGTTTATTTCAAAGCAACATTCCCCTAAAATAGGTCTTATGTGTACCTTTTGAGCAGCATTGCCCTATTAAGGTGATTACCAACAGTTTCGTTGAAATATTTTCCTGCAGAGCAAGAAACCACAAATAGAAAAATAAAAAAGAACTTTCGCGGAACGTAGAAGATAAAACTTCTATAATACTAAATTTGACTTTCCTCTGTTGACGAAGATTAGAAAGAAGCGACCCGCAAATCATGTGTATCAATATTGTATAAAAGCAATAATGCCAATGAGATGATCACTGAAGTTTTAATTCGTGCGGATAACGCAATAGAATGCGATGCTGCTTGAGAACAACACTGCCCAATAAAGGAAAATGAAATGAAATGAAATCTTTGAGTTTTACGTCCCACGTTTATGCCGGTTAGGCTAAAGGAGACGGTGATGATGAGAGATGAGTGAAATGGTGAAATGAAGAATGTGGGAGGAAACGGGAAAACTCCGAGAAAACCCACGAGCACGGTGTTTGTCCACCACAAAGTTCACTTGACGGGGGCTGGGAGCGAACCCGGGACCCCAAGCACCAGAGGTGAACGCTCTACCACTGAGCCAAAGCGCCCCCTGCCCAATAAAGGGTTAGCCCACCCGGCATAATCGTGGGACGTAAAACTAAAAGATTTCATTTCATATTATCTCCTATATTCAGTGTAAACTTTATTTATGGAAAACTTTCGTCAGTATTTTTGTTATATGTATAAGGTCGCCCATTTTAATTTTTCCACGGAAATATCTCGGAAACGGTTGAACATAAATGAGCCGAACAAAAACTCAAAAAGAATATGCCATGGGGCACATATAATGGTGTTGTCGCGGTTCCCCCAGGACCAATCTTTAGGGGAAGGGGGGACAGGGCCCAACTTTAAAATTTTAAATAGAAACATGAGGCAAGTGTACTCCCATGCGCAAAAAAATTGCGCGTATACTGTAACTCAAGATTTTTCACATTTATTCCATTTTCCTTACGTTTATGGGTAAAATTCAGTTATTAGTATGTGGAGATAATAGAAAGCAATTCATCTAAGAAGATATTTCCAAAAAATATAATAAAATAATAAAAATATAAGCTAAAAACAAAATTATGCTCGGTTTTGTGTATACTGGCAACGATGATTTCTAGGGATTTTTCAGTAGCAGATCACAATTGCGGAGGGAATTCAGTAGGGGAATCGAGAAGTTGGATCAAGGAACTGATACTGGACTAAAATGTTGCATTTATTGGTTAAAACCTAGTGTGTAGATTGCCTGCCAAATATAAATTAGCTTCTGTAACTAAGATGTCGTACGAAAATATAGAATTAAACAGAAAAACTCTTATCTTAAGGTTCGAAGCGATACGCACCATGGTTATGAAGATTATTTCTTTAAAAAAAGAGCCAACACAACGTAGCCTCCGTGGTTAGGTGGATAGAGTGGCGGAGTCGTAGTTATTTTATTATTTTGACACCACATCGAATCCCATCCCATCCCATTTTTTTTTTTTTTTACAAAACATTATAGGAAGTGTATAATTTTGATGTTAATAAGAACCGAAACAATATAATAAGGAAATAATTTATTGGTAGTATCCTTTAATCGACGTATTTATTCAGTATTAGAATACGTGCACTATTGAAAACAGTTATTGTTTTCAGTTTATAGTCTTGCATGTTACTTCCCGTTCTTGAACAGCAGACAACTCACTTCGGGTTTGTGTGTCAGGAAGAACATACGCGACCTTGAAAGTCTGTTCAGTCTTACCCCTTGTTACATCGACCTGATGTTAAATGATCGTTTATGTGTGTGTGTGTGTGTGTGTGTGTGCTTGTTTTTTGCTTTTTAGAGTATTGACTCTCTCTCTCTCTCTCTTTTTTTCATATCCACAAGTGCAAGAATGCTTTCCTTGAACGTAACTAAATTATACAGATCTATGTATACGGAACACGAATATTTCCAAATATAGAATGAATATGAACGATAATCATACCATATTTCTACATTATATAGTAGCGTGAAAAACTGATATTAAAATGATATAACAAACAGGCATAAGCTTTTTTTTCTAGCATGGCAACACATTAAACGTAACTCATTAAATTTTGGGAATTACAAATTATCACCTTACGTGTCGTTGTATTCCTATTCTTTTTCACGTTCAAGCGACGAAAGAAGAAATTGTAGTAATAGTGATAAAAATCGAATTCGAGATTTCAATGAATTCAAGTTTCACGCCCCCACATATCGAAAAAGTGATTTTGATGTCTGTCCATCTGTTCGTTTGTCGGTTCGTCATGCTTTTACATGCATTCAAATAGAGGCCATACTTTTCGACGTATCTGGACCTAAGTCTAGACATAAAGTTTTTATAACACTTTATCGTTTCGAATTCTATATTCTCCGACACATAAAAATAAGGGTAGTTTACTGAAGGATGAAAATTTAAAATAATTAAATTGTTTCAAAAATAGCTGTAAAGATTTTGCTTATTTTTTTACAAATATAGTTTGAATCATTGCTCTGAAAAAGTACGTAAGGTGTAATTTACTGTATGGGATGCGTTTTTTCGAACAATTTTCTCAATCACATTTTATAAATAAATGTATCATTAATAACCTAACAATATGACACAACTCGTTCGTCCTGTAAACATTCAGAAGGGTAGTTTAGCCTACTCTTCGACGATTTCCCAATTAGCGCCTGACCCAATTTTGTTCATATTTCATAAATAAATGTCACATAAATAACCTAACGATACGGCATAATTCCATCATCCTAAAAAGCTAGAAGTGGTATAATACTTTTCGGAGTAAGATTTACCCTACGATTTTGTGGAGAACGACTCAGGCAATTTTGTTCGTATTTCATAAATAGCATAACTCGTTTGTCCTGAAAAGATACACAAGGGATATTTTATTCTTGGGGATGACTTTTTTGACGATTTCTCAGAAAGTACTCGGACGCTTTTGCTCATAGTTCACATACAATTATTTCCTTAATAATTCTAATATATGGCATAAGTTATTTCTAACAGAAATATGACCAATGGGTACTTTACTTTTGGACATAAGTTGCTTCGAACAAAGTTTTCCAAAAACACATTATTTTATTCGCATTTCCCAAATAAATGTTTCAGTAATAGCTGCAGCCTAACACGAGTCAGTTTAAGAAATTCGAGCGAGAAAATTCAGTGCGTTTCATAAGTACCCATTCTTAAATATATTTTTAAATGTTACACTTAATCACAATTTTCCTAACAAAATCGAAACTTCTATTTAAATGTGCCTTGTTGTTGCCAAATGGTTCAAGTCCATTGGTTCTGGATTTGATTCACGGTGAGAGCTAGTGTATTTTTATCCAACGTTAAGGTATAGGTAATAAGTAGGTGCAAAGAGAAAAGTGTTGAAACAAGTCTAACCAACCTAATAAATAATACAAAGAAATAATACAATATTACGAAATTATAGAAGAAACGTTGTTAATGTTAGATATTTGCGTGTGAGATTGTCCAACCGATGACTGTCAACTCCAAAGGTAAGAAAGTGAAACATCCAATACCAGGTTAATTAGTGGTCTCTAGGTAAACCTATCCTACTAGGAAGTGATTGAGATACCAAAAAATGTTGTAATCGCTGGGAGACATGTTAGGAGAATACATTGGGTGAGAGACTTTAATTCATGAATATAGTCTGCACCTTCGTTGGTGTATTGAAGTGCGTAGGTGGTGTGTGTTTAGCACATCGGGTTCCTTTGTTGTTAGTCCCAGCTTTCTAGACCGGATGCAGTTATTCCCGGTAGAAAATACAATATATATATATATATATATATATATATATATATATATATATATATATATATTTCTATTACTATTAAGTAAATAATTACACTCATTCCCTTAATGTGATACTTGCTTGTTTAATTGTATACAGAGAGCTGATCCGTGGAAAAATCATTCATAATAATAAATAAAATAAACTCGACAAATATTCTTGTAAATAATAGGTAAAAGTTTGCGTCACACTGTTCATTTTGCTGGGCACGCCAGTGTGCCACGTTATCCGGTTGTGGCACACTGGAATATAGGGTATGGCTTTCTAATTTTTCCCAACTATTTTTTACTGCTTCAATTGAAATGAATTTATAATAATAAGAGAGTGAATTTAGTCTTCTTACCCTTCGATTTAGAAATAAGGTCCGCTAGAATTGTATATATAAAAAATAATAATACTCAGAATTTTATAGAGTGGTTTGTTTTATTCGAAATGACATACTTCCTGCAACTGTTTGGGTTGGAATTATTTGAAATCAAATCTTTAAGTTTTATGATCCACGGTTATACCGGCTAGGCTAAAAGACACGGTGATGATGAGAAATGAATGCAATGGTGAAATGAAAAAAGTGGGAGAAAATGGAAGAACTCCGAGAAAACCCATGCACATGGTGTTTCTCTACCACAAAATTCATTTGGTGCGAGCTGGGGTCGAACCAAGGATCCCATGCACCAAAGGTGAACGCTTTATCACTGAGCCACCGCGGCCCCTCTGAAATTATTTATAGGAGAGAGTGACTACTTTTATGAAAACTTGATATCGAACACATTTGTTTAAAAATACCAGCTTTTTGTGAAATATTGCTTAATATTCAGGGAAACCTAAGTCAATAATAATAATAATAATAATAATAATAATAATAATAATAATAATAATAATAATAATAATAATTATTATTATTATTATTATTATTATTATTATTATTATTATTATTATTATTATTATTATTATTATCTTAAATTAAAAACTCTCCGGACCTAGTGCATTGGCACAATTCCACGAATCAAAAAGAATGTGTTTACTTATCATATAAGTGTAGAAGGACTTAATCCCTGTTGCTTTCAATATAAAAAGAAAGTGTCCAACTGTCAAATGATATGCTACATAAAATGCCCTATGCAACATAATGTAGTATAAAGTCATCATTCCAGGTTGTCTAAAGAACACTTTCGTTTTAGCAAGAAAGGAAGAAAATAGAAAATACTGAGTTTTAACCTAGTAGAAAGTTTGCAGATTTAAGGGAAAATGCACAGAGTTGAAATGAAATGAAATGAAATTTTGAGTTTTACGTCCCACGGTTATGCCGGTTAGGCTAAAGGAGACGGTGATAATGAGTAATGAATGAAATGGTGAAATGAAGAAAGTGGGAGGAAACGGGAGAACCCCGAGAAAACCCACGCACACGGTGTTTGTCCACCACAAAGTTCACTTGGCGGGAGCATGGTTTGAACCCGAGACCCCTAGCACCAGAGGTGAACGCTCTACCACTGAGCCACCGCGGCCCCAATGCACAGAGTTGTTGGATATAAAATGTAGTTCGGATTAATGGAGTAAGACACCGTAAATATTTTATTGTTTGAAATATACTGGGAGTGACCAAGCCATTACATATGGAAATATCGAAAGAGATACGTTAATGGTGTTAGTTGCAAACTTTTTTAGAAATGAAAAAATTAAGGAAAGCTCTAAAACTCTGATATCACAGATCCAAATTGACTGACTGTTAAGTAAAACTGATAAATCTGAGTAAACCAAAAAAAAAAAAAAAGTATTAATGACCTGTGTTAGTTTCAGACATATCATTCTCATATCAAAACTACGATAGAAGTAAATTATGAATAAAGGTGAATTCACAGTTCTGGAATACCAACAAATGATTTTGCTAGATGTAACTTTTCAGAAAACTTTTTTATAAGGCTTTAGATTTATTATTATTATTATTATTTTTTTTTTTTTGTTTGTTTATTAGCTTCCCCATGCCGTAAACGTCGCCAACTTCTAGTGGCTCACTTGCCGGTAAATGGCGATTGTCGATATAGCGACGCGTCGAAGGTTTGCCGCTAGCGTGCCACTAGTGGCAGGGATTTGTCGAGTCGAAGCAGATATCTAGAATCGGGGGTATTGAAGTTACCACAACGTAAGAACGAGGACTTCATTTTGGTCCGCGCTCGTTTGATTTGTCACGGAGAATCGTAAAGGGACCAACATGAACTATCGCCAGTCATGTGCATGCGGTTATTATTATATATTATTTTTCCCTGACGAATTGTTATTATAAGGACAATATTTGAGCTCCGGGGGTCAAGAGTAACTCCTGCCTTTACATCATGAAGTGAAAAATCTTGAGGTGGGTGCGTATAATTGTATGAATTTAGTTGGCAACTGTCGCCGATCACTAGCAAGTGAATATGGGAGAACTATGGAAAAAAGTAAATAGACGCTTGCCATTTTGTTATAAAATTACATGACGAGTGCATTTGATTTGATTCCGAGTGCATTTGATGACGAGTGCAGTTGTCTTCAAATATACACGGTTAAAGAAGCACTCTGATTAGAAATATTAAAAAGACTTCAACGATTTATCACTCTACAAGCTGTGTCTTCATAATCGCCTCCGTGACGAATTCCGAAGAACACGCAATTAGCAACCCTAAAGTTGATGGTTCACGCCCAGCTCAGGGCACTTTCGTTTTATTTTTTTAAAAATGTTTTTAGACTCATCTTGATGCAAAGAAATTACGCATATAGGCGATTTAACGTATTTTAGGGGAATAATTTTGTGGTTCGTTGGCGTTCCGTCGCTTCTCTGCCGGTGGTGGTATACTTTTCAAAACGGAAGTGGGACCAATTTTTGGCTGCGGAACGGCCAATTTTTGGGGACATGTCAGTAGTTGCCTATCGGTGGTCCACCGACGCTTACGGCATGGGATTGTCCCCTCACGAGTGAGGCAGATTGTAATCGACCAAGAGTGTTTTGGAAAAATGGGAAACATCTTCCGACTTCGACTACTGAATAATCCGTTTAGGATCAAGTCAAATCAAGGCTGCGCCACGGGAAGGTAGAACAAGTGAGGCAATCTTTCCAAGCACTACGCTGAAGAGCCTCTGTCTCATTCAAGACTTAGACTCTTCAGGAAAAGTAACAAGTTTATTACTTGTAATTTATTCTTTGAGTCAAAGTATTTTGCAATAAACCATCGTTTTGTAAGATATTTTTACGATTGTATACTATTAATTTCGAAAATTGTACTCATAATATAATTTCCCATCATGGATTTGAAACAATCAAAGTTGGAACAAAGACAGATCTTCGATTCACATGTCTCTTCATGTTTGATATTGAAGTCTCATCTTCATTATTGACCCTTAATTTATTTTAGTCCTAGGCAACGGGAATCGACGGGATGGCTCTAAGTGAAAACATTCATTTAGATGGTTAAGTAATCAGGAAATTCCTGCTGTTATTTCACGAAACACAACAGAACTTGAGGAAAAAAAACAATTTTGCTTACCAGGGGGAGGGAATAAATCATCTGCTTACGTTTGCTTAACTAGGAAGAAGGCAAGGGCGCCGATCCTGGGGGGCCGGGCCCGCTCAAAGCTCATGTAGGCCTCCTTTGTATTTATGAATATACAATATTTGGCATTATTTGAGTGTAATTTGTCTTAAAATTCTCATATATATATATCTTCTGCATTTGAATGCCCCCCCCCCCCAAATTTAAAGAGAAATTGGCGTCCTTGGAAGATCTAGTGAAATGAATAAAAATGTGATAACGTAATACTTGAACAACTCTATCTAATGGAGGAAAGTAAATTAGTATTCAACACTTCTTTCAGTTTTCAGCATTTCAAAGATTCTCGTAATTTAGTAGCGTCCCGGATTTGCATTTTTGAAGTACGGAAACTTTATCTATACCATAACGTGGGAATCGGTTTCGGACCATGCTCTTAAGCCGCTTTGCCATAAGAGGCACAAGAAGTTTTTCTTTCGATTTCCTCAGGAATATTGCGAATGGTATAACTTTTAAAACTATGTTTAAAAAAGAATACACATCGACATAATAAGATGATAATCTGATACCTAGGAAATATATTGAATTGTTTTTAATTTGTTCTCACGCTTCCAAATCAGTACTTATGCTTTTTTTATTCCAGCCTTTTAATATAAGCATTTCAGACTATTGTCTGTTCTAGGACGATACAATTCTAGTTTATGTATATGCTAGCTTTGGAAATACAGTAGAGTTTCGCTTATCCGACATAAACAGGCAGGCAGAACGCTGGATAATATGGATGTGTTAAGAAAAGACCTATTAAAATTAAAACTTATGATATAATTTTACATATTACGCATCTAATAATAATGTTTTATAACAAATAACTGCACTGCACTGAATCAGGGACGTATCCAGCGTGAGATCCTGAGAGCTGTCTCTCTCCGAAACTCAAGCACTTTTTAATAAACTTGCCTTTACCCTTTTGAGGTTCTTTTATATCAGTTTACTAGTAGTCAGTGTCCAAACTTTGGGCAATGTGCTGTTGTCTTGTTATAATTCTAAGAACATACCATAATGCCATTATACCAGGTGCAGTGGCGTATTTAGGGGGGTGGCTTCCGGGCTTAAGCCCCCCACGAAATCTTACTTAGTAAAGTAAATGAAATATCTTGCAGAATTTTCACATTTCCAGGCAAAGCCCCCCCTGAAAGTTAGCAAAGCCCTTCCCGAAACAAAATCGTAAATACGCCACTGACCAGGTGGAATTAAAGAACAGTTTTAAATAGGATTAACATTTCGTTTCCTTTCTGTTTTTAACTTTAATATATTAGAACGATACACTCCATGTCTTCTTGCTATTTTTGTTATGTGATATACGTAGTAGACAGTTTTCTTTAGTTACATTTCTCTCGAAAATATGTTTAATTTTGTTTGTGCTATAATGCAGTTTCCAAAATAAACCGGTTTATAAATGAAAAGTAGGAAAAAGTTTAAGAGAGGTACAGAACTGTTGCATTATTATTATTATTATTATTATTATTATTATTATTATTATTATTATTATTATTATTATTATTATTGATATTTAAAAACATTAGAATTACGTGCTTACGAGGATTCGTGTTGGGCCCCCTCCGAATAGAAAACCTGGATACGTGTCTGCACTGAATGATAGACGTATGAGTCAAGGTGTAGACGGGCGCGCTAGGCGATAGACTCCACAGCATGAAAAATAGATTAAGACCACAACTTACAGATCTTCTTGCCGATTGGTGCTATTTGCAATGATATATCGGATCATATGGTATGTGGAACAAAGGAATGTCGGATAAGCGAGACCATGGTGTATTGGTGTTTCACGCACCTAAACCTGTAAAATGTCTGTATAAACAATTATCTTTCACTCACTAGCTAAATTTGTTTGTATGATCACACACCTTGCCTCATAAAGTATAGTCTTATAAAGAAAAAAATATTTTTTTTTAGCTAAAACCTAAAGAAAAGCCAACTTCAATTTTTTTCTTTTTATTAATGGCAAACTAGTCCACTTCATCACGATAAATCACGTTTGGTACTAAGATGTCTTTTTCTGTCCGTATATATCCTTCACACTTCGTTGGAGACAAAATTATTTTTTCCCCAAGAAAACAGGATGAGAGAAACTATACAACAACATGAACAGAAAACAATAGCTATTAACAATAGTTCTCTAATCCTGGATAAATACGTCATTACAGCAAAATATCAGTAAGTTGTCCTTATTATATTGCTTCGGTTCTTATTAACATGAAAATTATAATGTTTTGTAAAAAGAAAAAAAGAAAAAAGAAAGAAAGAAAGAAAGAAAGAAAGAAAGAAAAGAAAAAGAAATGGGATGGGATGGGATGGGATTCGATGTGGTGTCAAAATAATAAAATAACTACGACTCCGCTACTCTACCCACCTAGCCACGGAGGCTACGTTGTGTTGACTCCTTTTTTTAAAGAAATAATCTTCATAACCATGGTGCGTATCGCTTCGAACCTTAAGATAAGAGTTTTTCTGTTTAATTCTATATTTTCGTACGACATCTTAGTTACAGAAGCTAATTTATATTTGGCAGGCAATCTACACACTAGGTTTTAACCAATAAATGCAACATTTTAGTCCAGTATCAGTTCCTTGATCCAACTTCTCGATTCCCCTACTGAATTCCCTCCTCAATTGTGATCTGCTACTGAAAAAATCCCTAGAAATCATCGTTGCCAGTATACACAAAACCGAGCATAATTTTGTTTTTTGCTTATATTTTTATTATTTTATTATATATTTTGGAAATATCTCCTTAGATGGATTGCATTCTATTATCTCCACATACTAATAACTGAATTTTACCCATAAACGTAAGGAAAATGGAATAAATGCGAAAAATCTTGAGTTACAGTATAACCGCAATTTTTTTTGCGCATGGGAGTACATCGTTCGATAGATCTTTGAAAACTAAAAAGTGTAGTGGCAAAAGATCTTTCATATCGGTCACTGTATCATATAAAACGTCCAGTCCTACTAATATCGAAACGGTTGAACATAAATAGGCCGAACAAAAACTCAAATAGGAAAGGCCATGGCGCACATCAAATTGTATTGTCGCGGTGCCCCCAGGGTCGCCATTCATGGGATCCAGGGCCAAAATTCAAACTTTTAATTAAAAACATGGGTCAAGTGACCCATTGGCCATTTTTAAAATGGTGGCCCATATGAAAAATATTTTGTGTCAGTGCTGTATAGTGTTTAAACATCTATCGAACTAGGTACTGGTATCACTCGACACATGTTTCTATTTAACATTTCGAATTTCCACCCCCCACATAAAAGGCTTTCCTGAGCGTCACCGAGCCAACATCATTTGACGTGCCCCATGTCACTTTCCTGTTTCACTTTTGGTTCTGTTCATTTATCTCCAATCGTTTTCATATTAGTGTTACTGGACGTTTTATTTGATACAGAAACCATGTCTTGGCGGGCACGTTCAAAACAGTAACTAGTGTTGTAAAAAAAACGTTTTTTTTCTGTGAAGTTTTTTTCAATAAAAAACATCATTCTTTTTCATGTTTTTTTTAAATGTCTGTTTTTTTTCTGGCACCTATTATTTATTGATTTATGTTGAAGATTATTGACATAATCAATAGAACTTGAGTCGAAGCCCTCGTAACTTACAAATCGTTTGTTTCCCCGTACCTATACGAGCAAAATCGTGTGATTATTCCTTTCGGACCCAGGTCATTTTTGGCGTTTTCCTACCTTGTCAGTTAGTGACCTATTGCTGAAAAACCATTTGCCCTATTGATATGGTTAAGACCTTGTTTTTAAGAAAAGGAATGTGGCTATTTTTTGGTGTACGTTACATTGCAGTGTTGCGAGCGGGTGGGAAATTACTAAGGGAAATGTAGGGGTGAAAATTTACCAAAAAAAAATCCGTAACCGAATTTCAAGACTTTTTGTATCTAGCAATACTGTTGCCATATGGGTCCAAGTCACCTAAAAAAATTTCTTTGGTGCGCTGACAAGGTACAGTGAAAACCTGAAGTCGCTGGCTTCCATTCAAAGAGAGAAAGAAAACATTCTCCGTTTCCATACACATGAAATTTTGACACTTTTTACGCCTCAGAAGCAAAATTCAACAGATATGCTGGGGCTATCGCTTCTCTCATTATCCTATTTGAAACTTTTTATGGTGCGTTCTGTAGGCTAAAGAGAAGGCTTTCAGGTAGTGGTACATTTGTTCCAACGTAGCGAGCAAGAGGGAAATAATAGAGGAGAAAGGGAAATTTACCGAATTTTTCACTTAAAATCGGGAATTAATTGTTTTGGCTGGAAACACTACCATAAAACATGTGTAAACTATCTGAAAGTAAACCTTGGTACCATAAGAATTTATCCTACAAGTATCATGGCGATATCTAAGAAAGTAAGCATGATTTTAAAAAAAAATCTCATTCTATCTCAGAAATGCAAATATTTTCTTACCATTTACAGAACATGGTTTATTATAGCCTCAACTGTACTTCCCCTAATTATTCTACCGAAACTTTTTATGGTGCACTGTGTAGGCTAAGGACGAGGCTTTCAGACAGTGGTACGTTTGTTCGAATGTAGCCAACAAGAGGGAAATAATATAGACAAAAGGGATTTTTCCAAAATATTCTCCTAAAATCGGAAATTAAAATTTTCTGTAGCTGGCAACAGTGCTAGCAGACACACACAAAATATCTTAAAAGAAGCTTTGGTATCTCTATAATATATCCTACAAGTATTGTGACGATATCTAATAAAGTAAGCAGGTCATTAAAAAATATTTCAGTCTCCCTAAAAAAATCAGTTATCTATCCACTTAGAGAACAAGGTCTACTGTAAACGTCAACTATACTTACGCTAACTATCCTATTGAAACTTTCTATAGTGCGTTGTGAAGGGCAAAGACAAGACTTTTAGATACTGGTACGTTTGTTCCGATGTAGCTAACAAGAGGGATATAAGAGAAAAAACACGTAATTTTCCCCTAACATCTTGAATTAAAATTTTCCGTAGCTGGCAACACTGCTACCAGACAGACGAAAACTATCTTAAAATAAACACTGGTACATTACTAATATATCCTACAAGTATCATGGCGATATTTAAGAAACAATGCTTCTAATTAGCAAAAATATATTTCGATAAACAGAAAATAGGGGAAAATCAAGTTAGAACCTAAATCCGAATTTTTCGTGCGTCCCCTAATTACCCCACTGTAACGATATGTACCCGAGTTTGTTCAGTAAGGACAAATGTTCGACTGGCGTAAGTTCGACTTGCATTCGGACGTATAGGTACGGTTTATAACAAAAATTTCGATTTTTTTGCAAAAATTTAAGGATATTTTAATTTTCGTAGTTGGCAACATTGCGCACAAGCCCGTCCAATTGATGTCAACAATTAGGTATCCATCCGACGTATCTATCTGACAAGTCTTAAGGAGGTCTCTCTACAACGAATGAAGCTACAGGGGAAAAGTAATAAAGAAAATTCGAAAATTCTCGAATTTTTAACTGGGGTGAAATTTGAGAAGGAAATTCGACACACAGAAGAAAAGCAAACTAAAATGATAAACTATGGACCAACCATATTTGGCAAATATATATACAGTAAAATCTGTCTTCAACGGACCCTTTATTAAACGGAAAACTGTCTTAAACGGAAATATTTCACGGTCCCTGAATTTTGGAGAACAAAACGTGTAAAAAGTCCCTTCATTCAGCGGAAACTGTGTTACGCGGACAACGGAAAGAAAAATAAACGTTTAACGGAAAATTCTGAGTTCCGAACTACAGCGTTTAAAAGATGTTTAGACATTTTGTGAGACATATACATTACACTGTCTGCGATAAAATGCTAGTTCTTTTGTTAAATATTTCTGGACAGTGTTTACCTTCCCCAACCACTACTCATGTTCACCCCCACAAATTGTCCTTAATCTCCGCAACTTAATCAAAAATCATACGGAATGTCGGAAAGAAGAAAACGAGATAGAGGAAGAAGAGGAACACGATACCGAGTTCGAAGAAGAGTGTAGAATATATACATATCAAGATGTTCTCAGAAGTTTAAAGGAACTGAAAAATTTGCCTTACGGAAAAATGATTCTGATTCAATTAGTATAATTTCTCAGGCTAAAGTGTATGCGGAAAGACAAGCAGCCAAGCAGCAATGTACACAGAAAACCCTGCTTGGCTATTAGAAAAATAAAGAAAACGTGTGCATAGTATATTTTGTATTCATTTTAATTTTTTTTGTGTATTTATTTGTAGAAGAAAGAAGTACTGTAATCGAACAATGTACGTACAGCAATATATTTTCTCAGTATGCCCCTTTATAAGCATGTATTTTTTTAAAAAAAGAGGAAAGGTCTACCTCCACTAAGCGGAAACCTGACTTTAACGGAAATTTTTGCAAGTCCCGCTCGATTCCGCTAAAGACAGGTTTCACTGTATATATATATTAATTAGTGACCATACAGGAGCGGATTAAAAAAAGTGACACACCCGTATGTGCCACTTTGGCCACCTGGGTCCGAAAGGGTTATGAGTGTACATTTAATTACATTTTTTGACTACTAACTTGTATTGTTGTAGTAATTATAGTCTTGACTAATAATAATATCGTTGTTGTAAACAATTACAATCTCTCGTTTTTACATCTTAGTTCCAATACTGATGCTGAGAAATGCAGGGTGTTTCAAAATGAATATCAGGAAATTAAGTCTTCGTAGTACTTACTACATTCTACGCACAATTATAAACAATACATCAAATAAAAGAACACCTCAAACAGTTTTTGCTTCAAGTGTTCGATGTGAACTTCATCGTCACATGGCACACATTGAGGTGAGAAAGGCCCATAAACTTTCCGCCATATGGCACAAAACATTCAATTCACACAGACGGTTGCACTGTAAACACAGATCCATTCTTTGCAAAATTAAAACACACAAAGCTTTCTGGTCTCTAGTCTCCATCTTTGCTACTTGCTCTTTCTAACGGCAGACAGAGGAAACAATGCATGGCATGCATGTGTACAAAACTGTTTGAGTTGCTCTTTTATTTGATAATACTTATAATTGTAAGTTAATTGTAATAGAAACTACAAAGTTTCAAACCCTAATATTCATTTTGAAACACCCTGCATTACTTCAAATTATGTCATCTTATATTCATGTCTTGTATGTACACTCATATCCAAAATTATTGTCGCATGTCTATAAATATGTTGTTGTAGGAATATAATTTGATAACGAATCCGCCTGGTATTTCTTATAATATTAGTATGTGTATAATCGGCAAAGACATGTATGTGGCAAATTTCATGTCAAAACAGCAGTAAATAAGAACAATAAAACGAAAATAAAACTTTCTTGTCCATTTAGCAACATTTTCTTTTACTCTTTCTCATTTTCGTATTTATAATTCTTTTCCTTTGAAATTTACCACAAATATACATTTTCCGATTATACATACAGCATCAGTATTAAAAGTACCCTGCAAAATCATTATCAAATTATATTCTTACAAGAAGACAGTTATAGATATGCGACAATCATTTTGGACATGAGTATACATATCATTAGGGCCGGCCCTAGGCAATTTGTCGCCCGTGCAATGACATAATTTGCCGCCTCCCTCTTTCTCCAGAAAGAACAAATCTTAAAAGTCAATTTTAAGTATGCTACTCCAGCATGAACAACAAAGGGGAGGGAAACTACACTCGCACTCAGAAAGGCTTTAATACTTACTACAAATACAATATTGTTGTGTCTGTTTTTTTCTTTAAATATTAATCTATTATGTTAGTGAAAGATAAAGGTAATACATCTGAAGGATGGTAATCCTTTTTATAGAATTCAATATCGAGTTTCAATCTCAACATATCAGTTTGCAATTATAGTGCAACTAGCTCTTTTACCTTTATTCCTTGATTTTCCTTCTACATCTGTTATTTTTTTTTAAATAAGTGTTGCCACCTTCGATGATAACGATCTTATTTGCGACAAAGACAAGAGAAGCTTTCATATCAGAACTCTGATAACTAACCAAAGGGGACAGGCATTCGAGAATTGAGTTCTTGTATTTGACAACAATCAAGCAATTTATTCTGGGATTTATTTTACTATTTCCTTTAGCACTGACCATGTGACTTTAAACTAATGCGACCTAAACATAATTTATGAATGTAGTATTCAAATAGAAGGTCAGCTTAGTAAATTTAGCTACCATGATCATGAAGTCTGTTTCCAACAAGAAATATTTATTTTAAATAAAATACTTATGACAGATATTGCAGCCCCGTACAAATGCACGTGTTTCACATTTGGTAGAGCCAGCAATGCATATCATAAATCTAGTCGACAAATTATTTATATATGATATTCAGAAAAATATTAGTAGGCAAATTAGTATTAGTTTTTACCTTTAGACAAGTTATTTGCATTTTATACTGTTCATGATATTATTTTCGTACTTATTAAAGACCTACTTTCACGAAAAAACATATTTCTTCGTTGATATTGGTGAAACAGTACAGAAACCCAGATTATTAGTAGGTACGCTACTCATATAAATTGTAAAATATTTGTACTGTATCAGTATCTAGTGTTTAACACTAGAAGCATCAGAGGGGTCATTTTGACCCGTCTGAACTATTAATTTGTTTTAATTTCTAAAGTTATGGAAATGTGGCCACTAGATATCACGACTTTTCATCACTCTACCAATACTCTAACCTAATCATATTTTGACACTTTAGAATATTTATTTATATCATACATTTTACATTTTACCTAGAAGCCTCACAGGGGTCATTTTGACCCTCATGCCTACAATGCGAATTTTTACAATTGCAAACATAATGATACATATTTTTATATACTAATTACTATTACTTTTGCGAATGATATAATTCACTATATATATGTTCTAGGGGGTTGGTTTTAGTGTGGTGCATGATGAGTGCTGAGAAAAAAACTTTCATCGGAAGAAATACTACAAGAACTACAGGCTGTTGATAGAATCGACTCTGGTGGTGGTTGTAGTGATAGAAGTGACGATGAATACATTGGTGATATCAGCATTGATGAAATGTCAAATGGTGAAAGTGTTTCTGCGAGTAACGAAGAATTTAGTGACAGTGGAAGCATGGGTGACGAGATGGATGCTGAAAATTTTGAATTGTCCAGAGATCAGACAGTTTGGGTCGAACAAACCTGTTCAAGTGTTCGTAGAAGGGCTAAACATCATAATGTGTTACGTAAAACTCCAAGTCCAACCCATATGCTTTTCGGCATGTCGACGGCACAGTTTCTAGTTCTTTCAGACTTATAATAGATGAACCTGTATGCGACATATAAAGAAGTGTGCAGAAGTCGAAGCTCAAAGAGTTTTGAAGGACCCAACTTGGTCAGTTTCACTTCAAGAATTAGATGCCTTTATAGGGTTGTTATATTTTCGCGATGCTTTAGGAATGAAGGCGATTAGCATAAAGAGCCTTTGGTCAAAGAAATGGGGACCACGAGTTTTCAGTGATACAATGCCAATAAGAAGATATAGAGAAATCATGCGGTTTCTGAGATTCGACATAAAAAGTAATAGGATGGGAAAGTATCAATCTGGCAAGTTTTGTATGATTTCCAAGGTTTGGAAAGCTTTTATTGGAAACTCTGAAAAGTGCTACAATCCAGAACCTTATTGTACGGTGGATGAACAACTGTTTCCAATGAAGACGCGGTGCAAATTCATACAGTTCATGAGCAACAAACCAGATAATATGGCGTATAATTCTGGATGCTAGTGGAAGTGGAACACATATACATATCAGATGGCTTCCATATTTAGGAAAGGTTGATGGACGACCAGGAAATACACAGCTTGGTGAATTTGTCGTACAGAAGCTTGTGAGACCTTTCGCAGAGTCCGGGATGGAATGTCACATGTGACAACTTTTTCAAATCCCTACGCCTCGCTCCTGATCTCAAGAAAAATAACATTAGTTTGGTATGAACTATCCGTAATAACAGGAGAGAAGTTCCAGATTCAGTAAAAACAAAAGTCGAGGGAAAGGACCTATATAGTACAACTGTACTGAAGACTGAAGATGATATCACGTTCGCAGCATATAATTGTAAGAAGAACAAAAATGTCCTTCTTTTGAGTAGCCTTCACTCTCATGTTGACATCGATATCAGCAATAAGAAGAAACAGCCTGAAACAATTTTATTTTACAATAAGCAAAAGGTTGGAGTTGACGTAATCGACCAAATGGCACGAAAGTATTCCGTGAAAGCTGCGAGTAGAAGATGGGCAGTACAAATTTTCTATAACATCCTTGATTTGGCAGCTATAAATGCTTTCGTCCTCTACAAGCTGGTAACGAAGAAAAAAATTACTCGCCATCAATTTCTTTTAGCATTAGGAGAGGAACTGTATTCGGAAGTGAAGACACTAAAGGAGGACGGTAATCATACCAAACATTGTGTACTTGAATTGCTTCAAACAACCAAGCGGAAGAGATGTCAAATTGCTGAGTGCAATGGAAACAATACACAAGATCAATGTTTCCACTGTAAGAGGCACTTCTGTGGTTTCTGTACAAAGATCACCAGAAAGTACGTTGTTTGTTCAAAATGTGATGAGTAGGCATGTAGATGTGAACGTTATAAAACATGCCCTCTTTGCAAAGAAGGTCATGTTCTAATTAATTGGTTATTATATTTTATTCTAATTCCTACTGTGTATGATGTTTGAAGGGAAACTAAAAATTTTTACAGTAACAATAACTAGTGTTAATTATATTTGCTATATAATGTAACTTCACTTTAAGTAACTTTATAGATTAAGAAACTTATAATAATAAAGTTATTCATTAAGAACAATAATAAATGTAAAATAAAGAAAGAAAATAATGAAATTTGAATCTATAATTAATAAAAACCCAACAATGAAACCAAAAGTATAAAAAAGTTAAGAGTAGTACCGCTTAATGTGTATATTTTTAAGCAGGGGTCAAAATGACCCCTTTGATGCTTCTAGTATAAGCAAGATTATGATGCTCCTAGTGTTAATTTATGTTGCATTTTATGGTAATTACACCCACATAAAAATACTTCAGACTTAAATGACGTAAGATGCATTACAAATGACTATTTGAAAGAAAAAAACGAAATTTAGAAAAAAACGAGATGCAATGTTTTTTTTAAAAAAAACGTACATTTTTGAAAAAATACGTTTTTTTTCTATTTACAACACTAACAGTATCCCATATGAAAAATATTTTGCCTCAACGCTGTTTAGTGATTCAAGATCTATCGAACGAGATATCTCCCGACCCATGTTCCTATTTAAAATTTCGAAGTTGGGCCTTGTCCCCCACCCCATGAAAGCCGGCCCTGGGGGTCACTGCAACAAAATCAGTAAAAATGCCCCATGCCACTTTCCTGTTTCACTTTTTGTTCTATTCATTTATCTTTAACCGTTTTCATAGTCATGGTACTAGACGTTTTATATGATACAGGGACCATGTCTTGGCAGCCATTTTGAATATGGTGACTCATATGAAAAATCTTTTGACACTACACTTTTCAGTTTTTAAAGAACTATCGAACGAAGTATCACTAGATCCATATTTCCATTTAAAATCTTAAAGCTGGGTCCTGAGCACCAATGTAGGATGGCCCTAGAGGGCACCACGACAACACCATTCGATGGTCCCCATGGTATTTCCTATTTTAACTTCTGTTTGGTTCATTTATGTTGAACCGTTTTCGAGATATTTCCGTGGTAGGATTAAAATGGGCCACCCTGTGTTATATATATATAGGGGGAGAGAGAAAAAAGCATAAATGTTTATTTTTTCATAACCACCTTCCTCGAGTAATTTAAACATCGAATCCACCCATCCGTACGCCACTGCTATCAAATATTTTTTTTGTAATTTGCTGACTTGCATTGTCAGTAAATTACACAGAAACTTGATATGGCAAATAAATAAAACCCACAAGATCACAGTACTTTCTATTAGCAGCATAAGTCTAATTAGTCAAAATGGTATTGAAAATTGATAATACTGTAAATAAAGAAAAAGTTTCGAGTATTGATTGTAAGAAATCACATAAGCAGTCATAATAAATTGTTAGATTTATAAAAATAAGGTACCACTAAGGAAGGATTTCTGGAGATCAAACAAGAAAATATGAAAAAATACAGATGACAGTTATTATAGTAAAATGTACAAATTTCCGAATCTTTAAGAGTGTATGCGTTTTATATTATATTTCATGTATGTGCTGCCCATTCAAAATACTTAGAGACGAGTTTCATTGATATTTTCCCTAGAAAGGAAGAAAAAAGTGAAGTTAAAATTGATGTAATATTATGACGATATCTCGAAATCCTTTAAGGTTAGAGTCGTGAGTTTTGGTATTTAGATTATGTATATATATATATTTCGACTTGTAAGGGAAAAATTAGGAAGAAAAAGAGTCTCGAAATCACATAATGTTAGACATGAAAATTTGTAGTTAAAAATTTAAAATAATTGAAGACATATTAAGCGTTTATGGATGTTTCCATTGAAAGGGAAGAAAAAACGCAAATATCAAAATGTGAAGGAATACGTGTCTAATTATTTTAAATGAGAACACAATATACCAAATTTCATGTTTCTAACATTCTGAGATTCTGAGATATGGACATTTTTAATATAATAATTGCTATAAACCTTCCCATCTTCCAGTCAAATTTCCAAGGATCCTTCCTTAGTGGGATCTAACATCACAAATCATATACTCTATCCAAATTTCAAGTTTCTAGCTGAAGCGGTTTCCCCCTGTGCGTTGATTAATCAGTCAGTCAGAACTTCTTTTATACAGAGAAATTATGTAAAATTAAATGAAATTAAAATTTTTAGCTTTACTTACCCGGTTATGCCGTTTAAGCTAAACGGATTATAATGAAATAATTTATGAATTCAGAATGCGGGAGGAAATTGATGAATCCAGAGAAAATCTACGGAATTGATATTGTCCACATGTGAAAACGTATAGTGCCTATAGAAGAAAGTACAAAAACGAAATAAATGTGAAACGAATGGAATCTTGAACTACTTCCACGATCTCTTTGTGGGCACTACCTTATATCAAACTGAATGAATTCTCATTATTCTAAGATAAACGGTTTCGAATTACGTCCTGATAAAGAAGACATTAATCAAAGCTAGAATATATATATAAAGCGAGAATAATAAAAGGTGAGTCTCTAAGAGCTACCAGAAGATCCAGCGGACCAATAAGAGCAAATTCAGTTCGATCCCATCGAATGTATTCAACCATGTGATAGTATGTAATTGTTTTTCCAAGTGTGGTGTCAGTCCACTTGTAAGAGTTAAGGAAATCATAGAATGTCTTGTGAGCTCAGATTCATTGCAAAATATGAAAAAGTGAAGAAACGATGAAATAAAAAAAAGCAAAGAAGAGCAACACCTTTAGTGCCTCCTGTTACGTAAACCAGCATAAAAAAATATATAATGTAAGTTACATACCGACAAGGAATTCTAAGGAACAGCCAAGAACGTACATAAATTTTCACTCCTTCGTCGATTCCTCTGATCCAAAAATCAGAAAATGAATGCCTTCGGGATTAGATCTGGGTACAAACCTTGGTGGTTCTAAGTGATTTCTTTGTATGTGAAAAACGCCTGAAAGACAGACACACATACACGATACCTTATTATTATGAAAGACTGCTTGAAATGACTGTCCACCGAAACCTTCTAGACTTATTGATCTTAACAATGTTAGGTAAACGGTATAAATTATGCAGTTTCTCGTTATGCTCTATCCGCCGTTTCTCACTCCCGTCTCTCTTGGATTTGAATATTCGCCTCAGAATTTTATTCCTTAATAATTTCAGTTTGCGTTTTCTTCAAAGTAAGTGACATATTTCACTAGCGTACGCGCCTTTGGTGTGGGAGATTCGATTCCCGGCGGAAGCTTATGTGGTTCGGATTCCACGTGAATCAGTAGGTTCTGTCTCATATAGCCTAGTTACTGAAAAGGACGTTAAACTCAAAATCAACTCAACCCATATCTCACTACCATACAACACAGCATGCATAATTATCGTTTTATATATTTTAAGCTTCAAATTCTTCGATAGAATTCGCGAAGAGGAAAGAGATGACTGAATAATAACACGAATTTCCTGCTTTCAGTAATATTTGGTTTCTTCGTGTATATGGTTTTATTTTGTTAATGTTGATTCTAAATATTTAAAAGTATCCACTTTGTCGACAACGAATTTCCATCTAGAAAAAATATTTAAGTTTCCTTCACATTAACTTCTAAACTCGTGTCCCTGAAAGCTTATAAAACTCTGCAGTTCTGTCTATTCATATATCCTTCCCTATCAGATTTACATAATTAGAATAGATCATAACCTGTAGGCCCTGGTTGCTATCTTAGATTTTCCTCATAGCATATTGAAGGAGAATAACACATTTATTAAAATTATATACAGTGGACGCCCAATTAACGAACCCCTCGCTTCACGAACAACACAGCTTAACAAGAAGTGTTGTGAACAGCTCTTTCCTCAATTTCTGCACAATTCTGCGGACGCACACCACGCCTATACCGACGATTCAACATACCTAGTACTGCTTTTACACGTTAGTCATCTCTTAAACATTACCTATAAGAGCTTTGTATTCAAAACGTTTTAAAAAAATATCCTGCATATTATTTTGCTTAATTTAGTGTTGCTCATTATCTTTAAACTGTATAATGGTATTTCCATTCTATACTCTTCATCACAGAAAAACACTATTACATTCAATATTATATTTCTCTTCTCCAACGGATTAAGTATATATAATTTTAAATGACAAGACTTTGGTTATTATTTATTTATTTATTTATTTTTGTTATGAACATTTTGATTTACTAACAGCGCTACGGAACGGTTAAGTTAATAACTCGTGGGTCCATTGTATTATAAAGTGCGCATGCTATTCTTTCTTTCATTCTGATTATGTTTAACCCATATTTTATCTATAGTTTTGGTGTGAGAAAGCGATTTATCTAGAGGTAAATTATGATTTCGCCACTATGAGGTGATTACAGAAAGCCTTCTTTTGTCGATCCAAAGCTTCTTAAACTGAAATATCAACTATTATAAATTCATCCACATTCTCATTATTCTTGAGGTAGCCTATACATCATTCTAACAGTACACAAAGAGAGAAATAAATTGGATGTATACCAACTTAAAATCCTATTTCGTAGTTTGTATGATATGAATTGGAGATATACTAGATAACAAATCACAATAATTTCCACTAACAAGGTACATTAGTGAAGTGAACCCTCAGGATCCGTGTAAAAGTGATGCAAATACAAAGTTCTCCGCAGCCCAATGTGTATTGTACTAATTTTAGTGGTCCATATCAGTAATTTTCATATTAATGAGCCTTCATATATATATATATATATATATATATATATATATATATATATATATATATATATATCCGGAATTCAATTATAATCTACTATAACGCACACAAAATTACTCTTAGATTCTTTAGATGTAACTGGACGTGAAAAGGTATATGCAAAGCAAACTGGATCAAATACTGCTTCTTTCACACATGTTCAATACTCAACAACATGATTAGACATGCCTGGAAAGAACCTGCATTCCCCGTTATTTGTGATTTCTTTGATCCTCTCGACAATGTTTCCTTGCAAACTGAAAATTCGAGTTGCTCGTCTCCCAACGACACAATAACTCATTCATCCAGTGTGCTTACTGTCGTGTATATTTATGCTTATAGGATTGGTTCATGAAGTCTCATAACCATGTATAACTCCCCTGTAGCAAATAGATAAATCCACACGGCACAATACTTTCTATTTCGTTCAATATTCGTGAAGCGCCTGACATTTGACATGCAATACCTTGCAAACGGTAAAAGATACGGCAAAACTCACTACACCACCGAATTTCCGAGAAAATTGTACATGAATTTGATGTATCACTTGTACCTATTCCCATTTAGAAAAGTGAAAGTTGAATCCAATGTGACGGATCCAAAATGGCGACTAGAGTGTGCAACATGTGTCAGAGAAGCAGTACTCGATCCAGTTTGTTTTGCATATGCTCATATTCATGTCCAGTCACATCTAAAGAAATATAAGTTATTTTGTGTGCGTTGTAGTAGTTTATAATTGAATTCTGGATAGATATATATGAAGACTCGCAATATGAAAATTACCGGTATTGGCAGCTAAAATTAGTACAACATACATTGGGCAGTACAGAACTTTGCATTTAGATCAATTTTACACAAATCAATTTACCTTGTAAGATGGAACGGTAAGACTAATATTAAAATATTATCAGGGGTTGAGTAACCGCTCTGTCTGGTGCGCCCTCTCCTTTGTGACGCCTACCCTTGTTTAAAAAAAAACTATTTAATAACGGAAGAAACTAAATATTTATATTTTTCTGGAATAATACACAAAATAAGACGCATATCTTGCAAATCTTTGTTGGGAATAACTTTCCACAGAGTGTGTAAGTTTGGCTAATCTGAAGTTACATCTATATTTCTGAGGCACCATGATTATCTTCTGTACTCAAGCATCAAATTAAAACAGCACCTTAGCATGGCGTCCTCCCAGTAATTTCATGAAGTTACTTTACTCATCGATGTTACGTATGGAACTACCTACCTTAGTGTAATCAGTTTCAAGCTTTATCTCGTAGTAACTAAATGTTACTTTACAAAATTTCTTTTTAAGTAGCTAATGTTATTTAGACAGTTATGTTATATCACCAAAAAAGTAAATTTATATTTTACTTCATTTTTATTAATAGGACTGTGTTCTTTAAATAAAAAAAAACAATGATGATGGAAGTGGAAGACCAGGAGCCCGGAGGAGCTAGACAACCTAAGAAACGCAAACAACCGAATTCCAAAAAGAAGAAGTTTCCAACTTTTAAATGTCCAGGAGAATACTGTAAAACCACTGTTGAGCCAAAAACCCTTATAGATCACTTAGTAAATGTCCATAAAGCTGACAAGTGTGAAAAATCGTCACAATCTGATTCAATCTCTTGGGAGGTGACAATTCCAAAGGAGCCACATGATGATTACTTTTCTATTTGTAGTGTTAAAGAATGGGGGATTTTTTTATTCCGTGAAATCTGTCCCAGCATTGAGGATAACTCAAATGTGATCAGTTATATCTTTATCCAGTACTTGGGTAAACACCGAAAAGCTTATTATTTCCAGTACGAACTGAAAAGGAGACAGGTATGGAGTGATCTTTCAGTGATTGGTTACGTAGAGCATCTTTTTGTGCCCCCTGCTCATATGAAGTACGTCTTCAAGTGGAAACGAAGCTCTGATGACGCAGCGGAAAATCCTAACGATCGCAAATTTTCTATTACTATTACCAAAAGACAACTTCCGCAATGAAAAATATCTTTGGTTATTCTCAATACCATTTCTATTTATTACTGTACAGCATTTGTTCAATCATTATCAAAAACAATTTTTAAGATTTTACTCATTATTTTTGAATAGCCTCTCGATGCAGTAAATTTTACATAAGCTTCCATAGTCACAATCTGTTTATACACTCAACAAAATTAAGAAAATGTATAACTTTTTTGCAATTTAGCTGAATGCAGGTTATTTGGAGTTTTTCTGTAAATTTAATAAATAGATCTTAATTTAGTTATGTAAAGTTGAGTTCTTTAATTAAAATCTATATTTTAAGCAAATACCTTATGATTTAGAACATACAAAAATTTCTATCTGTCTTGTTCCAACTTCTATAGGAGCATCAATTGAAGGTAATCCATTATTTTGTTCTTAAATGAGAGTTACATTTCTAAATTTGCATACTACCTTTTGGATGGCTGGGGGTTATGTCACCAGACCCCCCTCATTTGCTCTGCATATGATATCGCGTCTCCTATGTATCAGTCTTTGCAGCAAAGTGAATTTCGTGCAATTGCTCTTTACATTTCCTGAATTTTCCCCAGCTGAGGATTTCGCTCCTTGACCACCGCACTTACTCGGACTGCGGTCTCGCACCTCTTAAACCCACAATTCTACAAAATTTCATGTTTGTTTTCTCATTTCAGCTATCTAAAACAGTGACTCTCAAAGTGGGGTCCGCGGCCCCTGGGGGTCCGTGGGATCTAGACAGGGGATCCTCGAGTTCTAAAATTTGAAATGTGTTGTAATAAAATGGAACTCACAGCTGTTATGTAAGAAGTATTTGACAAGAAAGTGCAGCTGTGGGCAGTACGAGTAAAAAACAATAACTATGCATCATTTCCAGTGCTGAAGGATTTCATTGACCCTTCATGTGAAAACTCTCTGCTGAAATGCACAGAACATTTGAAGGTCACTTGAAAGCATAAGCTGCAAATTTTCAAGAATATTTCTCTGTCCCACAACCTGGTAATGGTTGAATTGAAAATTCTTTCACTAATGTAGAAATCCATGACATACATTGCATGAATCTCTCTAACACAGAACAAGAACAGTTATTAGAACTATCATGCTACACTTCATGGGAAAACGTTCTCAGAGAAAATGAACTTCGTAGCTTTTGGTTGAGTGGTTGCTGTGAGTATGAAGAGTTGTATAAAAAGGCATTGCAACATTTGATGCCTTTTCCTACCTCTTACTTGTGTGAGCAAACCTTTTCTGCTCTTTGCAGTATTCGAACCTTAAAGCGAAATCATCTTTATGTGGAATCGGACCTAAGATTGATGGTGACAAAATTTATTCCAGATTTGAATGCAATTATGGAAAAACAGAAAGAATTTCATTCCTCATATTAAAACCCCACATTTAAGAATTTATCAAGTGAATTTCCTTAAAAGAAAAAAACATTGATTTTCAGTCTTGAAAGTTTCTGTATTTTCAATAGAAATTTCGTTCACTACGAAGCAATCATGTATCTTTAAAATAAATTCACTATTGCAATATTTTTCTTGATGTTTTTATTGTTAGTGGTAATTCAAATTAGTACATATTTTAAATACCTTGCGAAATTGCAGATAGCGTTGCAAGGAGTCCACAGATCACTTTCCGAATGAACAGGGGATCTGTGTTATCGAAAAGTTTGAGAATCCTCTGATCTAAAAGGTAAGATTTTGTATCCCAAGAAAACGCATATTTAAATAACATGGGAATTTCTTCATCCCCCTTTAGAACCCTCAGAAATTAAAAATATTCACTTTTGGCAATTTTCTTGTGTGTTAGTCCCGGAAGGCTAAATTGTGCCAAATTTCATCACTCTAATCCTGTTGGAAGTACCTAAAAATTTTGAAGTGTAGAAGCTGTCCCATATAAATGACATGGGAAAGATTATCCACTTTCCCATAAAATCACTCTACAGTTGGAAATTTTTATTTTTGGTGATTGCGTTATGTTACGCTTACAGAAACGTACAAGCATACCGAATTTCAAGTATTTTTATTCTAATTCCAAGTACCTATAATATGAAATTATAAGTAAAAAACAGTCCTTCTTTCTTCATCGGAAATTTCTTCATCGCCCCTTTAGACCATCTAAAAATTAAAAATATTCACTTTTGACAATTCTCCAGTCGGTTAGTTTTGGAAAGCTACAATCATGCCAAATTTGAACTTTCCATGTCAACCAGAAATATTCATTATTTTATGTCAATCTAAGTTGAAGATATAAACACAATCATAGGACAGATTTATTTAAAGTTGAAATAGTCTTGTCATGCTATAGCTAACTGATGATTCGAATTTTTATTTATTTATTTATTTATTTATTTATTTATTTATTTATTGGACATCGCAGTAGCTCAGTAGTAGAGCGGTCAATTCTGGTGCGCGGAGCTCTTCGCACCATCCTCTCACGCTGATACAAAAGATAGTGGCGTTCAGAATGTGAAATTAGTAATTTCTGTCCGGTAAGTACGTTAGGTAGTTGAGTTATTGTCCAACTTCTAGGTAAATTGTAAGAAAACACCAATTTCATTAATGTAAACAAACAAATATGTAGCTTTGATTTATGAGCCTTAATCAGTCATGAAACGGATAAGGAAGTTATTCAGGCAGGTGTCTAATGGCGGAGGAACGAGCAAATAAAATTCTATATGTCGAAATAAAGTAACTCGTAGACGTATGGCATTGCTAGAGGACTACGTCGAGAAATACTGTAGATACTTTCATCTATTTCTAATAAGATCTAGACATTAATATGTGCATTGTTTGCTGGACGTCCGTCGTATTAGCGTATTTCACATTACAATATATCATTTTTAGAGGATATTTTAGGATCAATTCTATTTACAAGATCTATGAAATCAACGGTAGTGAAGCAAGTTATAGTGAGTGGTTTATTGTGTCACAATAGCTATATCTGAACCTGTGAAATCTTCAACGTATTAGAGCATTAAAAGCAGTAGGGAACCAAGAAGGAAACGCAGGTAATGAAACATAAGAAAATTTTAAGAGGGAAAGATAGTTAGGAGACAAATGCAAAAGAGAGGATAAAAATATTGTATAATAGAAAGTTAAATATTCCATTAGCTCAGAACTGTAAGTATATTTAGGATAGATTCTATAATAGAAAGAAATTGAAAAAAAGAAAAAAATAGAAAACGTTGTAGATTGTTCTTAACGTACAAAACAGTCTTAATAATTGCACTTACAAAAACTGCAAGCTCTCAAGCAACATGCATATTTCGGAATTTTTCGTAAGCGATAAGTCATATACTCAAACGATGTATCTATCAGAATAACATCACTTCTTCTTCCGAGATTTTATTCTGTACTGAGACAATAGATTAATGCAACACGTCTATATCTTCTTCCTTTGAATTTTAATAGGGTTGTTTTAACTTGAACAATGTACCATAATTTTTATTTGTTGAATTATTATACTTGGATTGCTTATTTTCCTTATTCAACTTTCGATAAATACTCCAGAATTTCTGCAGTTTCTTCGGAAGTCAGCCTTGGGCTGCTCCTCCATCACATTCAATTGTGCATTCATGGAATCTAAAACTAAATGTAGTGAGTGTCTGTTTTACTCTACTTTGACCCAAACTTTTGTTTTTGAGTGATCCTACTTTTTGCATTATTTCGACAAATATTAGGCTGGTCGTAGCCCTGAAAGAAACCATTTCTACCCCCAGGTTGCTCATAGTGTTTGTCTTATTTTGTTGTCACGGACCATCTCCCAAACGTTATCAGTTTAAAGTTAAACAGTGTATTGTATCGTGGCGGACATAAGTCTTTGACCAGGTAATGGCGACTGCTGTGAAACAAATGCAGAGTATGACAATTAAATATGTCGTATCTGTAGTTTGGTGTGCAGAAGAAACAAACTTGTGAACCAAAGGTTTAAGAACAACTCAAGTTATTAACATAAATATAAACTTTGCCGAAGATTATTCACTTATATCATCATAAAAGAAATACGAAAGACTTTTTGAATCGGAGAAATATAACATACAACTTTGCAAGCGGATTCAAAGAAACCTAACGTAACAAGACTAAAGACGAATCCTTTACCGCGTAGTGATCGTGGTTCAGTGGTCAAGGCGCTTTACCAGTAATCTGAAGGTTTTTGGTTCGAGTCAACCTTGAGCATTTTTTTTACTTTAGGATTTTTGATGACGATAGATCGGCGATGACATACGTTTTATTATATTCAGATATTTCAATACCCGGATGTTTCAATACTTCAACTATCAAATCTACAGGAATAATAATAGTAATAATAATAAACTAATAATTATTATTATTATCTCGTAGAAGATTAAAAGCTAGGAGCTAATTATCGCTCAGGGTATACCATTACAAGTAGAAACGTGACATTTGGAAAGAATATTTCGGTTTTGTTTAATGTCGCCCACGAGAAGAGGAATTTTTCATCTCGTTTCTCAAACAAACAAAATAACATGAGAATTAACATTTTATATTCGAGACGGGACAAGGCTATCTCAAATTATCCTCTCGCTTTGGAGATGAGAATCGAGACGAGAAGAAAAGTATCGTAAACATTTCTCGTCTTCTCTCGATTCTCGAAATAGTGTATATCCATTCTTTAAGTAACAATTGCTCTGTAGACTGAATCTTATAGGCTATTTTGTTACTTTGTATTTCAGAGCTCATGAAATTATGGTCTGTGTACGTATTTTTGTAGCAAAGCTTTTATAATTACCTCTGCATATCCTAAAAATTGAGTGATATTCAGTTACTTTTATTACAGTTATTTTCCTTAAAACATAAAGTAGAATACTTTCTACATGAAACTTAAAGAATACTTTAGTTTAAAATTTGGGTAGTTGCAGAGGTGTGTCTTGGACCTACGGAACCTCTTCCCCGAAATCTCTACTTTTAAGTAAGTTTTGCCAAATTTTTCGGGCAACTTTTAATACCATTATTATTATTATTATTATTATTATTATTATTATTATTATTATTATTATTATTATTATTATTATTATTATTATTATTATTATTATTATTATTATTACTGAAGTGTTGTGAATTTAATGGTTTACTCTGTTCCACCCAGCTCCTGCCTAGTAGGCATTGTGCTGGACAAACACCGTGTGTGCAGGTTTTCTCCGAGTTCCGCTTCCCCCACTTTCTTTATTCCAAAATTTCTTACATTCTCATCTTCTGTATCTTCTGTAGCTTAGCCGGCGTCACCATTACTTCAAAATAAATTTTCTTAGGGCTCTTGTGGGTTCAGTAGCCCTACTTTCCACATGAAATTTGCCTGGAACATTCTGTTTAACATTTAGCTAATTGTAGGGACGTATGCAGAGGATATGTCCTGATGATAGTGACACTTCTCTCCAATCCCGACAATTTTGTAACTTTTGCCTAACGCTAGGGGCGATTTTACGGATTTTAATACAAGCTACCCTCATACGGAATTTAACTTCTATATTATTATTATTATTATTATTATTATTATTATTATTATTATTATTATTATTATTATTATTATTATTATTATTATTATTATTACTGAATATTTGAGACCTAAATATTACGTCCTATTCCAATGCAAATAAGCATACTGAAGTTAAGAAAAAAGAAAAGAAATTTTTGGATAATCTATAAGGATGAACTGTCTTATAAGAGATACTTTGGAAGGAAAAGAAGGGAAAAAGGTGTAAGCTCCTGGGCAATACGACAATCGAACCTTCGGATGTCTTAACAGAAACTAAGTAGAATTTGTCTTCATCACGATACATAGAATTCTTTGACTAAAAGACTTTGGATTATGTATGCGTTATATTGATATATTAACAAAATATCCATACAAATATAAAAAAGAATAGTTCTTATTTACAAATTTTGGTTGAACCGGTATATATTGAACGTGTTGGAAATGGCGAACGAAAATATTATTATCATTTGTAGTAATAGTGGAAGAACTTAGGAACAATTCCACAATAACGTTTCAGACACATTTATGAATCATACTTTATGTATTCATGAAATGTTTGCTAAACACGCTGTTTTCAGAGAGTACGAATCAAGATTGTAGACTGTGACGTCATGTTGTCAGTATTTCCCCTGTGAAGGAAGTCGTTTCAACTCGAACTTGTAAGAGCGACTACTTTTCATGTTAATATACGTCAGAAATATCAACATTATAATGACAAGAGTGTTTCTTAATATCCTCACAGGGAATCGATCCGCGGTCCTCTAAGATACGAAACGAATGCTCAAGCCACTACCCTGAGACTGCTGTGTTAAGTAAGAGTCAAGAAACACTCGTCTCGCACACAGATACATCGAGGACATTTAATATTTCAAAGGCCCTCCCACCGGGAATCGAAACTGAGACCTCGTCTACTGAACTATCTGATGGGTGGGGTACGTGGTTCGTTCCCAAGGCAAGTAAGCTTGAGACGGACAACATCGTGCTCGTGGGGTTTCTCGGAACACTCCCACTTTCTTATTCCACCAATTCGTACATCATAATTCACTTCGTTTAATCATAGTCTTTCTTAACCTAACAGCTAAAATCGTGGGACATTAAACGTAAAAATTACATTTTCAAGCTGTTAACCCAAACAAATCCGAACCTAAAAACAGTTATATTTTCTATTGCTCATTAACGTAGAGAAAAAAAAAAACATAAGGAATCGCAGTCCCATTCAAAAGTGAAACAGCAGATTCATAATACCTTATGCTAAAACGAAACCATTACATTTCGTTTGGAACTTTTCCAAAATATATACGGATATTCTGAAAAGTGGCAATATAGTGTCTGATTTCAAACAAAACTGAACCAAATCATGTTTCGTTTTCTGAAATAAAAGGACACATTCTGTTTCAAGATTAAACCGAACCCAAACCAGTTAATAGAGTCGTGAGTCAATGAAAACGACCCACGACCCACTGACCCACCACCCACTGCGACCCACCACCCACTGTGACCCACTCGGACCTACTAACCATCATGAACCACTGACCCACCAAAACACATTGTCATCAACTTTGACATGATCCACGGCCTCTTCTCTAATGTTACGTTAGGTTTCCTTACATGCAATATTTATTCATTATTTTGAAACGTAGGGTAGAGTAGGAAGGGTTAGGTTAGCTTAGCTCATTGTATTGCCACGTCTCACTATGACATTTTATTTAAGACTTATCCCTCCCCACGACTCTGTTCGGACAAGATTTTTAAAACTCAAATTTTGACAGATTTACATTTACATCGCAGCGCCAATTCCGCTCAAAAAAAAAAAAAAAAAAAAAAAAAATAGCAAAGATTTAAGTTTACATTTGCGTCGCCAGTTGATTATGCTTCATTCCAGAAATTAGCTCTGGTGTACATAAATATCATCCTCTTGATTAAGCAACGTTTATTTTAGTAATTCACTGTCGGGTTTGCATAATGTTAACAATTGGCGATGCGGTGCTGCTTTATGTAGCTACGGATCGGAGAACAAGTCCCTTGCATTTATATTTATATTTCAGCAAATCGACTTTTTGTATCTTAAATAGTTATTCTTGGGATGTGGACTTGCATTTCTTAATGAGATCCATTTTATGGGAGCTTGAGTGTATGTACACGATAAGAGCTATTGCCCAAGTCACTAACTAACTTGTACTAGATGGTCACTAAAAAGCATGAATGCTATCCTACCGAGTTAGAGTAGGTGCGCAGAGGAGTGGCGCGATTGATAGTGACGTTGTGGGTTACCGAAGGTGGATATATATACATTATAAACAAGGATAGTCCAAACACTATATATGGCATCAAATTACCTCACATGTTGAATAATATATTTGTATATACAATAAATATGATCTGCATTATATTACATGAGATATGTTCAACTACTGTGCTACTATCTTTTATGATTATTATTATTAATATAAGAATGAAACTCTTCCTGTTTTGGTAGCTGATAAAGTTTCAACTATATCCTCAAAATCCAAAGTACTCGATTTTACCATTTTATGTTAAAGAGAATGAATTTATAAATATATATATCCAGTGGCGGATCCAGGATATTATCAAGGGAGGGGATAAGTCATAGGTGGCCGCTTTATCCAGTGTAAACAAGGATTGAAGCCCATTTTATCCAGTTCATGCTTGACCGTCAAGGGAGGGGCTATACCCCCTTAGATCCACGTCTGTATATATATATATATATATATATATATATATATATATATATATATATATATATATAGATAGATAGATAGATAGATAGATAGATAGATAGATAGATAGATAGATAGATAGATATAGATATAGATATAGATATAGATATAGATATAGATATAGATATAGATATAAAGAAACTTTTCTACAATTCTCCAATGTAATGCGGTGTATCTTTTAATTTCTGAACTGGAACTTCGTATTTGATAATCCTTGTTATTTATGAGAAAAAGTTGAAAGTTTTAAAAAGAAATATTTCTTATAATTTTTAGAATTTAAAGCCAAATATCTCTAAACGTATGCTCTATATGAAAAATTGTTTCTCTACATAAAATAACCTCCTTTTTTGTTGTTCGGAACAACACCAAAGTTATTTACAATCGTGACGTAAACATCATGATTTTGTCAGTGGAACATGTCCTAAATTAGTCTGCCTCATTTGAACGTTCGATCGGAAATCGTTGAACAGAAAATCGAGTTACTCGCTTAGCTTATTAGATACAGTAAATATGAAAGCACCACGAGAAAGCTTACATAATGTTCTTTTATATTTATCTCAGTTCAATTTTTTGTATTCCTTGTCGTTTGTAAGAAATTTAAAGATCAAAATTGAAGAGGAAAAATATTTTACTAAATTTTAGAATTTAAAGCTAAATATCTCCAACGAAAATTGTCTCTCTATATAAAGTATTGTCTTTTTTATATGCTTTAAAAGAACGCCAAAATTACTTCTACATGTTATTAAACAGTAACGAATATACAGTGGCGTAACTACGTTTTATGAGCCCTTCCCACAAAAGAATATCCAGGGCCTTAATATTTTTTTTGTGAAATGATAGATAACATGAGAAATAACCATACTTCCCTGTATCTGTTAATAATGACTTAAATGCATGCAACTACTAGGCCTAAATATTCATAAATGGTAACCACTTTGTTACACATATAGTTTGTTCAATAAGCTTCACAATGTAAGATGGACTTACTTTTTTTGCAATCAGTGACATCAGTCTTCGTGACGAGTAGCAGGAATTAATTGAATGGTTTCCTTCTTGCTTTCCTGTCAGCAAAATCCTTTACTAACTCCCGCACATCATTTTTTTTTTTTTTTTTTTTTTTTGAGATCAGTGCTAGATTCTTAAGCTATTTTGGCCCATTTTGCTTCTCACATAGTTTTATATTAATTTCAAGTTTGAGAACGACCTCTCCGCAGAACTGACAGAGACAAGGAGCGTCAAAAACAACAAACACGCGTTAATAAGTTCTGAAAACCTAGATGCTAATGACTTATATTTCACAATTAAAAGCCTTGTTAGGTCAAACAAAGAATTCTGAAAACTTATTTCAGATGTTTCACAAAAAAAAAAAAAAAAAAAAAAAAAAAAAAAAATTACTTCCATCGGAAACGAAGAACCAATTTCACAGCTGTAAGTTGTTTGAGGTATCTCTCCTTAGAATTTCATCATCACTGAGATGAATTATATTGGCAGGAAATGAAAAGAAAAATGCCCATACTATATGACGCAAAGATATAAAACGACAATGGAACTGTGAATTTAGTATGTCAAATAGTTTAATATAGATGTAAATTCTAACGTTTGATGTAATATTTCTCGCCGAACAAAAATATATAGCCTATAAAAGAAGATCGAACTGACTTTCCCTCTCTTTTGTTCGGAGTGCTTGACTTACACGTCAAACCTCCCAAAGATAGCCGAAAATACAGGAAAATCGAAGAACATTGCCGATTAATACAAAACTAAAAGCATGTTGATTCGATCTATTAGGAGGGGCCCCTTGGAAATGTCGGCTCCGCGCATTGTGGGGTTCCGAGCCTTAGTAGTTAGGCCACTGCGAATATATCGTTGCTTTGTGTGGGAAACTCGTTTGGCAGCGGCCGCCATATTGATGATGTCAGAGAATGTGCTCTACTGCGATTTCCGAGGATTTTGGTATGTCACTTGAGGCACTCTTCTTAATATTTCACCAATTTTATATCTGCCAGAATTTTTTCCATCCTTAATACTAATTTGCCTATATAGGGTGGTCGTGCATCAATGACGGAAAATTCGGGAGATGAATCTACAGGTAAAAACAAGCAAAGGGGTTTCCTTTGATATCTTTTGACCCGACATTCTTATTCCACTCCGTTACAAAAATACTTTATTCCTACATTCCGCTTCCCATAGTGCCCCTACAGCGTAGACATTGTTGCCTTTGTTCATTAACATTTGTTGCTGATGTTCCATGTAACATCCCCTTCTACAGTTTGTCAGTGTAAATTGTTCAGTTTTCTCCGCGTTGCATTCACTTCGTTTGTGCCCCCTGGTGCCGCCACTGTTTCGCCATCATTTATGCATAACTGAATTCTTTAGATGGGGTTTCCTTTGACATCTTTTGATCCAACATTCTTATTTCTTTCCGTTACAAAGATACTGTATTCCTACATTCCACCTCCCATAGTGTCCGCCTCCCATTGTTGACTTTGTTCATTAACATTTGTTGCTGATGTTCCACGTAACATCCCCTCCTACAGTTTGTCAGTGTAAATTGTTCAGTTTTCTCCGTGTTGCATTCACTTCGTTTCTGCCCCCTGGCGCCGCCACTGTTTCGCCATCACTTATGTATAACTGAATTCTTTGGATGGGGTTTCCTTTGATATCTTTTGACCCGACATTCTTATTTCTTTCCGTTACAAAGATACTGTATTCCTACATTCCGCCTCCCATAGTGTCCCTACAGCGTAGCCATTGTTGCCTTTGTTCATTAATATATTTGTTGCTACATGTTCCAAGTAACATTCCCTCCTACAATTTTTCAGTGTAAATTGTTCACTTTTCTCCATGTTTCATTCACTTTCTTTGTGCCCCCTTCTAGCGCCGCCACTGTTTCGCCATCAATTATGCATAATTGGATTCTTCGGATGGGATTTCCTTTGATATCTTTTGACCCGACATTCGTATTTCTCTCCGTTCTTGTGATATTGCAAATTGCCACCTCGGAAGGTGACATTTCAGACGCCTCTAGCATCCAAACGAAGCCGCATTCACCCAATGTTCATATGACATTTTTTGCTTGTTTTTACCTGTAGAATTATCTCCCGAATTCTCCGTCATTGATGCACGACCACCCTGTATATAATTGTTGCTTATTTTTTTAAAAAAAAATAGAATAACATTTATTTTACATTTAAAATTTAACAATGAAATATTGTTATAACCCACGGCCTCATTCAAATTTATATTTATTAAGTCTTCTTCTTCATCATCTTCGTATTATTATTATTATTATTATTATTATTATTATTATTATTATTATTATTATTATTATTATTATTATTATTATTAAGGGATAATTTTATCCCTAATAGTTCATAAATTGCCTACAAAGGAAGATCTCTTCTAATTCTTTGCCTGTTGGCGAAGTCCCCAAGAAAGCTGACACATTTCCGCGTTGAATTGTTATGCTAATCCGTTGAATGAGAAATGACCTAGCTCTGGTATCTCCCGATTTTAACGATATGCGTTGGCCAACTTCTTTCATAAAATTAAACCCTTCTTGGCCCCATGAATCACTGATTCAATTGCTATTCTAACAAACAAATATTTTCCCAATAGAGTGATATATTTATTCCTTTTCTCGATCTCTTTTCGAGCTGCTACGAGTCCTGCTAGAGTCCATGTATCTGGTACATTTGAGTGATCATAAGTGTTAACACAGGTGAAATATATGGTTGTGATTCTTGAACCCCCCGACCGCCTAAATCAAATTTTCAACATAGGTGAGATTCGGATCTTGGAGCGTTTCTATCATTTCACTTTGACGGTATAAGATAGGGGAGCGGAATATATATATATATATATATATATATATATATATATATATATATATATATATATATATATATATATATATATATATATATAAATGATCGAAAATTATCGATATTAATGTCAAATCCATAGTTTTTGGAGTTTTTGGATGCCGTTTGAAACCAAATTCAGTACCCGTTGCCCTTTGTGTCCAAAATGAAACGTATTCTCCGAGAAGTTGCGAAAGCATGCTTCAGTGTCAGTTTCACCTTAATAACTGCGTTGTTCATGTATAGCATATTTTCATCTTCATTTTCTTGAAAACTTCGCAAGAAGTGTTACATTGACAAACATCATTTTGTTGAGCTTAATAAGTTCTATCAACTGCTATGTGGCTCGTCTTTGAACATTTTTCTGTTAAATGGTAAAATGTTGAACATTTTTTCTGTTAAATTTTGGTAAGATTTCCAAAATTTACAACATAGAAAAACATACTGTTTACCACTATAGTGTACGTATTTTCTTCACAAAGTTTATTAGTGAAACCATTCGGAAAGTTCGAAAACTTGCGTTGAGATGGCATCTTAGTAAGAGGATAAAATTAAGAACAAACCACAAAAAGGCTTTCAATTTATCCATGGCAGTTTAGTCATAATTAAATATTTTTACTGAAAGCAATACTATAAATTGCTGCCAACATAACAAATATCAATGAAAATTTACAAAATATATTTTCTTCTCGTTCTTATTAGATACAAATAAATCGTTATATATAGAGTTTTAGAACCTTTACTACAAAAATAGTTCAGTTAACGTATACTGAATATACTATAAAAACCACTGTATTTAACGGATTTTGGAAATACAAAGCCCAGCTTCTGGATGTTTAGTATTATAGTAACAAATCAATACAATATTAGACTTTTCATGTGAATGAATGACTTTTTTTTTTGTAAATTCAAACTAATAACAATAAAAATCTAGCTTGCTAATATACAGAAATGCAGTTTCATCAGAAATGGTACACAGGGAAATTTTCCAAGAAAACTCATTTTCAGATGATCTAATAGAAATGATAGGGTAGCATTACAAGGGTGAAGATAAGTATAAAATAATAAAATCATCACTATACAATATTAACCTTTTACTTGTATGAAACAACGAATGCAACGATTACACTTTACAATCTTAAACAAATGTACATCATCAATGACAAACAGAATATGTTCATTTAGTAACATTGCAGTTCAATATGAAATCACAAATATGTACTACAAGTCTCTCAAACATAAGAACTTCATCAATTAAATACATTGCCTATTAATATATATACATTGTTTGCAACATTGAGGATGCTCGTATTTGAGTTGATGGATGTAATAATGAATTTTATTTACAATATTGAATTCATCCCTATGGATCATCAATATAGTAGGTAGTGTATTGCATTTGAAGTATCCTCTCTAACAAATTGTAAGCATATATATTAGGTACTTTCCATGCGTTTAACGTATCTCCGTAATAATTTTCGTCGTGCACCTACTAGGTGCATTCGGACATAATTAATGTAACTTCTAAATAATATTGTTCTGCACTGCAAGGTGATTAGTGATATATGTGACGTATGTATTAAATAAAATTGGTCTTGCACCCATTAGGTACGTAGAAATCCATTTAATGTTTCCTTTAAACATTGTGTGTGCACCACAAGATTCGTAGAAATGCATACAATGCATCTTCTAAATATTGTTTGCTGCTCTTCTATTAGGTGATGTATTTAACGGATCTTTTAAATAATATAGGCTCCGATCCACTAGGTACCTTGAAATACATTTAACGTATCCTCTAAATATTACTGGCAAAGCACCTATTAATTACGTACAGATACATTTAACGGATCTTTCAAATAATGTTAGTCGTGTAACACAAGATGTGAAGTGGTCTATGTAACGTATCAACTAAATAATATTTGTCGGGAACCCACTAGGTGTAAGAGATGCATCTAACATATCTTCTAAACATTGGACGTCCACCCACTAGGTTTCTTCAGATGTATATAAGTATCCTCTAGACAATATTGGTGTGTAGAAATACGTGAGTAACATACTCTTCCAAATAATATTAACTGTGCACCATCAACATCACTAGAGATGTATTTAACGTATACTCAAAATAATGTTGGTCGTGTACGCATTACATGCCTTCAGATCTACTTAACGTGCACCCACTGGATGACTTGAGATGTAATTAACGTGTTCTCAAAATAATATTGGACGTGCACCCACAAGATGACTTGAGATGTATTTAAAATATCCTGCATATAATACTGGTCTTGCAGCCAATGGATGACTTGAGATGTATTTAACGTATCCTGATAATATTGGTAGTGCAGCCACTGGATGACTTGAGATGTATTTAACGTATTCTCAATATAATATTGGTCGTTTTAAACATATCCTGAATATCACATTGGTCGTGCAGCCACTAGATGGCTTGAAATGTATTAAACGTATCCTGAATATACTATAAGTCATGCTTCCAACGGATGGCAAGAGCTCTATTTAACGTATCCTGAATAAAATATTGGTTGTGTTAGTCATTGGATGACTTGAGATGTATTTACGTATCCTCAGTAAATTATCGGTCGTGCAGCCACTAGATAGCTTGATATACATTTAACGTATCCTGAATATAATATAGGTCATGCACCCACTGGATGATTTGAGATGTACTTAACGTATCCTGAATACAATATTGGTCGTTTAGCCACCGGACGACTTCCGGTGTACTTAACGTATCCTGGATATAATATCGGTCTGCAGCCATTGGAGAGTTTGAGAGGTATTTAACGTAACTTCAATATCATATTGGTCTTGCAGCAACTAGATGGTTTAATCTTTATTTTACGTATCCTGAATATAATATAGGTCCTGCGGCACCTTGATGACTTGAGATGTATTTAACGTACCCTGAATATAATATTGGTCGTGAATCCACTCAATGGCTTGAGATGTATTTAACGTATCCTGAATATAATGTTGATCGTACAGCCACTGGATGGCTTGAGATGTATTTAACGTATCCTGAATATAATATTGGTCGTACAGCCACTGGATGAATTGACATGTATTTAACGTATCCTGAATATAATATTGGTCGTGCAACCACTGGATGGCTTGAGATGTATTTAACGTATCCTGAATATAATATTGGTCGTGAATCCACTCAATGGCTTGAGATGTATTTAACGTATCCTGAATATAATGTTGATCGTACAGACACTGGATGGCTTGAGATGTATTTAACGTATCCTGAATATAATATTGGTCGTACAGCCACTGGATGGCTTGAGATGTATTTAACGTATTCTGAATATAATATTGTTCGTACAGTCACTGGATGGCTTGAGATGTATTTAACGTATCCTGAATATAATATTGGTCGTGAATCCACTCAATGGCTTGAGATGTATTTAACGTATCCTGAATATAATGTTGATCGTACAGCCACTGGATGGCTTGAGATGTATTTAACGTATCCTGAATATAATATTGGTCGTGAATCCACTCAATGGCTTAAGATGTATTTAACGTATCCTGAATATAATGTTGATCGTACAGCCACTGGATGGCTTGAGATGTATTTAACGTATCCTGAATATAATATTGGTCGTGAATCCACTCAATGGCTTGAGATGTATTTAACGTATCCTGAATATAATGTTGATCGTACAGCCACTGGATGGCTTGAGATGTATTTAACGTATCCTGAATATAATATTGGTCGTACAGCCACTTGATGACTAGAGATGTATTTAACGTATCCCGAATATAATATTGGTCGTGCACCTACTAGATGACTTGAGATGTATTTAACGTATCCTGAATATAATATTGGTCGTGCAACCACTGGATGGCTTGAGATGTATTTAACGTATCCTGAATATAATATTGCTCGTACAGCCACTGGATGGCTTGAGATGTATTTAACGTATCCTGAATATAATATTGGTCGTACAGCCACTTGATGACTTAAGATGTATTTAACGTATCCTGAATATAATATTGGTCGTGCACCTACTAGATGACTTGAGATGTATTTAACGTATCCTGAATATAATATTGGTCGTACAGCCACTGGATGGCTTGAGATGTATTTAACGTATCCTGAATATAATATTGGTCGTACAGCCACTGGATGGCTTGAGATGTATTTAACGTATCCTGAATATAATATTGGTCGTACAGCCACTGGATGGCTTGAGATGTATTTAACGTATTCTGAATATAATATTGTTCGTACAGTCACTGGATGGCTTGAGATGTATTTAACGTATCCTGAATATAATATTGGTCGTACAGCCACTGGATGGCTTGAGATGTATTTAACGTATCCTGAATATAATATTGGTCGTACAGCCACTTGATGACTTGAGATGTATTTAACGTATCCTGAATATAATATTGGTCGTGAATCCACTCAATGGCTTGAGATGTATTTAACGTATCCTGAATATAATGTTGATCGTACAGCCACTGGATGGCTTGAGATGTATTTAACGTATCCTGAATATAATATTGGTCGTGAATCCACTCAATGGCTTAAGATGTATTTAACGTATCCTGAATATAATGTTGATCGTACAGCCACTGGATGGCTTGAGATGTATTTAACGTATCCTGAATATAATATTGGTCGTGAATCCACTCAATGGCTTGAGATGTATTTAACGTATCCTGAATATAATGTTGATCGTACAGCCACTGGATGGCTTGAGATGTATTTAACGTATCCTGAATATAATATTGGTCGTACAGCCACTTGATGACTAGAGATGTATTTAAAGTATCCTGAATATAATATTGGTCGTGCACCTACTAGATGACTTGAGATGTATTTAACGTATCCTGAATATAATATTGGTCGTGCAACCACTGGATGGCTTGAGATGTATTTAACGTATCCTGAATATAATATTGCTCGTACAGCCACTGGATGGCTTGAGATGTATTTAACGTATCCTGAATATAATATTGGTCGTACAGCCACTTGATGACTTAAGATGTATTTAACGTATCCTGAATATAATATTGGTCGTGCACCTACTAGATGACTTGAGATGTATTTAACGTATCCTGAATATAATATTGGTCGTACAGCCACTGGATGGCTTGAGATGTATTTAACGTATCCTGAATATAATATTGGTCCTACAGCCACTGGATGGCTTGAGATGTATTTAACGTATCCTGAATATAATATTGGTCGTACAGCCACTGGATGGCTTGAGATGTATTTAACGTATTCTGAATATAATATTGTTCGTACAGTCACTGGATGGCTTGAGATGTATTTAACGTATACTGAATATAATATTGGTCGTACAGCCACTGGATGGCTTGAGATGTATTTAACGTATCCTGAATATAATATTGGTCGTACAGCCACTTGATGACTTGAGATGTATTTAACGTATCCTGAATATAATATTGGTCGTGCACCTACTAGATGACTTGAGATGTATTTAACGTATCCTGAATATAATATTGGTCGTACAGCCACTGGATGGCTTGAGATGTATTTAACGTATCCTGAATATAATATTGGTCGTACAGCCACTGGATGGCTTGAGATGTATTTAACGTATCCTAAATATAATATTAGTCGTGCAACCACTGGATGGCTTGAGATGTATTTAACGTATCCTGAATATAATATTGCTCGTACAGCCACTGGATGGCTTGAGATGTATTTAACGTATCCTGAATATAATATTGGTCGTACAGCCACTTGATGACTTGAGATGTATTTAACGTATCCTGAATATAATATTGGTCGTGCACCTACTAGATGACTTGAGATGTATTTAACGTATCCTGAATATAATATTGGTCGTACAGCCACTGGATGGCTTGAGATGTATTTAACGTATCATGAATATAATATTGGTCGTGAATCCACTGGATGGCTTGAGATGTATTTAACGTATCCTGAATATAATATTGGTCGTACAGCCACTGGATGGCTTGAGATGTATTTAACGTATTCTGAATATAATATTGTTCGTACAGTCACTGGATGGCTTGAGATGTATTTAACGTATCCTGAATATAATATTGGTCGTACAGCCACTGGATGGCTTGAGATGTATTTAACGTATCCTGAATATAATATTGGTCGTACAGCCACTTGATGACTTGAGATGTATTTAACGTATCCTGAATATAATATTGGTCGTGCACCTACTAGATGACTTGAGATGTATTTAACGTATCCTGAATATAATATAGGTCGTACAGCCACTGGATGGCTTGAGATGTATTTAACGTATCCTGAATATAATATTGGTCGTGAATCCACTGGATGGCTTGAGATGTATTTAACGTATTCTGAATATAATATTGGTCGTGCAACCACTAGATGGCTTGAGATGTATTTAACGTATCCTGAATATAATATTGGTCGTACAGCCAATGGATGGCTTTAGATGTATTTAACGTATCTTGAATATAATATTGGTCGTAAAACCACTTGATGACTTGAATGTATTTAACGTATCCTGAATATAATATTGGTCGTGCACCTACTAGATGACTTGAGATGTATTTAACGTATCGTGAATATAATATTGGTCGTACAGCCACTGGATGGCTTGAGATTTATTTTACGTATCCTGAATATAATGTTCGTATAGCCACTGTATACCTTGAGATGTGTTTAACGTATCCTGAATATAATATTGGTCGTACTGCCACTGGATGGCTTGAGATGTATTTGACGTATCCTGAATATAATATAGGTCGTACAGCCACTGGATGGCTTGAGATGTATTTAACGTATCCTGAATATAATATTGGTCGTGAATCCACTGGATGGCTTGAGATGTATTTAACGTATTCTGAATATAATATTGGTCGTGCAACCACTAGATGGCTTAAGATGTATTTAACGTATCCTGAATATAATATTGGTCGTACAGCCAATGGATGGCTTTAGATGTATTTAACGTATCTTGAATATAATATTGGTCGTAAAACCACTTGATGACTTGAGATGTATTTAACGTATCCTGAATATAATATTGGTCGTGCACCTACTAGATGACTTGAGATGTATTTAACGTATCGTGAATATAATATTGGTCGTACAGCCACTGGATGGCTTGAGATGTATTTAACGTATCCTGAATATAATATTGGTCGTACAGCCAATGGGTGGCTTGAGATGTATTTAACGTATTCTGAATATAATATTGGTCGTGAATCCACTCTATGACTTGAGATGTATTTAACTTATCCTGAATATTATATTGGTCGTAAAGCCACTGGATGGCTTGAGATGTATTTCACGTATCCTGAATATAATATTGGTCGTACAGCAATTGGATAGCGTGAGATGTATTTAACGTAATCTGAATATAATATTGGTCGTAAAGCCACTGGATGGCTTGAGATGTATTTAACGTATCCTGAATATAATATTGGTCGTACAGCCACTGATTGGCTTGACATGTAATTATCGTATCCTGAATAAAATATTGGTCGTGAATCCACTGGATGGCTTGAGATGTATTTAACGTATTCTGAATATAATATTGGTCGTACTGCCAATGGCTTGAGATGTATTTAACGTATCCTCAATATAATATTGGTCGTACAGCCACTTGATGTCTTGAGATGTATTTAACGTATCCTGAATATAATATTGGTCGTGAATCCACTGGATGGCTTGAGATGTATTTAACGTATCCTGAATATAATATTGTTCGTACAGCCACTGGATGGCTTCAGATGTGTTTAACGTATCCTAAATATAATATTGGTAGTGCACCTACTAGATGACTTGAGATGTGTTTAACGTATCCTAAATATAATATTGGTCGTGAATCCACTGGATGGCTTGAGATGTATTTAACGTATCCTGAATATAATATTGGTCGTACAGCCACTGGATGGCTTGAGATGTATTTAACGTATCCTGAATATAATATTGGGCGTACAGCCACTGGATGGCTTGATATGTATTTAGCGTATCCTGAATATAATATTGGTCGTATAGCCACTGCATGGCTTGATATGTATGTAACGTATCCTGAATAGAATATTGGTCGTGAATCCACTGGATGGCTTGAGATATATTTAACGTATCCTGAATATAATATTGGTCGTACAACCACTGGATAGCTTGAGATGTATTTAACGTATCCTGAATGTAATATTGTTCGTACAGCCACTGGATGGCTTTAGATGTATTTAACGTATCCTGACTATAATATTGGTAGTGCACCTACTAGATGACTTGAGATGTCTTTAACGTATCCTGAATATAATATTGGTCGTACATCCACTAGATGGCTTGAGATGTATTTAACGTATCCTGAATATAATATTGATAGTGCACCTACTAGATGACTTGAAATATATTTAACGTATCCTCTAAATAATTTTCGGCGAGTACACAAGATGCGTAGAGATGGTTGTAGGGTATGTTCTTTATAATGTTTTCTGTGCTACCGTTAGTTGCTTTCAAGTGTATTTAACGTATCCTGAATATAATATTGGTCGTGCAACCACTGGATGGCTTGAGATGTATTTAACGTATCCTGAATATAATATTGGGCGTGAATCCACTCAATGGCTTGAGATGTATTTAACGTATCCTGAATATAATGTTCATCGTACAGCCACTGGATGGCTTGAGATGTATTTAACGTATCCTGAATATAATATTGGTCGTACAGCCACTGGATGGCTTGAGATGTATTTAACGTATTCTGAATATAATATTGTTCGTACAGTCACTGGATGGCTTGAGATGTATTTAACGTATCCTGAATATAATATTGGTCGTGAATCCACTCAATGGCTTGAGATGTATTTAACGTATCCTCAATATAATGTTGATCGTACAGCCACTGGATGGCTTGAGATGTATTTAACGTATCCTGAATATAATATTGGTCGTGAATCCACTCAATGGCTTAAGATGTATTTAACGTATCCTGAATATAATGTTGATCGTACAGCCACTGGATGGCTTGAGATGTATTTAACGTATCCTGAATATAATATTGGTCGTGAATCCACTCAATGGCTTGAGATGTATTTAACGTATCCTGAATATAATGTTGATCGTACAGCCACTGGATGGCTTGAGATGTATTTAACGTATCCTGAATATAATATTGGTCGTACAGCCACTTGATGACTAGATATGTATTTAACGTATCCTGAATATAATATTGGTCGTGCACCTACTAGATGACTTGAGATGTATTTAACGTATCCTGAATATAATATTGGTCGTGCAACCACTGGATGGCTTGAGATGTATTTAACGTATCCTGAATATAATATTGCTCGTACAGCCACTGGATGGCTTGAGATGTATTTAACGTATCCTGAATATAATATTGGTCGTACAGCCACTTGATGACTTAAGATGTATTTAACGTATCCTGAATATAATATTGGTCGTGCACCTACTAGATGACTTGAGATGTATTTAACGTATCCTGAATATAATATTGGTCGTACAGCCACTGGATGGCTTGAGATGTATTTAACGTATCCTGAATATAATATTGGTCGTACAGCCACTGGATGGCTTGAGATGTATTTAACGTATCCTGAATATAATATTGGTCGTACAGCCACTGGATGGCTTGAGATGTATTTAACGTATTCTGAATATAATATTGTTCGTACAGTCACTGGATGGCTTGAGATGTATTTAACGTATCCTGAATATAATATTGGTCGTACAGCCACTGGATGGCTTGAGATGTATTTAACGTATCCTGAATATAATATTGGTCGTACAGCCACTTGATGACTTGAGATGTATTTAACGTATCCTGAATATAATATTGGTCGTGCACCTACTAGATGACTTGAGATGTATTTAACGTATCCTGAATATAATATAGGTCGTACAGCCACTGGATGGCTTGAGATGTATTTAACGTATCCTGAATATAATATTGGTCGTGAATCCACTGGATGGCTTGAGATGTATTTAACGTATTCTGAATATAATATTGGTCGTGCAACCACTAGATGGCTTGAGATGTATTTAACGTATCCTGAATATAATATTGGTCGTACAGCCAATGGATGGCTTTAGATGTATTTAACGTATCTTGAATATAATATTGGTCGTAAAACCACTTGATGACTTGAGATGTATTTAACGTATCCTGAATATAATATTGGTCGTGCACCTACTAGATGACTTGAGATGTATTTAACGTATCGTGAATATAATATTGGTCGTACAGCCACTGGATGGCTTGAGATTTATTTTACGTATCCTGAATATAATGTTCGTATAGCCACTGTATACCTTGAGATGTGTTTAACGTATCCTGAATATAATATTGGTCGTACAGCCACTGGATGGCTTGAGATGTATTTGACGTATCCTGAATATAATATAGGTCGTACAGCCACTGGATGGCTTGAGATGTATTTAACGTATCCTGAATATAATATTGGTCGTGAATCCACTGGATGGCTTGAGATGTATTTAACGTATTCTGAATATAATATTGGTCGTGCAACCACTAGATGGCTTGAGATGTATTTAACGTATCCTGAATATAATATTGGTCGTACAGCCACTTGATGACTCTAGATGTATTTAACGTATCCTGAATATAATATTGGTCGTGCACCTACTAGATGACTTGAGATGTATTTAACGTATCGTGAATATAATATTGGTCGTACAGCCACTGGATGGCTTGAGATGTATTTAACGTATCCTGAATATAATATTGGTCGTACAGCCAATGGATGGCTTGAGATGTATTTAACGTAGTCCGAATATAATATTGGTCGTGAATTCACTCTATGACTTGAGATCTATTTAACTTATCCTGAATATTATATTGGTCGTAAAGCCACTGGATGGCTTGAGATGTATTTCACGTATCCTGAATATAATATTGGTCGTACAGCAATTGGATAGCGTGAGATGTATTTAACGTAATCTGAATATAATATTGGTCGTAAAGCCACTGGATGGCTTGAGATGTATTTAACGTATCCTGAATATAATATTGGTCGTACAGCCACTGATTGGCTTGACATGTAATTGTCGTATCCTGAATAAAATATTGGTCGTGAATCCACTGGATGGCTTGAGATGTATTTAACGTATTCTGAATATAATATTGGTCGTACTGCCAATGGCTTGAGATGTATTTAACGTATCCTCAATATAATATTGGTCGTACAGCCACTTGATGTCTTGAGATGTTTTTAACGTATCCTGAATATAATATTGGTCGTGAATCCACTGGATGGCTTGAGATGTATTTAACGTATCCTGAATATAATATTGTTCGTACAGCCACTGGATGGCTTCAGATGTGTTTAACGTATCCTAAATATAATATTGGTAGTGCACCTACTAGATGACTTGAGATGTGTTTAACGTATCCTAAATATAATATTGGTCGTGAATCCACTGGATGGCTTGAGATGTATTTAACGTATCCTGAATATAATATTGGTCGTACAGCCACTGGATGGCTTGAGATGTATTTAACGTATCCTGAATATAATATTGGGCGTACAGCCACTGGATGGCTTGATATGTATTTAGCGTATCCTGAATATAATATTGGTCGTATAGCCACTGCATGGCTTGATATGTATGTAACGTATCCTGAATAGAATATTGGTCGTGAATCCACTGGATGGCTTGAGATATATTTAACGTATCCTGAATATAATATTGGTCGTACAACCACTGGATAGCTTGAGATGTATTTAACGTATCCTGAATGTAATATTGTTCGTACAGCCACTGGATGGCTTTAGATGTATTTAACGTATCCTGACTATAATATTGGTAGTGCACCTACTAGATGACTTGAGATGTCTTTAACGTATCCTGAATATAATATTGGTCGTACATCCACTAGATGGCTTGAGATGTATTTAACGTATCCTGAATATAATATTGATAGTGCACCTACTAGATGACTTGAAATATATTTAACGTATCCTCTAAATAATTTTCGGCGAGTACACAAGATGCGTAGAGATGGTTGTAGGGTATGTTCTTTATAATGTTTTCTGTGCTACCGTTAGTTGCTTTCAAGTGTATTTAACGTATCCTGAATATAATATTGGTCGTGCAACCACTGGATGGCTTGAGATGTATTTAACGTATCCTGAATATAATATTGGGCGTGAATCCACTCAATGGCTTGAGATGTATTTAACGTATCCTGAATATAATGTTCATCGTACAGCCACTGGATGGCTTGAGATGTATTTAACGTATCCTGAATATAATATTGGTCGTACAGCCACTGGATGGCTTGAGATGTATTTAACGTATTCTGAATATAATATTGTTCGTACAGTCACTGGATGGCTTGAGATGTATTTAACGTATCCTGAATATAATATTGGTCGTGAATCCACTCAATGGCTTGAGATGTATTTAACGTATCCTCAATATAATGTTGATCGTACAGCCACTGGATGGCTTGAGATGTATTTAACGTATCCTGAATATAATATTGGTCGTGAATCCACTCAATGGCTTAAGATGTATTTAACGTATCCTGAATATAATGTTGATCGTACAGCCACTGGATGGCTTGAGATGTATTTAACGTATCCTGAATATAATATTGGTCGTGAATCCACTCAATGGCTTGAGATGTATTTAACGTATCCTGAATATAATGTTGATCGTACAGCCACTGGATGGCTTGAGATGTATTTAACGTATCCTGAATATAATATTGGTCGTACAGCCACTTGATGACTAGATATGTATTTAACGTATCCTGAATATAATATTGGTCGTGCACCTACTAGATGACTTGAGATGTATTTAACGTATCCTGAATATAATATTGGTCGTGCAACCACTGGATGGCTTGAGATGTATTTAACGTATCCTGAATATAATATTGCTCGTACAGCCACTGGATAGCTTGAGATGTATTTAACGTATCCTGAATATAATATTGGTCGTACAGCCACTTGATGACTTAAGATGTATTTAACGTATCCTGAATATAATATTGGTCGTGCACCTACTAGATGACTTGAGATGTATTTAACGTATCCTGAATATAATATTGGTCGTACAGCCACTGGATGGCTTGAGATGTATTTAACGTATCCTGAATATAATATTGGTCGTACAGCCACTGGATGGCTTGAGATGTATTTAACGTATCCTGAATATAATATTGGTCGTACAGCCACTGGATGGCTTGAGATGTATTTAACGTATTCTGAATATAATATTGTTCGTACAGTCACTGGATGGCTTGAGATGTATTTAACGTATCCTGAATATAATATTGGTCGTACAGCCACTGGATGGCTTGAGATGTATTTAACGTATCCTGAATATAATATTGGTCGTACAGCCACTTGATGACTTGAGATGTATTTAACGTATCCTGAATATAATATTGGTCGTGCACCTACTAGATGACTTGAGATGTATTTAACGTATCCTGAATATAATATAGGTCGTACAGCCACTGGATGGCTTGAGATGTATTTAACGTATCCTGAATATAATATTGGTCGTGAATCCACTGGATGGCTTGAGATGTATTTAACGTATTCTGAATATAATATTGGTCGTGCAACCACTAGATGGCTTGAGATGTATTTAACGTATCCTGAATATAATATTGGTCGTACAGCCAATGGATGGCTTTAGATGTATTTAACGTATCTTGAATATAATATTGGTCGTAAAACCACTTGATGACTTGAGATGTATTTAACGTATCCTGAATATAATATTGGTCGTGCACCTACTAGATGACTTGAGATGTATTTAACGTATCGTGAATATAATATTGGTCGTACAGCCACTGGATGGCTTGAGATTTATTTTACGTATCCTGAATATAATGTTCGTATAGCCACTGTATACCTTGAGATGTGTTTAACGTATCCTGAATATAATATTGGTCGTACAGCCACTGGATGGCTTGAGATGTATTTGACGTATCCTGAATATAATATAGGTCGTACAGCCACTGGATGGCTTGAGATGTATTTAACGTATCCTGAATATAATATTGGTCGTGAATCCACTGGATGGCTTGAGATGTATTTAACGTATTCTGAATATAATATTGGTCGTGCAACCACTAGATGGCTTGAGATGTATTTAACGTATCCTGAATATAATATTGGTCGTACAGCCACTTGATGACTCTAGATGTATTTAACGTATCCTGAATATAATATTGGTCGTGCACCTACTAGATGACTTGAGATGTATTTAACGTATCGTGAATATAATATTGGTCGTACAGCCACTGGATGGCTTGAGATGTATTTAACGTATCCTGAATATAATATTGGTCGTACAGCCAATGGATGGCTTGAGATGTATTTAACGTAGTCCGAATATAATATTGGTCGTGAATTCACTCTATGACTTGAGATCTATTTAACTTATCCTGAATATTATATTGGTCGTAAAGCCACTGGATGGCTTGAGATGTATTTCACGTATCCTGAATATAATATTGGTCGTACAGCAATTGGATAGCGTGAGATGTATTTAACGTAATCTGAATATAATATTGGTCGTAAAGCCACTGGATGGCTTGAGATGTATTTAACGTATCCTGAATATAATATTGGTCGTACAGCCACTGATTGGCTTGACATGTAATTGTCGTATCCTGAATAAAATATTGGTCGTGAATCCACTGGATGGCTTGAGATGTATTTAACGTATTCTGAATATAATATTGGTCGTACTGCCAATGGCTTGAGATGTATTTAACGTATCCTCAATATAATATTGGTCGTACAGCCACTTGATGTCTTGAGATGTTTTTAACGTATCCTGAATATAATATTGGTCGTGAATCCACTGGATGGCTTGAGATGTATTTAACGTATCCTGAATATAATATTGTTCGTACAGCCACTGGACGGCTTCAGATGTGTTTAACGTATCCTAAATATAATATTGGTAGTGCACCTACTAGATGACTTGAGATGTGTTTAACGTATCCTAAATATAATATTGGTCGTGAATCCACTGGATGGCTTGAGATGTATTTAACGTATCCTGAATATAATATTGGTCGTACAGCCACTGGATGGCTTGAGATGTATTTAACGTATCCTGAATATAATATTGGGCGTACAGCCACTGGATGGCTTGATATGTATTTAGCGTATCCTGAATATAATATTGGTCGTATAGCCACTGCATGGCTTGATATGTATGTAACGTATCCTGAATAGAATATTGGTCGTGAATCCACTGGATGGCTTGAAATATATTTAACGTATCCTGAATATAATATTGGTCGTACAACCACTGGATGGCTTGAGATGTATTTAACGTATCCTGAATGTAATATTGTTCGTACAGCCACTGGATGGCTTTAGATGTATTTAACGTATCCTGACTATAATATTGGTAGTGCACCTACTAGATGACTTGAGATGTCTCTAACGTATCCTGAATATAATATTGGTCGTACATCCACTAGATGGCTTGAGATGTATTTAACGTATCCTGAATATAATATTGATAGTGCACCTACTAGATGACTTGAAATATATTTAACGTATCCTCTAAATAATTTTCGGCGAGTACACAAGATGCGTAGAGATGGTTGTAGGGTATGTTCTTTATAATGTTTTCTGTGCTACCGTTAGTTGCTTTCAAGTGTATTTAACGTATCCTGAATATAATATTGGTCGTGCAACCGCTAGGTACCTTGAGATTTTTTTTTTAATTTCTTGTAAATAATATCGATCGTGCACCTAGTAGGTGCTTAGAGATGCATTTCACGTATCTTCCGAATAATATTCGTCGTTACTACTGCTAGATTAATATAGATGCCTTTTGTGCATTTTCGATATGATTCCTGATTAATTGAAGTATCTTCTTTAGAAAATGAAACTTTTACCTATGGATTATATTTCGTAAAACAAGTAAGCATGTATACAGTATTTTTTTCTATTATATCTAAATCAGATAATATTATTTTAGGAAGTTGAATGCTCAGCTTTCAGGCATTTTTGTGTGTATAATATACTGTCTTTATAACACTTGCAATGTCTGTCTGATATTGAAATGCATCTTTCTAAGCATTCTAATCTTTCGAGTTTATATTCTTGTCCGATGTCCTTAAAATTTCTTAAGCATATGATCTGGTTCTGTTCTTCTTCTCTCTGCCTAATCAGGTCATAGAATAGGAGCATTAGTATGTTATACTCCTTAATTGATTGAAAAGCATGATAAAATGTATTATTATTATTATTATTATCATTAGAGCCCGGATTTTCATGCACAAACAACAGAATATGCATGCAAATATGCACTAAAAATATCAAAAGTATGCACTAAAATGTGCATTTTAAAATTTAACATATGCACTTAAATATAGACAAAGAAAATAAAATGTCAGTTTCTAACAAAAATATCTTAATCATCTCTGTTGCAATGAACTATTAACATCTTTCTTAGGTTTTCTTCCGTCAACCCTCCGCGTTTATGAGTAAGAAACGTTTTGTAAGTCGAAAAGTTTCTTTCTACATCAGCAGAAGTCCCTGGCGCATGTGGAAAAACGTCAATTGTCTTTCTATGTTATGTTCTCTTTCAATTCCATGTTTTCACTATTAAGTACATTTGCAATGCATAGAGTGTTTTGTACCCAGGATTTTTGCCTAATATTTTGCAAAGTTTATCTGACGCTATTTTCGCTACACCATGAGTTGTTTCTTGGACAAAGTCTAATATAATTCGCCCAACAAAGAGAGTGAATGTTGCAAAGCATTCTTACAGGATTCCAACTGTCTCATAATTTTAGGTATTCTCGAGAAGTGGTTGTGTATGTACTTAATTTTGTTCTCAATGTCACTTGTGGAGGAACAGTTTTGAGACACAAAAAAAGCGGCTGCATCATCGGTGCTTACTAAGTGTACAAGTGTTTTCATTTGATTTAAGTTATCTGCACAATACAGCACAGCTTCTAGCCACGAGCTCCTTTGGTTGAGAAGGTACAGGAAAACTTTTCGCAACTTCGCCTAAGATACGTACGTGCGATGCGCCTTTCACAAATACTTTCTTTACATTTGGTACAAGCGCGTATACTGCTAGATATTAGCATCTGGTTGTTTCTGCTACAGAATGAAGACCGTGTGTAGGGCAAGTCACGTGGACTAATTTAGGATAGGATAAAAAACACTGTTTTCTATTACTTTATACAACATTTTATTCTACATCTGCGTTTACAAAGTGAGTCAGTTCACTTTAAGTATAACCTACTTTCTTGTGATCTACTCTCAAATATGGTAGTATGCAGCAATAAAGTTCGGAAATATGCAGTATCCTCCACAGTTTACGAAATATGCATGAACATGGAATTCACTCAACAGATGCACTTATATGCACCAACAGAGGTGTCTCAAACGAATCCTTACAAGTCCGTCGGAAAGAAGAAAACATTTTCCATATGTTTCTGCATGTTACTATAAACATGCATTTTACATATAAATCCGGGCTATTATTATTATTATTATTATTATTATTATTATTATTATTATTATTATTATTATTATTATTATTATTATTATTATTATTATTATTGTCTACTGACCCCTCACTTAAACCCTATCTGTTTCTCTATAGTTTTGTCTCAATACTAAACTAAGACGTATCAAAGTAATGTGGAGACCATACTTATACAAAGCTGATCATTAAAATTCAACACGGAGAGAGACATGCGCGAGTGCAATGAATTTATAGCACATACAGGGTTCATTATGAAAGTAATGAGCATTGCTTTAGAAAAACTTTTATTGTTCCGATTGTTACAAATCATTAAAATTCCTCAAAATACGCTCCTTCTGCATCGATACACTTCTGGAGACGTGTTTTCCACGCCTGGAAAGCATCTTTAAAGTCCTGGGTTGGAATGGCTTTCAAAAACCTTGTAACATGTGTTTGAATGTTCTGCACGGAGTCCCAATGTTTTCTTTTGAGGTGTCTCTTTAAACGGGGAAACAAAAAAGTCACTAGGAGCCAGGTCAGGACTATAGGGGGTGAGGGACCACTGGGGTTCTGCTCCGTGCCAGGAAGTCGACGACGGTGAAGGCGGTGTGACTTGGTGCACTGTCGTGGTGGAGTTTCATTGAGTCTTTGATGTCACTTCGAACGCGGGCGACCCTGCGTTTCAGTCTCTTGAGCACTTCTAGATAAAATCCTGCGTTGACAGGTTGTCCTGGTGGCACAAACTCGAAATGGATGAATCCTCGAACGTCGAAGAAGACAATGAACATGATTTTGATTCGGGATTTGCTCATACGCGCCTTTTTGGGGCGGGGGGAGGATGAGGTGTGCCACTCCTCACTCTACCATTTGGATTCTGGATCGTATTCGAACATCCGGGATTCGTCTCTAGTTACGAACAAGTCTAAAAAGTCCGGATCACTTTCACACAATGCCAACAACTCCTTGCAGCGCAAAACTCGAAGTTCTTTTTGTTCGTTCGTCAACACCTTCGGCACAAGCTTCGCACAGACCTTTCGCATTTGCAGGTCCTCGGTCACTATCCCATGTGCCGCAAATGTTGACATGTTTAGGTGTCCGCGATTTGTTGAATGCTCACACGCCGGTCTGAGCGCAACACTTCACGCACACGGTTAATGTTGTTGGCGGTCCTGGCCGTTGTTGAGCGTCCAGAACGGGGCTCGTCGGCGACCTCCTCCCGACCCTCCTTGAACGACTTGTGCCATTTTCCGACCTGGGATCTTGACAAACACTCCTGCTTGTAGGCCTCTTTCAGCATCTGGTAAGTTTCGTAGCATTCTTACCCAACTTGACGCAAAATTTTATGGCGTAGCGTTGTTCGAGCGAACCCTCCATCGCGCCGTGTTAAAACTTGTAAAAACGTGCTTCACGCGGATCGACATCCACACGCTGTCACTGCTCGCAGCAGACTGACTCCGAGCGCGTTTGGAAGGACAGACCACCGACTACTTTTTCCACGCCGGCAGTGCTGCGGTGGATTGTTGAGTCAGGGTAGCATCATGCTCATTACTTTCATAATGAACCCTGTATGTATACTTGTACATAAATTATTGTAATGTCACAACTTATACATCTCTTACCTTGATAAATCGGTATGGCGTTAAGCGTCTACGTGCTGAAATTGCACAGCCGCTTTACTTGACGCATTGAATGTAACAGGGAATAGATTTCTCCCTTTCAGATTGCTTCTAGGTTGCTAGTCAGTTCAAGTCTAGACCATATTGGCCTGTCTGATAAAGGACAGTAAAAATCAGGATGATGCAGTGTCGGACTTCCGACTAAGCAAGGAAGGCAAACTGCCTAGGGTCGCAGAACTCTTAGAGGCTGCAATAGAAAAAGAAATGAAGAGTACTGTCTAAGATAAAAGGCCAAAAAGTTCATAGTTTAATATCTTTAGAGAAGTAATCCCTATATAAGCAAAGGATAATTTATCTTCAAAATAAATCTCTCTTCAACAAAGAGATTCTCTTTCCACACGAGTAAAAGTGTATGAATTCAATACTGGACATCTGCAAACTTTTTTTATTTAATTTCCTAATTCAATTGTGAGTATAATTGTATTTAGAAGTAATCATTTGTATTATATTAAAACAGTAAAAAATAATATCATAGAACTGAATTGTATTCGCATTATACTTTCTACAATTTCATTTTCAGTTTTATGATAAATATTTGAAAACAAAAATTTCAGGAATGATCAACAAATGCATCAAAAGATTGTGATCTTGGCTAATAATTAGTTTTTGGACCAGGGACCACAAAATTCTTGAACGGCTCCTAAATCGATTTTTCGTATTTTAGTGATAGCTTGGGTTTGGCTACACTACATGTAGTTCTCCAAATATAAGAAGTACAAGAAAATTTTTGCCTGAAATATATTGGATCTTTTGATCCAATAAGATACATTTATGCATGTAACTTGTTCTGGAAGAACAGTATTGTTCGTCATACGGAAGCCATTGCTGTAACACTTCAAAGCAAGACGATTGACAATTGAGGACTTTGCGAAGTGGAGTCTCGAAATCCTCTTCTGTAATGTATAACGAAATAAAACTGAAGAAATCCGGAAGTGATCGTGTGAGAAGAAAAGGAGTCGGGTGAAAACAAACCTGAATTTTACTAGTATAATTAAAGTAGACAATGAAGCATATTTAAGTTGGCAGCGCACTGCTCTAAAGAGCCAAATCGAAGGTTTCACGTGTGACCAGAGCTAGATTTAGGCTTGATGAGGGCTGCTGAAGGTGATGGGCCCCTTTATGTGTCCAGATAAACGTAGGCATCCTATATGCAGAAATGAAGAAACTAGTGATATTTTAGGAAGCAGGCTAGCAGAAGAGGCCTCATTACTTACATCATAGGGACCTGCACAACACGAAGCACTATTGCTATATGTTGATTTTATTTTATTTGTTGTTTTTCTTATATTTTAGAAATATACATTTAATTTTTTCCTTAATTTTGGGACCCCTAAGGGAGCTATAGCTTGTTTAGCTTATACGTAAATCCGGCACTGCGTGTAGCCAAATGAAAATCTGAATTGAGGGAATTTCGTGTTCCCCATTTTTATTTTGTGTGTTTTAAAGTGTACTAATTTTTCATATAGCAGTCATAATGCTGCATGTTATAAGATAGAAAGATAAAGGTTGAACTAGCAATAAATACGTTGTATGTCGATTGATATAACAAAATTCCATGAATTCCCCGTTTCCATCTATACTTTATGCTGAAACCACTGTTGATCAATTTTCTCAATGTAGCCGAACCGGCACAATTTGTATTTCTCTGGTGGCGCGGTGGCTCAGTGGTAGAGCGTTCACCTCCGGTACTTGGGGACCCTGGTTCGATCCCACCTCGCGCCGTGTGGACTTTGTGGTGGATAAACACCGTGCTCGTGCGTTTTTTTGGGTTCTCCCGTTTCCTCCCACTTTCTTCATTCCACCATTTCATTCATTTCTCATCATCACCGTCTCCTTTAGCCTTACCGGCATAACCGTGGGACGTAAAACTTAAAGATTTAATTTCATTTCATTTTTGTATTTCTCTGAGTAGCTGACACTGCAGTGTTCAGCAACATTACTATAGTTATGACTGATATGATACATGTCGTTTTGAAATTTAAGATGAAAACTATTAAATGCATATGTATGATTCCTAATGTTAAAATTACGACTGTTCCTGTATGTCATTATGCAGGTAATTTAGTCGTAAGCGCTTGAACCGGCAATTGACAATACGTACTGTATGAGAGGCAGGGAAAGACAATATTAATTAACTTCATTTTGCACACTTATTTTTATGAATTACTACAATATATTATCAAATGATAAATAACATTACGAAAATTAATAGTAACACCAGTCCTTGTGATATATAGTTATACTTTAAATGCAACTTTAGTGTAGGTTATGTGGCTGAAACAGATATTGGATTGCTTTAAAAACCAATCTTTCAATTTGCAATTGTCGTTAATTTGTAGAATCAAAATCACGCCCGTCCACTGTGACCAATTATTGAAGAAATAACGAACGAGCAAAATTAGAAAGGTATAAAAAGCGTTTAAATGAGATTGAAGCAAAAATATTTAACACCAAGTTTTCAAACTTCTGTATAATTGACTGAAATGCTCACAATTGTGAAAAGAGGTTAGTATTTGGAGAAGAACTTACTAGTCAATTAATATAAAATCGAAGTTGAGCAACAAACCTACGATATATTAGTATCTTCAAAGTCATTTACACTTAAAATGGATGGAAAATGTTTGATTCAAAACCTACCTATCTAAGCACGATTGGCTTTTAGCGTCGGAGATCCTGATTCGATTCCCAGCGAGAGCTCATGTGGTTGAGACCCCACGCTAAGGTATAAGTCCGCCTCTCATATAGCCTCGCTCTGAAAGGGACGTTAAAATAAAAATCAAATCAAATCAAAGCCAACAAACTCTTAAAAATTATTAATAATAAAAGATTAATAAGTGTGAAAACAATGAAAAGTTTGTTTGGTCACTGAAGCGAAACATAAACAGAATGCATTCACAGAAAATAGATTTAATTTTAGAATTCTTAACAAACCACTAAATAGCGCTTTCATTTATTCCTAAATACCAAGATCCAAACAGTGGCGGATCTAGAAGGTAAAAACTGAGGGGGACAGCCAAAACCCAGACTATGATAGGTATACCATGAGTTTATTATAAACTTTCAAAAATATATAAATAATAGCTTAAATTATTTTTTTTACTCAAAAAACTGGGAGGATAGGATCCCCGAACCTGGGATGGATTCATCACTGGATCCAAACATGGAACTAGTAAAAAGTATTACCTTCCAACATAGTAAATTAGCAAGAAATTTCAGCAACCGTGTATTACGTCATTATGAAGTCTCGTCGCCAACCGTTGGTCTTTCATTTCATTGCAACGTGTAATGGCGGAAGGATACAATTGCAATTTGTTTACATTAAGATTACAATATCATTTTGTTTACATTAAGATCATGGGTTATCCTTGGAGGATTACCGTCACAGAGCAACATTCCAGGCTGCTGTTAGTAGTAGCTAGAGTTGCTATAACATATGGTTGTTATTACCAACCTCATCTTGATTAAATCATAAATCAAGGTGAGGTTGGTAATAGATTTAAACAGGGAACTGTCCCAATCTATCCCAAATGTTCTATGTAAAGCCTAAAATTGACTAAGAGAAAAAACACGTAAGGAGAAATATATTTTTCTAATTACATAGAAAAAGTACTGCACAAACAGTGATAACAAATATACAATGTGTTTGAGTTACTTGCTGCATGTTGGCTTGGACAAACGTCATTGAGGATTTTACTAAATATGTCTTGAATTTGTGTCCAGAAAACATATATAAAAGCAGGGTTTGATTTCCGGCGGAAGCTCATGTGGTTCGGATTCCACGTTAATCAGTAGGTTCACGTCTTATATAGGCTCGCTGCTGAACGGGACGTTAAACTCAAAGTAAACTCAATTCAACATAATATAAGAAAACAGAAGAATAGTAATAATTAATGTTACTTGGATGCGTAACTTCTCAATAAGGAGAAAGAGGAGCTGATATCCTCGTGTAAGTTTTCTCTGCTAAAGAATTAGTTGACGAGGCATGGCTTTGAATCCCTCTTCTCTCAACTGCTGGTCGTGTTTTTCTATAGCTCAGTTTGGATCTTAAAGTCTTGGCTTCAAACTCGGAGAAAGAAGATTGTTGGTACGACAATTCATCCTTTTAACAAAATATTGGGAGGCATGAGAGATGGCAGTTCAAAGGACATTGTGAATGATTGTGGATCTTGCCATACAACACATATCGTCAACATAACTTAAAAATTACGTTAGAGAATTAAAGTGTATTGGAATTTAATTTTAGATATGTCTTGTACCTTCAGTATTCGCTATCAGAATCTCACCTTTTCTCACTACGACCTGTCCATCTTATTTAAATGTTCTTGAAAGCAGCTCTGAAATTGCAACTGAGATTTTGTAGGCTCAACTACGATAATGTAATGGGAAGATAACATGTGACTTATCCTATAAAGACTAGATACGTATCTCGCTACTTACTAGACATACCTTACTTGTCCATTCTCAAGTTTAACGTTACTGTGATTTAATAAATTTAGGAGCCATTGTTATAACAAAAGTATTTGTTACAAAACTTAATATTTTCTAATATCTAAGCATTGTTAGTTACAAGTGAGTTTCTCTGAATGTTGAAATGCATTAACATTGGAAATAGTGTGCTGTTACTTGCAGCATACTTTGAACTTTTCATGCCTCTGAACAAATATCCTTAGTTTGATGTAAAAATAACTCTCTTTACAATTCATTTTCAATTGTACAAATCTACGTATTTCGATATTAAAAATGCAGATTATTTCTATACAAAAGCTGAATTGAAGGAAAATATCAACAGGAATGTGTATTAAACTAAATTTGATGTACCCATTTGTGTATGATCATTCTATCCTAATTATAAAAGGGGGACATGGTGGCTCTGTTTTAGAGGGCTTGCCTCTGGTGCGTGGGACCCCCGGTCAATTAAGTTTGTGGTGGACAACATCATGTCCGTGAGTTTTCTCCGGGTACTTCGGTTTCCTCCACATTCTCATTCCACCAATTCTTTCATCATCAATCGTTTGCCTTAATTATCGTCTCTCTTAGCCTGACAGGCATAAACGTGGGAAGTTAAACTGAAATATTTCATTTCATTTTTTCTAAATATAAAAGTGCAACATCTGAGTCCTTCATTCTGTGCGTCACGCTAATTTCTAATAGTAAACAGTCCTGTTAATAGGCTTCGTTATCTGCTTTCCTGAAGGAGAGTAAATATATATTACATTCATTCATATACTCTGGTTTGAAACCAATAGATCGCTTTCGTGTAGGCAATTTGCCGATTTAAAACTGTTGTGACGATTTAATTGCAACTTAAAAATTGTATTGTTTCAATTTAGTTATTTCAGAAGAGGCCAAGGACCGTAATATTTAGATTTGAGCATTAATATTTGTGTAACTGCAAATATCAAATCAAACAAAAAAAATGTAAATAATTAGAGATTTTAATGAAGCACGATATTAACCTATAGTGGACATAAATTTTAAAGACGTGGTCACATATCAGGGAGAAATTTTATAAAATTTCTAGCGAAAGTGAAGAAAAAGGTTACAATGATACTTTCCATGTTATAAGGCTTGTACATAGAACGAATATGGATAATAGCTCTCCTTCAATAGAAAACTACAAGTGTCCTACCGGTTCATTAACACCAAAGTCGAGATTCCCTAAAATATTTATCAATATCCCAAGGGAAAGTAAAAGTATGTTCTACATGCCAGTGTCGAACTGGTCAAGTTGAGGGCTCTTGGCGCGTGTCCTTAAAGGTCCCTCACCTATATATAAACTTAACACGTCAGTTGCAAAACATAATAAGTGACAACATCATATTTTCTGTATTGAATAAATATATAGTATACACAAAGCAGATCGCAGAAAAAGTCACAATAATCCTAGGACAATCAAACGTAATCGTGAAGTTACTTAGATTTTTCCGCAGTTTTTTACTTGATGAGGCAATCAAATCTATTACTTTTTCTTTGTCTACATTATGGAATAAATCTTTTTATGTAATCATAAAAAATAAAGGAGACAAATTTTTTTGACTTATCGTAGATCTTAGACTAGTAATAACAATTTTCAGTTTAGAAAATGACCTCTTCCGTTGGACTTGAGTACAGGGGAGGGAAAGAAAAAATTTGAAAGAAGTGTACGAATTACGAAACAAATCACTCTGTTGCGAAAGCTGATACAGAAGAGAAAATGTACATACATGATAGACATTTAAAGAATTTTTGAATTTTTACATTTTCAATTTTTTAATACTCAGTTTGTGTCGTATTCAGTTCCGCTTTCAGACTCAGATTCGCTATCGCTCTGGTTTTCGTTAGGTTCTGGCTTTGGCCTGTAATGCTCTCTCCACGTCATTTGGAAATTATTATATTGACTAGTAAACTGCTTTAATCCTAGAAGTAGACAATGCCGATAAGTTTAGTAATTTTCACAAACACATCACTAGGGATTTCAGCAACATCAAGACTAGGAAATTTCACTGTATCTTTGGGGATCTAGCCAAGAACAAGCAAGAAGTAAACCTTACGGAGTAGAGGGAGCTTTTACTAGGTACGAAGTTTTACTAGTTCGAGGGGCCAATAAGGGCAAGGGGGCACAAGAAGACTTCTTTCGGAAAGATGAACTTACGCTTCCGCAATCTTTTTGGTAGGAAGAGTCAAGAAAGCATTTGTGATCGTGAAAATTCGACCAAGGCCTACAAGTCCTGTACCTCGTGATCTCTGCGGGGCCCCTCGGGCCCTTGGCAATTAGCAAGTAGCAACGTGGCCAGCCCGACACTGCTACACACATATTTACACACTGCCACACATATTACCACCCTACTCTTCAACTTCAATTCTCTATTATACCTGACTCGAAAACTTTAGTATTTATATTTTATTTTAATGTCCCTAGAATAAGGAAGATGGTGATATTAAGAATGAATGAAATGGAATGAAGAATGTGGTAGGGAACGAGACAACTCCGAGAGAAAGAAACACACAATGTTTGTCCATTACATTGTCTACTTGTGATCTAGGGTTGTACCAGAAACCCGTGGTGGAAAGACTACAAGGTAATTGCATGCGTATGTGGCCTCAAGTGCTGTCGTGGATGTGGCGTCACCTTGGTGGCAAGGGACTACGGGAAAAGGCTCGGCTGCAAGTGACAAGTGGAAATTCTTTTGTGTTCGATTAAGTGATATTGAGAGTGTGTTCCGTTAAATGATATCGAGAATTAACTAACTAACGAATGGAAGGTTCGTAATAATAATTAACGGTTACAAAGATGTGTAACAATGCACTGGACCAAGAAAACAAAGTATCCATCCCTTATGTCATGGGCGTCATTGTCGGTGCATTTTTACACTCAATTTTTGATATTTTTGTTCATTTTAATCATAACTTTGAATAATTATTTATACATATTAAAGTGGCCCTTCCAGTATTATGAATGTAGTAAATATAGAAATACGGTATATTCTCGAACAATTAATTAAGCACGGTGGCTCAGTGGCAGAACGTTCACCTCTGCTGCAAGGGGTACTGATTCGTTACCCGGTCAAGTGAGTTTATGGTGGACAACATCGTATCCGTGAGTTTCTCGGAGTGCTCTCGCATTCTCATTCCACAAAATTCTCACATAATCATTCACTTGCATTTATCGTTTCTCTAAGCGCTGATGTTCTTCCAATTTCTTTGTTTGAGGTGCTTTGTATAAACATATTTTATTTCTATATATTTTTAGAACACGATACAAAGAGGTATACGTATCGTTTTATTTCGTACAAATATTTAAAAATACAATTTATCGTGGTGTATGTTTATATATATATATATATATATATATATATATATATATATATATATATATATATATATATATATATATATATATATATATATATATATATATATATATATAAACGACACTTGGCACATATGATAAGTATGTACTTCAGCTACATACAGTTTTAGGTACTTGTTACACCTAATTGATATTTTTATTTTCAGTTAGGTACCACAAATATAGCATTTATATACCTAGCTCAGTTTCGCACTCTAACATCATTTGTTTTTATGTCCTCACTTGGAACATATATCTGTCATGTTCTAGGTACGTCCTTTAGGCACATACTGTTTCAAATACCCTAACAGCACAAGATGTGCTAAGCATGCGCAATTTAGGTGTTCTAAATTCATCTCTCACATTTGATGCATTTGTTGCTTGTTTTTCTAAGTGATTGTGTACTAGAAGTAACAAACGCATCAATTTTATTAGATGGCAACTCTCGCCGATCATTTGAAAGTGAATATGGAAGAACCATGAAATAAAGTAAATAGACACTCGTCATTCTGTTATAAAACTATATGAAAAGTAGATTTTATCTGATCCCAAACGGTTATCGTCGAATATACACAGTTAAAGGAGCACTCTGATTCACCAAATTCAAAAGACCTCAACAATTTATCCCTCTACAAGTGACATTGTCTCCATGGCCTCCGTGGCCAAGTAGAACACGCGACTAGTAATCCAAAGGTTGATGGTTCGCGCAAACCCTGGAGTACATTTTTTTACTTGTTTAAAGTGTTTTTAGACTCCCCTTAATGTAAACGCATTACGCATATAGGCGATTTAACATATTTTAAGAGAGTAATTTTGTGGTTCATTGACGCTTACAGCATGGGAAACATAACTAGAACATACTAGGCACGTTCCCCAGGTACATGTCAGGCATATGCCTAGAGGCGGACATAGACTGTGTCTATCGCTTGCCATCCATGTGATTTCTTTCTCAAAGGTACATAAGGCACATACTGGACACATTCCCATGTACCTGAGGGAACATGATAAGCATATGCCTGCTATGTGATTGTGCTGTTGGGGTAGTAGTCCAAAGGTTGGTGGTTCGCGTCCATTCTGGGGTACATTTTTTTACTTATTGAAAGTTTATTTTATACTCACCTTAATGTTAGCACATCCCTCTACAAGTGACATTGTCTCCTTTATTTATTTTCGGGTAGTAATATTGTGGTTCATTGACACTTACGTCATGGGGAACATACCTAGAGCATACTAGGCACGTTCCCCAGGTACATGTCAGGCATGTACCTAGGGGCTGACATAAACTGTGACTATCACTTGCCATCCATGTAATTTCTGTCAGAGGTACATAAGGCACATACTGGACACATTCCCATGTACCTGAGGGAACATGATAGACATATGCCTGCTATCTATACTTCATTCTCAAATGTGCGCCCCTATTCAATCAAATTTTAACCTCTCCTGAGATTCTGATAAAACTTATATGGCAGCAACCTCTTTTAAAAAATGTGGAAACATAACTTAAATATACATATGCGCACCTCCGTTTACGAAAACCATGAATTCGCCCCTGAGATATTCTCAAAATATATCTGTAAAGAATTATCTTGCAAGCAAACTAATAATATAGTATATCGAAACCGATCAATGTGTTACGAGAATATACTTGAGCATGCAGAGATATACAGGGTGCGCATGGGATTAACAACGTGTGCGCACGGGATTAACAACGTGTGATACTTCTTTTCTTTACAGCATCTCCGGGAATCCCTCTGTTCCTTTGGAGAATCCCGTGCGCATGCACAGCTGCGTTTTCAAACATGCACTTGTCAATAGATTAGGTATGACTTTCTAAGTGATGTTTTTAACCCCACTCTCTACGATATATTGTTTTTAAGCTGTTGGCCTCTGAAGATCATGTTCCCACGCTTTCGACACTCTGTCACTCCTAAACGGGACGGAATTTCCCCCATGTTCACTAGGACATTTTTGCTTCTTTTTAGCTGAACTATCATCCGTCCAAGTTTCCTCCACTTAGTTACCGTTCACATTGTATAATCATGAAGTGCATTAACGACACACTACATTTTAGACCATTCAGGCCTATGTGCAGAGTCGACCATTCAGTACTCGAGTGTATTACTTCATATGTTAAAAAAGAAGAAAGTAATAGAAAGAAAGAATAAAGAGAAAAATGTAGTGAGCAATATTAGTTTGTTCAAGTTGTTTAATATGGACTGATATTGCTGTTTCTTTTGCTATTGTAAATACCTTACTTTGAATTCACTTAGCTTAAGCATTAATTACATTACGTTTATATAATTACTAAATAATAGTTTATAAAATACTAAATAATACTTTTGATAAAGTGGATACTTTCAAATATCTAGGATCAATATTAACAGAGGAAAATCATATTCACGGAGAAATTAAATGTCGACTAAAGGTAAGGGAATTCTTGTTACTATTCGGGTCAAAATCTCTTGTCGTCGCGAATTCTGTCGAGGAATTTGAAACTTAAAATATACAAAACGATAATCATGCCTGTAGTTCTGTATGGCTGCGAAACATGGTCACTTACTCTGAGGGTAGAACACAGACTGAAAGTATTTGAGAACAAGATCCTGAGACGAATATTCGGACCCAAGAGGAACGGGAATGGGGAATGGCGGAAACTTCATAACGAGGAACTACATAATTTATATGCTTTACCCAACATTGTTAGGGTCGTCAAGTCTAGGAGGCTTAGATGGGCGGGCCATGTAGCTAGAATGGAAGAAAGTAGAGACGCTTTCAAAGTCTTGACTGGAAGACCCATAGGAAAACGACCATTAGGAAGACCTAGGCGCAGATGGGAGGACAATATTAAGATGGATCTCGCAGAGATTGGAATACAGAGTAGAAACTTGATGCAGTTAGCTAAGGATAGAAATCAGTGGAGAGCTTTTGTGAACGCGGCATTGAACCTCCGGGTTACATAGGCCATAGAGTTAGTTAGTTAGTTAGTTATATAATTACTGTTTGTAGTAAAATTTTCACTCCGTTCAAGATCACTACAAATACAAGCAAAGTTCGCGTATGAGGCATCAGCGAGCAAGCGCTAGTTAAAAGTCCATCTGCCACCTAGGTGACATCATGCGCCAGAGCGACAAGAATTTAGCACCGCATTGCATCCACCTTGTAGTCTTTCCACCATGCAGAGACCTTACGGAGTAGTTATGAGCGGTCTATTACTGAGCTCCCGCTTCCAAATTTAAATTTTTCGTTTCACTCATTGCAAAGATTTGTGCATCTCAAATGAATGCTTCTTCCGTTACCTCATATATTTGATTATCATTGCCTTCGAAAACTGTCTTGAGTACCTTATTGTCACAATAGTTCCATCAAATCTTTTTCCTGCATAGCAAATTAAGAAGAGACACTTCGCCGCTCTCAGTTGTACTCTCTGCTCAGTAACTGCATTCCTATCAAATCCCACACTAATTTTTCTTTCCACTCCGTTTGCCTCTATATTTAGGCTAAGGATGCCCAAGTAAAACATGTCCGTGTATAGGCGTGTGTACCTAGGCATGGTGGTCCTCTCAATAGCGCAGAGGGTTTTGTAGTGGAGATTTATGTAAAAACCAACTCTTAAAAACCTAACTAACTAACTAACTCTATGGCCTATGGAACCCGGAGGTTCAGTGCCGCATTCACAAAAGCTCTCCACTGACTTCTATCCTTAGCTAATTGGATCTAGTTTCTACTTTGTATTCATATCTCTGCGAGATCCATCTTAATATTATCCTCCCATCTGCGCCTAGGTCTTCCTAATGGTCGTTTTCCTATGGGTCTACCAGTCAAGACTTTGAAAGCGTTTCTATTTTCTTCCATTCTAGCTACATGACCTGCCCACCTAAGCCTCCTAGACTTGACGACCCTAACAATGTTGGGTAAACCGTATAAACTATGTAGTTCCTCGTTATGAAGCTTCCGCCATTCCCCATTCTCGTTCCTCTTGGGTCCGAATATTCTTCTCAGGATACTGTTCTCAAATACTTTCAGTCTATGTTCTTCCCTCAGAGTAAGCGACCATGTTTCGCAACCATACAGAACAACAGGCATGATTATCGTTTTATATATTTTAAGCTTCAAATTCCTCGACAGAACTCTTAAAAACCTATAAAGAAATATTCACAGAGATATTTAATAAAGCTGGTACAGGCAATAATTAACGTTGTAACATTTTTCTGGCTTTGATAAGTGTATTATTTCGAGATAGTCCAGTAACATATTGAACGACCTGTGTAAAGCGTCTTCTTCCGACTGACTGTCACAAATCTTGAATGATTAAACTCTATCCTCTTGTCAAATCATCTCCCGCCACTTGAGCTAATCCTATTGGTGTAATAGAAAATAAAAATATAAATAGTATACATATTAAAACTATACACTAAAACTTGATTGGAAAATGACGAATTCTTATTATATACGCTATGTCCATAAAACTTCATTTCATGCAGTGGGGTTTTACATGTTCTAACATAAACTACTTAATTGATAAACGACGTATCATTGTAGGATATGAATAAAGTGAAACCTTCCGAGTATATATATTTTCACTTCATATATTACACCGTATTCACGTAGTGATTAGTTTCTGAAAGCTTTTTTTAAACTTAATATGAAACCGAAAAAAGAGTCTATCACATATATTGTAACGTAATCCCTCTGCAATATAATGCATGTAGCATCAAGATACTTCTAACAAACACATCAGCTCGTAAAAGGAGTGTACCATGTGTCTTGTGTATTTACGTAGTTCAGAAAATAACGAAGAACCAAATAAAAATAAAAAAATAAAATGTAGGTCGGTGTTGTAATAAAGAAGGGCTTGTGTACTTAGTTCATTTTACAAATGACAAAACCATGTTAGTTGGTAATTTTGATTGTGAGATGGACTGTCATGACGTTTGCTAAAAGCATATAATCTGTAATTAATTCGTAACAGAGAGCCCGCACAGCAGTCACTATGTCATACGGGTTGTTTTCATTTATGAAATATGCTGTTTATATTTAGATACAGTAGGGAGGAAACTTTCAAAGTTAACAAAAGTAAAGCTTGTCAGAAACACTCACAGATGCTGGGAAAATTTAGAAGATGAGAAAGGCTCAAATTATCCACATAACATGTAACATACAGTAGGAAGGTATTTTCATTAATTGTTATAACATGAACACATTAATTTTGTACAGAAACTGACAGTTCAGTTTATCTGATATAAACCTTAAACATTAGTGATGTACTGTATTGGTTGCTTTTAAGAATGGCTAGACATGGTAATATTTCTCAATCGTAAACTGAGGGCTAACAATTTCAATTTCGAGCGAGATTTGTAATGGTAAAAAATCAACTTCTAGATTTATCATGTTTCATAGGTCCTATTCTGGACGTCCAACAAGTAATTGTCGTATACAGGCCTCTGTCTCTTGCACCAGAATTGGTACACTGACTTGGAGACCAGGCCACTACTCAATGTATCGAGCTGAAAATTTAAATTTACGGCTGTTATGAGATTTTCCAGAGGGAACTTAAGAATTATCATTCTACCCAGAAAAAAGGTAGTTTAGTTGAAAGTTAAAATCGAAAACAACTCTTGCAATTTTGTAAATCAATACAGTATGCCACAAAGATCTCTATAATTTGATGGATGAGGTGTTCTCCAACTATTTTCTTTTTTTAAAAAAAAGAAAATGTCTGTAGCACACTCTTTAACCCTGTTTTCATTGAAATACTCAAATAATAATAATAATAATAATAATAATAATAATAATAATAATAATAATAATAATAATAATAAGAAGAAGAAGAAGAAGAAGAAGAAGAAGAAGAAGAAGAAAAAGAAGAAGAAGAAGGAGAAGAAGAAGAAGTATATTATTATTATTATTATTATTATTATTATTATTATTATTATTATTATTATCATTATTATTATTATTATTATTATTATTATTATCCATCGCTTCTCGGCTTTTGGTCCCATGGTCGCTCTATTATCATAGGATTTCCTCATTTCCTTCGTTTCTGGCAATTACCATCTTGAGTGACTGTCCCTTCCTGAAGATCCAAAGAGTTTTTTTTCTTTTAACTTTGGTCGGTTGGGGCTGGTAACACCGTGAGCAGTTAGTCAGCCATTCACAGTGGTTACTTCGTTCGGTCGTGCTACAGTGTTTGCGTGCTGCAATAGGGCTCTCAGTGGCTAAAAAGGGAACTCTATATCTTTCCTTTCTTTTCAACTCCAGCTAACAATTGAAGGGTTGTGAGGTCTCATCTTGAATATTGTACGGTAATTTGGAATAGTGAAGCAAAATATTTTAGTTCTTCGACTGAATCAGTTCAAAATTAATTCCTAGCCTGGTTAAAATTGAAGTTTAAAGAAATAGGAGAGGCGAGCTTGTCAGACATAAGGGAGAATCTTAATCTTAACATTCTGTCTGACAGGCGTCGGCTCTTTGGCTTGAAATTCTTCCATGTAATTGTGCATGGAGATTTTGTTCTGGAGAACTTTTTCTCTTTAAAAATTCCTTACAGAAACATTAGGAAATTTGTTCCGTTTATTAGTGAATATCTAATTAGGTCTTCAATTAGGTCTTATATAAAAGTATAGAAACAGCTAATAACTTTTATCCGGTTCTTGGTTTATTCCATAAGAGTTTCAAGGAGGTGCGTGAATTATATTTTAATTCTTTAAAATAAAGTATGAAATGTCTCTGTACTTTTAGGCTTGCAACTGATTGTCTTAATTGTGTTTTGAATTTTTACTAAACACTGTATGGATTTGTTATATATATATATATTGTATTTTTAAAATCAAATTGTAAGAACCTTTTTAATTCTGAACAGATACACATGTTTGTTTCTTATTTTTATTATATTTCTGGAGGTCATTTTGTAAAGTGCCATTTGGAAGATCCTTTTATGTTTTGTTAGGCTTTTTTTATTATTCTCTCGTCTTTTATTTTCCTATCATCTTTTCTTTTATTCTATGCTTAATTCCTTCTTTACTACGTATATTGCACTTTTTTTAAACTTGGTCATCAATTTTTATTTGTGTCAATAAAATTTTTTATGCTTATTTATTTCCATTATTACTAGCCTTATGAATCAGTGTATTTTACTTGATGTGTTTAACTTAGAAACATTTATTTTCAATTTGTAATAGCAGCTACATAGTGTCTCTTTGAACTTTTTTTCTTTCAATATTTTGTATACTGTTACAACTACATGGTAAATAATAATCTATTTTTGAATTTTATACTGTATACTTATCCTATATAGTATACTTTTTTATATATGCATGTTAATTATGTTTATTTTTTTACTATTATTTTTGTATTTCCCAGTTTGTAACAGATACTGCATGTTTTATGTTATTTTTTGAACTAACATTTTATCCATTTCATCTATTTTTGTATAATCAGTTGTATGATGTTAATTCTATTTGCATACGCCCTATGTTTGTAAAACCTTTTTTTTTTTGGGGGGGGGGCACTTGTGGCTGTAATGGTGTTTGCTTCCAATAAACATATTTCAAACATTATTTTAGTATTTCAATAATAATAATAATAATAATAATAATAATAATAATAAGTATTACTTATTGTTATTACTTATGGTTATGAAGGTGAATGAAGAATAACACTAGGTTACGTTATTAGCTGTTTACAAATACAGTACACTTGCGGAATATCTCCTAATAGATGAAGGTCAGAAAATAATCATCATTCTAGGTATTCTACAGTTTTCTCGACGCAGCTATAGTACTCGCGCCAAGTCGTGAAGCTTGGGCTCTAAACCAATCATGGATATATTTTGCTTGAGCTCCAACACATTGGAAAACTTCGGTACAATTCGTGGAGCCGCTTCCCGAGCGCACACTTGGGGAAACGTCGAACAGCTGAAATTCACCAACAATGTTGCCAAACTTTGAAGACATAGTAAACGAGTATATAAAAAAGGCATTTAAAAATTGCCAATAATAACACTACACAACAATAACTACTGTAACAACTATTCTAAAATGGTAACAATAGCACAAATAGTAACAACGAAAATATAACGCAACAAAAAAGAATTAACAAAACGGAACTTGACGCCAATTCGACAACACTGTCCTCTCGGGAGATGTTTTCCGTGTAGTGCGAGAGAAGACACTGACAAAATTTGATGGGTGGGGGTAGACGACTGGAATACACCCTCGCTTTCTATTGGGTGGTGAAATCGGTAGATCTAGGTCAAGCTTCACGACTCGGCGCGAGTACTATAGAAAGCTTCCATGCTACATGATCTTCAGCTAACCTTCTGATCTTCAGTATGATTTTTCTGTTTTGATACAGTCCATCAATTATAGCACCCTTCACCCCCTCCTTTCCGTTCCTTCCACCATACCTTCTAGCCTGTCTCTCATGATAGAGCTCCTTCTTAGCCAATGTCCCAAAGAGTTTATCTTCCTCTTTTCAATAACATCTAAAATTGTTCTTTTTTCACCATTTTTAACACACTCTCATTCGTTTTCCTCTCGACCCAGCTACTTCTCTCCATTCTTCTCCACTCCCACCTTTTCGAAAGTTTCTAGTAGTTTTTTTTTTTTTTTAATATTTTTCCGTGATATCCATATTTCTGACCTCTACAGTACAATACTCCAAGTGAAACATTTTATGAGTCTTTTTCTCAACTCTTTATTCAAGGTTCAACAAAAACAGATCTTTCTTTCTCCTAAAGTCTTCTTTCTCCATTCCTATCCTTGCTTGTATTTCATATTCGCACTTCATATTATCGCTGATAATACTGCCCAGGCATCGAAAACTAGTCACCTGTTCTATTTTTTCCCTCCTACTTCTGTATTTGACACCGACCGTTACGTTCTAATCATCATGGCTCTTGTCTTTCTAATATTTATTTTTATCTCATATTCTTCACAGCTTTTCCTCAAGTTTTTTTAACGTCTTACTGATTTTCTTTTCAGATTCCGCAGCAAGCACCATATTATCTACAAATCGTATACACCTAATCATTCTACCTCTTACCAAAATGCCGTCTTCATTATGTAGCCTATTTTCAGTAAGTTATCTCTTCTGAATAATGCCAAGATATAGAATTCCTGTCTAACTTTCCTTTCAATTGTACTCTCCTCTTTCTTCTCCTCCCCTATTCTAAAACTTACTTATTAACTCATTATATTTTTATGAGCCTTCCATCTTTCCATCCAATCCAACCTTTCTAGAATTTCCAACAACAATTCCCAATTCACGTGGTCAAATGCCTTTTGTTTAGATCAATATATACAACATACACCTATTTCCCTGTTTCTAAAACCTTTCACTGATTGATCACTAATAATCCAACTGCGTCACTTATGGTCTTATTTCTTCAGAAATTATTCCTTCCTTATTATTTATTACTTCCTTAACTTTTTTCATTGTTCGTAAATACAACCTTCTATTCAGTATTTGAAGCTATTTATTACGGCATCCGATATGATACTAATAGTACTACAATCCTCACATCTCTCCGGGTTCGATTTCTTAGCCTTTCATATATTTCATTGCAGCATCGGAATTATTCTTTCTTGCCCCTGTTTCCCACATTCTTCATAAATTGGATTAGTATGTTATATATCCTAGTTAAATTTCCATTCCTAATCTAGATATAGCTTTTTCAAACTCATCCTGAAAATACTTAACCGTTTACCATCTTCATGTACTTTATATTATACTTCAACATCTAGACCACAAGGTCTATCTCTACTCTCAAATAAGTCCTCAACATATTCTTTCCATCTTCCTAAGACTTCACTTCTCTCGCTGACTAGATTCCCATTCTTAGTTTCTACTGACATCATAATATCCCCTTCTTTCTTCCGAGGTTCTATTGATTTCACCTTCTTGTACATTTCCTCATATTTCCCAACTCCTTGCAATTATTCTACGTCCTCGCAATATTTCTTTTAAAACTCTTTCTTGCTCTGTATGTTTCCTTTCATAACTCGTTGTTTAACTTCCTGTACATCTTTCTGGTCTCATATGTATCAACCTATTTCCACGTTTTTCTTTGACTCATTTTATATAATATCTGTTGTGTAGCCCATGGTCTCTTAGTTTTGTATTCGCGGTAATCTACTATTTCTTCTGCAGCCAGCTGTATGAAAAGTTTAATATACTCCTACCGTCTGTACTACCCGCACCTATTGTTTCCAAAAATGTTTCTTACTTCCTCGTTTTCCAACTTTCTAGTATTCAGTATCTTGTTACCTAGTTTTCTTCTACCTACATTCTTTAGTTGAATATCCACTTTGGCAAGGACAAAGTTATGATCAGAAAAAATGTCAGGCCTGGGAAGGGTCTTCGCTTTCTTCAACCTATTTCGATACCTGTCCTGAATCATAACGTAGTCATTCTGATATCTATGGCCATCTATTGAGGATTTCCATGTATATATTTTCTCTTGTGCAGATTGAACCAGTGTTGCCAATTATTAGTATTACTAGTGAATTATGTCTACAAAGATTGGCGTCTATCTCCTCTTTCATTTCTTTCGTCTAAACCATATGTGCCTATGACACTACTTCCGTATATTTCTTCCACAATTGCATTGAAATCTTCCATTACAATTACTTATGCATCCCTCTTCTCTCTGTCTAAATACTTTACTACTTTCTCATAGTTTTCCTCTACTTTTTCAGTTGTATGGAAATCGACAACGCATATGTCTGTATAACATTAAATCTTTCTTTTTTACTTTAAGTCTTTAGTTCATAACTCTATCATTAAAAAAATATGTTTCCACTGTTCTCTTTTAATTGCTTACCAAGATTTACTCCCGCACCATTATGACTTCCCTTTTCGTTAACTGACAGGGAGACTTACGGAAGTGAAACTCACCGATTTGAATGAAACTTTGCATACTTGTAGAACATCAAAAAATAATCGACACTTATTTTTTTATTTCGGCAATAGTGCGAGTTTAAGGGTAGAAACCACCCTTTGAGCGTTAGGACGGGTCTCCAAGCATAGACAGAAACGAATCATTTAATGTAGAAGAAAACATACTGCCAATGGGGGGTTTTAGGACAGTTGATTCAGAATCTGACGCCAAAATTACGAAATTCAAAATGGCGGATCCAAGGTGGTGATTACAATTACAAAAAGTATTTTGGGTTGAAATGCTCTGCAGTTAGCCTAGAACAATTACAGTTGGTAGAGGTTACTTTGAGAAGGTTGCAGACCGATTTGAAACCCCTTTGTATGATTCGTTTGCAAAGGAGTTTGAATGACTCATTTGCAATTGCATTTCTGCTTGTCTTGTCGACTTACTTGTACTCTGCAAACGTTTCGGAGATCAGACGTCTGTTCCCTGCCGTATAAAGATATCATGGTCTTCCAGTTTGATCTCAGTGTAAGTGTAACACGATTTATTGTCTCAACTTTCTGGTTCAGTTTCAGTAGCTCTTTCTAGTGTCGCCACGTTTGGCCTAATCCTCGTTTCGCCTAACCAATTATCTGACACTTTTATGACAGATAAATGATAAGATTTTTGTCCGCCGTTTTAGGCGAAAAAAGGATCCTCGTTTGGCTTAATCCTCGTTACGCCTAAAATGGTGCACAATAAGAAAAAATCGTGGAAATTCAACTAGAGGGAAATTATATAAGAGAAAATTCCCTAGTATATAAAGAATTAAGAAATGCAAAATATATAGATTAATATTATATTAACTATTTTCGAGGAGTTAGGATTACCAGGACCATGGATATATACGAATATATATAAGTAGATGAATAGCAAAACCCGTTAAATTCACATTTTAAAATTTGTGACAAATCGAGAAAAACTGTTTAAACACGTCATAATTGTAAAATATTAGAAATTAGAGAACATTAAAAAAATTAAGAATAATGTGAGTGTTGGTCTGTCGAAAGCTGTATAATCACACTAGTCTGTGAATTGCGTTATTGAAGAAAATAGTTTGGATTTAACAGGTTTGGCGTATGTAAATGGAAATAACAGATTTTGCATCTGGACGAGCGGCCATTTTTGTTGAGGCTCAAGATACAAAACCTATCAAAAAGAAAGGGAGTCAGAGTCAGAAATCAGTATTATGCCTACTAAAATATTGGGGGGAGATGTATTATCAACTATACATTGCACAAGATTGGCACAAATGAATATGGATACATAAATGCTACATTAATTTTGTTCTAAATTGAAAACAATGGATCCAAATGTGCAAAAAATTGAATTATGCAACTCCTCTCTACCATCATCTACTAAATAAAAATCCATATCGTCGTCGTCCTCTGGTGCAGCACCATTTTCTCGGTTTTCTATTCCTCAAAAACCTCTTTGTAAAACGTGAGCTTTGAGCTGCTTTCAATCGTCAAACCCTTCGTAACTACAAGCGGAGTTAATGATACCTATCCGTATACATTTCTAAGCTGAATGACTATATTTTGGATAGAGTTTGTAACCTTTTATGGACTAACATACGGTGAATATTAATTTGCCAATTATCCCAATATATAAATTTGAAATATAGCAAAATAAAATGTGCAAATGTTGAGTTTCAGCAAAACAGTGGCAGAAAGAGAATCAGAAATGATAAATAAGTGGCAAAATTTTTAACATGTTGTACCAGAAGCATGTTATAATTTTGAATGATAATTGACACGAGACATTTTAAGAAAGAGGTTCTGCTGAAGCTGAAGAGGCCGTTTAGAGAAGAACCTAATCCAACTATGTTCTGTTCAAAGTAAAGAGTTACCATGAAATACAAAACAAACATATTTTAACCATAGATAGTCCACTCACCTTCCTTTTGGCTACATTTCGTTTCCAGTTTTTCATGTGTCTTGTGCGTTTTCTAGACAATTTTGGTGTTGTCTGATAAAATTATGATCATCGCTGCTTAGAGTATCGTTTTCTTTCGATTTTGCGTGCATTTGTCTAGTAATTATTAAAGAAAAGCAAATAAAAACAGATAAGTTTCACGAACAGTTAGGTTAAGACGTATAGTGTCTCCATTTTCAGTCCAGGGTGCGCGGTGGCTCAGTAGTAGAGCTTTCACCTCCGGCCCTTGGGATCCCTAGTTCGATCCCAGCTCTCGCCATGTGGACTTTGTGGTGGACAAACACCGTGCTCGTGGGTTTTCTCGGGGTTCTCCAATTTCCTCTCACTTTCTTCATTCCACCATTTCATTCATTCCTCATCATCACCGTCTCCTTTAGCCTAACAGGCATAATCGTGGGACGTAAAACTACAGATTTCATTTTCTCTTTTTTCAATTTTCAGTTCAAAAATTAAAAAAAAATAAATAATGAAAGCACACACTTCAAATTCTGCCAAATAAAATTTCGAATGATTTACGAAGAGTTGCAATAAATATTCAGATTACTAAACTAATAATAGGCCCCCTATACAGTACGAAACCTCAAATTGTTTGAAATATGGAATTAACCGGGTTTGATTCTGCTTTTCTCATTAGGTTATTTGCAGGTTTGGGATTTAACAGTTTATGAAACTGAATATGAAAGAGGGATTTAACTGGTTTTGCATCTGTATTTCTCAGTTCTTCACATAGTAGGGAATATTTTTTTTTTTTCGAAAAATTTCCCTCCAGTTTTATCTCCACGATTTTTTTTATAGTCCACCATTTTAGGCAAAACGAGGATTAGGCCAAACGAGTATCCTTATTTCGCCTAAAATGGCGGACATAAAGCTTATTTTTTATCTGTCATAAAAGTGTCAGATAATTGGTTAGGCGAAACGAGGATTAGGCCAAACGATGCAAGATCCTCTTTCTGACGCGACAACAATTCTGCACTTCCGTTGTATCATTTCCTATTACAATTGATACATTTGTACGTGCTATTTTGTTGTGTATGTATCATTGCAGCTTTCAATATGTTAGGAACTAGACACATGCTTGAATACAACAAAATAACTACACCACAACATGCTTAGGCCAAAAGAATAACGAGTAATTATTGTCATTGTCACAAGACACTGAGCATGAATTGTAATAATTTTCATCATTCTGTGATGGTTTTGGGCCATTACAACAACAACAAAAATGCGTTTCAGATTTCAATAAAAGTGTACCAGTGATATTTGCTAATAGGAGTAGGAGTCATAATATTACTTTTTACGGCTTTTTACATGTTTTACGTTGCGTTCTTCAAATTTTGCGAAAGATGATATTGAATGAGCACCCATAGCAGGAATAAACTTAATGTTTGTATAAACTGACTTTTGGGCCATTCTGTATAATATTAGAAAGCAGCACACTTGTTTAGGTGGACATTAGGATATGAAGATGTTTCAGTACTTATTTTGTTATATGCTTTGGAATAAAGAACATGTTAGCGAAACTCAAACGTTCTGAATTGTAAGCTCTCGAGAAAACCCAATCGTGAAAATGCTGTTTAGACTAGCAGTGTGAAACGTAGCCTGAAGAGAGCAAAATAGTTGAAAGCTATTTGCTGGAAATGTCCGAGTGTGATATAGTAATAGAGAAAAAGAAGCCAGTGGCACTTCGAAGCCAATTCTTTTCAGCAAAGATATGTCTACATCGAGAGACGTTCACTTTAGTTGGTCAATATCCAGACCATTTACCACTCCACGTGTGACACGAATATCGAAAGAACGAAAACTTTCAATCGAAGAATACTTTTTTTCTTTTCTTTTCTTATCTTGCTCACTCAATTTCCGCCATTTCGTCTCGTCTTATTCTTTTCGCTGAGTTCACCCTGAAAAGTATACGTGACCAGCAAATAATCTTATATTTCTATCAAAAGAGATATAAAAAAATATATATATCTGAAGGAAAGACTGTCCTCTGTAGGAAAAGAACCGGAACAACTAGAGACGAAGTAGTATTTGACAGTCATTACTGTTTTGGTAAGTTTGATATTTAGATCGTAGTTATGTAAAGAGTGTTTATCATATTCCCATTTGTATATTCTTACGAATTTAATCACATACTTTTATATTAAAGTACTACTTCAGATCTGAAGTTTATGATGCGATACCTCTAAGTTCATACTATCATTCAAACCTTCTCTGTCCTCGCCACGACACAAATGTTAGCAGATGCTGTAGAATAACCAAAGATGAGCAGAGAGAAAACAGAATGTCAGCCGATAATACTCTTTATGTGATGTCTGATCTGAACTCCATTCATGCTCATTGTCAAAACATCAAATTGAGAATTGAAATGAAATATTTGAGTTTAACGTCTCACGATTATGTCCGTTAGGCTAAAGGACACGATTAAAGCAAGTGAATGACGATGGAAGAATTGGTAGAATGAGAAAGTGGAAGAAAACGAGAAAATCCGCGAGCACAATGTTTTCCAGCACAAACTTACTTGGTCGGGGATCGAACAGGGACTCCACCCACCAGATGTAAGCGCTCTACCACTGAGCCACCGTGCCCCCCCCCCCACATCAAATTGGGATTCCATATATTAACACAAACGGATTTGAGGGTGGTAAACAATTGTTTTGAATTAGTGACCTAGCATATTTACGATCTTGACCTCTTGGCACATATTTGATATCTTTATGTAGATAACCATAAATTCATCAGGTTGAGGCTGCTGTTGAATGACTTCTAGATATGATAAGTGCCTATGTAAGAACACAGTTCTATCAAGCTCTTACATATTATGTACTAAGCAACTTATTTACACATATCTGCATTAATCACATCGTTCAATCCCTCTCCATATTCTAAGACTGGTGACTTTAGTAATGAAATCAGGAAGTACCACACATACTTCGGACTGAAGTTTCACCAGATGACGAAGCTTTTTTTTATTATTATTATTATTCTATTCCCTTACAAAAATGAATGAACCAGGAAAATTTCATGATCAACCTTCATAGGACTACCTCACAGTGGGTGACGATGTAAAAGTACGAACACCAGCTGTACCGGTGTTAGTAGAGTGTAATTCTTGGCTTTCTAACGAACGAAAAAGCTTTATTTCACTTTTACTTATTTATTGGATACAACATACTTCCATTTCAGTAAGAGGACACATTCTAAACCCTAAATATATTAAAGTTATTCATGTTTTGTTTTCTTTGAAAAGACTGCGATTAGGTTCACTCATCTCAGATCCTGGGACTATCTTTTAACCCCCAATATTTTCTTTTATTTTTCAAATCATCGATCAGTTGTGTTTTTCTTCTTCCTATTCCTCACTTTCCTTCCATCTTTCCTTCTATGGCGGTATGAAGAAAACATTTTTTTCGTAAGATGTGTCCAATCCAATTGGCCTTCCTACTAATAATGCTGTCTAGAAGTGTTCGCTTCTTTCCTATCCGTTTTAAAACATCGTCGTTTGTAGGTCTCTCTGTCCATTTTTATCTTCTCCATTTTCCTCCGACACCACATTTTGAAGCTCTCTAAATATTTCTTCTCTAACTTCCGTAATACCCAAGTCTTTGAACCATACAGTCCAATGCTCCATATAGACCCTATTGTAACTGTACCAAATTTTTGCTTAATATATTTTTCGCTTAAACGCAAATTCTGCGTTAGTGCATTATGTGACGTTCACCTAAATTCGTATGCTTTGTGTGGTGTATGCTTCTCATTGATCGTGCTGCCGCCTGGTGGTGCTAAAAGACAGAGTAGAAGAAAAGGAAAAGGAAAGAAAGGAGAGTTTTGAGACGCAATAGTTGGTTTTTGATGTAAGTGTGTGTGTGCAAACGATGACTTGACAAAATTCTAAAACAAAGTCAAGTCTTGAACCCAATGTACTTTGAAAATATATAGATATTAATATACTTTTAAAAGAGACATCAATATTCGCAAAAGTGTATAAACTATCAGTAAAAATAGTGTTGCTGATATGAGTATTTATTGGTTTTTACGTAAGTTTTCGTTAAAGTAAATCAGCCCCAAGTAGTACTTCATAACAAAAATGGGTGTGATCAAGATTATAAGTAACAAGAATGACTTGGCAAGGTGCACCTGAAGGTAATGGACTTCTGATTACCGACTAATGTGAAAAATGTTTGAATAAGTCATTTTCTCCAACAGTAGCTGCAACATAATGCTGTCATCACGTCTGCCAGGAAAGACAGTTTAGTAAATTCTTTAAATTGGAAGAAAGGACAATTTCTACAAGATTATCTCGGATTCCTAGTGTATCCACTTAAAATGTGATCACAAATGTAGGCGCGCCCTGGTGAACTAAAACTGTTCTTGTGAGTAATTTTAAAGCATATCTACGAAGTTACTACGTAATTAGGGCAACGAAATCTAAAATACTTAATATGTTACAGGTACGTTTATCTATTGATAATAAATGGCACTTAAATATTTAGTTTTGTTTGTTTTCTCTTTTTCTAGATTGCATGACGAGGTGAGAACGTGGTTGTTAAATTACTTGTGAGCAATCTATGAAAGTGGGTGATGCTCTCATCTATTTTCTATAACACGCCTTAGGTCTCCTCTCAGGTGATTCCGTCCGAATCTGGACCATTACGGTAAGGTGTATCGCGCCTTCCTTAAACCATTGTCGCGGGGACGAACTTTCTGAACCCACAAATAATATAGTGCAAAGCTATATTATTTGGGGGCGAAGAGTAGAGAGTTCTCTACGGTAGCCGACTAAGGATGGTGTGTGCCGGGCAGCGCTAAGCTGTACCGTAATAGAATGGCTAAGTCCTTCACAGGGACAAAAATCCCAATCGGGAAGGTACACGGTGTAACGCTCCTGTCCCCCCGGGCAAGAACCGGAGAGAATTCAGAATAAAAATAAAATATAAATAAATTAATCCTGAGCTCCGCCCAGTAATCCCCTAGAAGACGGAACTAGTGATGAAGGATCTCAACGCTTCTATCTATTCAAGTTGGTTACTACTCATATGAAATCATCCAATAATTCTCTTAAGAAAAACTATATATATACATATTCAAATATATAAGAAATAACGAGACAAATTTCAATCTTGAATAACAATTTATTTCAATAGTGGGAAGTGTATATGTACCAAAACGTTTGAATGATGCATATACACCATATAGACCAACAACAATAAATAATTAATAAAAAATTATATATATATGAATATCCGTGCTCATTTAAGACATCAATGCTGAAATCTGACTATAAATATATATATATATGTATCTTATTTTCTATAAAAATCTGAATAATGAATTTAATATTTCATAAAGGAACGATTCTATTCTCTCTTAATTGACTCTAATTTGAATTTAAATTGTAATTTCATTCGACTTTCAAACTATCAAAGTCCAAGCTCTGAGTCAAATTCTAATACAACGCTATATTTCTGTAATCACAAAATAATTTAATCAGTCTTAGTTTAATAAAAATTAATTTCAATGCTCAAAATCTTTCAAAACTAATTCAGAATTTTTTTTTAAGGCTTCTCCAATCGAACAATTCTCAATCCATGCAATAATCCGTGTATATAACTCGGACACCCTATACATAGGAATCATCAAGAACTCATTGTATAATAAGTCACAATTATTTCTATAATTTAATTGACTCTCAATTTCATTCTTTAATTAAAAAAAAATATATAAAGAGATTGCCAATGTATATTTCAATTAAAACTGAGGAAACTCAATCGGTCGAAATATTTCCTCTTATTAATATAAATCATATAAATAAACAATATAATGAACAATACATCAAGAGAAGTATTGGATCAGGGTCGTCGAATTATTTCAAAAATAAATCCAATCAGATTATCAAAAAAAATATTGTAATGATAATGTAAATAAAAATATTTGATTGTACAAAATCCGAACTCGAAAGAATAATTAGGATCATGAACAAAAATAATCCAAAGTAGGAATCCAATAAAAAAAATATAGAATGAAAATGTGGGAGGAGGAAAAAACTAAATTTCGATTTTTCAAGGTCCGAATTCGAAAGAATGAGGATCGGGAACAAAAATCCAAAGTAGGAATCCAATTAATTAAAAAAAAATATAGAATGAAAATGTGGGAGGAGGAAAAAACTAAATTTTCGATTTTTCAAGGTCCGAATTCGAAAGAATGAGGATCGGGAACAAAAAAATCCAAAGTAGGAATCCAATAAAAAAAATATCTATAGAATAAAAATGTGGGAGGAGAACAAGTCAACAAAAAGCAAAATGGTAAAAATGTTGTAGTCAAAGCGGAGCAGAACAACGATCTATCCAACAATCTTTCACACACACAAAGACGGACGTAATACTCACTATTAACTAGTACAAAAATGTTCACTCACCTTATAAAAAATTACTTATTGTCACCCTTTACCTCCTCTTTACTGCTTAGCCAAATCCGTAAGTTGTTGTCTGACTTCATTCAACATTCACACGAATCGAGAAAATTGTTTGAATGCCTTATAACAACTATAATCTTTTTTTGGGGGGGGCTGCACACGTAGCTCAAGAGCCCAAGAAGGATTAGCTCCAAAAGATCCTAGCAATTTAGTTGACCAAAGGAACCACTAGATCATAAATGACCAACGTCTTATTTTTCAAGTTACAATAATCCAAATTGGCTTTTAATAAAGCGCCAAAGCATGCAATCACTGAGCTATGATGCGAACCTTCAAAGAAATAATATTTGACGTTATCTACTGTTATCCAATCGGCCTCTGAACAATTTTTTTGTCAATGTTACATAGCATACATCTTTCGCAAAGAATGCTCCATTCACCCACATTCGCATGCTACCAAAAAAACCAAGGTGAACAAAAGATAGTTCTTTAAAGAAAAATATTTGCCGATTATTCACAATTCTATTACTGTTTATAGATAACTTAATCATAGATTTAGGCTCAGTTTACTTTCCTTATTAATCCAAGGATGTTACCACCAAACCACTACTGATTCGGGAACGTGAGCTATAATATTTATAAGATAGCGGCCAAAAATATCTACTGTCTCATTAAGTCAGATCTTATTGTCATAGATAAATCTTATGATTGTTCCTCTGAACAATACAGGAACTAGCATGCTACTACTGCACTTCCCTTATTTTTTATTAGTCACCTTTAAAGGAAAATACCAGCAACACTTAGTCCAACTGGCCAACTACACATATTAAAAGGCACTATAACTCTGTTCTATTAGGCTTATTAGGAATAAGCATTCAATCATCAACTCACTAGTAGTACATTCTTGTACAATAAAATACTGACTATAAGTTCCGTTACCAATAACTTGATTAATATAATAAGTTATCTTTCCCATTTGAGGCATAACCTCTTAGAACTTTCTTAGTTCTTTCTTTGGAAAAAGTTACGGAATTCGTGCCTTTAAAAAAAATCCTTTAACCATATTTTCAAAAGAGAAAAAAAATAATAATATGAGTTTCGGCATTCAAACTAATTTTACTCGATACTCACTTGCTCCACTATACAGTCATTCTCTACGACGAAGAACAAGGCTGAACACAACAACTCCACCAGGAACAGACAGAACGGAGAACCTTCTCACGTTACGAAACAAAACGTTAAGACAAGCAACCAGCTGGCGTATCGAGGAGGAAGACTTGGAGGGGAGGGAACCGCGCTAATAGCGACTCACGAGAACTACCGAATTGAGTCATACATTGGCACTCTTCATTTTTTACTTTTTTTTTTTAAAACACCTCTTTAAAAGGATAAATATTAACCATTTTTCTTTTTCCTTATAAAACGATTAGAAGACTCTTTCAACATTTCTTTCATTTACATATTATCCAAATACTGACAATCTTATTTTACATTTCTTTCTTCCTTTTTTATTTTTATCTCTTTATATTGTAATGAAGCATCCGGGAATGGGAGTTACATCAACGACCGCAGGATGGTTTCTTTACAACCACCACCGGCCGAAAAAAAATTGCACAGCAATTTTCTCAAATCCTGGAAATCTAAAAATATAAAGAAAATAATAAACATCAATATATAATAAATATTTATAAATATTTTCACCTATAGAAATTTCAAAGGAATAACTATATATACTATCAATTAACAATACTAATAAATATTATTTAAAAATCCATAATTTAATTAACTTTGAATATTTATTAATTGAGAAATTTTATAAAATTCATGGCCATGAATTTATATTTTACAAGTATAAACAATTTTTCCAAATATTCGTAATGAAGAAAATGAATACATTATTTACAAATAAACACAATTTTTCCAGGAATTATACGATTGAAATTTACTAAATACAATAAACTAAATTAATTTTCAAATTTTTCCCATTCTGTTAATATTATTTCCAACTTCTTCAAGTCCTAATTTTTTCTCTCAATGCCGCGATTCTCGATAAACTTTTACTTCTGATACGTGGCTCTTACGATAAGATCCAGGACTGTCTTGCTCGTCTGAAACCAAAATAGTATTTGGAGTTAAGAATTTCCGGACAATCATAGGCCCAAACCACTTGTCGCTGAGGGACTTGGCTACCTGGTCTTTCAGGGACGATTTTACGTGAGACCTGATCAGGACCTTACTGCCGATTTCGAGGGAAACTTCCCTCCTTCTCTGTAACATTAATTTCTTCCTCTTACTCCAGGATTTCTCCATGTTTTCCAGAGCTTTCACCCACAGCTCTTGCGTAGATCTACCACCCAAATCTGTCTCAAAAATATTCCAACGAGCTTCTAAAGGGGTAGAAAAGGGACGTCCGAAAAATGCTTCAATTGGAGTCATCTTGAGACCTGAGTGCTCGCTAATATTAAGTGTAAACTGGAGATCCGGAATGAGGGTCGACCACATATTTTGCTTGTTGGCGAAATAAGCCCTGACCGATGATTTTAGGGTTTTTATGAATCTCTCTGAAATATTTCCCCCTGGATGATAAGGACTAAGTCTGATATGTTTTATGCCTAATCCAAACAGGTATTTCTTAAACGTTTCTGAAACAAACACAGAGGCGTTGTCAGTCGAGATAGCCTCCGGACAACCAACTCGACTGAAAATTTCGGTTAATTTGGAAATGATAGAGGCAGACGTTAAAGTACGCAACTTTTCTAATACAGTAAACCTACTGGCATTATCCACCCCTATCAAGATATACTTAAAACCTTTGGAATTAGGTAGTATACCAATTATATCTATCATCCAGTGCGCTCCAATTCTTTTACAATATTCAGAGACAAGCTGACCCATTTTCTTTTTATTGTCTTCTTTGCTGAGCTGACATCTATGGCAAGTTTGGACATATTCTTTCACTTCCTCCTTCATTTTTTCCCAAGTGAAGCATTTCATCAGCTTCTTTAACGTCCTGTATACCCCTGAATGACCACCCACCAATTTGTCCTGGTGGTAGTATTCAATCAGGACTTTTGTTAGATTCCTTGGTATAACGATCTTATAAGGATTATGGACCGAATTTGTCTTTCTCAAAAGAACCTTTTTATTGAGAATATGACCAGGAATATTCTCTCCATTATTTATTCGATCCTTGATGGCCTTCAAATTTGGGTCCTCGTCCTGAAGCTCATCAATTGTCCCTTGGACTAAAGGTAACTTCCAAGTATGCGCAAGTCTCAAATTGTTATTGAAGGCTGCTAAACCCAAAGGTCCCTCGACAATACTAAATTCAAAAGGGTCGTAAACTCTGGTCAATACGTCGGCCACTAAGTTATCGGCTGATCTTACATGTTTGATCTGGAAATCAAACTGACACAGGGTTTCGACCAGCGGGCCATATTTCATCAAACGCTTGGAATTGCTAAGAATCCAAGTCAGAGCTTTGTTGTCAGTTAATACATCAAATTCTTTTACCAGATAATTCCTAAACCTCGAGATCGTTTTTACTAAACTTATAAATTCGATCTCATAAATACTTCGATGTTTATCGGCCTCAGACAGTTTTCTGTTGTAGAACGCTACGGGTTGCATATCCCCAAGACTATTCATTTGAGACAGACAGCCGGCCACACTTTTCCCAGAACCGTCCACGTTAACGGTGAACCTTTTGTTGAGATCGGGAACCTTCAACACGATGTTATTAATCAAAATATCCTTAAGCTTATTCAGGATTCTTTGATGATCCTGAGTCCATACAAATTTCGAGTTAGTGGACTTCAACTCGCTCAGAGGACCCATTAGTTCCTGCATCTCTGATGCGAACTTCGAGTAATAATTAAAGAATCCAAGAATCCTCATTAGGCCTCGTCTATTTCTCGGAGGCGGAATGTTTCTAACTGCCGCAACTCGAGAAGGATCGATCTCCATTTGATCTCCTGATATTATGTAACCTAAATACTTAATCTTTTTATAAATAAACATACACTTATCAGGAGAAATGGTTACATTATATTTACGAAAACGTTCCATTACTTTCCTGATAGTTTCCTTGTGAGTTTCTAAATTTGATGAAGAGATTAAAACGTCATCAAAATAACATTTAACTCCCTCTACTTCAAGATCTCCAAGTATTTTACTCATTACCCTTGAAAGTATATTGCTCCCAGTCTTTATTCCTACTGGAACCCTATTAAATTGATATAGACCCTTTGGTGTCACGATCGTAGTGATGTCCCTTGAGCTCTTATCTAACTGGATTTGGAAATATGCTTTTCGTAAATCCAGCTTCGTATGAAATTGTTTATCAGCTAAACCAGTTAGAAATTCTTCCAAATTAGGTGATGGAAAAGGATCATTAACAATTAGCTCATTCGCTTTCACAAAATTCCCAACTATGCGATAGGTGTCATTTTTATTCCTAACTAGGAAACAACTACTCGCGTAATTAGAATGATCGACTTCTGTTAGGATACCCTGAGTTATCAACTCTTGTATTTGCTCATCAAAAATTTTCTCCTTATTTCTTGGTATTGGGAAAGGAGTCTGTTTGAAAGGTTTTTCTTCTGACAAATATAAATGACCATAATAATCCTTTATGCATCCTACCCTTTCACAGATCACATCATCATATTCCTTTGTGATCGAGTCTATGAACGATATAACACTTGGGTCTCGATATTTCCAAGTTTCATCAAAATTATGGTTTTTCACCTGTATTTCATCTTGGTTTTTCACCTGCTTTGATCGTCTCGGTTTGGTTTGTTTTTGAGGGATAGTTTCACTAAAATACTTTTTGTTCCTATTCACCAACGAATGAAACTTCTCGGCTAATTCAATATCTACGTCGGAAGCTTCGGATTCACTGCCTTCCCAACTCATAATTGATTTCTTCTTTTCATCTTCTTGCTGTTTCTTCTCTAAAGTCTTAGCCTCATCGTTAGTATCTTCTTTAACACCGACAATATTGCAATCCTTTGTAGCCCTCTTGGTTCTATTCTTCTTCTTTCTTTTCCTCTGTGGTAACGGTTTATTTGTTGAAGACTTAGCAAATTCTTCTCCCAGTACCGGATCACTTCTACCGTTAACATCATCCTTCGACTCCAGGGAATCCAAGTTGATTGCTGATACCATGGCCAAGTCTACTGATGGTTGAGATTTTCCACTGTTCACAATAAGTTCCTTATCATCTATCTTCTTCCCCATCTCGGATAGAACACCGGAAGTATTCAAAGTCTCATTTTGATTCTCGAAAGAAAGAGCGGAATTACGTCTATCACTGTTAGATGGTGCACACTTAATTAGATTTTTAAGTTCCAAAAGCTGTTCTGAACTAGGCACATTAATCGTTAAAAGTTGATCCTCTATTTGATTTAAGTCGAAGTCACATTGCACTCCTTTACTTGAAGATCCCGACGAATTAATATCGGCTCGAAAATATAACGATGTTTGTCCAAATTCACCTCGTTTGTCATTCTGATTCATCCTTAATTTCTTGTCCTGAGATCTTTGCTGGTTAGCCCAAACTCCAGACCTTAATCTACTTTCATTTCCTCCAACAGAATATTGCTGAAAGAAAAGCCGAACTCTCTTCTTACCCTGATTCAAAATCATGATTCGGTTATGATAGTCCAAAACTACTTGATTGGATTGAAGAAAAGGCATTCCCAGTAAGCAATCACACGGCAACTTGGACACTACTCGAAAAGTTATTACCTGGAAAAATCCAGATAAATTCACGTTCAAAACTATTTCTTCGTTCGTAATGAATTCATGCCCCGACGTAGCATTCACTAACCTCTCATCAACTTTCCGAATAAATTGTTCCACATTACAGCGTTGCACCAAATCTTTCGCCACTAGATTGAAACTAGAACCACCATCGACACAGATGTTAGCAAAAACGTCATTAACTTTCCCGGACACAAAGGTTGCCACCATGCCGTCCAACTCCGAAGGAATTTTCTTGAAATGTTTTTTATTTTTCTCAACCGGACGATCGTTAGATTTAAAATTACTCCTTGGAAATAACGAGTCCCTACATGCCTCGCTCATTAAGCCCGATTTACAATTACGATTAACATATCCTGATTCCTTAGTATTTTTAAAGGCATTCTTAAGTTCTGATCCCTTACTGGTCAATGCTGAAATTTGTTTTCCCTTAGAAGTTCCAACTAATTTATGATACTCTACTTCCTCCCGATGTCTTTGAACAAAGTTTTCAGAAATATTTAAAAGTTCTACTCTAGTAGAAGGAAGATAATAGTTCAGCATTTTAAATTTCACACTAGGGTTAAGCCCATCTAAAATGATCTTGGTTAATTGAGATTCCTCATAAGTTAATCCCAAAATTTTCATCGCGATCATCGTTGATTTCACATAGTTATCTACATATTCATTCAGCCTTTGCTTTCTATAAACCCTTTCGCTAATCAGCATATGAGCAGTTATAGGCGTTACAAATTTACTAAACATAATTTGCCTAAAGGTATCCCAATCTAAATTTTGGCTCATAGCATCGGTCACAACTCTCAATACAGAACCTTCACACTTGGTCATTAATATAGATAAAATCATCCCAAAGGAATAACTATGATCCATCAAAGTTTCTTCTATCTTAAACAAAAGTTCAAAAATCTTTAAACTACATTTACCATCTATTTTCTTCAAATCACAAAATAATTCCTCAAGAAATTTCACCGAACTCGCATAAGTATACTTTACAATTAGTTTTTGTTCCAAGTTTCTTTCAAAACGATGTGGATCTAAAACCATTTCATTATTACTACTAGAATCTCTGACATTAGTACGATCACCGACATCTCTCCTATATAAATTATTACAATCAACTCTAGGCGTTGAATTTCTAATCTGGGTAACCCTACGATAATAATTCCCTAAATTAATATATCTATTGTCAACTCTTTCATTAGGGTTTACATTTCGCTCAAGGGGAACACCTGAATATCTATTATTATGATAAGGTTCCGCAAAAGAAACATGATGCTGATCCGATATCATTGGTTGAACATTAGACGCATTTGCCATTCGGCTAAACCCATATGAAATACTGGAAGCATGCGAAGCTTCGCCCGAAGGATTGGGAAAATTTTGCGGAAAATGCCTTACATCAATACTTTCCCTACATGGCGGGGTTAAACTCATATTCACGTTACCAAAATTTGAAAATCTTTCAGAACCACTCTGACCGGTTGCATCTAGAGTCACATATTCCATCTCTGGTATGTTAATACTAATGTAGTCTCTATTAGAACTCATATTTAAATCAAACAAACAAAGCAAAAATATGAAACAATATACAAAAAAATAATTCATAAATACACTAAATTCTAACTACACTACACTACACAAATAATGGAAATCGATCGAACGCATGTCACAGACAATCAAATTCAAAATCCAGGAAGAAGTTGGAAAAAAAAATTTGTAAGTTATTTTGCTTTATAATAATTTAAGAACTCCGAAGTAAATTATACACAAAAGGGTAAATAGGTAATATTCAATCAATCTATTTAATTTTCTCATATATTATAACCAAATGATACTTCACAAAATAAAGATGCTTTCCCTTTTTATTTTTTTTTTTTTTGAAAAATGGTCTTAACGTTTTGCTTACTAATTGTAACGCTCCTGTCCCCCCGGGCAAGAACCGGAGAGAATTCAGAATAAAAATAAAATATAAATAAATTAATCCTGAGCTCCGCCCAGTAATCCCCTAGAAGACGGAACTAGTGATGAAGGATCTCAACGCTTCTATCTATTCAAGTTGGTTACTACTCATATGAAATCATCCAATACTTCTCTTAAGAAAAACTATATATATACATATTCAAATATATAAGAAATAACGAGACAAATTTCAATCTTGAATAACAATTTATTTCAATAGTGGGAAGTGTATATGTACCAAAACGTTTGAATGATGCATATACACCATATAGACCAACAACAATAAATAATTAATAAAAAATTATATATATATGAATATCCGTGCTCATTTAAGACATCAATGCTGAAATCTGACTATAAATATATATATATATGTATCTTATTTTCTATAAAAATCTGAATAATGAATTTAATATTTCATAAAGGAACGATTCTATTCTCTCTTAATTGACTCTAATTTGAATTTAAATTGTAATTTCATTCGACTTTCAAACTATCAAAGTCCAAGCTCTGAGTCAAATTCTAATACAACGCTATATTTCTGTAATCACAAAATAATTTAATCAGTCTTAGTTTAATAAAAATTAATTTCAATGCTCAAAATCTTTCAAAACTAATTCAGAATTTTTTTTTAAGGCTTCTCCAATCGAACAATTCTCAATCCATGCAATAATCCGTGTATATAACTCGGACACCCTATACATAGGAATCATCAAGAACTCATTGTATAATAAGTCACAATTATTTCTATAATTTAATTGACTCTCAATTTCATTCTTTAATTAAAAAAAAAATATATAAAGAGATTGCCAATGTATATTTCAATTAAAACTGAGGAAACTCAATCGGTCGAAATATTTCCTCTTATTAATATAAATCATATAAATAAACAATATAATGAACAATACATCAAGAGAAGTATTGGATCAGGGTCGTCGAATTATTTCAAAAATAAATCCAATCAGATTATCAAAAAAAATATTGTAATGATAATGTAAATAAAAATATTTGATTGTACAAAATCCGAACTCGAAAGAATAATTAGGATCATGAACAAAAATAATCCAAAGTAGGAATCCAATAAAAAAATATAGAATGAAAATGTGGGAGGAGGAAAAAACTAAATTTCGATTTTTCAAGGTCCGAATTCGAAAGAATGAGGATCGGGAACAAAAAAATCCAAAGTAGGAATCCAATAAAAAAAATATCTATAGAATAAAAATGTGGGAGGAGAACAAGTCAACAAAAAGCAAAATGGTAAAAATGTTGTAGTCAAAGCGGAGCAGAACAACGATCTATCCAACAATCTTTCACACACACAAAGACGGACGTAATACTCACTATTAACTAGTACAAAAATGTTCACTCACCTTATAAAAAATTACTTATTGTCACCCTTTACCTCCTCTTTACTGCTTAGCCAAATCCGTAAGTTGTTGTCTGACTTCATTCAACATTCACACGAATCGAGAAAATTGTTTGAATGCCTTATAACAACTATAATCTTTTTTGGGGGGGGGGCTGCACACGTAGCTCAAGAGCCCAAGAAGGATTAGCTCCAAAAGATCCTAGCAATTTAGTTGACCAAAGGAACCACTAGATCATAAATGACCAACGTCTTATTTTTCAAGTTACAATAATCCAAATTGGCTTTTAATAAAGCGCCAAAGCATGCAATCACTGAGCTATGATGCGAACCTTCAAAGAAATAATATTTGACGTTATCTACTGTTATCCAATCGGCCTCTGAACAATTTTTTTGTCAATGTTACATAGCATACATCTTTCGCAAAGAATGCTCCATTCACCCACATTCGCATGCTACCAAAAAAACCAAGGTGAACAAAAGATAGTTCTTTAAAGAAAAATATTTGCCGATTATTCACAATTCTATTACTGTTTATAGATAACTTAATCATAGATTTAGGCTCAGTTTACTTTCCTTATTAATCCAAGGATGTTACCACCAAACCACTACTGATTCGGGAACGTGAGCTATAATATTTATAAGATAGCGGCCAAAAATATCTACTGTCTCATTAAGTCAGATCTTATTGTCATAGATAAATCTTATGATTGTTCCTCTGAACAATACAGGAACTAGCATGCTACTACTGCACTTCCCTTATTTTTTATTAGTCACCTTTAAAGGAAAATACCAGCAACACTTAGTCCAACTGGCCAACTACACATATTAAAAGGCACTATAACTCTGTTCTATTAGGCTTATTAGGAATAAGCATTCAATCATCAACTCACTAGTAGTACATTCTTGTACAATAAAATACTGACTATAAGTTCCGTTACCAATAACTTGATTAATATAATAAGTTATCTTTCCCATTTGAGGCATAACCTCTTAGAACTTTCTTAGTTCTTTCTTTGGAAAAAGTTACGGAATTCGTGCCTTTAAAAAAAATCCTTTAACCATATTTTCAAAAGAGAAAAAAAATAATAATATGAGTTTCGGCATTCAAACTAATTTTACTCGATACTCACTTGCTCCACTATACAGTCATTCTCTACGACGAAGAACAAGGCTGAACACAACAACTCCACCAGGAACAGACAGAACGGAGAACCTTCTCACGTTACGAAACAAAACGTTAAGACAAGCAACCAGCTGGCGTATCGAGGAGGAAGACTTGGAGGGGAGGGAACCGCGCTAATAGCGACTCACGAGAACTACCGAATTGAGTCATACATTGGCACTCTTCATTTTTTACTTTTTTTTTTTTAAAACACCTCTTTAAAAGGATAAATATTAACCATTTTTCTTTTTCCTTATAAAACGATTAGAAGACTCTTTCAACATTTCTTTCATTTACATATTATCCAAATACTGACAATCTTATTTTACATTTCTTTCTTCCTTTTTTATTTTTATCTCTTTATATTGTAATGAAGCATCCGGGAATGGGAGTTACATCAACGACCGCAGGATGGTTTCTTTACAACGGATCGAGCCCGGATACCGTAATACTATAGCACTTGACCAACTTCTTCCTAAGTCCAATATTGAGCCTGCTAGTTACGAGTGATCTATTCTTATTGAATGCTTCTTTGGCTATTGCTATATTCTTGGCCTAATCTCTTTGGTGTAGTAAACGTCTCTCGTCAAAATACTTCCCAGATACTTAAAACTATCGACCTTCTCAAGTTCTCTTTTTTTCACTCTGACCCGTAAAGGCACATTTTCACTGAATATTCTCATGACTTCAGACTTCTCAATGTTGATTTCAATTCCATATAGTTTCCCAATGTCAGCTATTTTATCAATCATCTGTAATCCTTCGTCGGTTTTAGCTATAATAACCGTATCATCTGCATACCTGATCTTGTTAATGATCTGCGCTTCACTCTTGAATCCAAAATTTCCATTAAGGTTTCTTTCATGTAAATGTTGAATAATTGTGGTGACATACAATATCCTTATCTGACTCCTCTTCCAATCTCTACATTATTGGTTTCTCCTTCATTCAACTTCACTGGTTGTCCTATGTACAGAATTCGAATGAGTCGTCGGTCTCTCCAATTGACTACGATTTCTATAAGTATTTTCAGAAGTTTCGTCCAATTAACCCACTCAAAAGTTATGGAACCATAAAATAATTTCTATCCTTGGGAGTTTCTAAGTAAGACTCTAAGACAATTACTCAAGATATTACCACAATGGTATCATAGTACTATTTCTATGTATAATTAATCACATCGTAAACTTTTTAAAAGATGTGTCATATCGGAAGTTGATGGGTTTTTGAAGGAGCTGAGGAAAGAGACGAAAACAAGACGTTTGTCAAATCTATTAACAAAAGAATTCGCAGGGTTAATGAAATTTATAATATTTACAATATTCAATCAAGGTCTAGAAAGCAAAGAAAAACCATATTCTGTATTCTAATTAGAATCGCGCAGGTGGGACTTGCAATATCGTAATTTTAATAGCTACGTCAGTTCGGTCTTCCGTTGGCCCACACGAAACTCTTGAACAAAAGCGAATGTTTGAATTCTATTTCTTGCAATTAATAGCTAGAGTGATTATTTTGGCCAAGTTCGTTAGTAGAGTCAATCCGTTAACATCTTAACATGTAACAGTAACAGTCCGTCCGTTAGTCGACACAATAAATCTTGAACGAAAGCTAGTTTTTAAATACTGTATTTTACTTTTTGGAAATAGAAAGCTAAAGTGATTATCTTGGCCGAGTTCGTTAATGAAGTCAATCCGTTAACATCTTAACAGGTAACGGTAACTTACTCCGTCCGTTAGTCGACACAATAGATCTCGAACGAAAGCTAGTTTTTAAATTCTGTATTTTACTTTTTGGAAATAGAAAGCTAAAGTGATTATCTTGGCCGAGTTGTTAATAAGGTCAATCCGTTAACATCTTAACGGGTAAGGGTAACTTAGTCCATCCGTTAGTCGACACAATAAATCATGAACGAAAACTAGTTTTTAAATTTTGTATTTTACTTTTTGGAAATAGATAGCTAAAGTGATTATCTTGGCCGAATTCGTTAATAAGGTCAATCCGTTAACATCTTAACATGTAACAGTAACAGTCCGTCCGTTAGTCGACACAATAAATCTTGAACGAAAGCTAAGTTTTTAAATACTGTATTTTACTTTTTGGAAATAGATAGCTAAAGTGATTATCTTGGCCGAATTCGTTAATAAGGTCAATCCGTTAACATCTTAACATGTAACAGTAACAGTCCGTCCGTTAGTCGACACAATAAATCTTGAACGAAAGCTAGTTTTTAAATTCTGTATTTTACTTCTGTATTTTACAATATATAACTAAAGTTATCTTGGCCGAGTTCATTAATCTAGTCAATCTGTTAACAATCTTAATGGGTAACGGTGACATAATCTGTCCGTTACTCCACATGATAACTCTTGAAAGATTGTGAATTTTTGGAATCTGATTTTTTTTAATAGCTAGAGCAGTGGTTCTCAAACTTTCCGATAACGTGGACCCCCTGTTCATTCGGAAAGTGATCTGCTGACATCCTTGCAATGCTATCTGAAATTTCACATGTTATAAAAATTATACTAATTAGAATTATACTGACAAGTAAAAGATGAAGAAAATATGATGCAATAAGTAATTTATTCTAAAGATACATAATTGTTTGCTAATGAACGAAATTTCAATTGAAAATGCAGTAACTTTCAAGACTGAAAATTCAATGACGTTTTATTTATTTATTTATTTATTCATTTATTTTTATTTTTTTAAATTTTTTGTTAAAAGAAATCCACTTCAGAAACAATGTTCTCAAATGTGGGATCACTAATATGCGGAATGAAATTCTTTGTGTTTTTCCATAATAGCATTGAAATCTGTAATAAGTTTTGTCAGCATCAATCTTAGGTCCGATTCCACATTAAGATGATTTCGCTTTAAGGTTTTAACACTGTTAAGGGCAGAAAAGGTCTGCTCACGTAAGTAAGTGGTAAGGAAAGGCATAAAATGTTGCAATACCTTCCTAGACAAACTCTTCATACAACGCACACGGAACCAAACGCTACAAAGCCCATTTTCTCTGAAAACGTTTTTTCCATCAAGTATCACAGGATCGTTCTAATAGCTATTCTTGTTCTGTGTTAGAGAGATTCATATCTCGTATGTCATGGGTTTCTACATTAGTGTAGGGATTTTCAATCCAACCATTTCAATCCAATCCAACCACTGTGGACAGGGAAATATTCTCTAAAACTTGCAGCTAATGCTCTCAAGTGTTCTACAAGTGTTTTGTGTATTTCAGCAGGGATCTTTTCACCTGAAGAATCAATAAAATCCTGAAGGTTTGGAAATGATGAATAGTCATTGTTTTGTACTCGCGCTACCCACAGCTGCAGTTTCTTAATCTTAAAAACATTTCTTGCATAACAGCTGAGAGTTCCATTTTATTACAACACATTTTAATTTTTATCTCCAAGCTCCATTTTTAGAACCACTGAGCTAGAGCAATTAACTCGGTTGAATTAGTTAATTAAGTCAATACGTTTAACACTTTCATGGGTAACGATGACTTTAACAGTGGCTATCCACATCCGATTTTCTACTATTGAAACAGAAGTAGTAGAAATTATACACATTGGCGTTAGATGGAAGCAAATATTATCCAGCAGCTGACATCTACCGGACAAAATTGTAGCTTTTAATATGCGATCAATTGTACTGTTTACCAGAGTTTATTACAGTGTTTACGAATTACCAGTACATTTGCCAATTTTTCAACAATTCTTATTATAATTCACTACATTAATCATCTATCTGCTTTAGCCTACAAAAAATAAGCTTGGTATGTAATCCTAAAATAGTTCATTTTGTTTTTACAATTGAAGAATATAGATAGATAGATAGATAGATAGATAGATAGATAGATAGATAGATAGATAGATAGATAGATAGATAGATAGATAGATAGATAGATAGATAGATAGATATAGATATATACAAGGGTAGATCCAAGGGGAGCTAAGTGGCTTGACGCTCAGGTTTACACTGGATAAAATGGGCCTCAATTCAGCTTTACACGGGATAAAACGGCAAATTATGGTTTAGCCCCTCCGTTGGTCATATCCTGGATCCGCCACTATATATATATATATATACTCTTTCTACAACTTTTATATATTTAAAAAGTACATTCTAAATCTCTGTGATGAAAATATTCAATATAAACCTATTGCAAACAAATCTCTGTTTTCTGCAGCGCAGACGTTTTTTTTTTTAAACCAATTAGCCGCGTTATGCAAGTTATTCCTGTAGAATATTCCCTATTAACTTTATCTGAGTGTTCTGCCCAAAGGCAGGTTCTGGCCCATTTACCTAGCATGAGTAGGTGAGACTACTAAACGAGTAAAATAGAGAAAAGGAAATCAGTTTTCCATGTAATACTAAGACGTATAAGGATATCTAGAAATCGGGAAGCTAAAGTGAAGGGATATATTGAGTGTTAGGAATAGATGATTCTACGTATATCATATACAAGAAGCGAGTAATTATGACTTCGTTACACAGATATTCTTTCGCACAATATTGCACTGAATAAATTAATTCTCTAATATATTTTAGGTACGTTTGACAAAGGCGATATTATTTTCGTGAAATTCCCATTTGTTGTGTCGCCAAGAATAATTTAAGAAAATTACAATTTAGAATTCCTTAGAAAATATTGTCTCATCCTTTCCCGCCGATTTAGTAACTACAGATAAACTATTAGTGCACGGAGTCCCGGGTTCGATTCCTGCTGAGACAACATTAAAAATTTGAACGCATTAAACTGGTTCGGTTTCCAACTTAAGCTGTAAGGCCACGTCTTATATAGTGTCGGTGCTGAAAAGCGACGCAAATCTTCAATACACAACAACAAGAAACAAAGAAAATAGTAATAACAATCAGTACTCGAAATATTTTCTTCTGAGCTAGGCGTCTATTTTGGAAAACAAGCATTATAATAATACAAATCCAATTTGATACACAGCCCTCCATCTTTTGACTTTAAATTAGTTAGACGCCATATTCGTATTTGCAATCACCATGTCGATCTGGCGACAGGAACTTTTAGATCTCTCCTGGTAACAATAATAATCTTAAAATTCGACGCTGAACATCGGAGAATAAAACATTTTAAAATGTCGTTGCAAGAAGGAACGAAATCTACTTTTCAGTTTGTACACAAGAAATGTACTCGTTAAGTCATTTTTTTTAAAAAAAGTTTTAGTGAATAACTGAATAACTTTAAGGCAGTAAAAGATATCAAAAAGGTAGGAAATGAGCAATGTACATAACAATATTCTCCTTTCTCTCATCAACTATAGGTTGTCGGCATCATGGAAATTTAAAATTTTTCTCTCCCTTGATAAGATCTCTTCTTCGTAATTGCATCTAGATATTCTATCCTTGGTTTTCCATTTCCTGGTTTTCCTTCTGCCTTTCCCTCTATCAACACAATGATACAATCGGAATACCGAATAATATGTCCAAGCATGCTGTTTCTTCTTTTTCCTATTATCTTCATGATCTGTCATTCCTCATTTGCTTCATGTAGTACGTCTTTATTCCTTTTCCTTTCCGTCCATGATATGCGCAGCATTCTGCGCCAACACCATATTACAAATGGTTTTAATTTGGATATTTCAGCTTTTTTCAATGTGGACGTCTCTGATCCATAAAGCGCCACGCTCCATACCAGAGTCTTAATAAGTCGTTTTCGAAATCCAATTACACATTTGTTGATATTACCAGTCCTTTTTTTCCTATTGAATGCTTGTTTAGCCTGTGCTACTCTGGAACTTAAATCTTTTTCACTTCTTCCGTCCAAGGATATTAGACTTCCTAAATAGTCGTTTACGTCTAATAGATGGTACGTTTTAACGTCTTCGATTTTCTCTTCATCTAGGCATACGTTTGCCCCTTCCTATCTTGCTCTTAAGCACTTTATCACTTTGATTTTCTTCTTATTGATTTTCATTTTTTTTCTTTTTAAGTTGGTCGTTCAGATTTGAAAGTGCTTCCTGCGAACCCTTTTCGTTCTCCGTACAAAACAATATGATATTTAAGAAACTATTTAGAAACTTGTTCTCATAGCCAGAAGTTAAGGTGTGCAATTAGGGTGTCATAATGTTGGGAACCCAAATTTATACTTTCGAAAGCAGGGTCCTCATTTAGGGGGAGCAGGAGGGGACAATTGTCCCCCCTGAGTTTCATACACACACACCTATTAGAAAGACAACGTATGGCGAAGCATCTTTGGAACTGAATAGAGATTATGTTAATTGTTAATTTGTTTGTTCTTTAAATGACTGATCTTAAGATATTGAAGAACAATGATCAAAATATCAATAATGCATGACTACAGTTGAAGTATTTAGTAAATATAGGATACGCTTCCGTGCTTTTCCATTTGTGCTCACAATATGAACCATGGGTGTAACTAACACACGGATATAGTTTTCAAATGACTTGAAAATGTACAGCGCCAAAAGATCAGAGTCTAGAATGACGTTTTTTCAAGAAATAGTAATAAAAAAGAGGAAGTTTACAGTCATATGAATCGTGCAAGTGTTTTCTTTAATATTTATTGTGTCTAAACATTACGTTAGATAATGTCTAGAGTACTTATAAGAGCTCTAGGCACAAACGATCTAACCATTGTAGTACATTCAATGTTCCCTAGTGCGGATCTAACCGGAACCTTGTGCACGCGCGCTATAGTACACACTAGACTAATGGAGATGTACATCTACTTATCCCCCCTCTCTCTCTTTATATATATATATATATATATATATATATATGAAATGACGTCCCTCGAAAGATCTTGAAAACAATTATTAATTCATGGAATTAATTATAGCATTTCGCAGACATTCTGGCTTACTTTATAAAGTTTTGAGTTCTTCATTTCCTTTAAGTTATTAATTGTTCATTTCTTATAAACAAACAACGTAGGGGTAAGTTTAGCGGAATGTAAATTTATGAATACAATGGCCCTGTCGGTACGAGGATATCAGTCGCTGACAATCGAGCAAGTGTAATGTAAATTTCTTTCTCAATAACTATTTCATATGAAATTGTACGCATGCGCAAAGAAGATTAAAGTAACACCGGGGTAACGCTACTCCCGACATAATGCCCTATCTCATGACAGATTTTGACTAACCCACTCTCTTTCCATCTTAAAGCAGCATCTCTACTGACCGTACAATAGGATAGGGCTCTGAGTAACCACTCTCTCTTCACCTCATGAACAAACGCTTCCAATTTTTATTTTGTGAATAGTACTTCACAACATATGTTTCTGCGTCAAAATAAAATGTTCATAATTAAAAAGAAAAACTTTCTGCGATCTACCAAAAACGCCCCGCGACCCACACTTTGAGAAACACTGCTCTAGAGATAATTACTTTATCAGTGAGTCATTGCGAATGATACACTTCAAAATGAAACTAAAAGTTTTTTGTTAGATTTCATTATATCACAGTTACCGCCTTTGACATTAAATTATGAGCTTTCTGTACATTTATTTTAAACATAAATTTAATAATTTTCTAATAAATGTGGTTGCTAGCTTTGTAATTATTGAAATGTATCTATGGAAACTTTGGAGGAAAATAAACAGTGAAGATGTAACAAAATTATCAGTAATTCTTAATGAAATTTGAAGCGACTAGCACTGTGGCGAATTTTCAGTTTTTAGCTAAATTTTCTGGATATCATCGTCTTTTTTAAATATTCCAGTAAATAACTTGTGCACCATATTCTATACTTTGGAATTTTCAAAATGTTTTATTATGGTGATTTATACAACTAGCTAATAATACTCACTATCTTCCAACATGTATCGAAATTACTACAGTGCCTTAGGTGTTTCACCCCGAGCAACATCTACGGAGATTCAAGCTGCATTCACAAGACTTGCCCTGCAATATCATCCGGATAGGAACAAGACGCCAGGGGCTGCTGAGAAATTCAAGCAAATCTCTGAGGCTTACGACGTGCTCACGAACATTGATAGACCTGATCTCTATAGTTCTTTCCAGATGAGCAACTACAAAGTTCCAACATCTTATGAGAATCCATATTCATCTTATAATCCATACAGGAGCTATGAAGCTTGTAGGTATCCAGCTGATCCTAGAGTAGTGTGCTCTCAATGCTATGGACCAAAAGAGCCCAATATATATCCTGCGCCTATATATTATAACGCGAATGGTATTCATTGCTGTGCTAAACCTGAGTTCGTTCCTTGTAACATCAGCATGAATCCTTACAATCAGATTTCATTTGACCAATCATCAACACCCATATACCCGACGGTAAAGCAATCTGATTTCTTTGTGGAACGTGTGTTGATTTATCTTTTAGCTTGTTTGTATGTAGCTCATATATTAAAAGCATTGGATGTGTAGCAATGGGCAATAACTTGAAAGAGTTTTGCATATTTCTATCAATCTTGACGTGCCTCAGAAAATTGTAATGGTTTTACCAGCATCTAATGTAAATTGTCATTTCGTTGGTTGGTCTTTAATAAATTAGGTTTCACAAGATTAGAATTTTCTGTTTATGTCCGTCAACTAACAAGAGTTAAAACATTTACACTGCAAATGGCACTCAAGGTCAGTGAAAATTCAAACTCTACACAAACTATCAGAGAGATAAAGTTTTGTTTCTTTACTTAAGTTTAGCTTTTCTCAGCACTGAAGCTAAATGAGATGTGGCAGTTTAAATTGAATCCAAACTATTGTAATAATTTGCGATTTTAATGCTCGCCCACCTGAATCGAACCCGGAACCATCTGTACCAAAGATGTTAGTATTATCACGATTGTCAATACTTAGCAACTATGTTAAAAATAATAAATTAGCTGTGTGAAACAAATTATTTTGTAGAATATACTTATTTTTTTCTTTTTAACAAAGATAAGGCAAGTATCCTTCAGAGGAGTGGTTCTCAATCGATGTGCCTAGAGATTTGATTTGTGTGCCACAAATCTTTCGAGTTGATGTGACAATGAAGGTAAATAATAGATCAAAATAGTATAGTTCCATATATATTTGAAAAAGGGAGCAAGAATATATTCCGCACAGCCTAAATATACTTGTTTTCGACAGTGTAGAAGGTAACAAGGGCTCACTCACGGAAGGAAGTGTCCACGAAAGTGGACTATCCTCCCTTCAAAAAAAAAAAAAAAAAAAAAAAAAAAAACGTAACTAGACAGATATTTGTTCACATTCTTAAGAAAATAAACTTGTTTTCATGGAAAAATTATTGATATGTCGATGTGTAGTTTGCCACGATGTTATTTGACACAATATGATATTGGTGTTGTTTATCACAGTATTTTCATTGCGGATTTATCAGATCTCATCATCTTGAAGATTGACACATGCCTAATGCAAACATTATGGGTTGCCAGGAGCCTCTATTTTTGATTACTTGCGAATAAGTGGTAATCTCGCCTTCGGGACAAGGGTCTCATATTGTCTCGCTGCTGATAAAGAACATTAAATAAGCAAACGAACACAAAATGTCCAAATTTCCCGATAGCTTCATAATTGACATAATTGCATTTTCTCCTATAACGAAATTCTTAATATTAATTCCCGTTCTATTCTTCCGTTACACTATGTGACTAAAGAACCATGTTGTATGTACTCAAGAAATATATAGATAATAATTCTGGCTGTTACAGGAGCAGGAAAAGTTACAAAATGTCAATTGTAACGACGATGCGCAACTGCAAATGTTAATTTATGAAGTGCAAAGCTGATCTGATGAAGCCCTTCTGTTAATTATAACTCGTTCTAATATATTCTAAAGCGTTTCTAACATTTGAATATATTTTTAATTGCGCTTTTAAAACTAATTTGAGTATGCTGAATCTAATAAACTGTTTCGTAACATATCTGTTTATGGGGTTAAGAGAAAAATGACCTCAAAGTTGGACTCTGAACTCTCGTTTATGGCAGTGTTAAAAGTGCCAAAGCGGGAGAGTTAGAATGTACACTCAAGATTAAGTGTTTTGTATCTGAATTAATCATTTGAATAAAATTTAACGTAATCTGATTTTAAAATGATTCACACAGTCCAATTGTTTTGTTTTTAGTTTTAACACAGTATGGCAGTAACATACATGATTTTAGGTTACTACACAATAGATAAAATCTGTTGTTTAACAGCGTGTTTTTCACATATAGTACATAAATAAATAAATAATCTATTTCAGCAGAAAAAAACTATACACTTCATCAGGCTGAAAAGAAACTACAGAGCTTCCAGCGCTACAAATCTCAATTGTCTCAAAAACTACTAATGAGAATTTACCTTCAGACATGCCATTCTGTTCACTTCGTTTGAGTAATAACTGCAGGATAACATGATTTATTTTAAGAAATTGGAGGGAGAAAATTTAGTGCGGTAGCCCCTACCTTTTATTGGTTTTACAAGTAGCATATGTGTCACTGTTAGGATTATGTACGTCACTGCGAGGAGTATTATGTTACTGTTAGGAGTATTGTATTATTGTTAGAATAGTGTTTATCACTCTTAGAAGTATTTGTATTACTGTTAGAAGAAATTTAATAACATTAGCTACAGTCTGCTCTTTAACAGTGTGTATTTTTCATATAAAGTAAATAAACAAATAATCTATTCCAACAGACAGCACATAAATAAACAAATAATACGTAAATAAATAATCAATTCCAGTCGATAGTACATAAATAAATAAATAAATAAGTAAATAAGTAAATAATGTATTCCAGTCGACAGGACATAAAACAAATAAATAATCTATTCCAGCCGACAGTACATAAAAATTAATATATTGCAGCAGACAGTATATAAACAAATAAATAATCTATTCCAGCTTACAGTACATAAATAAATAAATAATCTATTCCAGTCAACAGTACATAAAAATAAATAATATATTCTAGCATACAGTACATAAATAATAATATATTTCATCAGACAGTACATACATGCATAAATAATCTATTCTAGCCGACAGTACATAAATAAATAAATAATCTCTTCCAGCAGACAGTACATAAATAAATAATATATTCCAGCAGACAGTACATAAATGTATAAGTAATCTATCCCAGCCGACAGTACATAAATGTATAAATAATCTATTCCAGCAGACAGTACATAAATGAATAAATAATGTATTCCAGCCGACAGTACATAAATAAATACATAATCTATTCTTGCAGACAGGGCATAAATAAATAATTAATCTATTCTAGCAGACGGTAAATACATAAATAAATAATCTATTCCAGCAGACAGCACACAAATAAATAAATCTATTATAGCAAACAGTTCATAAATAAATAATGTATTCCAGCAGACAGTACATAAATAAATAAATAAATTCCAGCAGAACAAAAACTATAAACATAATCAGATTGGCAATAAACGACAGAGCTTTCAGCGCCACAAAATTCAATTTTCTCAGAAACTAAGCATCAGAACTTACCCTCAAGTGTGTCATTCTGTTCAGTTCGATGTGAACTGTTGATTGATGTATGTCGCGATTATTATAGTTATACAAAAATTAAGGATTAAAAGTTAATCATAACTTTGTGTTATTTTTATACCTCATTAAGCATATTTTATATTTATCATCTTTGTGGTGTAAAAACATCGTGTGCGTGGGTTTTCTGGTGGTTCTCCCGCCACTTTATTCATTCCACAATTTTATTCATTTCTCATCACCGTCTTTTTTAGCCTAGCCGGCATAATCGTGGGACGCAAAACTAAAAGATTTAATTTCATTTCATTTATGTTTATCATCTGGCTGGTGCTATAATGGAAACCTTGATAAGTACATACTTTAGCCTCAGTATGATCTTAATAAATGGAATAGCAATTTTTAAATTTGCCTAAAAATGATTTTGGCAAGTTTTCCGGAAACTACGCAATAGTATTTACGTTCATCTATGTTATTTATGTCAATTCACTGAGATCTATTGATTGTATGTCTTGTTTTTGCACAACTTTATACGTTAAGCTGTTATCATTAAGGCCCGGATTTTTGTTTTTACATACTTTTTCCTTTGTATGTACGCTGGTGAAAATATGAAATGTTCGCAAATTACGAAGTAAGGAGCCATTTAAACCACAATCACGTTACATATTTTTACATATTTTGAAGTCTGTTATATATTTTCCGTCTACTGTACATATTTTTACATAAATTCAGTTTCCTTGCTCCTTTTCGCTAATTTTCTTTAAATAATACGCAAATAAAAATAGGCCTATATATGGAACAATAATTCAAAAAGTACTTTATTTAATTGTCTGTATTTTTTCTCTCACTTTGTTCAACCGATTTGCATTGCGGGAAAGCTGAGTTAAAACAAATCGTACACTCTACAATATGCAATGAAACATCGTCAGTTACAGTATGGCTTCCAATCCTTAAAAAAAAGGAAAAAACGGTTTATACATATATATATATATATATATATATATATATATATATATATATATATATATATATATATATATATATATATATATATATATATATATATATATAAAGAAAGAAAAAATATAAGGATTTTTGTGCTTATGGCCTTTGCAAGCAGACGCCACTCGGACAAAACACAGTAAAACGCCACTGTGTGCCGACAAAACAAAGTAAAACGCACACAGTTGGCTGGCTTTCTCACCTTCTTTTATATGTGCAACCTCTACGGGGAGGAGGTGGAGGTGATGGTGAGAGGGAGGTGATTGGAGAGGCTAGGCTTCATCACTTGTTTCTTAAATCGAATAAAAAATCGCTTTTGTATGACTCGATGGCTCTCCGCCATTTCTTCCTTCAAACAAAGGGGAAAAGTATTCAGTTTCGTGACCGGTTTGTTAGTGTGCACGCCTGTGACCGAGTCAGTTTCTTGTTTTCAATGATGGCTTCCTCTTTAGCGTCAATATTGAAATCGTGGATAGCTATGGATGACGGTAAAATTGTTTTTTGTTAAGTATGCGATAAGAAATTGGGCTGTTCAATGAAGTCGCAATTGGATCAGCATATGAAAACGGCTATTCACATGAAAAACAAGGCGTTACAGCGTGCCGCAAAGCAAAAACTTTTAATCCAAACAAAACCAGCATCTGAAAACAGCAGTGAATTTTACAAAGACCTTGCCAATGCGTTCATAGCAGCAGACATACCGTGGTACAAATTACAAGTCCCACAGTTCGCGTCCTTTTTGGAAAACATTGCAAGAGACGAATCTACTATCCGCAAGAGTTATTTGGATGTTTGCTATGAAGATACTATCAAACACATTCGAGCTGAAATTGGTGATTCGCATATATGATTTGCGGTGGATGAAACTACAGACGTATTAGGACGTTTCGTTGCCAATCTGGTGGTAGAAAAGCTTGACCCTGATTCTCCATCACGACCATTTCTGATCTGTTCAAAAGTTTTGGACAAAACAAACCATTCCACAGTTGCACGTTTCGTAAATGATGGACTGAGACTGTTGTGGTCGGAAAGTGTTCCTGCAGAAAAAAGTGCTTCTGATGTGTTCCGATGCTGCGGCGTACATGTTAAAAGCTGCCGATGCGCTTAAAGTGTTCTACCCAAAACTCATCCATATGTGCTGTTTGGTCCATGGATTACATTGTGTAGCAGAGGAAGTGCGGATCAACTTCCCTGAAGTCAATGAGCTTTTGTCTTCTACTAAGAAAGTTTTTGTGAAAGCCCCTGGTCGTGTGCAGTGCTAAAACAATATGCTACCAAATGTGTCGCTACCACCGCAGCCTGTACGAACGTGGTGGGGCACCTGGATACAGGCTGTTAACTTCTACAATGAAAATGTTAATGCTGTAAAGTCAATTGTCACCACATTTCCTGCAGAATCCAGTGCAGCAGTGCGTGATTCTCAAAGTACGTTCAAAAATCCTGTTCTCCAATGTTTACTAGAGTACATTGCAAGTAATTTCGGGTGAATTGCAAACGTTATCGAGAAACTAAAAACATCAGGACTTACTTTGAAAGAAGCGATGACAACAATGGATGATGTGGAGAAGAAACTCAACATTGTGCAGGGAGAAACAGGTGCGAAAATTGCCCGGAAGTTCCAGTCAGTTTTGAAGAAGAATCCAAGATACCTAACTTGAGGACTGCATGCAGGATATTGGATGAAGAAGAAACGGAGGCCCCTGAGGAAATCAGCCCTGGGAAATGTCAGTTGTTGAAGTTCGCGCCTGTCACTTAATGCGACGTGGAGAGGTCTTTCTCAGCCTATAAAAGGATCCTGACTGACCAACGACTCTAACTCCTGAACACCTGGAAAAGTATGTAGTGGTTCATTGTGCATCAGCAAAGTAAGAGCTTTTTTTCTAAAATTTTTTTCATCATATACAATAATGTGGTTTTCATTTTTCTGTGAGGCAATTTCATTTGTTACTAGTGAAAGCCTGAAGTATCTGTGGCAAGTGAATGAATTTTTCGAATACCATCATATAAAATACTTAGTGGTTCATGGTGCGCTCCGAAAGTAAGCGCTCGTTATTTTAAATAATATTTTTTTTCTATTTTGATATTGAATAATGTGATTTTCATTTTCCTACTAGACAATTTCATTTTTTTTTATATGAACATATTTGTGTCAAGTTAGTGACACGAAGTGTTTGAATACGCAATTCGTTATCTAAAATATTTAATGGTTTATTTTTCGTCTGGAAAGTAAGTGGTTTTTGTTTTGAAGATTTTTTTTTTCTATTTTGATATACAATAATGTATTTCTAATAATGTGTTTACAAAGTCTATTTGTTCCTTGTTAAAGCTTGAATGTATCTATCGAAAGTTAGTGATGTTTTCAAACACGCAGTTATAAATTTGAAAGTTCCAAAGGTAAGCGTTCTTTCTATTAAATATTTTTTTCTCTTTTGATATTCAATAATGTGATTTTCGTTTCTCCATGAAACAATTTTATTTGTTCTTAGTAAAATTTGAACGTATCAGTGACAAGTTAGTGACAAAGTTTTTCCATTGCGTAAAATTTAGTGGTTCATTGTGTAATGTACCATTACAGTTGAAAGTAATGGCAATTTTTTTTACGCACCCTGTACCTAGTAATTTTTTTTTTATTCAATTTCGGTTTAGCTACACAATTTATTTACTCTCTCTACTTCGAATTAAATATAATGAACCCAAAGGTTTCGTTAGTAACCATATTCCCACTGTATAATATATTTATTTACATTTTGATTAAGTGTAAATCCCATTTTCTGATATATAAGTTGAAAAGTTTCCAGGTTTACCATTCTGACGTCATACCGAAACATAGTTCTGTCATTGGATATAAATTTTCTTAATTTCAGACCAATGTAGAATTTAGTCAGGTACCTAATTTTTCCCTCACCCCCTCTCAGTAGTCCATAGTCACTTTCAGATCCGGTTATATCTGGATTTACCAAATTTCCATTCGCTTTGTAATTTCCGCGGCTAAAGTTTCCTTTCTGATTGGAGGAATTCTCCTACCTCTGGCTTTTTCGGCGCAATATTATCAGAATAATTGAAGACACACTAGTAGGAGCAGCTTGTGATTTTCTTGCCACATATTTTTCGGGAAGGTCTCAAATTTTCAAGGAAAACTAAGGTAACATTTAATGTAACTTAATATTTAAAGACTGACAATGATTTAGGAGCTGACAAACTTCCATTTTTCGTCAAGTGAACTGTAAAATAAAGCAGAAATAGGAACCAGCTTTTCTGACGCCATATTGCTCATCATCCAAGCCAAAGCATAGACAGTTTATGAGAGTGATTGTCTGACCTTTTTTAAAAAAAACTCAGTTACGGATTAGGGACATTACGACCTGATTAGTGCATGTTGGTCGTGTATACAGTAAATGTGATTTATCATTATTTATTTCGTAATTGCATGTATGTAGTAGGTTTGATAGTACTGTAAATAATCATAATGGCAGCTTAAGTTAGCTTAAAAGGGCTCCTATCCCCTTTTCCAAATTGAACCAGTTCTAGCGGGGGAATGGGTTAGTTATTGTTCGTTTTAGGGCCTTTTCCCCTTTCAGGGGAAGGGTCCCTCCATAAACCTCGTTAAGGTGCCCCCAGGGCATCAATTTTTGGCAATCATTATGTAAACAATTGGTCAGGTCAATTAGACCTAGTGTTACCTTTCTCATTTTTGACCCCCTTTAAATTAAATAGAGCCGACTGTATATATCGACGAGGGAGTAATGTATTTTAAATCTAATGTGTTAAGTTATTTTCGTCAACATGCATGTAACTAAATGGTGCATGTTTAGTTTAGTTAGTTGTCTTTATGTATAGTACTAACAGTGGTGTATGTAGTCAGTAGTTTTGTGTGAGTGTGTGAATTTTCGATTTGGACAGTGTATAAATATGCTTTAATTTAGTACCATTTTGCTAACATAAATAAACCAGAGTAAATATTAAATTTCTGATTAATGAGTACAAGTATACATTTCAGTACACGGTAAATTATGCCTCCACTACAGCGCTATAGCGTCAGTTTTCGGTAGTCAATTGTTTGTTGACAGTACGACATCGCATGACTTAGTGATTTAGATTGTTTGATTTTGGACAGTTATTCTCAAATTACTTCCCGTGGACATGGTTTTCGGTTCGGATGAGTATACCTTCGTATAAAATAGCATGAGATCTTACTGTACTGAAAATTTCAGCTTGCTAGGTCCAGTAGTTAATGAATAATCCGCTGAAATAAAGAACACCTATTTTCTTAATAGAAGTAAAGTCCATATGCTGTTACTGTTTGTTTAAAAATGTAGTATTAAATTCTCTTTTCCCGTAGCTGTAGAAAATTCCATTGTTGCTTCAGTTTTATCAACAAATCAGAAATAGATTAATCGTTGACAATTTAACTTTCCGTAAATACATGTATGATTTTTTTTTTTAAACCTGCAAGGTAAATACAATTTGGGTGCTTCGAAATAAAGAGTACGTGGTTCGATGAATGTGATCGTGTGGTGGTTTGAGCGTGATAGATTGTGATAGTTATATATATATATATTTATTACTGCGTAATGTAAATATGTGTATGGCCTGCGTGTAAAATGTACGAAATAGGGTGTTTATAAAATATTACTTCGTGCGAAAATTAGTAGATAATGAATGAATGTAATGATATGTTAATAATATGATATATAATATGAATGAAATGATGGCCCCTATATTTAAATGGATAGGCCTAGTGAATTTTATATAGTGAAAATATGAATATGTTTACGAAGAAAGAAAGAGAAAAAAAAAATCTCTCGCGTTTTGACTTCCACACCAGTGCATTCATCCAACCGAGTTTGCTACTTGGATAGTAAATTATAGTTGGGAATTGTGTGTTACTTTGCATTTATGTACCTCCTAACAACAGCCCCAGATCTTAAGCCTTTCAATAGATAGAGTAGCATCATGTGGGAATTACTTCTAAAGGTTGACAGAGATGATAATTAAGAAAACCAACTGCTATATTCTGTGATCATCGAAAAGTACAGGTTTCGGTCATTTATACCTTTAACATTCATTGCCTCTCAGAGATTTTTTTTTTGTTGCTTACCTTATTTATTTATTGTGCAGTGTTCATATAACTCAGTTCGGACTATCCGATTAAATTAACTGCTACTAAATTTAGCGTACCCGGATGTCGACCCCTAGTCCCCTTAAGTATTTTCATGTCTTTTCTTAGTTTAATTAGATGAGGGAAATTAACGACGTCCCAGACGGTGGCATGTCTGCGCTGGGTAGCCATCGGTGATGTTTCGGTAATTGAAATCACCGATCCAAAATTCAGTTTATTTATTTAATTTTTTTTTATTTTTGGCGAATTACTAATTAGGGATACCTTAGCTATTACTCTAATTTCATTACTATTCTGGAATCTTCTAGTTTCCAAGTGGTCGGATGATTTTTTTTTTCTTTCTTGAAATTCTAAATTAGCGCCTTCTCTAACCTTCCGGACGATTTCCGGGAACCTGCTGGTTTGGGCCGGATACGGGGATCGGATTTCAATCTTACAACCAAATTCTTGTGGGATTGGGATCTGATGGACACAGAACTTGCATCCTTGGCAGCAGGGCGTTCCTTGAGTCTACGTATTTGAGTAGACCACCCTTTTGGCATGTTAAGAATATTTTGGCTATGGATTTTGTTGAGAGCGAAATTCGATTTCTGTCTTTGTAGCGTTAGTTATTTCCCACTTAAGTCTTTGGCGCCACTATTCTTCGTCTTCCTTCTTCTCTATCTCTCTCTGTCTTCATTACTTCGAGATTTTTTTTTTAAATTTCAACCTTCCCCCCCCCCCGGTTTCTGAAACTCATGAAAACGTACAATATTTCATATCACCTATTTCGATAGTATGTACTAACTGAGACATCGAGGGATGCAATTCGTGGAGGTATTGCAGCACAACTCAGGACCATTTTCGCGATATTCAATCCACCACGGGAGAAATTGACGAGAAGGTACACTATGCTTTCAGATTCCTAGAAACCTTCGTTATTCATGGATCATACAAATTATATCCATTGACAACTGATTTCTGGTTTTTATTTCTATTGATTGGTCATATAGTGTGTATGTATTAGTAGTCTGGGCCCACTAGTTTCCAATAACATTGATTTTTTTTGTATATACATATATATATGTACTTACATAGTTTTAAAAGTTACGTGCCTGCTCTATTTGTTGCATTTTCCACCTCTTATGTCAACTCATTAAATAACACCAGCTATTTTGTTTTTTTATATATCTACGCGGATCTTTAGTAAACTGAAAATGATTATTGATTATCGGGTTTATTCATATGAAATACAATGTTGCAACCTTATGAAGGAAAAAAGGTGAATGTTGATAGTCAGGGTTTTTGTTTTGTCTTTGAGCCAAATAAATATAAATATTTATAAAATATGAATACTTGTCGAATATGAACGGTGATGTAGAATTTAAACGTCGATGAAATATTAAGATAGATATTAAAGTGAAATTTATTGTATTGATTAATATGAATACATATATATATATATACGAGTATGTATGTAATGGGCTCGATATTTACCCTGGTCTTGTTAGGTTGCCATAGATTTTAGACACCCGGTATTAACTAACTATTTGTGATATATAGTATTCCCGCGTAAATTGTCATAAATTACTTTTTGTTGAGTTGTTATTAATTTTTGTAACTATTAAAGTGGAATATAATGTTAACTACTGCATGTGAATAAAACAAGTAGCAGGTCGTAAGATAAGTAAAATAACCCTAATCCTCATCCAAATTTATTCGCGAGATCATAGTGAAATTAATAACCTACGAAACAGTGCGCCCCTCCAACGACTTTTTCCATCAGTAAACCATGAAACAAATCCTTCCCCTACGATCGGAAACCAAACTATTCAGTATCTAGAATTTTTTTTTGACTACAAGATCTATACTAGGAAAAAATTAGTGATCTTAAATTCAACGAACTGAAATCTGTTTAATAAGTTAATGTGAATACCGGAATATGGAAATATGTTCTCAATGTCTGTGACTGGATTCAAAATTTTTTAACCTTGATAAACTTTGAAATTTTATATTGAGTGCGTCGAGTGACGAAATGAGAAATATAAATATATATGTGATATGAAGCGACTATTTGTCTATAGCTAAAACAAAAACAATTAAACACTCTCATGGACACAAACCACAGTGCAAAAGAGAGTTGGAAAAAGGAGCTATTATCGATGTGAGAACAAAGACTCATAAAATCGTCGAAATGTCTCCTCTTGGGACAGAGACCTAATAAAATGCTATTAAAGTATTTTTTTTTTTAGGATGATTAACCAATTATATTTTTTTTTCTTTCGTTTTCCGCAATGATATATATATATTCATTACAATGAATCCTAAATGTATTGATCTGTGAATCTCCTTATTTTTGTTTTTTTTTTCATTTTTTTTTGTCAAATTCTCTTTCATGTAATTCAACTTTTAATATATATATAGGAAGAGAAATGTGTTATTTGGTCTTGATAAAATTAGCGAATTTCTATGCATGTTAATGAAACATTCTTTCCATGTATTAAATTTTTCCATGTTATGTCCAACTAATTTTTCTTCTATTGAAATGTAATAAATGTCTATAGCAATGTAGTTAGGTTAGTTTAATTTAACTAAATACAACCCGAAGTATACATTGTCCTGTATGAATGGGTGTGTGAGTGAAATGTAGGTTTAGTATTAAGTGCATCCATTATTTTGACATATATGTGTGATTTATTATAATTAATGGTAGTTATCAATTAAACTCATTGAATGTTAATACTAACTTAAGTTGGCTCTATGAAGGAAGTAAAAAGGACTGAAGTAGCCTGAACGAATGATCATCATGAGAGAACTGTGAAAGTCAAAATCTTCGACAAATATGTGATATTCTGATTTTTTTTTTTTCTGTGGTCGTTTCTAACATGCCATCAACTTCGTCCTTTAATTTTCAAGTATTGGATATTAGTCTAGAACTTCTGGAAATATTGAATAAACTGTAAACTTAAACTTTCTCATCTATCTCGGATCTAGATCGGGATAATTTGGTAGTTGGGGTTAAATGGATCTAGATCGGGGATGTATGGGTTAACATGTGTCTACCCTTGATCACCTGAATACCAAATATTAACCCAATAGCTATTGGAATTCGATAATTATTCACTTTCTTTACCATATTTTTCAAAATATGCAATAACAGTTTCCTTTTTATTACCTTCTTACTTTACCTCTTTCCTCTTCTATTTTCCTTTTCCTTTTTCTTCTTCTTCTTCTATTTTTTTTAATAAAACTGAAAAGGGGGTCGTGACTGGGAATCCTAGAGATAATAAACACGGTCATGTATTTAGTTATTTTATTTCATTCTCTTTAGAAGTCCGATAAAAAGTTTTCTCGTTTCGATCGAATCTAGTATGTTCAAAATTAAGAAACGGCTAATATATTCGAACGTAATTAGACATAAGCTGATAGCTTCATGAACATCCCCACCAGGGGTGAAGGGTTCCCACTTACGACTTATTCTTTTCTTCAAACAGTTTTAGACTGACAAGCAGTGACAGGATTCGTTGTTATGGAAACGTTTGTTTCTATGGCAACGGCCCCTCCCCCTTTTTTCCAGTTTTAGAATGGCGACACGTGACAAGATTGTTGCCATGGTAACCATGTTTACTGTGGTAACGGATCTGAAAATGCTTATTGAATAATACCAGTTATCATGCCAATTAGTTTGAATTGGTGAACCGCGACAAGAATGTTTGTCATGGCAACGTTTGTTCCCATGGCAACGGATCTCCGTTTAAATGGCGACCGATAGATTTGAAAATTTTTTTAAGAATGTCAAAGAGTGAGGTTGAAGGCATGTTGAATTGATTACAACATTGAAATTAATAAGAGAAATTTTATAGTCAAATGAAATAAGGAAAGTCGTTGGCTACTTTGTCATTTTTGTTTCCTTTTCTAAGGGGGAAAAAGAGAAGGAGTGTCAAAATTTTTTCTAAAATTAGAATTAAACGCTAGAAGGGTTTCAAGGAAGGAAAGAGAATGGGAGTCCTTTAAGTCATGAATAATACTTGTCTGGATAGTGAATAAGTATTTTATAGTATATGTGTATTTTGATATATATCCTGTCTTTTGTAAAGTGTAAAGTGTCTCGAAACTATGGCAACAAAAAAGGTTGTGGTGTCACAGGGCGAGTGTGAAATCACGTGCACTCAATGCACATTAAATGAAAAAGAGAAAAGATCTCGCGCCCCGCGAAGATTAATTAGATGCACCGGTTGTGGACAAAAATGGATCCACTTTGCTTGTTCCAATTTAGATGACACTGCTGAAAATGCAGAAAAGGTGCAAACCGGCGAAATAGAAAAATATTGTGAGGACTGTGAAAAGGACCGAGGCCAAATATCTCCAGCGGAGATATCTGACCTCGACGATGAAGAAAAAAATGAAAATCACAGTGATTCTCGGGATCAGACGGCAAACCCGAAGGAAGGAATGTCATCTGGAGGGTCTGACACGTCTGCATTAATTCGCCAGATGATGGAAATGATGCATGAAAAATTTTCTAACATGGAACAAAATAGTGCAGATATGAGGCGTGAGATAAATGAGATAAATCAGAAAATAGATCAGAATAGTGAAAACTTAAGGCGTGAGATAAATGAGAAGTTTGATACCTCGAAACGAGAGACCGACGCTCGATTCGAGGTATTAAACAATAAATTCGACCAGATTTGTTTAGACTTTGCCTCTTCGATTAGTAATCTGAAAGAGCAAACGTCTACTGAATTGGAGCAGGTTAGATACCGGGCCCAACAGTCTACCGAGCAGCTCAGAGACGAAACAAATGAGAAACTAAACGAAATAGATGTAAGGTTTGAGGGTACAAACAAAAGATTTGGTGACATCGAACGAAAGGTTGAACAGCAGCAGGCTGAAATAAGTAAATTGAATGTTGTAATATCCGACCTATCAATAGAAACTAAACTAGAGTCGGTTGATCAAAGAATTAGTCGAATTCAAACTGAGGTAGACAGTATTAAGGGGAAGATTACTAAACTGGAAATCGTCAAGTCTGACATCTCCTATCCTTTTCCTGATAGCGATTCTATAGGGAAAAATTTCCCAGAAACGAGTAACGTCCTCCCGGGAAAGAGTCAAGTGTTGCCTGATGCACGGGACACAACCATGTATTGTCCCCCGCATCAGCCAACCTCGAAATCATGGTTGAGTAATTTCGATGTACCGATGCAGTCGAGTGTTGTGACTACAACAGTCACTAGCGTAAATGCTCACTCTACTTTTGGAATGGTACAATCTTACAGCGTGCTGCCAGGAGGGGAAAGGAGATGTGCCGGACCGTCAGTTACTGCAGTGGTGGGTCCTAAATTCGAACCTTACATGGTCAATACTAATTATAAAACCTCTCTTGGTCATATGGGAGCGTTCAGTTCAGTGACCACTCCGTCGGTGGCAAATCCGGTGACAACCCCAACTGCTCAGGATAACGCGTTGATTCCACTGGATTCTTTTCCTGCCCCGCATAGTATGAGCTCTAAAGTTTCCCTCCGGGATATTGAACGTTTTCCCACTTTCGATGGGAACATTACTAACGGGTTACCTAGAGTTTTTCTGCGAAGATTGCAGCAATATCTAGACATGTACAAACTTACAGATGGGGAACGCCTACAAATAGTTGAAAAATGTTTGATCGCCGCTTCGGGCGCATGGTTTGCCTCGGTTAAATACCAAATCCGGACGTTCGGTGATTTTTTGATTCTTTTCAAAGAAGAATATTGTAATGAGCACATCGAACGGCTCCAAAAGAGAAACTTACAATCACTCCGGTATGATCGCTCCAAGTATGGGTCCCTCTTGGACTATGCTTGGAAAATTATCGAACTATATTATCAGATAGCTGAACATCCCTCTCAGGCCGAACTGGTAGATATTATAGTTAACGCTCTTCCACCCGATGAGTCCCGGGCCATAGCGTCCCACTTGTGCCAAACGGTGCGAGAAGTCACCTCACGTTTAGCTGCCTTGTGCGGTAAGGAAGTTGGTGGTCCACCAAAACGATACTTCGCCCGACAGGCAAAGATTCTAAAACCGACGAAGACGAAGGTAACGGCAAGTTGCCAGACAGATTTCCTGAGTTATACCCAAGCTGGATCTCGTTATCCTAGTGGGTATGGCTCAGAAAACAACAATAATGGCCGGCGACTATTTAGGAATCGGCCCATGTTCAACAATCGCCGGAGTTATCGTCCCTATGACCGTACCAACATGGAATCGAACCCGGGTAGGGGCGATAACACCAGGAGGAATTTTAACAGGGCGTACGGAAGAAGGGAGAACGGTAATAGTCAGAATAATAGTAACAATAATGTAAATCGACCCCAGAATTCAGTCCCTTCGCAGGTGCGTGGTAACGGTGAGCCTAGAACAATATTAAATGGCAGTGATAGACGAGAAACTGCGGCCTAATGTCATCTGATATGCTAGTCGACGGCTGAAGCCTCACGAGTTGTCTCTGTTGATGTCACAGTTAGGACTTCTATCCGTTCTATTGCTATGTGAACACTAAAAAAAAAAAAAAAAAAAAAAGTATCGGAACTCACAATTTTCGAAATTTAAAGATTTTCAATTGTACAGAAGATAAACGTAATGAATTACTCGCGCAATACCCCAAGTAGATATAATATACTGTCCTAGTGTGACTGGTAATGTTTGAATGAGATGAATGAGTGTGTTAATTTAACAAGCATCAGTAGTTAGTATTCCCAATTAGCAAAATTTTGTTATTCTAACAAAATTTTTGTTAATGGGCCGGGGAAAACTGTAATGTACCATTACAGTTGAAAGTAATGGCAATTTTTTTTACGCACCCTGTACCTAGTAATTTTTTTTTTATTCAATTTCGGTTTAGCTACACAATTTATTTACTCTCTCTACTTCGAATTAAATATAATGAACCCAAAGGTTTCGTTAGTAACCATATTCCCACTGTATAATATATTTATTTACATTTTGATTAAGTGTAAATCCCATTTTCTGATATATAAGTTGAAAAGTTTCCAGGTTTACCATTCTGACGTCATACCGAAACATAGTTCTGTCATTGGATATAAATTTTCTTAATTTCAGACCAATGTAGAATTTAGTCAGGTACCTAATTTTTCCCTCACCCCCTCTCAGTAGTCCATAGTCACTTTCAGATCCGGTTATATCTGGATTTACCAAATTTCCATTCGCTTTGTAATTTCCGCGGCTAAAGTTTCCTTTCTGATTGGAGGAATTCTCCTACCTCTGGCTTTTTCGGCGCAATATTATCAGAATAATTGAAGACACACTAGTAGGAGCAGCTTGTGATTTTCTTGCCACATATTTTTCGGGAAGGTCTCAAATTTTCAAGGAAAACTAAGGTAACATTTAATGTAACTTAATATTTAAAGACTGACAATGATTTAGGAGCTGACAAACTTCCATTTTTCGTCAAGTGAACTGTAAAATAAAGCAGAAATAGGAACCAGCTTTTCTGACGCCATATTGCTCATCATCCAAGCCAAAGCATAGACAGTTTATGAGAGTGATTGTCTGACCTTTTTTAAAAAAAACTCAGTTACGGATTAGGGACATTACGACCTGATTAGTGCATGTTGGTCGTGTATACAGTAAATGTGATTTATCATTATTTATTTCGTAATTGCATGTATGTAGTAGGTTTGATAGTACTGTAAATAATCATAATGGCAGCTTAAGTTAGCTTAAAAGGGCTCCTATCCCCTTTTCCAAATTGAACCAGTTCTAGCGGGGGAATGGGTTAGTTATTGTTCGTTTTAGGGCCTTTTCCCCTTTCAGGGGAAGGGTCCCTCCATAAACCTCGTTAAGGTGCCCCCAGGGCATCAATTTTTGGCAATCATTATGTAAACAATTGGTCAGGTCAATTAGACCTAGTGTTACCTTTCTCATTTTTGACCCCCTTTAAATTAAATAGAGCCGACTGTATATATCGACGAGGGAGTAATGTATTTTAAATCTAATGTGTTAAGTTATTTTCGTCAACATGCATGTAACTAAATGGTGCATGTTTAGTTTAGTTAGTTGTCTTTATGTATAGTACTAACAGTGGTGTATGTAGTCAGTAGTTTTGTGTGAGTGTGTGAATTTTCGATTTGGACAGTGTATAAATATGCTTTAATTTAGTACCATTTTGCTAACATAAATAAACCAGAGTAAATATTAAATTTCTGATTAATGAGTACAAGTATACATTTCAGTACACGGTAAATTATGCCTCCACTACAGCGCTATAGCGTCAGTTTTCGGTAGTCAATTGTTTGTTGACAGTACGACATCGCATGACTTAGTGATTTAGATTGTTTGATTTTGGACAGTTATTCTCAAATTACTTCCCGTGGACATGGTTTTCGGTTCGGATGAGTATACCTTCGTATAAAATAGCATGAGATCTTACTGTACTGAAAATTTCAGCTTGCTAGGTCCAGTAGTTAATGAATAATCCGCTGAAATAAAGAACACCTATTTTCTTAATAGAAGTAAAGTCCATATGCTGTTACTGTTTGTTTAAAAATGTAGTATTAAATTCTCTTTTCCCGTAGCTGTAGAAAATTCCATTGTTGCTTCAGTTTTATCAACAAATCAGAAATAGATTAATCGTTGACAATTTAACTTTCCGTAAATACATGTATGATTTTTTTTTTTAAACCTGCAAGGTAAATACAATTTGGGTGCTTCGAAATAAAGAGTACGTGGTTCGATGAATGTGATCGTGTGGTGGTTTGAGCGTGATAGATTGTGATAGTTATATATATATATATTTATTACTGCGTAATGTAAATATGTGTATGGCCTGCGTGTAAAATGTACGAAATAGGGTGTTTATAAAATATTACTTCGTGCGAAAATTAGTAGATAATGAATGAATGTAATGATATGTTAATAATATGATATATAATATGAATGAAATGATGGCCCCTATATTTAAATGGATAGGCCTAGTGAATTTTATATAGTGAAAATATGAATATGTTTACGAAGAAAGAAAGAGAAAAAAAAAATCTCTCGCGTTTTGACTTCCACACCAGTGCATTCATCCAACCGAGTTTGCTACTTGGATAGTAAATTATAGTTGGGAATTGTGTGTTACTTTGCATTTATGTACCTCCTAACAACAGCCCCAGATCTTAAGCCTTTCAATAGATAGAGTAGCATCATGTGGGAATTACTTCTAAAGGTTGACAGAGATGATAATTAAGAAAACCAACTGCTATATTCTGTGATCATCGAAAAGTACAGGTTTCGGTCATTTATACCTTTAACATTCATTGCCTCTCAGAGATTTTTTTTTTGTTGCTTACCTTATTTATTTATTGTGCAGTGTTCATATAACTCAGTTCGGACTATCCGATTAAATTAACTGCTACTAAATTTAGCGTACCCGGATGTCGACCCCTAGTCCCCTTAAGTATTTTCATGTCTTTTCTTAGTTTAATTAGATGAGGGAAATTAACGACGTCCCAGACGGTGGCATGTCTGCGCTGGGTAGCCATCGGTGATGTTTCGGTAATTGAAATCACCGATCCAAAATTCAGTTTATTTATTTAATTTTTTTTTATTTTTGGCGAATTACTAATTAGGGATACCTTAGCTATTACTCTAATTTCATTACTATTCTGGAATCTTCTAGTTTCCAAGTGGTCGGATGATTTTTTTTTTCTTTCTTGAAATTCTAAATTAGCGCCTTCTCTAACCTTCCGGACGATTTCCGGGAACCTGCTGGTTTGGGCCGGATACGGGGATCGGATTTCAATCTTACAACCAAATTCTTGTGGGATTGGGATCTGATGGACACAGAACTTGCATCCTTGGCAGCAGGGCGTTCCTTGAGTCTACGTATTTGAGTAGACCACCCTTTTGGCATGTTAAGAATATTTTGGCTATGGATTTTGTTGAGAGCGAAATTCGATTTCTGTCTTTGTAGCGTTAGTTATTTCCCACTTAAGTCTTTGGCGCCACTATTCTTCGTCTTCCTTCTTCTCTATCTCTCTCTGTCTTCATTACTTCGAGATTTTTTTTTTAAATTTCAACCTTCCCCCCCCCCCCGGTTTCTGAAACTCATGAAAACGTACAATATTTCATATCACCTATTTCGATAGTATGTACTAACTGAGACATCGAGGGATGCAATTCGTGGAGGTATTGCAGCACAACTCAGGACCATTTTCGCGATATTCAATCCACCACGGGAGAAATTGACGAGAAGGTACACTATGCTTTCAGATTCCTAGAAACCTTCGTTATTCATGGATCATACAAATTATATCCATTGACAACTGATTTCTGGTTTTTATTTCTATTGATTGGTCATATAGTGTGTATGTATTAGTAGTCTGGGCCCACTAGTTTCCAATAACATTGATTTTTTTTTGTATATACATATATATATGTACTTACATAGTTTTAAAAGTTACGTGCCTGCTCTATTTGTTGCATTTTCCACCTCTTATGTCAACTCATTAAATAACACCAGCTATTTTGTTTTTTTATATATCTACGCGGATCTTTAGTAAACTGAAAATGATTATTGATTATCGGGTTTATTCATATGAAATACAATGTTGCAACCTTATGAAGGAAAAAAGGTGAATGTTGATAGTCAGGGTTTTTGTTTTGTCTTTGAGCCAAATAAATATAAATATTTATAAAATATGAATACTTGTCGAATATGAACGGTGATGTAGAATTTAAACGTCGATGAAATATTAAGATAGATATTAAAGTGAAATTTATTGTATTGATTAATATGAATACATATATATATATATACGAGTATGTATGTAATGGGCTCGATATTTACCCTGGTCTTGTTAGGTTGCCATAGATTTTAGACACCCGGTATTAACTAACTATTTGTGATATATAGTATTCCCGCGTAAATTGTCATAAATTACTTTTTGTTGAGTTGTTATTAATTTTTGTAACTATTAAAGTGGAATATAATGTTAACTACTGCATGTGAATAAAACAAGTAGCAGGTCGTAAGATAAGTAAAATAACCCTAATCCTCATCCAAATTTATTCGCGAGATCATAGTGAAATTAATAACCTACGAAACAGTGCGCCCCTCCAACGACTTTTTCCATCAGTAAACCATGAAACAAATCCTTCCCCTACGATCGGAAACCAAACTATTCAGTATCTAGAATTTTTTTTGACTACAAGATCTATACTAGGAAAAAATTAGTGATCTTAAATTCAACGAACTGAAATCTGTTTAATAAGTTAATGTGAATACCGGAATATGGAAATATGTTCTCAATGTCTGTGACTGGATTCAAAATTTTTTAACCTTGATAAACTTTGAAATTTTATATTGAGTGCGTCGAGTGACGAAATGAGAAATATAAATATATATGTGATATGAAGCGACTATTTGTCTATAGCTAAAACAAAAACAATTAAACACTCTCATGGACACAAACCACAGTGCAAAAGAGAGTTGGAAAAAGGAGCTATTATCGATGTGAGAACAAAGACTCATAAAATCGTCGAAATGTCTCCTCTTGGGACAGAGACCTAATAAAATGCTATTAAAGTATTTTTTTTTTTAGGATGATTAACCAATTATATTTTTTTTTTCTTTCGTTTTCCGCAATGATATATATATATTCATTACAATGAATCCTAAATGTATTGATCTGTGAATCTCCTTATTTTTGTTTTTTTTTTCATTTTTTTTTGTCAAATTCTCTTTCATGTAATTCAACTTTTAATATATATATAGGAAGAGAAATGTGTTATTTGGTCTTGATAAAATTAGCGAATTTCTATGCATGTTAATGAAACATTCTTTCCATGTATTAAATTTTTCCATGTTATGTCCAACTAATTTTTCTTCTATTGAAATGTAATAAATGTCTATAGCAATGTAGTTAGGTTAGTTTAATTTAACTAAATACAACCCGAAGTATACATTGTCCTGTATGAATGGGTGTGTGAGTGAAATGTAGGTTTAGTATTAAGTGCATCCATTATTTTGACATATATGTGTGATTTATTATAATTAATGGTAGTTATCAATTAAACTCATTGAATGTTAATACTAACTTAAGTTGGCTCTATGAAGGAAGTAAAAAGGACTGAAGTAGCCTGAACGAATGATCATCATGAGAGAACTGTGAAAGTCAAAATCTTCGACAAATATGTGATATTCTGATTTTTTTTTTTTCTGTGGTCGTTTCTAACATGCCATCAACTTCGTCCTTTATTTTTCAAGTATTGGATATTAGTCTAGAACTTCTGGAAATATTGAATAAACTGTAAACTTAAACTTTCTCATCTATCTCGGATCTAGATCGGGATAATTTGGTAGTTGGGGTTAAATGGATCTAGATCGGGGATGTATGGGTTAACATGTGTCTACCCTTGATCACCTGAATACCAAATATTAACCCAATAGCTATTGGAATTCGATAATTATTCACTTTCTTTACCATATTTTTCAAAATATGCAATAACAGTTTCCTTTTTATTACCTTCTTACTTTACCTCTTTCCTCTTCTATTTTCCTTTTCCTTTTTCTTCTTCTTCTTCTATTTTTTTTAATAAAACTGAAAAGGGGGTCGTGACTGGGAATCCTAGAGATAATAAACACGGTCATGTATTTAGTTATTTTATTTCATTCTCTTTAGAAGTCCGATAAAAAGTTTTCTCGTTTCGATCGAATCTAGTATGTTCAAAATTAAGAAACGGCTAATATATTCGAACGTAATTAGACATAAGCTGATAGCTTCATGAACATCCCCACCAGGGGTGAAGGGTTCCCACTTACGACTTATTCTTTTCTTCAAACAGTTTTAGACTGACAAGCAGTGACAGGATTCGTTGTTATGGAAACGTTTGTTTCTATGGCAACGGCCCCTCCCCCTTTTTTTCAGTTTTAATTGTTCGTCCCAAAAGTAAGTGTCTTTTGTTTACATAAATATTTTTTTATGTTTATACTAGCAGCGTTCACCCCGCTTCGCTGCGGTCACCCCGGAACGCAATAAACTTTGTTACTTAGATAATTTTTACTTTTTCGCTTTCAAGTGATATGATAAAAACCATAGAAGATTGCACTAAATGTTAACATTATATCGCCTGTCATTTATGTTAACCCGCCCCGCTTCGCTGCGGTCACCCCAGAACGCAATAAACGTTGTTACTTAGATAATTTTTACTTTTTCGCTTTCAAGTGATATGATAAAAACCATAGTAGATTGCAGTAAATGTTAACATTATATCGCCTGTCATTTATGTTAACCCGCCGAGTGACACGGTCATGCGGGTTGCATATAAATACGTTTGTTTTTACCTATGATGAACTAACAAAGGATTTGTACGTTATGGACACTTGAATGGTCAATTATCTCAAGACACTGGTAATTAAAAATTAAAGTGATATGATAAAAACCATCTAGGGTCCAAATCCTAATAACCCCCCAAAAATGAAAGAAATTGGTTCAGCCGTATTAGCGTGATGAGGGAACAAAGGATTTGTGCGTTCTCTTTTATATATAAGACTAGCAGCGTTCACCCCGCTTCGCTGCGGTCACCCCGGAACGCAATAAACTTTGTTACTTAGATAATTTTTACTTTTTCGCTTTCAAATTGCAAGCGCCTGTCATTTATGTTAACCCGCCGAGTCACGTGGTCATGCGGGTTGCATATACATACGTTTATTTTTACCTATGATGAACTATGGAGACTTGAATGGTCCATTATCTCAAGACACTGGTAATTAAAAATTAAAGTGATATGATAAAAACCATCTAGGGTCCAAATCCTAACAACCCCCCAAAAATGAAAGAAATCGGTTCAGCCGTATTAGCGTGATGAGTTCACAAAGGATTTGTACGTTCTCTTTTATATATATAGATGTTCAATAATGTGATTTTTTACTTTCTTGATACATATTTTCTTTGTTTCTCCTGAAAATTTGTACGTATTTGTAGGAAGTTATTTACACAAGGTTAAGCTTTTATTACATAAATATGTTACAGTATATTTATTAGCTAAGAAAATAGCACAGGCACAAAATAAACACGAAAAAATATTTTTACATATTTTCATATTTTTAACATATTTCTTACATATTTCACTGATTTTTGTTACATATTTATGTACATATTTCGGTACTTTGTACTACAGAAAAATCCGGGCCTTAGTGATCATAATGATCATAGGTATTCTGCCATTATTGGAAAGTCATTTGCCGCAGCTGAGAAACTTCCATGCTTTACGGTACTCCGCTAACCTCTTCGTTCTCACGTACGGATTTCTTTGTTTCCATATCATTCATTAATTGTAGTCTTCTTCGCAATCTCCCTCTCTTTCCTCCCATCATACCCTCTAGCACGTCCTTCATGATAGTTCCTTCTTACCCAATGTCCCAACCAGTTTTCTTCCTCTTTTTAATAATATCTTAAATTGTTCTTTTCTCCTCCCACCATTTCTAACACCCTCTCATTCGTTGTCCGCTCGACTCAGATAATTCTTTCCATTTTATCCACGTCCACATTTCGAAAGCTTCCAGTTATTTTGATCATTTTTGAGTAATGTCCACATTTCTAATCCATACACCACATAATATTATGAAATTTAGGAGATGTTCTGCATTTGTTGTTTTAAATCAATAAATACCATTCTGTCGCATGATTTCCAAACGATATTTCGTGACTCAAAAAAGGGAAACTTTTGGTCTTTTGAATGGTGTGAAAGTATTGAAAAACCGGTATCCTTGAATGAAATATGAGCACCGTTTTGAATAATAAAGAATATCCAAAATAAAAAAGATCAACATTTCCACTTCCATATCTCAGCAACAGACATAAATTTCCTGGGGTGACATGCATTTTTTCTTTCGACGAAGAGGCAATGGATTTTTTTTTTTTTTTTTTTGTATAAATAGGAAATAGGTAATTTGTTAGTCAATAAAATTTGTTTAAAACCTTGTGTTATTGTCAATCAACTGTTCACAGATTATATCAAGACTTTTATATTTGTAAAAAGAGTAATCATATTTTCGCGTGACAATCAATTATGTTTGCAAGAAACGAAATCTATACAAATATATAAGAGAACATCTCGGTCTGTGTGTGTGTGTGTGTGTGTGTGTCTGTCTGACATCATATTTTCATAGAAAGAAGTCACCTAAAGGCAGCATATTTTATAAACAGACAAACCTTTATCAGATCTAACCGTGTACGAAGTATTTTTTAAATCAATTTTTGAGTCGAGGAAGATTCAGGTGGTCAAAATTTATGGAGAAATTATAAATAACTAGCTGAAATATCCATTCTTCGATGAGGTAGATAAAATATCTATATAAACAAACTGAACAACGAAAGAAAAAAGAGTGTGTCATTTTCTACTACTTTTAGATATCCCGGTAAACGCCCCATGAGATCCCACGATTCCAATTTTGTAAGAATAAAAAAAACTCCTCTAGCCCCCAGTTGATGAGAGCTATATTTGGAAGTCAACATCTGTGGGAGTATCACCACTCATATCAACGACCGCAAAAACTATGAATTTGACACTAATATCGGTCATTTTCTACTACTTTTACATGTAAACTCCTCCCCTAGGAGTCTCCCTGGTTCGAATTTTGAAAAAAAAACCGGTTCTTCTGAGGCCTGGACCAAGGTATCCGTAACCAAAATTTGGTAACTTTCAGTTCATTCGTCTGGTCCCCAGGCCGCACACAGACAGACACACATACAAACTATTTATTATATTTATAGTAGATGTAATGTGTCATAGGGCCTGTGAGGCAGACAACTTAACATCTTTTCGGTGTTCCAGGTTGCATATATTGCCCTACAGAATAACGACTTTCAATGCAAACAAGACCAAGTTATTCATGTATATCGATTAATTATCACATAAAACACACATAATGAATTCCACAATATTACAAGTGTATAACACGAAAAAAATGTCCAAAGATGTGACATATGGGATGTTCAGCGCACAAAGGAATCAAGTTCAATTATTAAAATTGTGAGAAAAAAGAGACATAGAATTTGTACTGTACCTTTAAATATATGGAAAAGTTGTATAAGAACTATTTACGATATCTGAACATGAGTTATTTTAACCTCTGAATGTCCACAATGAATTTAATTCGCTTGTGCAATGAACTTGTCTTATATTAATTGATATATCATATTGGGCCGAATAATAAGAGATGGATGTGCCCCATCATATACAACAGTGTTTAGATGGTACAAGAACTTTCGAAAGGGTCGAAAGTCGTTGCAACTCCGGAATTGTGCAAGACATGATCTTCAAAGATACAACACGTACCTATGCAGTGATCGAGGAGGCTTTAGGCGTGGATCCTTGTCAGTGCACACAATTTTATACACAAACATATGCAACTAAAAATAGGTAGTTTCTTGGTAGGTACCTCTCAACTGTAAGATTCACTAAAAGCAGAGTGGATTACAAATGCAGTTGAAGTTCAAAATACGTTAAACAGAGGCAGACACCAGATTATTAGTAAAATTCTTATAGGTAACTAGCGTCAATTACCCGCTTCAGTGGGTTAAAATAAGAAAAAATAATAATATATTCCGTCAATCAGTCACTTTTTACAATTACTGAAGTGCTCTGTGATATCGGTAATTTTCGACCATTTTTATATATATCTTCCCTCTCCCCAAGTTGAGGAGTTGAATTTGCATATAAATGGCATTGGAAGTGTCACTGTTCATCCCGAAAACTACGGATTTGACACTAATATCGGTAATTTTCCATCATTTTTATATCTCCCTTCATCCCGTTCCCCTAAGTTACACCGTCAAAGTAAAATGACAAAAGCATCCCAGGCTCGAATCTCATCTATGTTGAAAATTTGATCGCTCATCTTTGGTCGGGTGGTTCAAGAGTTACTAAGTCATAAATATAATCACTTTCATTTTTATTTATATAGATGTAGTTTACATGCCATTTTATGACTTCCTTATTCGCCAGAAAATCCTTATATGGATCCATGAAGGTGGTTCAACACCAATTTTGAAAGAAAAATTGAAAAAAGAAGAAAGTCATGTACGGTATGTTCTTCCATAGCACTTGTTAAGTTGCAGCTTTTAGATTTTAAAAAAATAAAATACTGTTACAGCAAAAGTAGTAGACAGTAGTGTGGTTATTCTAAGTTTTGAATTTATGAAAATTCTAGGTTTAATCTTCCACCATGATGATGCCTGTTAGCACACTGCAAAACAAACAGTAGAGTATCTCCAGGCTGATCATATCAAAGTAGTTCAACATCTGCCTATTACCCTGATTTGGTTACATGTGACTTCTGGCTGCTGTTGAACCTCTTCTCTCAGAAGATGAAATTGAAAAATCCGCCAAAGACTTCCTCAGTATTCCAAAACAAGAGAGTGTAAGGGTTTTGATTTGTGGCGGAAGAGGTTAAATGAGTGTATAGCTGCTGGAGAGAATTACTTTGAACATATGTAACAGAAGTTTGTTCAAGAAACGTACAGTTGTCCCGTATTGTAACACTTTTCGAGTGACTCTCGTACGTAGTTTTCGGAAAAAATCGAACAAAATGCACTATTTTGTTCACTTAAGAATTTATGCTGTACGATAACCACACATGATGAAAGTGATACTGAATTATGCCATGCTTAACACTTAAAAGATGACAGTAGACATTATGTTTAATGAGATAAACCTCAAAAGTATAATTAATTCCTAAAATTTAAGTTTTATTTTATTATAATACTAGCTGAATATACCCATTCTTCACATGGGGGCTGTATTTGGAAGTCAACGCCTGTGGGAGTATCACTATTTATTTCAGCGAAATCTGTGAATTTAACACAAATATCGGTCATTTTGGGCTATTTTTATATGTAACGGTATCCCCCCGCTAACCCCTGGCTCGCATACAATGGTAGCTGAATTTGCAAGTCATCGCTAATGGAAGTGTCACCATTCATCTCAGCGGCCGCGAAAACTATGGATTTGACACTTAATATCGGTCATTTTGGATTACTTTTACATGTCTCGGTATCCCGCACCGGTAACCCTTGGCCCGCAGCCGAACAGGGTCAATTTGGAAGTTAATGTGATCGGAGTTTTACCATTGATCTTAACGACCGCGGAAACTATAAATTGGGCACTAATATCGGTCATTTTCTACTACTTTTACATGCTCCGGTAAACGCATACCCTGAGACTCTCCTGGTTCGAAATTAAAAAAAAAAAAACGCTTCGTCTTGGTCTGGAGCCTGGACCAAGGTACCCGTGACCCAAATTTGGTAATTCTCGATCCACTCATCTGGTCCCCAGGCCGCACACAGACAGACAGGCAGACAAACAAACTCTTTATTTTATTTATATTAGTTTGTCAAAAGATGACCAATAGTCAGATCAGATCGAGCTGAACAGAATAACATCCCAAAAGGTAAATAAATTCTTGTTCATAGTTCTCGATTACGTCGACAAAAATGAATATTTATGGCGCTAAAACTTATGTCATTCATTGCGAATAATAACTGATTGTTTATATTCTGTTGGAATGCAATATTTATTTACTGACGCATTGTAGGCTATATGTAAAAATATTTACTGCTAAGTAGAAGATTGTATGTATTGTTGTTTGTCTTTTCCTAACATTATTGCGTAGGATGTTTCTGGAGGGGTGATTATGGTCCCTTACTTCTGAAAATTACAAGAACCTTTTAGAAGCCCTAGTTATAACTGGGGTCGAGTAATACGCAATCGGAATATGTTCCATCGGCTGAGATTCGACTGCAGTTTCATGATATAGATCTATGCTGGTACATTCATAACGCGCTCATTTAATTACACAGTTAGTGGGGAAATGACAGGGAAGTAAGTCACAAACTTGAGAAGAAAGAGAAAAGAGCCCAGTAATAATTAGGCAACGAAATCAAAATTCATTATGTATATTAGAGACTTCCAAGAGATTACATGAAAAGCTATTTTTCATTGAAGAGTATCTGCGCAATAAAAGGAACGTTATTCAATGTGAATCAGTCCCATAAGCTGACATATTGGGAAATTATTTACGAATATTATTTCGTAAGTTCACAAAGCACGAAATTCAGGGATGTCTTAAACCACGATCTCATTTTTTAAATAGGCAAGTTTTAAGATATTATTTTACGCACTGAAAAAAAATTGTTATCCGGAAGCAGTACGGTATATTGTACAAATATACGGAATCCTTATGTTTAGTACGGAAATCAGTACGGAGCATATGTTATCCATATCCTACATACTTTTCCCGCTTAGATGTTACATCGTGCCGTTGCAGGACGTATGCTATCTAACAGTCTGCCGTATACTACATACATATACGTATGTTACATACGTCAAGTATATGTTACATATGTCCATCTGTATGTGAGATCCTGACCGCTTATATACAGTTCTTTCGTTCGTACGGAAATTAAGTTTATTCGGAACAGTTGTACAGAAAGTATGTATAAAATATACTTTTTCAGTTATACTTTTGATGTACGTTATGTCCAAAAACTACAGGATTTACGTATGTAGCCTACGTTTTTACTTACGCCATATACATTTTTGTTTCAGTGCAGAACATCACGAAAACACCATAGTCAAGATTGTAACTTTGTGGTGATGTATTACGGTTATCGAAAATGAGTTTAAATACACGCATACCTTGCTCTTCTCTGTTTTTATTACAATTGTCAGAAAATCGCGGAAATTAATCACAATCTTTTTCCTTGTAGAATGATTTTGACTTTCTGCTGAATGAATAACTTTTTTTTTGTTACATGTGACTAAGGACCAATAACTTAGCATCTCGTCCTCACAGTGAGGATGGAATATGACACAAAAGTTAGCAGCAGTGGTGTACCCAAGGGAGTTTTGGAGTTCTAACCCACTCTTGACCAAGATATAATACGAAATTATGTGTACACCACTGCAGTTATGCATTCCGTCAAAATGCTCATAATCCCAATCTTTGTTAACCAAGTATTTCTGAGAATTGGATGCACAGGAATGTAAAGCATGAAAATTAATTGGAGTTGTCGCTCATAAGTGTTAACCTAACAATCAACCACTGAGTTCCCAGTAAACATACCAACAGTCATCAATTCGTGTCAATGGAAAGGAATCAAGACGTCTATATGCGCAGAAGAATTTCCGAATTGAATACACTATTGTAGAATCCAGTCACGTGGCACTGCCTTCATCTTTTCATTCACGACCCTGAACTAACAGCAAAGTTGATATTTGTAAGTTGCTGTGTGAGCAGTTTTTCGAGGTAGAGATTTCACTGGAGAGTCCGAATTAGAAATACACGACTCCATCAGTTGACGTGAAACTAGGGACGTGCTTACTATTATTATGCTTAGAATCTGAATATTCACTTTCTGATAGTCTGGAAACGGAATTGCTCAAGTCACCAACAGTACTTGTAAATGTGTCATAGAACCTCTCGCAACGTTTGAACATTTTCTGGTATTTGAATGAAAATCTTTCGTAAAGGAACATTGGTTGGAATTAGGTGTCTCCAAGCTGTCTGGTTAGAGACAAAATAACCTATGATATTTCGAGAGGCATCCGTTTCTCACCGAGATCAATAACAACTTTTGGCATACTCTTGCCTTGGGATGAATGAGTGAACCTTAACAATGATCGGTATGTTTCCTTAGGAGAAAGTTTCACCGCTATTCTAGTTACTGGAAGGATCGGTAATGAGTTATTAGGGAGTCGAGGCATAGCTGTAATTTGGAAAGTGAACTCGGGCCAGCTGATGTGCCTATTATTGTTTAAACTTGGACTTGGCCATCGGATCTGTAACTAATCAGTTTAACGTCCCCGAAAAGTATGATTTTTACACTAATGTCGGTCATTTTAGACATGTCATTTTTCCTCCTTTTTACCCCCTTCTCCATGCCGATGGGGCTGAACATAGACAGCATAGGAAATATTACTATTCATCTCAGTGATCCCAAAAACTATTGATTTATCTGTAATATCAGATGTTTTCCATTATTTTTATAAATCACATCCCTCTTCTAAGGATACTTTATTCATAGAATTTTTTCCGTATTTGAAAAAAAATTAAATCTTTAAGTTGTACGTCCCACACTTATGCCTACTAGGCTAAAGAAAACGGTGATGATGAGAAATGAATGAACTAGTGGAATGAAAGAAGTAGGAGGAAATGGGAAAACCTCGAGTAAACCCACGCACATGGTATTTGTCCACCACAAAGCTCATTGGCGCGAGCTAGGATCGAACCGAGGACCCTATGCACCAAAGGTGAGCACTCTAGCACTGACCCACTGCTGCCCATTCCGTATTTGAAGTCATCTGAAACTGCCAATGCGGTCCAGTTTATAGATTTTACTCTCCTGGAATGTACTATTCGTTTATTTATGTACCATGTATGAAAAAATACACTCCATTAACTAGCAAATTGTGTGTATTGTTGTTTCATTTATACTAACAGTGACATAAACAACACAGGGGCCTCATTTGGGGAGTGCAAGAGGGCAATTGCTCCCCTCAGTTTGAGAAACATACTTTTTAATTATACTAATATACCAATAAAAACGTAAAACTCTCATATGGGTGATCAAATTTGTCTTCTTCTCTCTCAAAGCCTTAAATGACCCTACTGACTTGTAATTATTGATATTGAGAATACATGTATCTGTCACACGGATATAGATTTTTCTCAGAAAGTAAGTTAAACAAATATGCAGTAGTATATTTTGTTCTAGGGCAGTGGTTCACAACCTTTTGTTGACTGACGACACACTTTACTGAAGGACATTGCCACACACCTATTTGATATTTTTATTATAAATAATAATATCTTTTTAGTAGTGAAACCAATTTGTTTTTATAATGACTCTATATAGGACTGAACATCATTACTACCGCTAGAGGTGTTGACTGATACAGTCTGTCTTGATTTTAACTAATTATTAGTTAAAAGTCTTCTGATTTTTAAATTCTAAAATTTCGCGACACACGTTAGCGGGCTGCGTGACACACCAGTATGTCGCAACACACCGGTTGGGAACCACTGTTCTAAGGTGTATTGCTAAATCCAATAATCCAACAATACAAATATTTGAATAGGTTTAGTATATCTGACTTCGAGAGCAATTATTGTTTCTGAAACGTAAACATAGTACATTTTAAATGAAACAAACCTGAATAAAACACCATTTTAATACAATGTTCATTTATAATCAATAGTGAAAATATACCTATATATATGAACTGTATCTGCTGTAGATTATTATTAAGATTTATTAAGATTTTATTTTCACCAATTCATTTAGACTTTAGAAGTTTAGATGTAAACTTTAGAAAAATTATCTTTTCTCTGTAGTGATGGTATGCTGCAAAGTTACTGCAGTGTTCTGTCTGCTCTGTGAACATTTTGGTTCATTGAATTTTCGTGCAGATGATAAACAGTTAGGAAATATTAAAACTTTTCCGAGGGCATCAATCATAGTTACCTCACATGTTGTCAAAGTTCAGAGGACAATTCTACGACATGCTATATATAAAACTCTTACTTTTCTCTTTTCTCTTCCTTTTTTGTTCTGAACGCGGAACAAAATAAGTAACAGACCGTGATTACATCACGACAAACTTCTGTTTTCCCATAAAAGAAGGCAAAGTTCTTCTTGTCAAAGCCTTGATTATATCAAGAGTTTGAACAAGAATAAACTTTCTCTGGTAGTGAGTATTGGCATTAAAAGTCCGTTAAGAGAGGAAGAAGTAATTATCCTTACAGTTCCCATGGTTTGTACACTTTTTATAAATTTGGTTTTATACAGGATGTCCCAAACTTACCGAAGCAGCACAAACAGTAGGGTCAACCTTGGGCAAAAAGCAGGCTAGCCAACTGCCAGTATTGATCCTACGTTGTAATTAATCTCTTTGTCAAGCTTTAGCCAGTCAACTCATTTGTCAACGTAGACCCAACAAACATTTAGTATAACTCAAATTTCAAACCTCTCGTACGTACCATATGTCAACGTATTTTATGATTGGGATAATTGCAATTAGAAAGAGTACGGGATCAAAACCATTGGATAAACATTGACAGTTGTTAGTTGACTAACTTACCTCTAAACCACGCTCACTCAACGTATTTTTCAATGTCATTTTTCCAGTTACCAATTTCCAACCATGCCGATAATTAACAAAGTGAAAATGAAATGATATTTTAGTGTAACACTCGTTATGCCGTTTAGGCTTTCTTTTTTAAATAAAGAGGGATGATTAATGAAAATGAATAATTGTTATTATTATTATTATTATTATTATTATTATTATTATTATTATTATTATTATTATTATTATTATTATTATTATTATTATTATTATTATTACCAGACCATAACTTAGATTTTTTCTAGGGGCAAGCATTTATACGTGTGTTTGGGCCCCCTAGAAAAAGTAGTTTTTCTAATGCTTTTACCCTCTCTTTCCACCTTACACTTTGTGCGCCCCCAGAGCCTTGGGTCCCTCGCACGGCAAAATCTGCAGGGCCGTTAGTTATGCTCCTGGGCCCGTTCCATACATAACAAATTAATTAAGAGGACAATAATGACATATCTCAAAGCCATAAGAATAAATATTATTTCTAGGGCCCCTAATAGAAGACATTTTTTACTGAAATGGGCCCATGACTCATTTTTGTTTTATTTATCTCTTGTGCATTGTTTTGTTTATGTAATATAGTGAACTTGTTTGATGCTTCACTTATAGTTTCATGTTCATTTCGTATACGGAGTAAGAAAATTTTGTCTTAAAATGGGCCCCCCTCGAACGGTGGGGAGCTTCCCTGGAGGAGCAGTTGCCCCTTGCCCCCAACAAGTTACGGCAACTTATTATTACTTTCTGCTCTCCCACCAGAGACGGACTTCGATTGATAATTAACTTCTGTAGAACAAATCAAGGGCATTGGTTCTTAACCATTTCTTTAACTGATCATACAGTATACTGAACGGACATGACATCGTAACATACCTGTTTGACTATTTTCTTAATAAAGTGTGGTAGTGTAATCATATAAGTTTATATAAACCAGGGGCGTCATTTAGAGGTGGCAGGGAGGAGCAATTGCCCCCTCCCCATGAGTTTGAGATTTCTATAGATTTTATCAATAAAATAGTAGTAAATCAGTGAAATACGCGAAATTTTACCTATATCAAGGAGTTTTGCCCCCCCAAGCAAAATCTGAAATGACGCTTCTGATATAAACTAGCGACTCTATGTAGTACTGTTCTCGAGGCGTTGATTGGTACAGTCTGTCTCATCATTGATTTTAACTAATTATTATTTTTTTTTATTTTTTTATTTTTTATTTTATTTATTTTTTTTTTTTTTTAATTTCACGAGATACCCTATAGAACTGCATGACACAATGATTTGGAACCACTGTAATAATGCAGATTTCTATTTTGATTAAAATTTTGTAAGGTCCATAGTGATGGTAGAATAATACATGTACTTTTATACGATACATCTATGCTTTGCGTAATATTCTTGAGTTATTTGCTTGTTGCAGGACTAACAACGAATAAATAAGATTGTGTCAAGATATCTCCTCTTTTTGACTGTGTTCGAATCCCAGCGACGATGAAGCTGTGGCAGTCACCAGTAAAAATTCTCATATTATAAGGGAGACACACAACACAAAACGTAAAAATCCATTACGAAATTTCACTTTAACCTGACAAAACAACAAACATATCTTCAAGCACACCGACAACTAATGCACATCTGCAATCAAACCTACAAACCAATACATAAGGGCAAGTCTTCTAGTAACTTATTCTGAACACAACATACCTGCATGTATTACAGTATAATGAAATCAGATTTACATTTAAAGTACATCCCTCATGTTGGGCTGGCTGTAGCCACCTTATTGCCAGTCCCTCGATTCCACGTCGATAGCACGTCTTGTCCTTACGCTTCTTTCACATAATCCGGCGATTTGCCGGATCCGTATCCGGCAGTTTGTCGGATGAGAAGTGTACCCTTTCATATTATCCGGCGCTTTGCCGTGGATGAAAAATATGCGAGCAGAGTTGCTGTGCAACTGAAGAAACAAAACCTTGTGGCACTTGTCGTATTGTGGTAGTTGGAATGGACAGATGTAAAACGTGTCTTCTACTCGAGTTGTTAAGACAAATAGAAAAAAAAAGTCAGAGACACATATGGTTCACCCTTTTTTTGTTAGAGAAGTAGTATCTTGAAGGAGATTTTTATATTCTGTTTTCACAATTGATAGACTTGAGCAAAATAGCGGCCAGGTTCTGGATATTTAAAATACGATCCCGATATTCAACTCTTATGACTAGGAAAACCAGGGTAAAGTCCTTTCAGGATAGTCGGTGGTTGAGATCTATCCCAGAATCCAGTGGCGGATCTAGAAGGTAAAAACTAGGGGGGGCTGCCAGACCCCAGACTATGAGAAGTATGTCATGAGTTTACTGTAAAGTTTCAAAAATATATAAATAATAGCTTAAATTATTTTCGTCACCCTGAAAACTGTGGGGCTAGGCCCCCCGGCCCCGGGCTAGATCCGCCACTGCCAGAATCCCAAGTCAACACAACCATTGAGTCTAAGGCTAATTGATCTGTAGGCATTATTATTATTATTATTATTATTATTATTATTATTATTATTATTATTATTATTATTATTATTATTATTATTATTATTATTATTATTATTATTATTATTATTATAGTATTTCGGGTTTATTCTTTTCTTTTAAGCATTCCGACTATTGACTCAACTCTCTTTAAAGTACTGCTCTAGTCCCTGTATTAAAAGGACTATTCAAGAAATCACAACCATAGAAGTGTTAAAAATAATAATAAAATATATAAAGTACGGTATATTTATCAAATATCACATCATGAATCCGATCTTGCTTTGCAAAAATACTTAAAGGTGTTACTAAATATATAATATGTGTTAGCCATTAATTTGTTGTGAGCCTTGTTTATACGCACGGTTCTTACTTTCTCTTTCTTCACGTGCGTGGGTGTACGCTGTGTCGTACTTCTCCTTCACTCACCGTCGTAATATGGCATCAAATGCTCTAACCTTCTACCAGGTGGCACATTACAGATGTTAACTAACGTTGTTCTTTAACGGGTACCCTTATTCCTGTAAACCATACCACAAGGTACAATCCCCTACGACGTCCAATGAACGAAGATCAATACGACAGCTACAGCGAGGAATTGTTTGTTACGCATTGGTAACCCAATGTCCGGGTTCTTGAATGAACAGGGATGATAAGGAAGGCGTTAATTGTGACATCACAAGGAGTTTTACCAGATACCGTGACGAACTTAGTAATAACTAAGAGAGTAAAGAGATTGTGAAAACCATGTAATAATTTGATAATCAAATTTATAATACTGTCCAATCTTACATTCTCGAGATTTGATTAAGTACGGTATCTATTACATATACAAATTCAAATAACATTTACAACTTATACTGAAGTAACTTAAGACAGATAACATAATTGTATTACGACGTCAACTATCTCTTCACGTGTATGGATACTTCAACCACAAGGTAAATATCTAAGAACTTGGACATTACAGACGTATCATATAGAATGGATGGGACATTATAGACGTATCATATAGAATGGATGATAGGTTAGTTTCTTGGTCTTCTACCAGATATTTGTCGAACTACGTGGACATACGGATTTTTCTTCAGGGTATCAGGTAAGTATCTATGTTTGACTAAATTTCTCTTCTTTCATTCATTTTTTTTTTTTTTTTTTTTTTTTTTTTTTGTAGCTTAAATACTTATATTCATAATTCGTAAGCAAGCATTTATTATTTTCAAATTAAGAGTTTTTAACTTTTCGTCCTTTCATACCTATATTACATATTCTTTCTGTATATATTTAAAAATATTAGTATTATGTACTTCGCCGTGACTGATCCCTACTTTCTATTATTCTTTCTAGATAATTGATCCATTGTATCTCAGTTTTGATACTTCAGGGTTTAAGTTTTCTACAGAGAATTTTGATGAACATCCTAGTACGTGTTAGATAGAGTAATTCATGTTTGCGTGGCAATACTGGTTCGGTTAGAATTCGTTTCAAAAAATGCATCTCACTCGAATTTTGGACCAGTTATCGACACACATCTACTCTCAATTGTCCCTCAGCTGAGGTCAACTCATATGGCACAATGTTGAAACTACTGTTGATATTCCTGATTTTACGAAGATGACGCACTGCATTGTACTGGGACGTGCCATGTTGGTTTCACGATTGTCGAGTAATGATGTATTGATTTTCCTCAATGGTATGTCGTATAAACGCTAGACGGACCTTCGTTGAACTTCGACATTTTAAAACCTGCACAAAATTTCTGAAACCAACGATTTCACTGAACCACCCTCTTTCTCTTGATAAATATTTTGGGTTGTCGCCGTAGCTTTATGTTCTAATTCGAACACATGCAGTTAAAGTTTACGTATCAGTCGTTAATGAGCATTGATCGCCACTGCCGCTAAAAATTACTGAACATACTGACGCAGTAGCGAGCTCCGTGTTAAATAGTCTGCTTGCCACACTATCTCTTGGGACAATTTGACCTTGTACTTACGGTTAATCATGATGTATGCACGACTCTGGTGTTTATGCTTTGAAAATATTGCAGGACTTATGACTGAGCCTTGCACGTATCTACAAGTCAATCTAGAATCCAATATGCTTACTTACAAACAAACTTACAACTAACATGCATATCTACAAGCAAATCTACAATCTAATGTTAATATCTACAACTGAACCTACAATTCTAATCTCAGGAAACTAACAACTTATAATCATAACTAACAAGTACAATACTTACCTTGTTTGAAGGAGTTCATGCATATGATTTTAGTATCATAAAAAGCAGAGTCGTAAGTCTTGTAATATGCTGGTACACAACATATTTTTGTTTATTCCTATATAATGAAAGAGGTTAACATTCAAAGTATAGTCCTTCTAGTTGGATTGTCTGCAACCTTCTTCCTGTCAGTTCTTTGATATCACGTCGACAGCACATCTTGTCCTTAGAGACAAAGAAGTCAATCACTGCTGTTTCCATCACAGTTACCGATGATAGTTGGTGAAGCAACGTGATTTCAGGAAGTGCACCATGGACCGTAACAGGTAGTAATTCGAAAGGGCAAGATCAGGACTATATGGCGGGTATGGCATCAGTCCAAAACCATCAATTTTCTGATTTTTTGCCTTTTTTCGAGGAAAATATGGAAAGATGTACATTGATGGTATGCTTGAGCCCTTCGCAGTTCCACCACCACAAAGCAGGGGTTTACGCTCAGATCCTGTTTGACAACTTTCGTATTAATTTGTCCTCTTGTCACGCTGCCTGTTGGACCAGATTGAGCTTGTACTTATGGCTTACCACGGCTTATGCACGTACCTGCTGTTTGGGTTGTGGAAATATTGCAGAGCTATGACTTACCTTTGTAATATAGTTGCCTATAACTGAATTGTAAAGTACAAGTAAAATAAAATGACTGAATCATAAATTACGTCCCGATTGAGTCATCCTTTCTTTCAGGTCATTGTTTCGACTATATTTACAGAAATACAATAATTACAAATTTACCACACTAATTTGTCTAATTGTAGGCAATAATGGAAGTCAATAAAGACCACAAAATCCAGTTTTGTTTTAACATCACATGTTAATAATAATTTGATAGATAAACACAAAATGTAATATCTAATAAGATGAAACGAATTATCAAAATGTTGCTAAGAAACAAATGTCGCACTGAAACTCAGTTCCGATACTACATTGGTGTGCCAATTTTAAATCTTGCTTTTATAAATCAAATTTCACATTAAAGTAAACTGCCAATAATTTCCATATGTACTTAACTTCTTATCATAAAGTTTGGAATTTTCAGTGCGATGTCCTGATTTCACATTTTAAAAATATGGTAGCCTTACCAACCAACCTTATATTACGCCTATTCATTCATTTCTGTTTCACCTTCTATTGTTTGTTTGTTGTTTCTTTGTTTGCTTTTAATTTTGACAATGTAAATATGTAATTCAAATTTGTTTCAGTGTTGTAATGATTTATACTTTAGATTACGTATACCGTCAGTAAATAGGGGATATCCTTTGAGAACCCATTTCATAGTCCGGTTGCATGACTAATTATCTCTTCTTCTTCTTCTCAGAAATTATGTACTCCGTGTCTGTATTGTATGACTAGTGTAGAACCTCCTCGCCCATGATAAATTCGTTTGTATGAGAGTCTCACTGAAGATGAAATTGCATGGCCGTCTCTTTGGTTGTTATATGTTTGTGCTATTCCACCGTGACTGTTGACTCCACCAAGGTTTGACTTTCGATTATAATCACATACCAAAAAGCACACTAGTACGCAGTATACCAGCAAGAGTTCGGAGCGTTGCTGCAAGAGTACCCCAATTTTAATGTGCTTTTTACGAATGGTTCAAAAAGTGAAAATTTTATTGGCTGTGCTTTGATGACAGACAAGAACAGTTCAGAATTTAGTCTGCATTGCCTATGTTCAATATTTACTAACACTAGTTAAGCTTGCTCTCAATGACGTGCTTCATCTTTTGCTACGATGTGTACTTATTTGCATTGACTCACAAAGCGTTGTCATAAGCCTTCAGAACAACTTACACTAAACATCCTTGAGTGTATGGAATTCTTGAGACATGCCATCATCTACAGCAACAAAACTGTGTCATTATTGTCTGCTAGGTGCCGGCACATACCAGCGTTCGGGAAAACGAGTGTGCTGACACTGCAGCTAAGAATGCCGCATTGGCAGATGTAAAGAAGCAATTTTTCCAGTGTTTGATCATCATGCGTATTTAGTCCAACGAATGTGCTCTCACTGGCAAGTGGATTGGAACTAGCTAAATGAAATTCAACTCCACACAGTAAAAACCTATTTTACGCAATTGGTAAAAGTTGTCATGTACTAGTCGCCGAAATGAGGACATCTTTACACGTTTGAGTATCGGACATTTTCTTCTCACTCATTCGTATTCAATGCGTCGTGCTCTAACTGTCTGTATTCTGAGAATTGTATCGTTCCACTGAGTATTCGGCTTATTCTGGTAAAATGTCCAGGTAAAATTTTAGTTAGGTTTTGGAAAATAATGTGATCTTTAGTGACCATGTTTTAATATTTCTTTTGATAATTAAAATGGTTAACGTGCTCAGAGAAATTCTGTTTCTATACATTTTTTTTACTGTTGTAAGTTTCTGATATTGCTGGTTTTGAGTCATTTTATTATTCTGTATTTAAGATTTTGTTATTTATTCTTTTCACGAACTCTGTCTTACTTTTTATTGTTATTTATGTGTTCTTTTAGTTTCTAAATCTTACATATGTTTTACACTGTGTTCTGCTTTATTATGAATTTTTGTGTTGGTGTTGGTTTGTGTTGGTCATTGGGCTTTATAGTGACTGAAAAAAGTAGCCTTGCTGGTGATTCAATCTTAAACTAAACATTTAATCAATCGACGGTCATTGGGCCTTATAGTGACGGGGACAACTAGCCTTACTGGTGACGTCTGCATTAAACTAAAAACATTTAATCAATCAACAAGTTAACAGCTAATATATACGTCATTGTTAGGAATATTGTGTATCCTGGGGTAAAAGTGAGAGAATGTCGTTTCCCCACTTCCAAAAAATATATGATGACGTAATTCCAACTCCTAAAAAAATACATTGGGGAAAGATAGGCATGGGGAACGGCGCAACGTCATACGTCCCCCTACCTTTCCATATCCACTTTTACTCCTGGTGCCACCGTTAGGAAAAGACAAACAATAGAAAGAATATACTGCTTAAAAGAGTATTTTTACATATACAGTGCATGAATGAGTAAATGATTTATCATTTATTTATTTATCGAACAGTATCAATATTTAGGTTTACAAATACTAGCTTCCTCGACTCTTCGAAAAGTATGTATGTATGTATAGGAGAATTTACATTACATAAGAGAATTTACACACAGGTATATAGAAGAATTTACTTTCACCTATATAGCGAAGTCGTTAATGCTCTCGTCTTCGGTGCGAGCGGTCCCGGGTTTGATTCCCGATGGGAACACTAGGTCGAAAAAGTGTAAAAAGTTTTTTCAGACCAGCCATCCCGAGTGAGGTTTTCCTTGGTTTTCCTAATTCATACCAGGCAAATGCCATGGTGGTACCTAACTAATAGGTTCCAGGCAGCTTCCTTCTTTCCCCAATCATTTCTTTCTTCCCTTTTCCCGGATAGTGTGCACGGCGAGGGACGTCATCTCTCATACATGACGGGCTAAAGCCGAAAGCCCAAAAATCCAAATCCTAAAAGAAAAGAAATAAAAAAAGATTTTTGTTCAGTTTGATGAAATTTATTGCTTGGATCTACTTTAAGCGCTAATATATTGCAGGTTTTAAAAATTATTTCGATGTCAATTTAAATTATATTTCCAACTATAAGTATTTCTAATTTGATAAAATATAGATATTGCATTATCTTCATGTTGAAAGTGAGCACATTCATTCTGATCGTTACTTTCAAGATCAAATGTCTCTATTCAGTTTTCTTTTTTTAATCTTGTTCTTCACTATTCTATTCAGGTTTGTTCTTGCCCGAAGGGCTGTTCTACCAAACATACAGTGTATATTACAGTGCTTTCTTTCGGTTATAATACGAAGTCCCTGCTGGCAAATAAATTTCTACCAGTACATCCTCCAAGCTACATTGAAACACGCAATCTTACCACGCAACAAGAGAATATACTATTTCCTTAAAGGAGATGTCATGCGGAAGAAGATACAAAATTTCAGCACTCAAGTTTCTTGAGTTTATTCTAATTACACTGGATTAAGGAAACTTTTGTAAAATATAATAACCTTATGTACTTACTTTTAGTAGCCTATTTTAAAGTGAAAATCTATTAAATATAACTCAACATAATTATCGGTGTTTAACAAAAAAAAAAAAAAAAAACGGATTGTTTTCAATATAATAGAAACCCCTGCAGTTGGAGATATAGGAGATGTCTAGGTTGGCAACGGTCAGGCGGCGACAACTGCTTGGAGCTGTTCATGTTGGTGTGTTAGTGCAAAGTTTGTACTACGTGAGAAGCAGTAGAATGTAAGACATTCTTTTATTTTGTGATATTAAAAACTGAAGAATTTTTTTAATCTCTCGGGGAAACCAAACAATAAACAAGTAAAAGTGAAATATTTTAAATAAAGTATCGAAAAACATCCTGGTAAAAATAGTGAAAGTTAAAAACAAATATTAGAAACACGGAAGACTTTCACAAGGGAAAATAAACAATCCTATTTTCTCAAATCCGAAATAGAAAACGAAAGTATGGAAAATAAATATATATACTCTAAAAATCTTACAAAAAATCATCACATCGCAATCACAACTCAACCTCAACGTATTCGCACAACATCATTTACAGTGGCGTTCTACAATCTTAGTGTTAGTGGTGTGCAGACTCAGCTGTCAATTGACTGTGCCTGATCATGGACTTCAGCCAAGTGTAAGTAGCAACCATGAACTCTGTCCGTTATTATAATGAAATATGCATATGGCAGTCTTAACATAAGAACGAGAATATGTAACCCCGTGTAAATCGAAATATTATTTATTATCTTCTCCATACTCTCATTTACTTTAAATGTTATTCATTTCTCTCTTAACATTTTGATGACGGTCATACATTATGTACGCATATGCAATAAAATCACGTTTTGTATCATTTTTCTAAGAATCTATTTGTCTGCTTTCAAGCACTATACTACCTGCCCTATGGCAATCAATCAATCATGTTTTTTATTACGTCTTAAATGGTAGTGTGCAGTGAACTGAGCAAACAGTAATCGTGTAAAACTTGCGATCTTTCTCATTTCCAAAGATGGCAACTTCCTGATGCTTGGTTATAAGATGCAAGAGTAAAGAAAGTTGCAAGTACTGTATGTTGGATAGATATTGAAAACATAACTTTTTTGGGAAAAGATTCTTTCTTGTAAAAATCTACTTAAGGGAATACTTTTTTGCTTTTCAAACTTTTTAAACTGAGTTTCTTATGCGTACCTTTCCCTGCAATGAATTCTATAACTTAAAAAAGTCCCTTTACAAACTTAGGAGTGCTACACTCAATTCGAGGCAGACTACATTTATTAGTTTTTGAATTGGCATTTCATTAGTGACCATCAAATATACAACCCAACATATTACAATGGTTCGTGTTGGATTCCTAACCACCCTATCAAATTCTTGAAAGTTATACATCTTGTCATGTGTCTTGTATGAATTTTCTAAATTCAAACTGGCAGACAAGAAAAGAGTCTCATAAAACCGAGAATTAACCAATCAATTCATTTATTTTGATAGAGATTGTAACTTACTTCTCGTTCTTAATTCGAGTAACACTTTATTGTGAGCTTGAGATATTCTATTAGAACCTAGTGCTAATAGTATCTGAAAGTTTAAAAAATTAAAACTATAAATCACCATTTTGAGTACAATGTTAGTTTAACGGTAGTAAAAGTTCAGTATTTACAGAATTTTTTCCTTCTTCATATTGTGTGAATATATTTTAAATAGGAAGCTTGAGTACAATGTTTTTAACCTTCTTCCGCTTGAATTTTAACGGCCTCAATAAATTATGTGGCTGAAGGCTGAAGTTTTACTTTATGTATAACTTCAAAGACACTATTAAATTTTCACTAAAACATTTTTGTTGTAGAACAAGCAATTACTATATACAATTTCTTCGAAATAGGAAATTTGCTCTTTTATTTTCCTTTCGAGTTGTTGATTATCCTTGATTATTATTAAACTTTCAGTTTTTTCTGCAGAATGAGTAATTAAATTATTTTTGTATTATAATAGAAAACGAAAGCTAGGATGAACTGTTGTTATTTTTTCAAGAAAGCTGAGATGTTCAAAAAATTTCCAGTCAAACAAGCCATGAAGAGAACTTAGGCTTTTCTTTTCAAACTTTTTTTTGAGTCATTACATCTATAACATTGGTTACATGACGAGTGTCAATGTCCAAGGTGATGACGGCGAAGGACAATCTCGAAGGGCGCTCAGTGAAACGTATGATCTAAAGTATATCCACCCAACCATGAAATATTTCGGCGACTCTGTAATGTTGTGGGCCACAATATCATGTTATTATTCAGTGGTTCTAACGCTTACCAGTCACGTCACAGCTCCTGATTATGTCGGCATTTCAGGAAACCATGTGCGCCCTATTCTCCAGAAGTTGTTTTCAAGCAATGTTGTTATTCCAGGATGATAATATTCCCATTCGCACAATTGGAGCTGCTGTGGTGTGGTTGAGGAACACCAGGATGAAGTTGAATTCGTTTCCTGACAAGTCTAGTCCCTGGGCCTGAACATAATTGAACAGTTGTGGTTAATTTTGGAGACACGAATCCGGCCCAAATTTAATCCTCCATCCTCTCTTACGGAAATAAGTGACCCACGGCGCGCGGAATGATATAATATCACTCTTGTTACCATTCATGGCCTCTATCACTCTATTCCATGTCGCATTAGAGCTGTTTCTAGAGCGAAAGGTGATCGAACGCCATATTAATCTGGTAAGTTTTCCAAAGGTGAAACATACCCAAATCAAAAGATTTGATAAATCCGAACAAAATTATGTAGATGAATGAGAATCCTCATGTGTAACTTTCGAGAAACGTGGTTTTCTGTAAACCTAAGAACTGATGTTCTAGTGCAATAAGAACGCCACCTATTGACATGATACTAATTCTGAGATACACTCTGATGAAGCTTTTCATTCTGATACTTGCAAGATGACAATACACAATACGGTTAATTAGGTAAAATCACTCCAAAATTTTCGTTAACTCCCCAACTTCGACTTTTGTTAATCTATAATATTCTCCAAAGGTGAGAGCCATATAAATCGACAAATCTTATCAAGCTGAACAAAATTCCATACTTCAGGGTAAATTCTTATGAGTAGTTTTCGATAAAATGAAAGAAAACAAATTTTTATGGTGCGAACAAGTATATCGCTCTTCGCCAATCATAATTTATCATTTTTATTCTGCTTTACAGATTAAACTACGGAAAGTACATGAAAAACTTGGCTTTAACTCTTAACACAAAGAAGAGACAGGTAAAACTAAGCCAGCTTCCTTTGTGGCTTTAAAGCTTGGACAGTAAAATTTAAAGACAAAAAAGATTATCAGTGCTTTTGAATGTGGTATCCTGTTAAGAATTGCATGATCGACAAGGAGAACAAATGAATCCGTAATTGAAGAACTGAAGATAGAAATCTGAGTCAAATTCCTGGTGGACACAATTCTTGGGCCTCGTGATGAGAAAAAAGAACGTCAACTCGGAAAAGTTATTTGTCCAAGGTAAAATGGACAATCCAATAGCCAAACCTAGACCATGAGGACGAACAACGAAAAGATAAAATAATCAAATCCGTGGCCGGACTTTCAGGGAGCATCATTGTGCAAAGGGCAGAATACCGCAGAAAATAACACAAAATAATATCCATCTATATAGCCTTTGGGTCAAAATATTGAGTCATGAGTTCAACTAATGTAGAGTGAGAAACAAATTATTTATTTTTGCTGTTAAGTGTTCTCCTTGTAGTGACGCAAATACTCCTAACAGTGACACACATACAAGTAATCATGCTTTCATTTAGAAAATGTCCATTGGGAAAGCAAAATTAAATTATAAGGGGCTAGACTGGGACACTGTAATTGCTAAAGGAGTTGAAAAAAATGAAATGAAATCTTTAAGTTTTACGTCCCACGGTTATGCCGGTTAGGCTAAAGGAGACGGTGATGATGAGTGATGAATGAAATGGTGGAATGAAGAAAGTGGGAGGAAACGGGAGAACCCCGAGAAAACCCACGCACACGGTGTTTGTCCACCACAAAGTTCACTTGGCGGGGGCTGGGTTTGAACCCGGGACCCCAAGCACCAGAGGTGAACGCTCTACCACTTTTTTTTTAAGTCAACTGACTCACCGAACGTGTTCCAGTAACTTACTTAAACTACTTATATCTAATTTTACTTGCTTTACTCATTTTTACCTTGGTTTCTCCAATTACCTAGAGCGACAGGGACACGAACACAGAAGTATCGAGGACAGTTAAAATCACAAAGGAATCGAACCGGGAATCGAACCCGGGACCCCGTACACCAAAGGCGCACGTGCTAGCCACTAGACCAGCGGGGAGGGCTAGCCACTGAGCCACCGCGGTCCGCTAAAGGAGTTATCATGCACAAAAGTACTGTGATTGCTATGTGGAATCTGTTGGTCAACTCCGGATACAAAGTCTTCCAGGATATATATATACCTGGAAGAAACACTTCAAAATGTTTTTCAACTATATAATGTGTTTAGGAAATTCGAATCTAGTAGATCTCTTGAGAATGACATTTTAGATTAATTGTAATTACAAAAGACGTTTTGGAGCAATAAAACTCGAGGATCAAGGAGATAAGATAGTGATAAACATTCTTTCACTGATTCAAGTAGATATCTTCAAATGAAGAAAAGTGGTTAAGATAATTTTTGTTCAAATCGTGAATATAAAATCATTAAAAATCATTAATATAATATGAGGCTGATTAATATAGCATAATAATAAATATATCCAGTTCATGAAAGATCAGATTATTTTTTCGATTAATTAATGTCCAAGCAGTTTCTTTAATATACTGTCAGCAACTTGGTTAATATTAATCTTTACCTACATAATATTTACCTAACAACGCAATCTCATGGAAATGATGAATCTGGAAACTTTACGAGTATAGCTAAGATCGTTTGTTTTAATGTTTATATTGTATTTTAAAATTCGTATTTTTCTCTTCTTCTTCTTCATGTAGATATACAACGATACTTGTATTTTTTTAACATCTTTATTTGTATTTATGGGCAAAATGTGCTTTTAAAATATGCACAAGCTGTTCAAGAAAGGAAGAAGAAGAATATGAAAAGAGAAATAGAAGTAATTTATTCTCTGTGGTTATGCGATGATATTTCGTTATGATAGTGTTTTGACGATGTGAGTTTAGTTGTCATAGCAACGAAAATATAAATAATATATAAAAACGGAGGATCCATCTCGTGAAGACTGTATGTACAATTTTTAAAAGTGTGTAAATATTTAACTGTTACGTACTACAATAAAAGGTAATATCATAATGCAGTGTTTAGATGTATTTTGATAAATCAGTAACCTTGGTTATATAAATATACAAACTGTGTACCTTACGTTACAAATTGGCGTTATCTGTACCAGGATGTCGTCATAGATAAACCAAACAAAATTTTCTTTCCCTCCCTAGCTCTCTAACTCGTTGAATTTTTAATTGCTTTCGTAATGTAAACGCTTTTATGATCTGAATAATTAAATTATAGTACAACTTCAGCACGAAGATGAACTGATGACGTATGTATTAACAAATGATGATAAGAAGAGTAAAAGAGACAGAATATTTTGTTAAATTGGAACTTGATTTTCTTTATTTCAACCAAACTTTCCTTTATACACATAGAATGATCTGAAACAAATAAATTAAGAACTCGTTCTCATTGAGTTTATTGCAAACAAGTCTTCCGGACTCAAGTTTTCACTGACAAAAATGAAAAGCTAATATTGATTTGATATCTTTATATTACATATTCTGATTTCTGGGTATGAGCTACAAGATAAAATGTCAAACATTTCGTGAAGAATGTTATAGTGTGTTGTTGAGCAGAAATTTTGATATTCAGTGGAAGAGCGATGAGAATTATCTGAAATGTGATAAGAGAGAAGAAAGATAAAATTAGTTTGGCAAAAGAAAAATCGAATTAAGAAAAAATAACGTGTTGAGAAAGAGCATAATACTAGAATAAATTAAACACGACAGAAACTGATCTTGTTTAGACAAAAGTCCCACAATTATGCACCGAGGCTGAGGAAGACAATGATGATGAAATAGATCATAATGGTAGAATAACGAAAGTGGGAGGAAACGGGAGAATCCTGAGAAAATTCACACACTCGGTGTTTGTTCACCACAAAGCCCACTTGGCGGGAGCTGGGATCGAAGCAGGGACACAACATGAGCGATCTACCATTGAGGGAGCGTGGTCACAGAAGAAAGTGATTATAACATTGAGTAGACTTGTCGTTTCAGAGATGATATAGAAGGTATTTATAATGTAAAACGGAAGAGGAAAAGATTAAAATTTATTGACATCATTAAAGAATTTACGTCCTAACACATAGTTCAACGATGTACCGTAGTACATGGAAACATCTAAAGTTGTGTCATATCATTTATTATCTAACCTGCTAACGACCTTGAATATATATAATTTTTGGTCCACTGAGTTTTATGTTCCTCTTATCGTTAAAATTACATTTTGGTTTTTTGAGTTAGAATTTAACGTCTCTTTTAGCAGCGATATGAGACATGAATCCTCAACTTAACATGGGATCCGAAGCACATGAGTTGAAATCAGGAATCGAATCCACGGAAGTCATGTGACAAAGAAAATTACATTTTTTGTGATACATAATTTAATCACAACTGTTTAATAACTAAATTTAATTTAATTAACGTTAAACTTCAATATTGCAATTCAATTTGAAAAACAAGGAAAATTTAAATAAACTTGAAGAAGAAAGCAGTAAAACCTCATCATTAAAATTCCAATTCATATAAAAGAAGACAGAAAAATAAATTTTCATATGAATCAATAGACTGAAGAGAGAATAAAGATAGTGTATGCGTCCAACACTGTTAATTGGATATACGTAGTTATTGTATCTTTCTATATACTAGTAGCTTTTGAGATGGGTATATCCTGACCAGCGAACGAGTGCGGGCGGCCGGTTTTGGAACTAAAATACAAACAACAGTGTTTCTAACCGGATTACTTGTAATTAATCTATCACAGTTGTTTTTGCTCTGTTCATAATAAACCACTTCACGCATATGTTCAAGTTAAGACAAACACAATTTCAAAAGTTATGTAAGTTACTTTCAGATAGGGATGCGTTCGAGTCGAGTCGAGACAGAATTTTCCAGACAAAATTCGAGTCGAGACACAGCTCTTCCAATAGAAAAATATATATTTTTCGAGTCGAGACATCACTTTTACAGCACATTTTCGAGTCGAGATAGTCTTAAATCTTGTCTCGTGCGCATCCCTACTTTCAGAACATTTTAAGGGACTGCAAAAAAAAAAAGTACATACATCCTCCATATTAATTTGGCAATAAGTTGAGAATAAACTAACCTCAGTGTTGTACAAAGGAACACTGAGAACTTCGTAGCATTAGAGTGTAAGGAATTCCTACTTCATCTGTTAACAAAACCTCGAAGTTCATCTTTGTGAATCAAAGTTATCTTTGGCAACTGCGCTTTCATTGTTTAAAGCAAGTTTTATTGTGTAGTTTTGAGATAAGGTGTTTTCGAAATTGCTACCAATTTGGACCATGTGATCGATTGATTGACAGTACCTTCAGTAAGAAATTTACACTGAGATTTTCGGATGTGCTGCGAAAGACTGGTGACAGAGAAACTGATAATCTAACCGCCTCCGAAGGAGATTTGGATCCGCCCCTAATTAAGATGGTAAAGATAACTTTCTCTGATATCTAACCTGTCATTATTTAGCATGGTTTGGTAATTTAAAAATCCAGTATTTTTACCATATTTTGAAAAATTTATTTAAAAGAAATAAACCCAATGTTACATTGGGGGCGGTAGGGGAGCGATTAAAATTTAAAGTGGGGAGCCTGACAATTGATTTCTTATAGCTCCAGTGAAATTCAGAAAAAAAACGAATTTCATATTAAAAAAGAAATACAAACTACATTTTCATGGTAACTCTTACATTCATTATGTTATTATAAAGTTAATGGTACTTTTGAAATTGATTAGAGTGAATAGATATGTACAGGGTTTTCATAAAGTCTGGACGGATTTAATTCCTTATAATTTACATAAAAATGCTCATATTGAAATCAAATAAAGTGCAAACGGTAGCACCAGCTCAGTTCATTCACCGCCACACCTCCAACTGGGCGCCATTTACGTCCACATATTCGCGTAGGCGGCGCTGGAATCCACTCACAGCGTTTCGCCGTGTTTGATCCGAAATGTCAGCCACAGACGCCCTGATTTTGTCCTTTAAGTTCTCCAAACCACTTGGCTTCTTTGCATAAACTTCCGTTTTCACATGACCCCAAAGCCAGAAGTCGCAGGGGGTAAGGTCGGGTGGACCGTCTAGGAATCGACTTCTGTGGGCTGTTGATGATGCTTTCCCTTACCCTGCTCACTGTTGCAGGCGATGTTGGCGGCCTCCCACTTCGAGGACGGTCCAGGACGCTTCCTGTCTCCAAGAACTTAGCATGCCACTTTCGGATTGCACTCTCAGTCGGTGCCGGCTTTTTGAACTCTTTGGTGAACTTTCGACACACCAGAACTGGTGATTTTAGCTCTGCGTACCACAGAACACATTGCGCTTTCTCTTTCACCGACGCCATCTTTGATACGGTAAAAAAATAGTCTTCTCAGAGGAGTTTTTCATTTATTTATTTCTTTAAAAGACACACACGCCAATACAGCTTACAACTTACTTTTAACAGTCAACATTGAAACAACAATTGATGGAATTTGGTAAGAAACTGACCCTTGCCCTCCCTCTCCCTCTCTCAACGTGTTCAGAGTTGCCGCTTATCTAACAGTGTTGCCAACTAAAAATTTAATCCTTCCGCTACCGTTTGCACTTTATTTGATTTCATTATGAGCATTTTTATGAAAATTATAAGCAAATTAAATCCGTCCAGACTTTATGAAAACCCTGTATTTAAGTAACAAAACCACTTGCGTAAGCTTTTTAAAATATCAAGTTAGAAGAACGAAGTTTGTCTTCCACTGCCATCTCATTGCTCAAAGACACCGGCGATGAAACAATTGGCCGGAAATCATGCGGCCGCTTCTTACATCAAATCATGAAGAAGAAGATGAGTGCCAATGTTAGGTACGTAAGTTCAGGGTTTTTTTTTTTTTTAAAGGATCCCCTCTTGGAACTATACGTAGCACATTTTAAAAGCACTTACGCTTGAAATAAAAGCACAGCTGTTTAAAGACGATTGATTGCCTTTGTCTTTGAATTTCATATGTGCACACAGGATTTGTTAAACAAGACCGTACATCTGATATGTTTAAACTATATGCAGCTTATGCTCACGGGCTAAACTCAGTCTTCTGAAGTCAATCGACAAATGATTATGTATTACGTACACAAAGACAACACTAGGCTCCAAGTTTCAAAATTATATTGTGTATGAAAACAGATAGTAGAATTAATTCTTTATCACAAGAGACCTAGGGTCTGAAAGAAATTCAGAGGAAGTTCAAAGGGAATTTCTATACTCATAAATAAAAGTTGTGAATTTATTGTGTATTGAACCAATGATATTTATGCTTACATTACCCATACGCTGATGTTTTAGCGATACTTTTATTTCACATTTACCAAAAGGCTGGATTACGATAATAATCCTAAAAGAAAGAAGCATTGTAATCAGGTTTTACAAGGCAATCCCGAAAGACAAGCTATCCAATCCCGTAGCCCTTTAAAAAATTAAGGAAAATTTCTTCTTCACTTCCTTTTCCCCTAAAGGGTTGACATTCATCGAAAAAATGAAATGAAATTTCTTTAGTTTAACGTCCCATGATTATGCTCTTTATGCTAGAGGAGACAGATGATTAATGAAAGTGAAAGATTGTAAAATTAATTGTTGGGCTCTCACAGAACCACGTACAACAAAGACACATGCGCTAGCCAATAGACCAACGAAGAGAACTTCACAATTCTCGAGTGGAAACGTATCGGAATTCTTTCTTGGCTACAACTTAAGAAAATAATTTAGTTGTCAATCGATAGACCTACATTAAAACAAATACAAGCATCGCGAGCCTTAACTTGATTTAAACTTACAGTTACAACATCTTATTACTGAGTTTTACAGGTTTCTACTGTTTTATAATGAAATCAAACAAAACATAATCATTATATATATATATATATATATATATATATATATATATATATATATATATATATATATATATATATATATATATATATATATATATATATATATATATATAATCTGCTTAATACACGGTAGAAATTCACTTGTGTGCTATCTTGTTCTTAAATTGTTAATTTCCATGCATATGCCATTATCCACACTACATCTGCATTACTGCAAGAATAACAATTACTGCATTCAATAACAACTATACAATTTATGGAGTTCTTTATTAAGTGAAACAGTTTAGGCTACTTATAACATGTAAACTGCAACTTTTGAAAATCGTTGGATACACTGCAGAGTGACGCTCTCCGTTCCCCTGTCCCACCGCGCTTACCAAGAAACTGATGTAAACACAACACTAGCGCCCTCCACGAAAAACCGCACTAATATCCTGGTCAGGTAATATCAATTAAAAATAGCGGCTAAGTCAAAATGATGTTCCGATTTCGTTAGTTTATTATTCGAACAGTAACGAACTTTTCTTGCCAATACATTTTTTTTTCTTTCTGGAATACAATCTCATTTTTGCTCTTTCTATTGCAGAGGTGTAGTTACGTAGACGCCCACCAGGAGAAAGTTTAGTCGAAGTGAACAATATGGCTTCTACAGGTTAGCAGAAAGCGTTCTGTGTCCTTGATTTTCATGAAATGGCCACCAAGATCCACAGACCTCACCGCATGTGATTTCTTCGTCTGGGATTTGACCAAAGATCGTGTATTTGTGCCGCTACTTGCTACAGCTGTGGTTGAATTGCTTGAGTGCATGACTCTAGCTGTGGCCGATATCGACCTGACAAGCTAGGGAGTGTTTGGTAGGAACTTGATTATAGACTAGATGTGTATCGTGTAACTCGTGGATCGCATATTGAACATTTATAATATGTTAGAAAAAAAAACTTTTTAAGATGATCAATCAGCGTGTGTAATCTCTGTTTATATATGTGTTATTTAAAAAACGAATCATTGAAATCGGGAACATCTTTTTCACTCACCCTGTGTATGTAAACACAAAAGAGTACTTAAAATTTGCTTCGTATATTCTCTGTTTCTTTTGCGCAGATATTTTTAGCTTTTTTAGCTTTTTATGTGCAGGTAATTACTCTTAAACAGACTAGAAATGAAACATGCCCCATTTTCCAATCTTCAAATTAAAAAGAAAAAAATAATCTCTAGGACTGCCTACAAATTTAGCTGTTTTCATGTTCGTTCAGTAGTAGATATCGAATCAATACATAAGAGTAATGTAACATGAAAAAGTATGCTGGATAGACAGTTGGAGATACCAACAGAGGAAACGGAAAATCATAAATATGTCTATAGAATCTTTTTTATCCTCTGTGGATTCGTGAAGCTGACTTTTGGAATTACATGGCTCCAGATGGTCCGAGAGAGGGCACACATTGCACTCTTTCATTGACCATATATTACAGGCTTTAGTGTCGATTTCTTTCCTCACCGGCTGGTCCACTTACTGTAATTCACAGCCGCGAATATTCTTTTCGGTTCTTTTTTTGAACATAGCCAAAAATGGCCTTTCTACGGACGTTCGCTCGTGTTGATGATGCAAGAAGACAAACGGTGAACACAAGTGACATGCACTTCTCTCTTGAGTATATATATCTGTCATCTGTACTGTAAGCGACTTAAAATATTTTTGTGAAGTCCAGACCGAAGGGAAGAACAAGGCACGAAATATGGCAACTAAATTATTCAATTCCGAATAGTAAACGACTGATGTCTCAGTATGTACACTCATGTCCAAAATTATTGTCGCATGTCTATAATTATGTTGTTGTAGGAATATAATTTGATAACGAATTCGCATGTTATTTCTTATAATGTTAGTATGTGTATAATCGGCAAAGACATGTATGTGGCAAATTTCATGTCAAAAGAGCAGTAAATAAGAACAATAAAACAAAAATAAAATTTTCTTGTCCATTTAGCAACATTTTATTTTACTCATTCTAATTTTCGTATTTATAATTATTTTCCTATGAAATTTACCACAAATATACATTTCTCGATTTCTCGATTATCAGTATTAAAAATACCCTGCAAAATCATTATCAAATTATATTCTTACAAGAAGACAGTTATAGATATGCGACAATAATTTTGGAGATGAGTGTACGTCACGCTTTTTCTAATAATAAATGATCATCCTATGTCGCTACATACGCTAACAGATATTAAGCTCAACATGCGATTTGCCAATTGAAAGCTGTGTCTATTTAGTTGTAACTTAAAAACTGTATTTTTAAAATTTATTTATATCAAAATGGCACAAAGGGCTGTGATATGTAAATTTGAGCTTAATTGTGGAATTAATACTCTTTAAAATTTATTTATAAATTGCAGCATAGTTTTCTTCTTTTTTCTTTTCTTTTTTTCTTTTTTTTACATGAAACCTTGTCTTTTGTAGGAAAATCACTGATTCCATAGCCAATTGCATTGAACATTTCAAGATACTTTATTAAATACCTGATCCTCTTCATCCTAATTGTGGGACAATAAAAATGCAGCTCGTTATCCATCAGTCTTAGTGTAAACTAGTCAAAGAATAATTTATTTCAAAATATTGCACGTTCAATGCATAAGGGGATTAAGTCCACTTTTTGGTCATGTTGGATATATTTCATCTTTAAGGAATTTATCTGAAGCTCCTTTTAGAGCTTAAAAGATTCGTATCGAGATGTGTATTTTAAATAACTCTTATAATGTAAAATCAAGTGTCAGTTTTTCTATGTACTTAAGTGCAAAGTATAAACTTCATTTACCTTTTCCTCACAACTTTGGAAGTTAAACGTGAAGAAACCCGAAACCGGATTCGGTGGAAAACCGACCGGTTTTGAAAAAAACCGATAACCAGTTCCGGTGAAAACCGAACCGGTGTTAAAGAAAACCGATTTTGGAATAAAAATCTGTTTTTTTTTTTTAATTTTCTGAAACCGCACTGCCAAAAAAAAAATTGTAGGTGGCGTACTTAAAAAGATAGGATACATGCGTAATTTCTGTAGTTTTTGGACTTAACGTACAGCAGACGTATAACTGAAAACTCATGTTTTATAATACTTTCTGTATAATTGTTACATCTATACGTACTTTCAGTATGAAACAATGTAGGTGGTCAGGATCTCATATACAAATGGACGTATATAACATATAGCTGACGAAGGTAACATAAGTATATGCATGTGATATACGGAAAACTGTTAGATGTCGGACAACCTACAACGGCATGATGTAACATCTAAGGGCAGTGCCTATGTACTGATTTCCATAGTAAGCAAGAGCATACCGTATATTTGTACAATATACCGCTGTCCGGAGAACGGATTTTTCTCTGTGTAGTTAGAAAACAAAGGAGTACATCCATGAAATTACATGCAATGGATGGCAACAATATATCTATATCTATATCTATATATCTATATCTATATCTATCTATCTATCTATCTATCTATCTATCTATATATATATATATATATATATAGGATGGTCCATTTTAATCTTTCCAAGAAAATATCTCAACTTTTCAACATAAATGAAACCGAACAAAAACTCAAATAGGAAATGTCATGGGGCACATCGAATAGTATTATCGTGGTGCCCGCAGAGCCACCCTTAATGAGGGCTCAACTTGAAAATTTTAAATGGAAACATGGGGCAAGTGATACCTCGTTCAATAGATCTTTAAAAACTACAAAGCACTGGGCGAAAAAAATTTCGGAACGGTCACCATATTCAAAATGGCGACCAAGACATGTTGCCTATATCAAATAAAACGTGAGAAAACGGTTGGAGATAAATGAACAGAATAAAAAGTGGAACAGGAAAATGATATGGGGGTACGTCGAGTGATGATGTTGTGATGACCCCAGGGCCGCCTTTCATGGGGGCCCAGGGCCCAACTTTGAAATTTTAAATGGAAACATGGGTCAAGTAATACTTTTTAAATACTAAACAGCGTTGTGGCAAAACATTTTTCATATGGATCACCGTTTTAAAATTGGCCGCCAAGACATGGTCCCTGTATCAATTAAAACGTTCGGTACCACTAATATGAAAACAATTGAAGATAAATGAACAGAATAAAACTCGTGTAGGAAATCACAGATGGTATTTATTTATTATTCCACGGCTCGAGAACGATGCAGCAGAGAAAAAGATGATTATAATAAAAGTGACTTAATGCAAAGGAGTAAATTTAATTCCTAGAAAATTATCGCTGCAACCTCCCTCTTCTGAAGTGGGAATGAATGGTGAAATTGCAAATGAGAACCATAGTTTATGGAAATTGAACCTACGCAACAAAATTATCTGAAATGTGTTTTATGAGAGATAGATGTCTCTGTAATGAGAAAATGTAGGTAACATTCGTGTTAAATAGTACCTTCCATTTTTATTGCATGCAATGATTTCATGCAAAAATCAATCAACTGAAATTAAAAAGAAGATTGTCGAACATTGGAGTTTTTGCAATGTGAACGATGTATCACACGCCCCATATTTCCATTTAAAATTTTGAATTTTGCTCTGGACCCCCCGGGGGATAGTGCGACAATACTATTCGATGTGCTCCATGACCTTCTATTTGAGTTTTTGCTCGGTTTATTTATCATATTAATGGTACTGGACGTTTCATCTGATACAGGAACCATATCTTGGCGGCCATTTTGAATACTGTGACCGATATAAAAAATGTTTTACCGCAGCGCGATATAAAAGATCTATCGAAAATTTTAAAGTTGGTCCCTGGGCTCTCATGAATGACGGCCCTGGAGGGCACCGCGACAATACCATTCGATGTGTTCTATGGTTTTCCTATTTGAGTTTTTGTTTGGTTCATTTATGTCCAACAGTTTCGATGTTACTGATACTGGACGTTTTATCTGATATAAACACCATGTATTGGCGGCCATTTTGTATACGGTGGCCGATATGAAAAATCTTTTGGCACTACGCCGTTTTAGTTTTTAAAGATCTATCGAACGAGGTATCACTCGCCCCATGTTTCCATTTAAAATTTTAAAGTTGGACCCTGGGCTCCCCTGAAGGGCGGCCCTGGGGGACACAGCGAGAACACAATTCGATGTGCCCTATGATATTTCCTTTTTGAGATTTTGTTTGGTTCACTTATGTTGAACCGTTTTCGAGATATTTCCGTGGAAATACTAAAATGGGCCACTACATATATATATATTATATATTATATAATATAACGACAGGGATTATAGTGAATGGTGGCCTGATCATGTTCAGTTCATGGATAGGTAGAAGGTAATCTAACGGTGAATATGCGTAGCATAACGTTGTAGAGCTGGAGTCTGGTCTAAGAGGTCACGGAGAATCGGATGAGCGTCCGCTATTCAGCCTTGAATGTAACGAGACTGTACAGATATGTTAAAGTGTTGGTATAGATGTGCAATGGTATAGGTAGACCTCTTGTCTTGGCGTCCATGGTGATAAGGAATAATCAATGCGTAAGACATGGCGTTCCAGGACTTGTAGTTTATCATAAAATTTCTGTTATTATGCTCGTTATTTTTCTCTATATGTAACAAAATTCTAGCACCTCAATCATCAGGTGATCATCTTTTCTTGTTTCTTTTTTAATGCCTGTGCATATACACAATCTAAATACAGTCGCTCTCACAATTGAGCGTACACTTGTAGTTATTATGTTAAAATTACTATAACGTCTACGTATATAATATTTTGTTTCGATAAATTAGCATGGGTCTATATGTAGAAAGAGTTTGAGGCTTCTTTAGCCAATGTAAGTAAGAATTTGCTGTGTTTCGAAGGATGTATGCTTACTAAGTCCCGCAGGATATGAAAATCAAAGACACAAAATTGAGTGTACACCTTAGTACTTGTCTTCATTGCAAGACTGTAAAGGGGGTACAAAATTGCAATAGGCCTTAGTCAGTGATCGTTGTGCTTCGTCAATACCTACCTTGATACATCGAATGTGTTTTGTGTGAAAACAAGAGCGAAATGACTGGAAGGAAAGAAACAACTATTGAAGTCAGAAACTTGTAATGTCCTCTCTTTCTGGACTACTTATATTTGTTGGCTGATGATATGTTAGATCACAAAGTGATTACTCTCACCAGCTGCAAGCATCGGATTTGTAGACTGAAGATACGTTGCACCACGCAGGAAAGCCACACCAGGAGAAGAAAACACAAAACATTATAACATATCAGGAATACTTATGGTTCCAAATCTACTAAAGATGAAAATAAAATACTTCAACCAACTTTTGACACACCGGATCACTCTTTATTTAGCTCCAATTAGGTTAAGGGGCGTATGCAGTTTCTAATACGAATTATGATTAAATAATAATAGGTGAGGCGCTTAAGATACACTAAAGAAAATGCGTGACATACTCATGTTTATATTAGTCATTAGTCATCAAGTGCCTAAGGAGAATCATCATTTTACACACATAATACGCATTCAATACATATAATTATCATAACTTTTATTTCATATCCTTATTCATTGATCCACTTCATCAAATATTTATATCTAATATAATTAATCATCTTCGTCGTAGAATATTTCATAAATAATCTCCCTTAACAACATGAAGCCTATCAGACATGAAATTTAAAGTCAACGCATTACACAATAAAATCAGCACCTGAATATCGATATTAAAACTGTAACTGCTATCGCCATATGTATGAGCTATTTCAGAATTAAATAGAAGTTCCTGATATGATATGATAGGAATCATACGTATATAATAATAGGAGGAAAGGATCCATTCACGGAGTCCTTATGGATTCCGGACGTTTAGATTTAGCTGGACATTATTTATATTACTACAGTACGTCCAGAAACAAAATACATAAAATTACCGATTTATAAGTAAACGTATGTATCATACACTTCAATCAACCATTTTACACATATCAAAACTCTATATGCCAAACTATTCTTTTTTAACATACAAAGATCGAACTTCAAGGGTCAAAGAAGAAGAATAAAACAGGCATTAATTTCACTATCAATTTTGCCAACATTTCAATGGTGCACATAAATTTCATGTCATCTCTTAGTTTGGAGATTAGATTGATATAATGACTCAAATTCAACATTAATAATAATTAATAACATTTAAATTTGGTTAATATGAGGAAAATGGGAACACACAAAGTCACACAAAATGCTGTAATGGATCAAACGGTCCATTACAAACTTAATAGTGAAATTCACTTTACAAGGTAAGTCACTGCGTCAGTTGGACAGTTTGTGGGTAAAACGCATTCTACAGTGCAAAACTTTGTTGACAAATTTAAGTATGAAGGGACAGTGCGCAACAAACGAGGGAGGGGCAGAAAATCTATTTTCAATGAGCGATAGGAAAGAAATGTAGTTATGCAAATGAGAAGAAATCCACGTCAAAGTGTGCCAAAACTTGCCACGAAAATTGCATTTGAGATGGGAAAAGCAATCTCGTATAAAACGACACGTAGGACGTTGGGAAAAGCTGGATATCATGATCGCATAGCCAGAAAGAAGCCATGAATAAGTGAAGTCAACAAACGTAAAAGATTGGCGTTCGCTAAAAAGTACATTTCACAGCCTCCTGCATTCTGGGATTCAGTGATTTTCAATGGCGAAAGCAAGTTTAACGTGTTTGGGTCAGATGGACTGCAATATGTGTGGCGGTGACCCAATAAAGGCCTACAACAGGAACATCGGCGACCTACCATCAAAGACGGAGGTGGCTACGTAATGTTGTGGGGCTGTATGTCAACTTCTGGTGTCGGTAGCATGGAGTTTATTGATACCACAATGAACAAGTACGGGTATTTGTCAGTGTTAAAGAATAATATCAAGGAAAATACTAATCAACTTGGTATGAGGTCATTGTATTATTTTCAGCATGACAACGATCCCAAGTATACTGCCCATATTGTCAAACTATGGTTATTATATAACACTCCAAAAAGGTTGGAAACTCCACCACAGTCTCCGGATTTAAATTCAATTAAGAATTTGTGGTGCGAATTAGAAAAACAAGTGCAGAAACATAAAATAACGAATAAAACAGAGTTGAAAAGGATTCTGTAAGAAGAGTGGAGCAAAATTCTTCCTTCTGACCCACAAATATGTACATTCCATGCCTAAAAGGTTAACTACTGTAATAAATGCCAAAGGAGGCGCCACCAACTACTGAACATTTTTGTCTGTTCAATATTCAAATGTGTACGCTCAATATTCAAGTGTGTATTCAAGGGTGTACGCTCAATTTTGTGGCTCAAAAAACACCTAGTATTTTGTTTCTTATTTTTTAAATCATTACTGAAATAATGTTTACGAAGAAAATGTATTATAATTTGTTCTACTCCTGTTCAGAAAGCAATATTTTAAGTTTGAACTACCTACTACACTTATGTAGATGTCTTTTGTGCATTTTTATGTTAATAAATAAGGTGTACGCTCAATTGTGAGAGCGACTGTACATTTGTAATACTAACTAAATTAAGTGGAATAAAAATTTGTAAAAATATTGTATCGTCGTCAGTTTTCCTTATCTGTATAAAGTTTCGGATTCGTGGTTAGTATGGAGGAGAAATTTATGTTGCAAAATATGATTCCAACTTACAAATAGAAAAGTAACCTAATAAATTGCACTGTAAAGAAAAGTAAACACTTACGCAATGACATTGATATATACTATGTAAAGTACAAACACAGTGTTGCCAGCAAAACAAAAATTGTCTTTTGTTCTCAGCTGAATTATGCCATTCTCAGTAGTAACAGTAGCATAAAAATGAACAAAAACAACAATGATGTGCAGTTTCTTTTTCCATTTCGTGACTAGCATATAAAATGAGATGATATTCTTACTATTTCGTGCAATATTTGTTCGTACATCTGAACCATTTTCACGTTCCGCTTTCACACAACTATGTCAAGTATGCTGGGCAGTTGGAATGGAACATTTTCACGTCTCAACTTTACGAAAGAAAAATATCCAATTCTTCTAGCCGCTCTTCTTAATACGTCAAGCTCAAAGATGAGAACAATTTTAAGACAAGGCCTTTCCGGAACAATTACTTTTCCCCTGCAAATTCCGGTTTAGCTATTTTTCACGAGAAAAGTAGTTTGTATTAAAATAGTGATAATTAACAACAGTTTGTATTAAAATAGTAATATTGTTTTATTGAAGTATTTTATTTTCACCATTGAAGTTAGCATCGATGTTACAAGCCTGTGTTTCGGCTCGCGTAATATCATAAAGTACGTTGGATCGAGACATTATTCAAAATACGCTAAATGGAAGAGAGATTAATGCATCGCACATTATAACCTTGACTGTCGGAATGTTTTATCGTTTTTTGTTTTTATGACAGGAAAAATTTTTGAGACTGACTCCCCATGCAGATAATGTAAAAAAGTGTTTATCCATTTTATCCGAGAGAACCAGTGTATCTGCCAGTAGAAAATTGTTCGTTAGATGTGAGATGCATTAAAATAACCATCAAATTGAAAACTTATCACATGATATACACTGACTGCGCAAAACTCATGGGATACCAACTTAATATCTAGTCGGTTCCCCTCTGTGTCTGTGGAGCGCAGCGATACGGCGTGGAACGGAGTCTGCAAGTCCCTGATACGCGTCCGGAGGCAGTTGACACCACACAGTTAGCAGAGCGGCAGCCAACTGTGGTCCGTTCGTGGGTTGAGGATCCAATGTCCGGAGCGTAAATTCAAGGGCATCCCAGGTATGCTCAATGGAGTTTATATCAGGGCTTCTGTGTGGCCAGTTCAGTCATTGAATCTCACCTGCATGCTCGTCGAACCAGTCACGGACGATATTGGCACGATTCGGCCCCGCATTCTCCTGTTGAAAAACCGCAATGTCGTCAGGGTGCTGAAACATCACAAACGGGTGGAGATGGTCTCCGAGCCGCTTACGGTACTGCGAACCAGTCAATGTGTCTTCCAGAACAACCAGGAGGCTATTCCATGCAGGAAAATGCACTCCACACCACGACTGATACCCCACCCACCGGGACCACGCCCTCTCGACATGCGTGATCCATCGCTGCATGCGGTCTGCGCTACATATGGTGTCTCCTATTGGCATGGTACAGTTGATAACGTGACTCGTTGGACCATATGACGTTACGCCACTGTTGCCGTATCCAACCATGGTGATTGGTGGGAAATGCACGCCGGACTGTCCGATGACGCTGGTTTAGCAGTGGCACACGTGTAGGTCGACGGCTCCCATACACGAGGACATGCATATTCCGACGGATTATCCACTGGGACGCGTTTCCAGTACGGTCAATGTTGAATTGGGCAGTGATTTGTTGCACAGTTGCTCTCCTTTGTTGACCACTCGTCTCAGGTGTCACCGGTCTCGGTCATTGAAAGCCTCTGGACGCCCGGTATGGTGTCTGTTGTAGACTGTGACACCTTCATTTACCCGTTCTCGGTACACCCTCAACACGGTTGAACGTGGGAAGCCGAATTCCTGCACCACCTTCGAAATCGAATGTCCCATGCGTTGGGCACCCACCATCATGCCATGTTCGAGTGCCGTCAACTCACGATGACATTGCATTTTACTGGGTCACTCACGGAGCCAGTTCCCACAACGTCTTACTCACAACTGAAATCGTCTCGGAGCCCTGCAGGTGGAGTTGAGCACACGTGGTGTCCATCCACGAATCAGTGACCTGCTGTCCCATGCGTTTTGCTCAGTCAGTGTAGATACTACCTTTAGTGTTGATCATTGATTATTATTATTTCGCGAAGATATATATCTTAACGCTTTATTAATGCTATAGTGATCTACCCACTCAAAAATAAAGGCAATTAACATTAATTACAATTGGAGATCATTAATCATATCTTTCTCTCTTTTAGGCAACTTGGCTATGTTTATATTCGGAAGCTGTCCAAGTTTGCTGAATTTGTAACTTTATTTTTTCATTTCTTGTGCTGTTTGAACGAGTTCAAGTTATATTGGTATAAGTTTCTTTTTTTTTAAGTAGAAATGCTTCGAGAAATCTGTTAGCAGGAATCGTTAAGCCCGGACTTTATTCAACTGTTGACAGATGATAGTGAAAGTTCTGGTGGTAAAAGAAACATGTTTTGGCCTAATTTATTACAGTGTACATTTTGCGTTAATGTCTGAAGAATAAAGAAACTGTTTCATGCCATTATCAGTTTTGTTTCATGCCATTATCAGTTCCTTCTAATACTTAGTTCCATTATAAATTGTGGATGAAATATTTATTTATTTATCATTTTCACATTGAGATCGCCTATGATCATTTTCATAGGAATGGGCTACTTGCTGGTTTTATTTTCAATGAGTTGTTTCAGGTTCAACCTTATATCAAGAGTAACTTTCAGATGTTTTTTGTTGTTCTTGTTAAGGTATGTTCTTCTTGTGGGAATATTATTTGTGCCCTTACAGTAAAGTTAATGTAAGATAAACTGAAGGATAAATATTCTAGGAATATTCTCGTCATAGTAATATGTGCTGACTTTGTTTCCGAAAATTATAATTGAAATTCCTTGTTGAAATTATATGCAACTCTATCCGCTTCTTCCGCTGGAACATGTATGTTTATTGCCAGTAAACATCATTTCCTTAGTAGAGTATAATGTATTTTATAATTTTATCATTAGAGATTCTGGAGTTCACCAGAGAGATTCTGGCAAGTCTGCCCACCATGGAAAATCTCAGTTTCATATACTCAGTACATAGCTCACATAGAGGGACACAAGAAGGCTTGATCATTCTCTCAATCTATTATCGCCATCAATCTAAAAGAACTTCTGATTTTATACTATGATAACAAGAAAGACGTGAATCATTATAAAGTATTGCGTACAGGACAGGGACACTGTAAAAGTTTCTATTCAAGAAATGGAACATGTCACCAATTCCGGATTCTGGTTGAGGCACCCAACAAACAATTTATCACATTATCTCTGAGTGTTCCGTTTTTAGATTCAATAGTTCCTTAAATTTCTATATCCTCTCAGAAAGAGCGCTTTCACGGATAATGGTTCTTACCCGAAATTTGTAATTGTAAATGATTTTTGCTTTCGTTGTATTTACTGTTGTATTTTCTTGTGCTTTATTTTTAAGTTTTGCTTCTTTCTTACATGGTATCATACACATAGAGAAGTTCTATCGTTCAAGAATTCGATACTAAAATGTTTTCCAAACTTAAATACAAGATAAAGTAACTTAAAATATTGCGTAATTCTTACAAATGAATGAGAGTCCTACAGCCAGTTTCCAGAGGTCTTCCATACATGCATAAGGAGCAAGGCATTGCATGGCATGATGTCAGCGGAGCGTAAAACCAAATACGTGTGCTTCTACAACATGAAGCAGTTAAATGAAAGTATCGAGACGGTGTGTGTCAGTCAGTGAGCTGTAAAGGTGTATTGCGACAGTGTTGTCCACAACAACATGACTCAGATGCAACATTTGGATGACTTCACACGGGGAAGAATCATCGGGAAACTGAAAAAAGATGAGGTTTGACGAATGTGGTGCAGAAGATTGATGTAGCTCACACCATTGTTTCACGTGCATGAGGGGCATTTTGAACCATAGACAATGCTGTGAAAAGGAGAGGTGGTGATCAACCACGGTAAACTACAGCAGTGAACGATAGCTACACTGTGCCATAGGCAAAAAGTAATCTACATTAAGCAGTGGGTGCAATTCCAAACACGTTTAACAGGACTCCTAAGCACCTGATCTCAGGCTCCTTAGAGGCACGTCGACTGCTGGATGTAGTTTCTTTGCTCAACAGCGATTAAGTCGTTGCATTGATATCTGGAGATTGACAACACCGAGAAGAATATGGTCGCGTTCTCTTCTCAAATACGAACAGTGATTCTGGACGTACACTCCTCTGAAAAGAGGTGGGAATGACAGCGAACCCAAAAGCATTGTCAATAATGATGGATTTAGTAAACGAATGGTTTTTGTGTGGGAGGCATAATGTGGCATGGATATACCAACCTCCAAACTTTCGTGCACAGTACTTTGACTCAAAGTTACTGTGACATTATACTCCTTCCTCAGTCCTTCCTCAAGTGCGTTTTATTGGAGGTGCAGTTGGCTCGACTTCATCTTCATGTATGATAATGGCCGACCTCATCAAACAGCGCTGGTGATACAGTTCTTGGAACGAAAGAATATTCAGCGAATGGACTGGCCTGACCGTCCCCCCTACGTGAATCCCATAGAGTACCTGTGGAATGATATGGAAAGAAGTCTTGAAGCACTTTCCGATGCACCAAGAATCACGCAGCAGGTGTCAAAGCGCTGATGGAGGAATAGAATTCATGATACAACAACTCGTTACAAACTTTGTAAAGCAGCATGGGAGCACATTGCAGAGCACTACATTGACTGCTAAAACAACATAGTTTATAATTGAACTACACCTGATTGATTCGCCGTCAATGAATCCTTATATCTTTAGTAAAAGGTTAGCAAAAGTAATCAAAACTCTTACACATTCCATAAACAATATCTAAACAAATGATTTTGTGACGTCCCTTTATGTCTTCTTCATCCCCTCTCCCATCTCGTATTCATCTGAAATATGTAACTCATCATCTTATTGACTGTAAATTGCGAACCAAGTTTTCACTATTGTTATGATAATATTCGTGAAATTACAGAGTTTATTTTCTACATAATATTTTCACAAAAATAAATACCAAAAATTGCTCTAACAATGACAACAATACATGTATCCCAATGCCTAGTAACATGTTACAAGTTAAGAAATTTACATTGTTTACTCAACACATGCCATGCACTAAACATCTTCAGGTAATTTTAAGTTGTATCTATGTTTTATCAATTAGTTAGTTTAAGGGTGTAATTAAAATTATTGTTTAAGTTTAGTTACTGGTTGCCAGTCAATATGGGAATAATTTAGTTGTACCCCGTTGGGTATAATAATCTTTGCTGATTATACCCCAACCCCGGAAAATAAATTAGGCTCAGTAAACTGGAAGTGCTTAATGGGAAGTAGTTAAAATTTTTATCGGATTGAGTATAGCCCGCTCCCCCCAGTGATTTTTAACGAATTATAGTGATTCTAACGATTCATATTAGTTCATAATGAATCGGAATCACATGTTATAAAGATTTAAGATGTAAATCTTGTGGTAAGGAAGCTTTAGTATAAGTAGTAGTAGTAGTGGTAGTTAATAGCAATAGTAGTAGTAGTAGTAGAAACGGGTTAGAAGCCCCACAGGGATTGGTTGGATTCTTTTCTCGATATAAGTAGTAGTAGTAGTAGTAGTAGTAGTAGTGGTAGTTGTTGTTGTTTTTGTTGTTGCTGTAGTGACTCTTCCAGTTCCGATGACAAAGAACTGGGGGGAGCGGGCTATACACAAGCCTTTTTAGCGATCGATTCGCTTTGTCAAGCTGAATCAATTGATACATAGATTGTATATGTTTCGTTGCTTATTATGCTCCACCCCCAGAAACTAAATTTGATTCAGTAAACCAGAAGTAGTTAAAATTGGTATCGATCGATTTGTTTCGTGAAGCTGAATCGATTGATATATAGATTTATATGTTTCGTTGCTGAGTATACCCCACCCCCGGAAATTAAATTACACTCATCAAACCGTAGGTGGTTGTCCGGAAGTAGTTACAGGGTTCATTATGAAAGTAATGAGCATTGCTTTAGAAAAACTGTTTTATTGTTCCGATTGTTACAAATCTTTAAAATTCCTCAAAATACGCTCCTTCTGCATCGATACACTTCTGGAGACGTGTTTTCCACGCTTGGAAAGCATCTTTAAAGTCCTCGGCTGGAATGGCTTTTAGAAACCTTGTAACATGGGCTTGAATGTTTTGCACGGAGTTCCAATGTTTCCTTTTGAGGTATCTCTTCAAACGGGGAAACAAAAAAAGTCACTACTAGCCAGGTCAGGACTATAGGGGGGTGGAGGCCACTAGGGTTCTGCTTCGGGCCAGGAAGTCGATGACGGTAAAGGCGGTTTGACTTGGCGCATTGTCGTGGTGGAGTTTCATTGAGTCTTTGATGTCACTTCGAACGCGGACGACCCTGCCTTTCAGTCTCTTGAGCACTTCTAGATAAAATCCTGCGTTGACAGGTTGTCCTGGTGGCACAAACTCGAAATGGATGATTCCTCGAACGTCGAATAAGACAATGAGCATGGTTTTGTTTCGGGATTTGCTCATGCGCTCCTTTTAGGGGCGGGGGAGGATGGGGTGTGCAACTCCGCACTCTGCCTTTTGGATTCCGGATCGTATTCAAACATCCAGGATTCATCTCCAGTTACGACTGAGTCTAAAAAGTCCGGATCACTTTCACACAATGCCAACAACTCGAAGTTCTTTTTGTTCGTTCGTAAACACCTTTGGCACAAGCTTCGCACAGACCTTTCGCATTTGCAGGTTCGCGGTCACTATCCCATGTACGGCAAAAGTTGACATGTATAGGGTGTCCGCGATTTGTTGAATGCTCACACGCCGGTCTGAGCGCAACACTTCACGCACACAATTAACGTTGTCGTCGGTCCTAGCCGTTGTTGGGCGTCCAGAAAGGGGCTCGTCGGCGACCTCCTCCCGACCTTCCTTGAACGACTTGTGCCATTTTCCGACCTGGGATCTTGACAAACACTCCTGCTTGTAGGCCTCTTTCAGCATCTGGTAAGTTTCCGTAGCATTCTTACCCAACTTGACGCAAAATTGTATGGCGTAGCGTTGTTCGAGCGAACCCTCCATCGCGCCGTGTTACAACTTGTAAAAACGTGCTTCACGCGGATCGACATCCACACGCTGTCACTGCTCGCAGCAGACTGCCTCCGGGCGCGTTTGGAAAGACAGACCACCCACTACTTTTTCCGCGCCGGCAGCGCGTGCTGCGGTGGATTGTTGAGTAAGAGTAGCATCATGCTCATTACTTTTATAATGAACCCTGTAGATTGCATAAGTTTCGTTGCTGAGTATACCCCACTCTCGGAAACGAAATTAGACTCAGTAAACTGGAGGTGTTTGTCCGGAAGTAGTTAAAATTGGTATCCATCGATTTGCTTTGTCAAGCTGCATCGATTGATACATAGATTGTATATGTTTCGTTGATGATTATACCCCACCCCCGGAAACTAAATTAGGCTCAGTAAACCTGAGGTGGTTGTCCGGAAGTAGTTAAAATTGGCATCGATCGATTTGCTTTGTCAAGCTGAATCGATTGATACATAGATTGTATATATTTCGTTGATGATTATACCCTACCCCAGGAAACAAAATTAGGTTCAGTAAACCGGAAGTAGTTATCCGGAACTACAAATAATTGGAATTGATCGATTGTTTGCCAAGCTGAATCGATTGTTATATAGATTGTATATGTTTGGTTGCCGATTATACCCCACTCCCGGAAACAGCTATTCCCGTCAATATTTTCCCTTTCTTCTATAAAGTGATAGAATTATATGTTCAAAATATTATTTAATCACATAAGGAATGCAGTACTCACTTTTCTAAAAAGTCAGAGGCCGGATGTTTGGTGACGGTGACACAAACTCACTTTTTTTAATGGCGCTTAAAAAGTAAAGTAGGCCTAAATAGTTCAGAGGAGAAGAGGTACCTTTCCGAAGTCCCTTACTATTTTTGGTTAATAAAATTCCATTAATAATAAAAGAGTATTCATTTTACAAGTTGTTGCGCCAAAGCCTTGGTCCCTCTGTACAGTGTAAGTTAAAATTGTGTTTAATTAAGAGCTATAATTGCTTACTTGTCCTAATTAAAAATAGCAAAGCTAGTTTATGTACAGTATCAGGATTATCCATTTTGAAATACTTAAAGTGAAACAATCCTTAAATTGTGATTAAACAGTTGCAGTTGTTCTAAACTTGCAAATTGTCTGCACCCTAACGGCATTTATTGGCATTAAACAGATATATAGTGACATCTATTAACGCGACTGTGTACTACTATGAATTAGCGTTACTTATGCTAATTCATATTGACACTTTTGTATTATTTTGCAGAGTTTTCCATTAAGCTTCTTTCTACTAACACACAAGCACTGATTTTCTCACAATAATATCACTGTGCTGGCCGTAGATTTTCTGAAATGTCGTATAAATAGAATGAAATAATATCTGCAGACAAAATGTGTCATAAACATAAGTGGTTCTTCTGACAGTCTTATGAGGAAGAAAATACAAGGATACCAAAAATACTTGCCGTTCTAAAGCAGTGATAAACAAAGAGTAATAGTGTGGGCATTACGTAACTTTAGATTTCGAAATAATCTCTATCAGCATCCGATAACTTTTGCCGAAGTTCTTGCATCTGTACAATACCTTCGTGATAAAACTCGGTGGTCGTCGATGCAAAGAAGTCCGTGAGTGCATTCCGCAGGGCGAAGGATCTCCCACGAAATGGGATCGGTTGTCAAGGAAATGATTAGGTAATGATTAGAAATGATTAGGGCCCAAGGCCCAGTAAGTATAGGTGCACGGCAATCTCTCTCCCAGCCAAGTTTCTAAATGATCACCCGGGTCCTCTTTGCCATATGTGGCTTGGCATTGTCGTGCAGGAATTTCACACCCTTGCGATTCACCAATACTGGCTCCTTCTGCCGCGATGCATGGTGCACCCTTTGCTACTGCTGAGGGTAGAGGACAGCAATGATGGTTTGACCAGATGGAAGGAGCTCGTAATGTACCATTTGCCGAAAATCTCACCATACAGAGAGAAATTTTTGTGGATGCAGAGATGGTCATAAGGTTTGAGGAAAAGTGTCACGTGACAACAACCGGTATCTTGTACGCTTGGGAGTGTCGTAGAAGACCCACGTTTCGTCACCACTGAGCAAACGATCAAGAATGGATGTATTCAGTTGCCAAGTGGACAAGGGTAAACAATTGTTCCTTGTTGGCTGCCGACAGTGTATGGGGTACTCACTTGCTTCACTTGTGCGACTTGATGCGGCAGTTGTCTTTGAAGTCATACAACAAACACATCCGAACAAACTGCTTCTATTCTTCCATTTTTCTTCGAGCTTGACTGCTGTATCTGCGCAACGTGCATGTATTACTGAAAGTAGGTGATCAGACTAACTCCCGACTGGTTGACAGGCACGTGCGTGATTTGATTCCCTCTCCATGAACGTATGATTAATGAGACGTCAAGAGCACAAGAACTTTTTGTGGTTGCCTTACATGTGCAATCATTATTACTGCGTTGACCAAAAACATGCATGTTATTGTAATTAGCTGTGGAAAAGATTGATCATTTTAAATACACAGACGGCAATTTGAAATCGAAACAGAAAGAGTCGGAACAAAGAAAGTGAACATAGAAAGTTTCTTACCCTGCTTTGTTCAAAGTAGACCTCCTGCATCCATACATCGTACGCCCTGGCCGTCAGTACATAGAAGAATTGTTGAAAGTCCTTACGAGAATGCTGTTGAAAACCCTTATCGTAGCCCTCTTGATGCCCGTTGCGTGATCAAAATACAAACCTATGAGTTCAGACTTGAGTTTAGCAAATAGAAAATAATCGCACTGGGTCAGATCTCGTGAATCTAGAAGATGCAACAACACATACATTCTCTTTTGGGACAAAACGGTCTTGCGTAATCACTGGTGTGTGACTTGAAACATTGAAATGAAGCACACGCCACTAAACTGAGTCATATTTAGAAACCCATGTCTCATCCCTATTGGCAGTAGCAATCAGTTCCTTGCAGTAATCAATCCTGCCTCCTTGTTGGTCATTTGTTAAGGAATGATGCACGAAACGGGCACATATCTTCCTCTTATTGGGATCTTGGGTTATTATTTGCCGCACAGTTTCTTTATTCACGCGCTACCTCTTAGCAAGGATTACCAGTATTGCATTTTTGTCTTCGCTGATCGGTGTCCTCACTTCTCCGCCAATTCCTGTTCTCACTGTACTTGCTGCACCCGGATGTTCGTAGTCTTCAATCGACTCCCGTCGCTCCCTGAAGCGCCTGTGCGGTGCAGATATACGCGCACGGGATAAACAAGTAGCTCCATACACTTGTTGGAACATTTGATAAGTTTCTGTAGCAGTCTTACTCATACGCGCACAGAACTTGATTTTCGCTCTTTGTTCCATGTTGAACTCACGACCCATGTTACCAACACCTGTCTACGCTCACCACGCCGACACATATTCGCACGTCGATGGGCCTACGGCGGCCCTCTGGCGGAATGCTTAAGGGGATGTAACTGTCAGTCAAGAGCAATGTACTTGGTATATGTCACTTATGTTACATTACTCTTTTGTTTGCACCACAACTCACTTGGACAGTTGCGCCACATGCTAAGAAAAAATGAGTATGTTTCAAATTGCCATAGTGTGTACTTTCGTACTAAAATTGATATGAAAGTTATTCAACAGAATGTAATATGTACGAGAAAGTTTTATAAATTGTATAGGTTTTAAATTGTACCACGTGAAAAATCCCGTTTAAAGCTTAGCTACAGTTAGTAACGACAACAAATTGCAACTATTTGGTTGAGACATGATTGCGTAGCGTTCTGATTTGATCTGGCAACACTGCATTGCTGCTCATTTGTTTACCGTTTTTACATTGTTACTGTTTGCTTTGGAGTGTTGTCTTGTGGAATACAAACTCTGAGCGATATTGTTACAAACGATTGAACTTTTTTAACATATTCTACTGTACGAGTTTAACCGAGGTTCAAGCGCAGCAGATGCGGCTGTGAAGTGTACGGAAATAATGCTGTTGGTGAAAGCACAACAAGGAAATGGTTTTCTCGTTTTAAAGCGAATCATTTTGATTTGAATAATGGAAGACCATCCGATTTTGATGAGGAACGTTTAAACAGTTTGATCCGCGAAAATTCACCCCAGACAATGGAATGTGACCAAGGAACCATAGTTCGACATTTACATTCCATGGAGAAGATCCAGAAATTGGGTTCATGGGTACCGCACGTGCTTAGTGAACGAAACACAAATAACCGTTTGACAATTTGTGCTTCTTTGTTGTCTCGTCATCGAGTTTCCATTGCACAACATCAATCGTTCCTATCACACGTTGTTACTGATTATGAAAAAATGGTGTCCATATTTCAAGTTTTAACTAAATTTTAACTCAACTTTAATTGAATTTCATAAATAAAACACTAAACAAATAAACTCAATAAATCTATATTTAAAAGGCTGCGGAATTATGCATCAACCTAATAAAACAATTTTCCATGTTTTTAGGTATTCGTTTTTCTTTTGAGCAAATAAACTGCATTAGAATCTACCTTGCATAGAACTCATACTTAGAAAATCATATGTGAAAAAGACATGCAACGTTATTTTTCTTGTTTGTTTTAATTGGTGATATCTACGAAATATAAAATTATTCATCAGTTTAGTACAAAATAATTAATTCATTTAATTGTGTTCTATAAATGTGTTAGTGTGATACCATTGTAACGTCAAGCTCCAATCCAATGTATTTGAATAGACTTTCAAATAACTTATAGATTGCTCTAAGAATCCTGGACTGAAAATGCAGAAAGTAGTTACATCCTTATGGTAGTGAATCGCATCTGTTTGCCCAAGGTTATAAAACTCCTTTTACATTACTTTCTTCTTTCTCTCCGTCTTTTCCCACTTACGTAGGGTCGACGTTTCTGATGAGTCTTCTCCAGAAAGCCCTGTTCCGGAATTCTTCGCCTGTTAGATTTTCCTCCCTGAAGTTATTAACCATGTCCATCCATTTCCTTCTTGGTCTCTGCCTATTTCTCCTCCCATCCAGTTGGTTGATCTTCTCATTAAATGGCAGTACTACTGCTAGTCTTCTTTTTTAGATCTTCTTAGATATCTCCACAGCCTTGGTTATTTCCCTTACTTTTTCATTCTTAATCCTGTCTCTTCCTATTTTCCCACTCATCCAGCGTAATATTCGTATTTCGGCAACATTCAATCCTCTTTGCTGCGCTTTATCTATTGGCTATGTTTCTCTTGCGTAAATCATTGCTGGCCTACGTTCTATTTTGAAAATCATCTCTTTATTCTTTACCGTGATTCTGCGGTCACATAGAACGCCACTTTTCCTTCCAACTTTGTTATTCCTCTTGCATTTTGTGTGATATTTCTATGTCCGAATCACCATTCTTGATGACAGATGAGCCTATTTTTTGTACATCATTCAATTTTCTTGTAGCCTTACCTCCCCGTATCATTCTCTGTTAAACTCGAGATACTCATTGTTTTATACTAATTTTAGGTCTCTATCTTTCAAAGACTTCCTCCAATTATCTGCTTTTCTTTCAACCTCTTCCCTATTTGTATTGCATAGTACAATATCATCAGCCGATATCATATATAAGGAAACTTCGTCCCTCACATCTTAAGTTATAACATCCCTTACAATGTTAAAGAGGTACAGGTTTAAGGCTAAGCCCTAGTGTAATCCAACCCAAACATGAATTTGGCTTCTTAATTACACATTACTTCTTAGTTAGGTATAGCTCCTGTATTTAGGTATCTTATATTATCCTTAAGTATTTCTCTCGCATTCCTTTCTTTCTCAGCTATCTCCATAGTCCCTAACATGGCATTCTGAGATTTTTTAAAATTAAAATCATATGTAATTCTTTTCTTATTATGTTTTTTCATAGATTGTTCTTATTAGTATAAAAATTGTGTTCGTTACACTACTTCCTGCCATAAACTTAATTGTCCTTTCTCTGTTGATGTTTCTTTCCGTATTCACCCTTTTATAATTTTCTCCCAAATCTTCATATGTGACAGTTCGATTCTTCTGCAGTTTCCATAGTTCTATACATCTTCCTTTTTAAAAATAGATACAACAGCACTATCCCTCCATTGACTTGGGATTTTTCCTCATCCTAAACTTCCTGTATTAGATTCCTCGCGATATCTATATATTCTGGTACCAAACTCTTCCATGCTGATGACCTCCTTCGTGGATAAACGGTTAGCGTACGCGCCTTTGGCGTGGAAGATCTGGATTCGATTCCGGGAGGGAGCTCACGTAGTTCGGATTCCACGTTAATCAGTAGTTCTCGTCTCATATAACCTCAGTGCTGAGAGGGACGTTAAACTCAAAATCAACTCAATTTTTCCATGCTTCTACTGGTATGCCATCTGGACCTACAGTATCGTTTTTTCCGTCTTGTCCCGGGTTCGATTCTCAGTGGGGATACAATTGAACGACCAAAGTGGTTCGGATTGCACTATGATCAATAGGTCCTTATCTTCTTTAGAATGACAGGCATAATCGTGGGACGTTAAACTAAATTAAGCTATCGCTTTACCCTCTTTTGTTTTCTTTAATCTTTCTCTGCTTCTTCCCAGATTATTCTTGATGTTGCTTCTCAAGGATATGTAATTCTATCACTGAAAATTGTTCTTTATTTAAAAGCTTTTCGAAATAACTGGCCTATCTTTCTTTGATCATTGTTTCATCAGTAAGCACCAATTCTTGGTCATGTTATCTGCAGTGTCCTTTATCGCCTTGTGTCTAGTTTTTGCTAACCTCCACAGCTTTTGCACTTTGCCTGATGTTTCAAGTTCATCATACCAGGCTTGGACTTTCGCTCTAGCCATTGCCCTCTTTACTACCTTATTAGCAGCCACATTGAACCTACACTTACCCTCGTATGTCCTAGAAACATCCCACTCTTTTTTTCGTTCTTTCTTCGTGTTAAATGCTTCCTGCACTTCCTCCTTTCTGAATCTAATTTCTGACTCTCCATTCTGCGGCCTTCTATTGTATCTACTCACGAACTTTCAGCCTACGCTCACCATTTTCTGCTGTGGGGCAACGCTTTCACCATGTAAATCTTGTATTCTTTAGTTTCCTTGAGATATTGTTTTCGGTACAAAATGCAATCGATTTGACTTTCTTTTCCACTACTCTTCATGTTCAAATGTACTCCTCCTCCTCCTAGAAATATCGCAAATCGCCAAATCGAATGCTGTCGCAAAGTCTATCACTCTTTCTCCTTCCTCGTTCCTTTTCTTTACGCTCCAGTCACCCTGTATTCTCTCAGTAAACCTCTGCTTCTTTTCCCAACATACCCATTCAAGTCACCACCTACAATCAATCTGTCCTCATACGGGATGCTGTGAAGTTCGTGATCCAATCCTCCCAGAATTCTATATTGTCTTCTACCTCTTAATGTATTTGCGTAGCATATAGGCAGACTACATTCATAATTTTGATCCTGAATATCTTGACAGTTACCAGTCTCTCGCTTCTTACCCTAAGAACACCAAGGCATTTTTGGGTTAGACGGAACACTAACGAGCGGGCTTCTGAGGCCCCAGCATAATGGTCATTATTTCTCACTGAAAGTAACGTATCTTGTCTGATATGAACTTTGGATGTCTAAGATTTCATATACTTTTATTATCTATTATTACTAGGTTTCTAAGTGCAGTGATGCCAACTATATGTGTGTAATTGTTTAAGTTGCCATTTTTTTTATTTATGTCAGTAATTATGACTTATTTGTTTTATTTCTTTGTGTAGAAAAACTACCAAACAGATCAATATGGACTTAGTACAGTGTAATATGCTTACAAAAAAGGCTTCTAAAAGCATTTTGATGGTGGTGCAGTACAGTGGGGCAGAATGGGGAAGAATAGGGTATACTTCAGTATTATAATGAATTCAAGATTAATCTTTTATAATTTCATCCTGGTTATCCTTGGAATGTCTAACTTTTTTCAAATTTTGTTTCCGCAAAAAGATAGATAGTGTGGGACGTTCATAGGACACTATAGTTGATGTTACCAGAGAAGCAGTGTTGCCAACACGAGTTACAATTTTTCTAGTAGCACAACGTCAGGTTTTTGCACCTGTGAAATGACCATGTTAAATGTACGCAACCAAGCTACAACTTGGCTGTCAGTTTTGTAAAATAACACCACTACATCATCATGAATGTTACAAGAGATTCATTGCAAGAAACATACCACTGCTTCTCTTTACATTGCTTTATCAAATAAAATGTTCAAACCACTGTCTTCTGCATCAAAATCTGACAGTTATTTCCTTGCTATATTCATGTTCAGTACCTTCTATGTCAGAATCATTTAAAGGTTCTTTTAAGTTCTTTCTCAATTCAATTTTGGCGAAGAGCACGATTTGCCATTGTTCCAATGCTGCTGCAGATTCCCACATACAGTCTCAGTTACAGAATAACGAACTAACAATTTCCTATGAAATATGCGTCTCCAGTCAGTGTTGCAGATTGCTGCTTGTAGATTCTATGATTAAAAATACTTGATAACACCAGAGGTGCAGCAGCATAGTTCTTTCCAATCACTATAAAGTTGATTCTCTCTCTCTTTATATATATATTGTCACGGTATGCCAAATTCAGTAATATTTTTAATATCAAAATTCATTCAATTTTATTAATTGGCTACAAAGAGGAAAAGTAAAGTATTGTTTATAAATTAACTTGTGAGAAATTAATCAGGTTGCCGACAGACAGATTATAACATCAGGTTACATACTGCTTATGATTGTTGTTTTCATGAAGTAACAGTCACGAGTCTGCAAGTGTCACAAGAATATAAACAAATACTGAAGCAACAAGAAAAATGTAAACTCTGTATACATTTGTGTTCACAATTACACATTATCAAAATTAGGTAAAATTGTGAAAATCGCAGACGTAAACTGTCTGGAGAATTTGGTCAATGAGAGAAAATGCAGAAACTGCGATTTCAGCACAGTTTCAGCACAGAGATGTATGAGCTGCAGAATTTGGTAAGAGAACAACAAAATTCGTCATAATGAAAGTTAACATAAAAAGGTAATGTGGGACTGAATGAGGATCAGTCGCAGGAGAGACGTTAATTGATCAGTCGCAGGAACTACGTTAGTAGGATAGTTCTTGGGAATCCATCTATAGAACAACAGCGTGTTCAAGTGGACATCCATCCACTGTGTGTGTGTGGGACATCGACGACGAACTCCGTGTCCAGGAGTTCGACTCCAGTTTACAACGAGGTATGTAGTAATGCATCTCTGTTACTCTCAAATTGACTGATTCACCAACAGGTTTATTAATGTGATCTAGCTATTTTACTTAAATCTACATCACAACATCCGACACCAAACTCTACTTAAACTATAAGACAATAAATGCATAATATAAAGTTAAACGCTCATATTCTAATTTATTCAATCTCCTTCGCATATTAATAATTGATTAAGTTAATATACGCTCCCGAAAGGAGGTTGAAATGGTGGAGGCGACCGTTGGTTTGATTCCCGGAAGGTCTAGCATCTTAAAGTTTTAGATTACCCACCATTGAAATGGTGGAGGCGACCTTTGGTTCGATTCTCGGGAGGTATAGTATTTTAAAGTTTTAGATTACTTACCATTGAAATGGTGGAGGCAGCCCTAGGTTCGATTACCAGAACGATAATATGTTGTCATGTACCCACTTTTGTCATGTACGCTTCCTTTTCAACAGAAGAATACATCACACCTGCGTGTGTATATCTGAATATCACATTCCCCAAAAATTTCTCAGAATTGTGCTGGCATCCTTCCAAAGAATTATTTAAAATAATATTATTCAGACACTTTGCCTCATTATCCATAGTTATGCTTTCACAGAAATACAGAAAACTTTTAAATTCGCATTTATTTTTATCTAAAGAATGATATTTACCTTCCGCCAAGTAAATTGCTTCCGGTAATTCGTAAAATATTCTGGTATTATTTATTAAGTAGCCCATAGATATTATGTCATACATGATTGAAATACTAGTATCATATATTATCGGAGTTTTTAATATTACATCAATATTATTTTCTTCGTAATGATATTTTACTAAATATACGCTAGACATTCGGTAAAACAGCCAGATCGATATTATGTTGACATGGCGGAGATACTGGTTCGATTCCAGATAAGTTACAACCTTTCGTACGCCAAAAGTAATTTGTAGAGAATTCAAAAGTCAAGTGCTAAATCCATGATATTAAATTGTCGTACACATGCGTTAGGTTTAAATAATCAGGTAGTTACAAAAGAAAATAGGTTAACTCACACCACCCACCCGTATTAGCATTTCAATAGTGTATAAGAATTAGAGCAAGGTTAAAACATGTTATCGCTAATTAATAATCACAGGGAGCATTATCCGGTTTTGCAGGATGATGGCAAACCGGCCACAATGTTTTCGTCAAGTAGATACTATAAGCTAGATCTAGGGGTGCTTCGGAGTTTCACGGAGTATGGCCCGACCTATAGTTCAGCCACAGAAGAAATATTTAGAGATAACATTCAAATTTGGAAAAAGCAAAGGTGGTTCATGGTTAATTTTAAACAGAAAAATTTTGATGTGAAGAATGTTTTGGAATTAGGGTATCGAAGACACTTTCTGGCGGTAGTGTCAGGAGTGGTTGAAGTTTCATTAAGTTTGAAGAATGCAACGTTCTTTGCGTTAAAGTCGGATGACCTGACATATGAAATATGTGCAATTTTCAGAGAATGTGTAGATCAGACCAGGGTTGACACATGGTTGGAGCGGTTTAGGAACACTTTCGAGTGTTCCAATGCATTCAAATTGCAGATCTGGTCGGAACTTTTGGTTCTTTGGAGAAGAGATCAAAAATCGTAATATCTCGAGAGAATCGATTGTTAGATTTAGCGGCATTTGCTAGTTTCTTTTTAGAAAGGAATAAGAAGCGAAAAAGTAGATTTTAAGTTTAGTAGAAGTGTAGATTAAGGATTTATTAGGATATGACTAGGATGTATATAGAGTTTAGTAATTATAAGTTTTAATATTTATAGTATGGGATTAGGTATTATTTAATTAGTATAGTAATATTATAGATAAAGATAGTCATAGTAATTGTAAATAATAGGTCAATTAGTATTAAGAATAGTTATAACGATAAGTTAAGTCAAAGGGTTAAGGATTTTCATATTTGTATTTTTAGTAAGAATTAAATGGGTTTAGTAATTATTTATAGCACTAAAAATGAAGTTAAAAGAAGTAGATATTGTAATTTAATTTAACAAGTAAGATGCCTTTACGGCATAATAAACGGAAGGTATTAAATAAATGAGGAGTTAAATTTTTAAGTAAGACTAAATAATGTGATAATGAAGAATATAATTATGAGTAAAAATGCTATCTAGGAAAAAAAAGAAATAAGAAAAAAAAGAGGCGAGATAGAATGAAAAAAAAAGAAAAATGAAGTGATGAAATTAAGGTTTAGTGATTAGTTATTTAAAATTTAGTAAAAATATTGACATAATTAGGCAATCATCTTGATAGAGAACAATCTAGGTAGGTAAGAACTCACATTTTCGTGATGTTGAATTGGGCGTTTACCAGACCTCTCACGAAAATTTTTATTTATAAATAACACATAAGTCTTCGGCGGCATTAAGGCGGTACAGATAAGGAAAGAGTTACCCACTCGTCGTTCTGCAAAGCGGTGAAATTTTTTTGTTGTTGTGAATCTGACTTATTTAGCCAAGGATCTTGAGAGAGCAAAATTTTGACTTGTTTTTATTGTAATTTAGGCATACTAGTAAAAGATAGAGTTTAAATATTAAGAAATTAGATGAGTAAGAAATATAGAAATAGAGGAAATAGGCTTTCTATCTAGCTTTTAAGTTAGAATAGTTAAGATCTAGGAATAGGAAAAGTAGAAAAATAAACTAATCACGAACACTTAATTCAGGAATGAGAAAATGAGAAGGAAAGAGGAGAGATGGAAAGATCTGGAAAGAGAAAGAGAGTAGAAAATAGATAAGGATAATATAGATATTGATAGCAAATTTAATAGAGAAATAGAATAATGGATATTTATTTAAGGATGTGACAATCAAGATTATGATTAATTTTGAAGAATAATATTATACATGAAAATGACAATTATTATTATTATATTATTATATTATTATATTATGATTATATTTTATTAATGTTAATAAGAAAAAGAACAAAGCTAGCTAAATAAATAAGTAAGCAAGAATATATACTAGTTGTAATAATGAAAAGTAAGCAATATATAGAGAGCTATAGCTATAGAAATAAGAAATAAATGAAGTAAGCTTACTAAGAAATAATTTAGGGGAAAAATAAGACTTGGCTATATCCAGTCTACAGAGTGACCCTTAAGTGTTATAGAACATTCAGAGACGGATTGAAGAATCATGTTTATAGAAATGATCATAGATGCCGTTTCAAAGTTTAGGCCATTTGGCAAATTAATTATTATTTAGTATTATTAACATTATATTATTATTAAGATTATGATTATATTATATTATTAATTATTAATTAAAACCCGAAATTGACGATAACTTGAATAGTTTTTATGTTGCAATGCCAGCGACTAAAGACGTTGAAGTTAATGACCAAGAATTGAGAATTATAGAGTACGATATATGTGCTATTGATTATTGATATAACATCTAAATATAATAAATTATCAATTTTATTGATATACCCAATTTTGTCGAACTAAATAAATAAATAGATAATAAAACATTTTGGAGTATGAAGAAGAGTGGAAATTTGAGTTGTAATATTATTAAATAATTTTTGAAAAATTAATTAAATAAATAAATAAATAGTAATAATAAGTGTTCTAGGAAAACACCAAAAGTTAAATAAATAAGTTAAGTAGCTGTATTCAAAATGGTATTTGTAGATGAAATTGCGAGGAGGGCCGCAATTACCTTCAAAAGCCCAATCCCAGATTCGAGGAAATACGAGTCTGCATCGATCAAATCTCTAATCTATAAATATATTTTGTTTACAGTGAATAGTGATAAAATGATTAACTTAATAATAGGAATAACTAAATGAATAGGTGACGGGACACGTAAATAATAATAGTAATAAAAACATTTTTGATAAAATAAGAAATTTGTCGAATTATAAATAAAGTATAGATTTAATAAATAATAGCAAGTAATAGCAAAAATAAAGTTAGGTTACTTACCAATAACAAGTAGAGGATATTTATATAATGGTGAAGGATGAAAAAAAACACAGTAACACACGTAACATTATCGCATAACACATAATTAAAAATGCACATTTTTTTTAATGATCACATTGATAATGGGTGAATTCATGTTTTGAATAATGAGATTGTATTATTGCATAAATCTTAGTGCAGTAAATCTTAAGATTAAACTGAGTGGACATGGTTTGACGTGGAACGATATGTGTTTGAAAAGGACGTTCTCAGACGTAGAACGGATGCATGAGTTGGTCAAGGTTGAGCGAAAACGAGAGAAGGAGAAGAAGAAAAAATTAATTTTTGCAAACATCAACAGTTTAATATAAAAGCGTTGACACAGAGTTGACACTGAGTTGCCAACTCAGTAACTCAATTTAGGTCAAGTTTGTTGGAACAATGGTGCTATTTTAGTGTTGGTGTATTGGTGTGTTTGATGAAATCAATATAGGATAATAGTGAAAGTGCGTAAAAATATATTATCGTGTGTGTGAATGTATAATTTAAATGTGAATACATCGTTATGAAGTTCCCTAAGAAAGGACTTAGGATGGAAACAATTGTTAACGTGTTGATAAATGTTGAAGGCAGTAAAGACTTCAAGTAGTTCTGTGTTACAACGGTAGATGTCAGGTAAATGCAGTGGACTGCTATCTAACATATTTTGCTTCATAAAATGAAAAGGACTAATTGGACTTTTGAAAAAAAAAACCGTGAGAATTTTCAACCATCATTTTTTTTTTTTTTTTTTTTGCTCAAACTATAACATTACAATTTTGGCTTTCAATTTTAAAATTATATCTGTAATCTGTTATATGAATTAATAATTTGGAAATTTTTGTATACAGGGAGTTCTCCAAAAGCCGATCTTTTTCAAAAGATCTAGTCGTCATCGGAGATGCCTCAGTTTAAAGTGGGGGCGTGTCACGGTATGCCAAAATTCAGTAATATTTTTAATATCAAAATTCATTCAATTTTATTAATTGGCTACAAAGAGGAAAAGTAAAGTATTGTTTATAAATTAACTTGTTGTGAGAAATTAATCAGGTTGCCGACAGACAGATTATAACATCAGGTTACATACTGCTTATGATTGTTGTTTTCATGAAGTAACAGACACGAGTCTGCAAGTGTCGCAAGAATATAAACAAATACTGAAGCAACAAGAAAAATGTAAACTCTGTATAAATTTGTGTTCACAATTACACATTATCAAAATTAGGTAAAATTGTGAAAATCGCAGACGTAAACTGTCTGGAGAATTTGGTCAATGAGAGAAAATGCAGAAACTGCGATTTCAGCACAGTTTCAGCACAGAGATGTATGAGCTGCAGAATTTGGTAAGAGAACAACAAAATTCGTCATAATGAAAGTTAACATAAAAAGGTAATGTGGGACTGAATGAGGATCAGTCGCAGGAGAGACGTTAATTGATCAGTCGCAGGAACTACGTTAGTAGGATAGTTCTTGGGAATCCATCTATAGAACAACAGCGTGTTCCAGTGGACATCCATCCACTGTGTGTGTGTGGGACATCGACGACGAACTCCGTGTCCAGGAGTTCGACTCCAGTTTACAACGAGGTATGTAGTAATGCATCTCTGTTACTCTCAAATTGACTGATTCACCAACAGGTTTATTAATGTGATCTAGCTATTTTACTTAAATCTACATCACAACATCCGACACCAAACTCTACTTAAACTATAAGACAATAAATGCATAATATAAAGTTAAACGCTCATATTCTAATTTATTCAATCTCCTTCGCATACTAATTATTGATTAAGTTGATATACGCTACCGTAAGGAGATTGAAAATATATATATATATATATATATATATATATATATATATGTGTGTGTGTGTGTGTGTGTGTGTGTGTGTGTGTGTGATTATAATATAAAGTGACATATTTAGGTGTTATCAGGTTTCAAGGAATAAACTAATAGAAAATAAAATATTTAGGTGCCAAAAAGTAATCAGAAAAATTTATATACTAAATTTTTATAATATGCAGTTGGCAACAATCCACCAGAATAATAGCTCAGAGTACCCCTGCATGTTGTAATACCAAAATTGTTTCAAAGGAAAATAAAATAAATAGCCAAAACACTGGAATATAACAGTTAGCGTATGCGATGAATAGCCCCCTTAGTAGTACCAGGGGGGAGCTCTGAGGCCCACGTCACTTTATTTATAAATAGAAAAAAGAAAACACTATAAACTAAGCAAGTACGTTTTATGATGAATGGGGTCAAGCTTGACAATATCATTTTTTAGATTTTTTATGCAATTAGAAATGTTGTTAAAATGTAACAAAAATAATTTGTGGGCCTCCGATCCCCCCCTCATGCCCTTGATGTTCCTAGGGTTAACACTAACAACACTATTTTTAAGATCACCAGAAAAAACAATCCCCATGTCGTTTCTTCCTCGTCGATTTGTTTTATTGTACAGAAACTTTAAGCAACCTCTTAGCCTTATTAAATTTCCATCTTGTTTGTTGCACGTACGGGATCCCAACTTTCTTCTTTCTAATAGATCTGCAATTTCTTCGTTTCTCTCAGTATAATGGTTCTGGTGATAAACAATTGCTGGCATCAGAGCTTTTATTGAAGGAGGCTTCTATCCAACACATCCTGATTCAGTTCAATCCAATCGTTCTTTCATACTTAGTCCCCCAAGTGCTGTGACTGGACGCTTTGTGATATTCCGTTTTTATAAGGGAAAGGCATAGATATCCATGGGTGGTAATCTGGCAATTTAACAGAAATGTATCTAAGTGAGATAGCCTTGATACCTGTCTCCTGTTCCATAGAAATCATGTTGACCGCTTTTTTTTCAGTATGAGTGCTTGCTGGCCTTGTTTTGGTGGATGTAGACTTTGACGGTCTCATTGCCATACAAAGCAGGAGCATGTTGCGGTCTGGGATCTAAGACGTGTTGTTTATATAGTAGATAGATTTTCTTCACATTAATTGCTATTCTGTATATAGGAAGCGTCGTCTTAGTACAGAAACTCGACATACCATAAACCCTTTGGGGAAACTTTCCTTACACTTGAAAATGCACTGTGCGTGCTCCTTTACATGAATCACACGCACCTGGTTTGATATAGTCAAATAGTCACGCTTCATCTAAGGTGATGAATAACATTTATCACCTGCTGTATAGCGCTCATACAGAATTCTGCATGCCATCCTCCGTTGGGCGATGTGCCGTGTTTAAGCATAGACTTGGCATTTATCCTTGGTGTATGACCTAGTTCATGTCGAATGGTCCGATTAACGGTTGCTGGTGACAGTAAGGTACGTGCTGTTACTTAACGTTGCGATGATGGATACTCTTTGGTCACGTATCGCCGTACTTAGCATTGACTTCTCGAAAGTGTTTCCGAGGTAGTTGCTCTCCCTACGACTTTTGACCGACGTTTTGTCCCTCGAGGGTTGTTGCATTAATTGTAAATTGCTGCATGCATCCCCATATCAGACTCTGTTGAACCCTTGGAGTTACACTGTTTTGCAATAGTCATAACTCGCGTCGGAAAGTACTGTTCTGTAACTCTCTCAAAACGTATGCATTTTTGGAGGAATGATGGTCGCAAAGACATTTACTTTCTCTTAGCATGTAGATAATCGTCAGTGTCACATGTGACATGTACAACATGGTACTGGAAAAAATTCAGGGGCTCTAGCAGCGTCAGCAATTCACTATCGTAAGGATGAAATAACCTCTTGTATGGGAATGACGTAATTATTGGTAGTTTGCTTGATTTAAAGTATAATGTCCCTTTAAGCAACGCTGTATGAGACGTGGAATTACATGTTAACGTAGTATTTAAACCACACGAGCTCCCACCGGGAATCTAGCCCTGGTTTCCAACGCCAAAAGAGCGCACACTAACCATATAGCCACGAGGTAGCTCACGTAGTGTATTGAGTTGGTGTGATTGAAATATCCATCTGATGTGTTTCACCTTCAATTGACGAAAAATTAAAATTACCATACCAGGTTAGTGAAGGAAGTCTCCGGCTTCAGCCACATTCTTTTACCATCGCAAACCAATGATCAGATTCCATTGTGTATGAAGTATGGAGCCTAGATTTCAAAAAGATGTTCAACTGCACATTATACCAGCCGGTCATCAACGAAGTTCTTTCCCACTAAGCAGTAATCGAGATGCTGGAGAGGGAGGTAGGAGAGAGACCAGGAGAATACGATAAATGGTGTATGGTTTGATATTGCAACTAGGGATGGAATCGAGACGAGACTACTTAAAAATATTGTGGAACGGTCATCGATTCGTATTTTAATGTTAATAGTTACACTGGTAGTTATAAATCATTGGTGGATACTGTGTAAGCAAAATTGTTTTTCTTTGTGTAAGTTTGTTTTTAATTATATTATCCAAATTGCATTGCTTCCAAAGCAACATTTGAATTTTACACTGGTTTCGTATCCAAAATCTTTACTGGTGGGCAAATAAATAATAGTAACTTACGTAATTATCTATGAGAGCAGGGACAATCATACCTTGCATAAACACGGGAAAGTTAATTTTATTTGTAAGAAGAGTTGTAAAAGAAATAATAGCAGAAAGGCACTTAAGTCATTTGTCTAAATATTATATTATTTCATTAGACCATTTTTTTAATTATTTGCTTAAGTCTTGCATTTATAGTTAATATTTTTACCTTCTGCGTAACATATTATTACATTACTCAAATGAAATACTAAAAGTAAAATTATATTTTATTATTGAATTTCTGCAAATAGATAGTATATTACACTTGCAATTACATTATGGATTTATTGTGAAACAGAAATATTCTACTGTTTGTGTAAACTAAGTAAGCAAGAAGAAATTACTAAAATGCAGAACACTCAAAAGAACTCTACAGCAAGGAGTGATGTACTAACGATTACAATTTCGGCCGGATGAAGCATCATGGACTCGGCAGAGCCCTTGGTTAGGCGCTCGGAGTAGAACCGCGAGAGAGCTACAGTATTTACGCAGTTTTCAGGTGGTGAAGCATGGGCAACACGAAGTCTGTAGTCAAGCGTCTTATACCTCTTCAACGTTAAAGAGCTTCAAAAGAAACAACTCGCATTCCAACGTGGCCGGATCAGCCTACGGGAAGACTGATTCTCCTACAGCAACATTGGTACGCGCACATGGCTACCGCTAACGAAAGTGATGTGTTTATGACAGCAATGGACAGAAAGAGCTTTGTGGAGTGACATTGAAGCACTGGGCTGTATGATATGACCACAGCATTGGACCGTATAATATGACTTTTATCCGTGCTTGATGACTGACTATACAGCATAATCCACATTGTTGCCACGACGGTGAAGCATTGTAACACGTATGTAGTTGTTTGCACTGAAGGTTCGATGGTGTCTTCTCGGTGGCATCCACTATTGCATCGGATTCCATTGACCAAGAACCACAAATTCCTAACCCCATAATAGGCGCTTCAGCACCGTAGCTCGCGTACTGAGCGGCAGACACTCGTGGTTTCGACAATTTCTGTTTAAACATGTCCTACAATGATGGCCGCAAACGCGCCAGAAGCTAACATGATTAGCTTAATCTGCCAGCGTGCATTGTCGGACATGATAGCTGTCGCGTAGAGATGTAATCTCGACCGCCATTAGACTTAACCACAGTGTCTGCTAATATGCACGTGTGCAAATACGCCACAGACCACCAGATCTCGTAGCTTTTAAACGTGGAGGTTATATTTTCTCTTGAGACAACTCTAGGCGCTATATCTCGGTCGGATAATCTGCGTCTAGATCTATTCCGTAATATGCAATCCATTTTACAGGAACAACGGATACTAGAGCTTGCCTGGCGCAATCGATTGCTTGACATAAAGGTCATCGAACATAGGTTGTCGGCCCTTTTTGGTCACCATCCTCCAGCAAACTGTTGATACGTAGACTCGCATACAAGCAGCCTAGACGATTCCTCAGGTACACATCCAAAGCCTGTTTGATTCAATGCCGTGAATTATAGAAGCTCTGATTGTAGGCGGTAAAGTAACTATTTCTGTATAATCATGTAACGAACCTTGAGTATAAATTTCGTCTCACTCACTTGGTGTTGCAATTTCCACAAAAAGCAGTGAAATTATCGTTATTTTCACTATTCATAATATGTCTACTATTTTGTAGAATAGCATACAGTAGTATATGCCTAAAGATTATGTATGGCACTGCTAGAAAAAGACAAGCAATAATTTACTAGTTAACAGTGTACTAAAATAGATAACATTTTCTTCTAGTAAATTAAAAAATGTTTATTATTATTGGCATCAAAAGCAATAACTTTTTAGGATTTTAAAAGTTCCTTCTTCGATTTTCTCAAAGCTAGACATGAGAATTTACCAACAAACATGCTTTCTAGTTGAACTCGACGTGAGTTCTTGACTGAGAAATGTCTTATACTGGGTCAGTACTTTACTTGAACATAAAATTCATGAGTTAATGACAATTTTAGGATATATCCCATTATAACCGCATTATGTACTATCGTCTTGTTAGTATCATAATAAAAAGCTTGATGATGGTATATTTCATGTCATTAAGTAGCATAGTTCTCGTACAATCTCAACTTTCAGGTTTACAAATTAATTCGATTTTCGCCATTTTCACGAAAGCTACCCATGAGCGATTATAGTCAACTAACATCTTTTTGTTCAGTGCATAAACATCTGTCGAGAGCTATTGAGATCGAAATGTGTTTAATCTCCGGACAATTCATTTTTGGTTAAACGCTAAAAACATTGTACAATTATTCAGTTCTAGAAGGAAGCTACGGTGATCAAATGAAAGTAAGGTTAGACATAAAATAAGTATACCTATAAAAAAATAATTCTAAATTGTCATTGAACACCTGAAAAATGACTTAAATTAAGTTCTTAGTTTCCATTCGTGAGTTCCATTTATTTTCAAGATTTTCCCCCTAAAATGTCAACATAATAAAAGAACAGTTTCTTGTGAAATATTGATAGAGATACGTATTAACACAAGAACTACCAGAGGGATCATTTTGACCATTCAGCAATATTGATCATTCTTTCAATTTTTAAGCTTACATTATAATGCACTCATCAGGTGGCACTATTTTTTTTTTATCTTTCTAATAATTAGTATTCATACCATAAATACTAGTTTTCTAATTTCCTTTGTTTTGTTTAAAAAATGAATTTACCCAGAACTACGACAGGGGTCATTTTGATCCCTTGTAAAATTTTCTATGGTTGTTGAAGTTGAAGAATAAACATTTTTTAGTAGTTTTCCATATGTAATGAAAGATACGTAGAAGCATACAAATATCTCCTATTGCGGAATACGTAATTCTATAACTTGAAACCTTTCTTACACTCCAAACTACGTGTAATCTATAGCATTTTGCTAAAGAGCTAAATAACAAAGAAATAAGTAGTTTTCGTAATATCCGAAGCAACACAATGGACATTCCGGCTTCAATACACTCCCGTAATAAAAAATACTGTATATGAACCAGAAATTTACTAAAAACCGTGAGCGACATCACATTTACACCAGACCATTATGAAAAGAATGTACTGATATTGAACTTCCTACATGCTGACATACAGAGTATCAAGAAGGCAAAAAGAAGAAATTCGTAAAAGTTTCAATAAACAGAAAGTTGGAATAGACATCGTAGACCACATGGCACAAATACTATTTCAAGCTGCTGATAGCAAAAGAACCGTATAGCTTTTTATATCAAATTTTACCAGCATCATTACTAACTTGTACCAGAAAAGACACAGAAGTTTCAGACGGGTAAGTGAAAGGTAAATTAAACTTTCTATTTATGTTTTCAATACAAATTCTTATGTGAATCATATATGAAAGTGGTTCAAAAATATATCATGTGCTGTATTTGCCCTGAATAAACAGGAAATCATATCACCATTATAGCTTCTGGTTTTTGTGTAAACCATCAGGGGTGCGAGTCGATGTTATTATTTTGACACTGAAACCATAATTTCAGAAAACAAACTGGATATTCCTGAATATTGCACTTTATTATTCATATATGCATCGAACTTAGACGTATACCGTATGTGCAGATGGATGTAGATAGATAGTATTAATAATTCAGGTATGTTCTTGAAATGTATATCAATTTCTTCGCTTATTTATAATAAATTGGGATATAAATATATAGACTATTATTTATAGATACAACAATACTATCCCTCCATTGACTTGAGATTTTTCCTCATCCTAAACTTCCTGTATCAGATCCCTCGCAATATCTATGTCTTCTGGTAGCAAACTCTTCCATGCTACTGAGTTCCTTCTTGGCTAAGCGGTTCACGTACGCGCCTTTAGAGTGGGAGACCAGGGTTCGATTCCCAGCGGGAGCTCATGTGGTTCGGATTCCACGTTAATCAGTACGCCCACGTCTCATATAGAATCGCTGCTGAACAAGGCGTTCAATTCAAAATCAATTAAACTCAACTCCTTTGGTTATGTAAAACAATTCAATTTAGATATCAATTGCAGTATCTATGAACACAAGGGTCAACATGACTCATTTGGTTGTTCTTGAATAAATAATTTCCCTTTAGTTCTAGTGTTAAATAAATAATGAAACTACTTTACAAAAGAGTATTCAACACGTACAACACGTTACTACCAACATTGTCAACTTATTTACTTACAGAACGGGAGACATCATCTATAACCATACAGGTACAGATAAAGCTAAAATCCAAAATACATTAAATAAAAGTCACACAAGGAAACGTAATAAAGAGGATTGAGTGACACTATGAACAAGAAGCTACTAAAAGCCTTTATATATAGTAATTCAATATATAACACTAAATGTAAAAAGTATAAGCTGAATAACATTACAGAAGGTTGAAAGAGACTTAATATGATATGAGATGCTGGGTAACATTTACGGAATCTACAGACTTTGTCACAACTTGTTAAAGAGCGATTGAGAATTTGTAGAACCGACGGTCTTTGTTATAACTTGTGAAAGAGTCATTGAGAATTTATGAAAACGAATGCCTTTGGCATAACCTGTTAAGGAGCCATTGAGAATTTATGGAACCGACAGACTTTGTCATAACTTGTTAAAGAGCCATTGAGAATTTACGGAAATGATTGCCTTTGGCATAACTTGTTAAGGAGACATTGAGAATTAATGGAACCGACAGACTTTGTCATAACTTGTTAAAAAGCCATTGAGAATTTACGGAACCGATTGCCTTTGTCATAACTTGTTAATGAGCCATTGATAATTTATGGAAATGACAGACCTTGTCATAACTTGTTAAAGAGCCATTGAGAATTTATGGAACCGATTGCCTTTGGCATAACTTGTTAAAGAGCCATTGAGAATTTATGGAATCGACGGACTTTGTCCGAACTTGTTAAAGAGCCATTGAGAATTTACGGAAACGATTGCTTTGGGCATAACTTGTTAAAGAGCTATTGAGAATTTATAGAACCGACAGACTTTGTCACAACTTGTTAAAGAGCCATTGAGAATTTATGGAACCGATTGCCTTTGGCATAACTTGTTAAGGAACCATTGAGAATTTATGGAAACGATTGCTTTTGGCATAACTTGTTAAAGAGCCATTGAGAATTTATGGAACAGATTGCCTTTCGCATAACTTGTTAAAGAGCCATTGAGAATTTATGGAACCGACAGACTTTGTCATAACTTGTTAAAGAGCCATTGAGAATTTATGGAACTGATTGCCTTTGGCATAACTTGTTAAGGAGCCATTGGGAATTTATGGAACTGACAGACTTTGTCATAACTTGTTAAAGAGCCATTGAGAATTTATGGAACCGTTTGCCTTTGGCATAACTTGTTAAGGAGCCATTCAGAATTTATGGAACCGACCGACTTTGGCATAACTTGTTAAAAAGCCATTGAGAATTTATGGAACCGATTGCCTTTGGCATAACTTGTTAAAGAGCCATTAAGAATTTATGGAGCCGACAGACTTTGTCATAACTTGTTAAAGAGCCATTGAGAATTTATGGAACTGATTGCCTTTGGCATAACGTGTTAAGGAGCCATTGAGAATTTATGGAACCAACAGACTTTGTCATAACTTGTTAAAAGGCCATCGAGAATTTGTGGAACCGATTGCATTTGGCATAACTTGTTAAAGAGCCATTGAGAATTTATGGAACTGATTGCCTTTGGCATAACTTGTAAAGGAGCCATTGGGAATTTATGGAACTGACAGACTTTGTCATAACTTGTTAAAGAGCCATTGATAATTTATGGAACCGTTTGCCTTTGGCATAACTTGTTAAGGAGCCATTCAGAATTTATGGAACCGACCGACTTTGGCATAACTTGTTAAAAAGCCATTAAGAATTTATGGAACCGATTGCCTTTGGCATAACTTGTTAAAGAGCCATTAAGAATTTATGGAGCCGACAGACTTTGGCATAACTTGTTAAAGAGCCATTGAGAATTTATGGAACCGATTGCCTTTGGCATAACTTGATAAGGAACCATTGAGAATTTATGGAAACGATTGCCTTTGGCATAACTTGTTAAAGAGCCATTGAGAATTTATGGAACCGATTGCCTTTGGCATATCTTGTTAAGGAGCCATTGAGAATTTATGGAACCGATTGCCTTTGGCATAACTTGTTAAGGAGACATTGAGAATTTATGGAACCGACTGATTTTGTCATAACTTGTTAAAGAGCCATTGAGAATTTATGGAACCGATTGCCTTTGGCATAACTTGTTAAAGAGCCATTGAGAATTTATGGAACCGACAGACTTTGTCATAACTTGTTAAAGAGCCATTGAGAATTTATGGAACCGACAGACTTTGGCATAATTTGTTAAAGAGCCATTGAGAATTTATGGAACCGATTGCCTTTGGCATAACTTGTTAAAGAGCCATTGAGAATTTACGGAACCGATTGCCTTTGTCATAACTTGTTAATGAGCCATTGAGAATTTATGGAACCGACAGACTTTGTCATAACTTGTTAAAGAGCCATTGAGAATTTATGGAACCGATTGCCTTTGTCATAACTTGTTAAAGAGCCTTTGAGAATTTATAGAACCGACAGACTTTGTCATAACTTGTTAAAGAGCCATTGAGAATTTATGAAACCGATTGCCTTTGGCATAACTTGTTAAAGAGCCTTTGAGAGTTTATGGAACCGACAGACTTTGGCATAACTTGTTAAATAGACATTGAGAATTTATGGAATTGACAGACTTTGGCATAACTTGTTAAAGAGCCATTGAGAATTTATGGAATCGACGGACTTTGTCCGAACTTGTTAAAGAGCCATTGAGAATTTACGGAAACGATTGCTTTGGGCATAACTTGTTAAAGAGCTATTGAGAATTTATAGAACCGACAGACTTTGTCACAACTTGTTAAAGAGCCATTGAGAATTTATGGAACCGATTGCCTTTGGCATAACTTGTTAAGGAACCATTGAGAATTTATGGAAACGATTGCTTTTGGCATAACTTGTTAAAGAGCCATTGAGAATTTATGGAACAGATTGCCTTTCGCATAACTTGTTAAAGAGCCATTGAGAATTTATGGAACCGACAGACTTTGTCATAACTTGTTAAAGAGCCATTGAGAATTTATGGAACTGATTGCCTTTGGCATAACTTGTTAAGGAGCCATTGGGAATTTATGGAACTGACAGACTTTGTCATAACTTGTTAAAGAGCCATTGAGAATTTATGGAACCGTTTGCCTTTGGCATAACTTGTTAAGGAGCCATTCAGAATTTATGGAACCGACCGACTTTGGCATAACTTGTTAAAGAGCCATTGAGAATTTATGGAACCGATTGCCTTTGGCATAACTTGTTAAAGAGCCATTAAGAATTTATGGAGCCGACAGACTTTGTCATAACTTGTTAAAGAGCCATTGAGAATTTATGGAACTGATTGCCTTTGGCATAACGTGTTAAGGAGCCATTGAGAATTTATGGAACCAACAGACTTTGTCATAACTTGTTAAAAGGCCATCGAGAATTTGTGGAACCGATTGCATTTGGCATAACTTGTTAAAGAGCCATTGAGAATTTATGGAACTGATTGCCTTTGGCATAACTTGTAAAGGAGCCATTGGGAATTTATGGAACTGACAGACTTTGTCATAACTTGTTAAAGAGCCATTGATAATTTATGGAACCGTTTGCCTTTGGCATAACTTGTTAAGGAGCCATTCAGAATTTATGGAACCGACCGACTTTGGCATAACTTGTTAAAAAGCCATTAAGAATTTATGGAACCGATTGCCTTTGGCATAACTTGTTAAAGAGCCATTAAGAATTTATGGAGCCGACAGACTTTGGCATAACTTGTTAAAGAGCCATTGAGAATTTATGGAACCGATTGCCTTTGGCATAACTTGATAAGGAACCATTGAGAATTTATGGAAACGATTGCCTTTGGCATAACTTGTTAAAGAGCCATTGAGAATTTATGGAACCGATTGCCTTTGGCATATCTTGTTAAGGAGCCATTGAGAATTTATGGAACCGATTGCCTTTGGCATAACTTGTTAAGGAGACATTGAGAATTTATGGAACCGACTGATTTTGTCATAACTTGTTAAAGAGCCATTGAGAATTTATGGAACCGATTGCCTTTGGCATAACTTGTTAAAGAGCCATTGAGAATTTATGGAACCGACAGACTTTGTCATAACTTGTTAAAGAGCCATTGAGAATTTATGGAACCGACAGACTTTGGCATAATTTGTTAAAGAGCCATTGAGAATTTATGGAACCGATTGCCTTTGGCATAACTTGTTAAAGAGCCATTGAGAATTTACGGAACCGATTGCCTTTGTCATAACTTGTTAATGAGCCATTGAGAATTTATGGAACCGACAGACTTTGTCATAACTTGTTAAAGAGCCATTGAGAATTTATGGAACCGATTGCCTTTGTCATAACTTGTTAAAGAGCCTTTGAGAATTTATAGAACCGACAGACTTTGTCATAACTTGTTAAAGAGCCATTGAGAATTTATGAAACCGATTGCCTTTGGCATAACTTGTTAAAGAGCCTTTGAGAGTTTATGGAACCGACAGACTTTGGCATAACTTGTTAAATAGACATTGAGAATTTATGGAATTGACAGACTTTGGCATAACTTGTTAAAGAGCCTTTGAGAATTTATGGAACCGATTGTCTTTGGCATAAATTGTTAAAGAGCCATTGAGAATTTATCGAACCGATTGCCTTTGGCATAACTTGTTAAAGAGCCTTTGAGAATTTATGGAACCGATTGTCTTTGGCATAACTTGTTAAAGAGCCATTGAGAATTTATGGAACCGATTGCCTTTGCATAACTTGTTAAAGAGCCATTGAGAATTTATGGAACCGACAGACTTTTTCATAACTTGTTAAAGAGCCATTGAGAATTTATGAAACCGATTGCCTTTGTCATAACTTGTTAAAGTGCTATTGAGAATTTATGGAACCAATTGCCTTTGGCATAACTTGTTAAAGATCCATTGATAATTTATGGAATTGACAGACTTTGGCATAACTTGTTAAAGAGCCTTTGAGAATTTATGGAACCGATTGTCTTTGGCATAACTTGTTAAAGAGCCATTGAGAATTTATGGAACCGATTGCCTTTGGCATAACTTGTTAAAGAGCCATTGAGAATTTATGGAACCGATTGTCTTTGGCATAACTTGTTAAAGAGCCATTGAGAATTTATGGAACCGATTGCCTTTGGCATAACTTGTTAAAGAGCCATTGAGAATTTATGGAACCGACAGACTTTGTCATAACTTGTTAAAGAGCCATTGAGAATTTATGGAATCGGCGGACTTTGTCCTAACTTGTTAAAGAGCCATTGAGAATTTATGGAACTGATTGCCTTTGGCATAACGTGTTAAGGAGCCATTGAGAATTTATGGAACCGACAGACTTTGTCATAACTTGTTAAAGATCCATTGAGAATTTATGGAACCGACGGACTTCGTCTTAATTAATTAATGAGCGATGGAGAATTTATGAAAGAATTATGAAGAATAGTTACTGACGACTTGGAGCATCAATCTACTGACCTCATCATAACTTATTTAAAATCAATTGTGAATTTGTGAAAGTACAGCAAAATCACCCTTTACGAGAATATCAACCTATTGTATTTATCATAAATTATTGAATAACGACTGAGGGGAAATTTAATGAATAACGATAAAGAAGAGTCACCGAAAGTCATTCTCACTGTCAACTTACCGACCTCATTTATTAAAAGGCAATTGAGGTAATAGCATTTAATAGGGAACGATAAAGACGGGTTACCTGAGATAAAAATGCCAACGCATCCAGTCTTTTGTAATTTATTAGAAAAGAATTAACGTTTACTGAAGAATGTTTAAGATCATCATATTTCTTGATGGACGATTTAGTAATTTTAATGAAAACAAGATTGTCCATCCATTTGCTACATCATAGTGTGCTAACAGGTATGGATTGAAGTTGTAAATCAGTATCGTATATTCTGATGATTAAATATATGGAATTCAATTAAGAAACTAACCTCTTTATCAGGTACCTATGTCACTAAAGAAAATATAAGAGCAGATGCTCACAATTATTCCATAACATTTATGTTTATTTATTGAATTTCGAATTTTAGAAAATAACATGCAAAGTGAGAAGATTGTTTCATTCCTTACTTGAAAAATGTATGAAAATTCCCATTAAAAATTCGTAATGATCAATTGAGTATGTAATTAGCGTTTTAAATACTAATTAATTTACGCATTAAAAACGTAGGAATGATTGCATCCGTAATATTAGTTTTAACAAAGTACTGATCACAATCTATTATCACTATTTAAGAATCAATGGCAATTCTATCAGATTACCAATTACACCCATGTCCAAAATTATTGTCGCATGTCTATAAATATGTTGTTTTAGGAATATAATTTGGTAACGATTTCTTCCGGTATTTCTTATAATGTTAGTATGTGTATAATCGGCAGAGACATGTGTGTGGTAAATTTCATGTCAAAAGAGCAGTAAATAAGAACAATAAAACGAAAATAAAACTTTCTTGTCTATTTAGCAACATTTTGTTGTACTCATTCTAATTTTCGTATTTATAATTATTTTCGTATGAAATTTACCACAAATATACATTTCCCGATTATACACATAGTATCAGTATTAAAAGTATCCTGCAAAATTATTATAAAATTATGTTCTTACAAGAAGACAGTTATAGATATGCGACAATTATTATGGATATGAGTGTACATAATTTCAAACGTGTGCACTGATCTCCGAATTACGGAGCTAAACAACTATGCTGGAGCAAAAGTTTAGAGAATTGTACGAGGTTTGCTGAAAGACAGAATATTGGAGATCTATTTTATGCATTAATGGTTGGAATGGAAATCTTTTTTGTTTATTTGTTTGTTTGTTTTTAGAGAAACCATTTCCAGCTTTTAAAAATCTTCGAAAACCGTTTTTCGAGTTTTATCAAACCGGTTTGGTTTTTATCAAACAGGTTTCCGTTTTTTAAAACTGGTTTCGGTTTCAAAACTGGTTCGGTTTTCTGACAAGAAATACTTTTTGCTTTTTATTTAAGTTGTTTGGAAATGAGTAGTACAAGAATCACCACCGGACGTCAGATGCTCGAAAGTGGTTTTTGTAGTAGTCTTGTTCCCATCTAATGACCGTAGCGAAGTAGAAGAACGCTGTCATCTCTAATTGTAACAAGTGCTCTTCTGTTTTGTTCTACAGTCCTCTATTTGATTGTTGGTGGAACAGCCATATCAGTACCAAGCTTGCTTTAAATTTTCTTTCACATCAGATGAAAATAATAGTAAAGTTTCTTTCAGAAAAATTCTTAGGAGAATGAATACTTGTACATCCGCGAAAGGACTGATCTGTATCACTCATGTTTATTTATATCCTTTTTAAAATTATATCGGGGGGGGAGGTTAATTCGAACCTATTTGGAGTTGTACTCCAGTCACCCTCTGAGAGAAACACTGAATACCAGGTCAGTCAAAATGCAGGTTAAGACCACTTAGATTCAGTTTTCAGCTCATTTCCTTCGTGTTACGAATTAGGTATGATAACACATAACAGAACAATAATACAAATAAAATAAATGAACTTCACTTCTTTTGAGATAAAAGTTGTGACCAAACATTTCTTTTACGATTTAACGAAGACTTTATTAGTTGTATCAAGTTTCAATTTCCTTTTATCTCTCTCTCTCTCTCTCTCTTTCTCGCTTGCTGTCTTCTATTTCACGTAACAGCTTTTCTATTATTTTGACAAAACTATTCGAGGAGTACGCATTCGAGGATATCGGACTAAAGAAAGAGCATATCTCAGTAATTCACGCACTGTGAAGTTGTCATATTTCGTTATTACCTATTTGACGAATCACTACGTTTGCTTTGTGGACTCACTCTTATGTGTTTATATGATGTTGGTTGAAGGAGCCAGCAGGAAGAATATGAATCTTTTTTTTTTTTTTTTTTTTTTTTGCATTACTTTTCAGGCTAGCCAGAATATAAGCTTATTAAAAGACGCAGAGGTGGACCTAGAAGATAAAAGTTTGGGGAGCCTACCAGAACCAAGAGTATGATAGGTATATTGCGAGTTTACTATAAACTTTTAAAAATATATAAATAATAACTTTAATTAATTTTGTAACTCAAAAAACTGGGGGCCTAGTCCCCCCGGCCCCGGGCTAGATCCGCCATTGGACAATGCATAGTCCATTTCTTGGTTTGTTGTGTTATAATGTTGTTGAAGTGATTGTTGTGATTTGAAGTAGAAGGTGGAAAAAACAACTCACTACAGAAAGTAATGCATTCCGATATTAGAAAGACTATATAGCCTATATAGTGTTAAAACCTTGTCGAAAAGAAAAAAAAATAGACTCATATTGTACTGAATAAAACTACAGAAACTGCTGCTTGTGCAGGAGACAGAAGTGTAAGAACTGTTATTAAAATTGGTATATTTTATTCAGCCATACTGTCCGAAATGTATGCATAAACCAGGGGTGTAAATAAACAACAAAATTTTACTAGTTCAAGAAAAAAACTACTAGCCCACATCCCAAAATAGAAATCGTTTACTTACCTTTCAAATAAATAATAGTGATATTAAAAACTCGTCTGCACTGATGAACCACTACCCCCAGGCGAGTGGTTATTTGCATCGCTGGCATAAACCCACGCTGTAAACCAGTGACGTAAGAAAGGGCTGATACACTTAAACTTACCACACACAGAAAAATCCGTTCTCCGGACAGCGGTATATTGTACAAATATACGGTATGCTCTTGCTTACTATAGAAATCAGTACGGAGCATACGTTATCCGTATGTTACATAGGCACTGCCCTTAGATGTTACATCATGCCGTTGTAGGATATCTGACATCTAACAGTTTTCCGTATATCACATGCATATATTTGTTACCTTCGTCAGCTATATGTTATATACGTCCATTTGTATGTGAGATCCTGACCGCCTACATTGTTTCATACGGAAAGTACGTGTAGATGGAACACTTATACGGTAAGTATTATAAAAGATGCGTTTTCAGTTATACGTCTGCTGTACCTTAAGTCCAAAAACTACAGGAATTACGCATGTATCCTATCTTTTTAAGTACGCCACCTACAAATTTTTCTCAGTGCACCTTTTAGTATAGTAATCAAAAATTGATTCTACTAATAAACAGTATGTTTCACTTGCGATCCCCGATATTACAACTTCACAAATTGGTTATGTACTGAATTCTTCTTCTTTTTTGGGAAAAAGGTTCTATCTTGTTAGCATAAACATCAAAATTTGCCGTGTGTGGGTGTGAGTGAGAACATTAAAATGATACAAGTTGTTCAAGATTTACTTTTAAATTTTACTGACTTGCTTAGCCGAATTCTTAGCGCATGCGACTTCATAGTGCGTGGTCCTTGGTTCAACTCCTAATTGAACCAATAAAATTTTCTGCTGTTGACATGAAGTGCAGCAGTGGCTTAGCGCTAAAGCGCTTCCTTCCAGTGCGTTGGATCCCTGGTTTGATTCCAGCTCGTGCCAAGTGGGCCTTGTGGTGGACAAGCGCCATTATGTGGGTTCTCTCGTGTTCTCCCGTTTAGTTCAACTTTCTTCATTTCACCATTTTGTTCCTCATCGTTATCACCTCCCTTAGGTCTCAAGGCTTAATCATGGGTCATAAAACTGGAATATTTCATTTCTTTTTCTCATTATCATAAGGCAATTGGGGAACTACGTCAATTAAGAAATAGCAAAATCAGTCAGAAGTTATGACACCTAAATCTGATACACTAACCACGCATCATTTAGTTGAACATGCTACATCTAGTTACCCATATACCTTCATGGATTGTAGCAGCAATGACTTGATTACTTCTTTATACCTGTTGAGTAATTGTATTAGTATTTCAAACCCATATCACTATGAAGAATAAGATATATTTGTTATCCGTCTCCCCTGCAATTCGGTTCACTTTAGTGTGCTGAAATTAAGTACTTAACGTGATGTGGTAAGAGCTCATGAAAGCCTGTCTGACCATGCGGCGAACATTTCAGCCAGTCACGCATCGGCTTAGTTTATATATACCTATATATGAACGACTGAAAGAAACATAATGGTATGTCACATTTCCTAACGTTCGAGTAATCCTTTCACTGCGTAAGTCGACTGAAAGAAAATTTCCCTAACCTGCAAGTGTTCCGTTCGATTTTTTTTTTTTTTTTTGCGTTCTATTGTTTTCGATAATAATTTTTTTAAGAATTTTTTTTCTCTGAATTGCATCGGAAATGGAGGCTCTATTCATTGGCCCCCGAGTTTGCCTGATTTGTTTCTCCTTGACTTTTTTGTATGGAGATACAATAAAACTTGTGTACCAAACATCATTACAAGCCTTCAGTGAACTTCGATAAAGAATCATATCTTTGTGTGTACCTATGATGCCTCAAACATTACAGATCACAGGGATGTTCAGTGCCGTCTTGATTGTTGTCGAGCAAAGAAAAAAATGTGAAAATCTCTTAAGTATACTGAATGTTTTCCGTTAATAATAAAACCGGAAGATTCTATCACCATTGGTTACCAAGCAAATTTAATTTCTATATATATATATATATATATATATATATATATATATATATATATATATATATATATATATATATACTAGCAGCGTTCACCCCGCTTCGCTGGGGTCACCCCGGAACGCAATAAACCTTGTTACTTAGATAATTTTTACTTTTTCGCTTTCAAGTGATATGATAAAAACCATAGTAGATTGCAGTAAATGTTAACATTATATCGCCTGTCATTTATGTTAACCCGCCGAGTGACACGGTCATGCGGGTTGCATATAAATACGTTTATTTTTACCTATGATGAACTAACAAAGGATTTCTACGTTATGGACACTTGAATGGTCAATTATCTCAAGACACTGGTAATTGAAAATTAAAGTGATATGATAAAAACCATCTAGGGTCCAAATCCTAATAACCCCCCAAAAATGAAAGAAATTGGTTCAGCCGTATTAGCGTGATGAGGTAACAAAGGATTTGTGCGTTCTCTTTTATATATAAGATATATATATATATCCAGATACCCTGATTTAGCCCTCTAGCAAACTAAAAGGTAGAGGAGGAGGGATTTAAACTTTTCCAAAGAAACAAGAAAAACTTACGGAGGTGAACTTTCCTAGCACAATCAAAAGACGACCCTTTCTTTATGAAGGTAATAGATAGTCAGTTTTTCACTAATACCATGATTTCATCTACTTATTGCACAAGACTATGCAACTCTATAAAGCAGAGAAAAGTATTTCGTTCCTGATTTTCTTCACCTAACTTGAACTTCATGATTATATACTTCTAATCAAAATGCAAATCTATATTCTAAAACTCTTAAGTCAATATGGAAGATCCGATTGGATTGAAAGAAATAGAGATTCACAAAAAAGCGAAAGTTGAATCAAAGGTAAAACTTAACTTCCGAAAAAAAGAAGTTAAGTAGCATTTTAAAAAAGAAGGAAACAGAAAAAAACTTCCAACTAGGTTTTTGATAAAGATAGAAACTGAATTTTAATTAGAAACTCAAAAGCAGTTTTCGGTACAAAGCTGAAACATGAGTAAGTTTGAACTGGAAAGAAGTCCAAACCGAAACCAGTATGTTTAGAAACCGATACTTGCCTCGCTGAAATTGTACAGGTTTTAGTGAAAAGGCCGAAACTGGTTTCGAGAAAACGGCTGGTTTCGATGGAAAACTGAATACTTCTGTGAAGAATACCCAAACCAGTTGCGGGAAGAAAAAAAACATCCTTTTTTGTTTTTTTTAAGAGAAAGCCGTTTTGAAGAAAACCAAGCATATTTCCGTGAGAAAACCGAACCGTTTTTGGAGAAAAACATTTTGAAGAAAACCGAGCATGTTTGGGCAAAAACCTGAACCGTTTTTTTAAAGAAAAAGAGGAAACAGTTTTGAAGAAAACTGAGAATGTTTCGGTGTAAAACCAAACCAGTTTTTGGAGAAGGTAGAACCGGTTTCGGTGAAAAACTGAACCGTTTTCTGAAGAAAACCAAACTGATTTTGGAGAAAACCGAAATGTCGTTTTTTTTTTTTTTTTTTTTTTTTTTTTTTTTGAAAAACCCGTTTTTGCTTATCCCTAATACGTATATACATATGTATGCATTCCACAATGCTTCTGAATGAAAAAATATTTCTTAAAAATCCGCAAAGTCCCATGTAAGATAATAAGGAACTTCAGCTACTTGCTCATTAGATTTTTCTATTTTTTTTTTAAATAACACTAGTTGGAATATAACAATCATTACCTTGTTAAAAATCCTTGAGATAAGTTAGATTTCGAAAGTTAACTTTGTATTATAATGATATGCAGAAACTCATGTTTATTTTCTTCGTAATTCTTAATTTTTTTAAAGAAAATTAAAATGTGCAAATGGTTCCAAATGATAAAAGGTAGCAAAATGTTATTGATGTCTGGTAACAAATATAATATGTTTTGTTTTAAGGAAAACTAGAAACGTAAGAACGAAAGTTCGAAACAATTTCATAATTAGATCTTTCTGCCATCTATATTCTTTCGAAGTCACTATAGGAAGGGTTTTCCTTATGTGCTAGCTATCTGATCATGGGCTTAGAAAGCATTAATTTGCTTTGTTAACATACGTAGCTAAAATCGAACTTAAATTAGTCCTACTGGAAGATACATACATTAGTTTATGTTGTCCATTTAATGACTATTAATTAGGATTACCTCACCTTATTTATTCATAGTATATTTAACAATCAAAATTGTTATATTAGCCAGTCTTGTCAGATCATGTCAGTCTACATTATCACTTGTCATTTTCCAAATATGAGCGCACTACGTATGACATCAAATGGTGTACATAGGGGGCCGCGGTGGCTCAGTGGTAGAGCGTTCACCTCTGGTGCTTGAGGTCCCGGGTTCGATCCCAGCCCCCGCCAAGTGAACTTTGTGGTGGACAAACACCGTGTGCGTGGGTTTTCTCGGGGTTCTCCCGTTTCCTCCCACTTTCTTCATTCCACCATTTCATTCATTACTCATCATCACCGTCTCCATTAGCCTAACCGGCATAACCGTGGGACGTAAAATTCAAAGATTTCATTTCATTTTCATTTCATGGTGTACATTATATCTGTTTCACAACCATAGCCTCAGTTGATATGCCATGATATTCATTGCATGAACGTATGATGTCCACAAGGTCCAGTGACATTTTGGATCAGTATGAATACCTAATGAATATGCGAGATGTGTGTCCATAACATACACTGATAGGCTGTAGGGGTTCATTAGAAATTTCTAATATCCATAAGTCCAAAAATGGACGTCCATTAGACGCCCGTGTACTGTGCAGGATGTAAGAATAAATTATGAGGATATTGTCTAGCCTTCATTGATCATAGTCGCAGAATGTCTTATGTAAACTAAGTTGCAGTTGAGTGGCATATGTGGTAGGACAATTTGACGAAGAGGAAACAACGAATTTTTTCCGCATTATATTATCTCTCTATATATAGCGTGGGTAGAACATAAGCGTATGTTGAATCGGGCAGAAGATTCTAAGATCCTGATGGAAAATGGGAGATTTTGAAGGGGCCAAATCCTAGATGCGCGGTTAGTTAGTACAAGTGAATCTAAGTTGTTGAATGTGTCGCAAAGAACAATATCCAAGTTGATAACTAATGGTAAAACAAGATCGACAAACACTAATAGTAAACGAAAGAAAAGCCTCAACGATTGGGAACATCAAGCGTTGTAAAAGATTGTCCCCAAAGACAGTAGCCGACAGCAAATGCGGCAAAAGTGACTGCGGAACTCAGTCCCTGAAATAGCCAATTTCGATACAATCCAACGCGAGTTGCATAACCTACTCATTAGCGCTCGGGTTGCAATTTCCAAACCCTGATCATCGTCAAAAACTCTTTATCGCAAAGAAAATGATGCTTAGAATATGTAAAGTACATTCCCGATTATAGGAACGTGTAGTATGATCCGACCATTCCTCTTTCACCTTATTTCTAATAGACCCAAACGAGCTTATGCTCCAAACTGTTCCCTCTTTATTCAAAAGGGGCCGCGGTGGCTCAGTGGTAGAGCGTTCACCTCTGGTGCTTGGGGTCCCGGGTTCGATCCCAGCCCCCGCCAAGTGAACTTTGTGGTGGACAAACACCGTGTGCGTGGGTTTTCTCGGGGTTCTCCCGTTTCCTCCCACTTTCTTCATTCCACCATTTCATTCATTACTCATCATCACCGTCTCCTTTAGCCTAACCGGCATAACCGTGGGACGTAAAACTTAAAGATTTCATTTCATTTCATTTTTTCTTTATTCTAAAACATGTGACGGTTCTGTGATGCTGTAAGCCGTAATTTCTTTTTGTGACCTGTATGATCTGTGATGATCACAGTTAGCATTACTGCCGTTAAGAATATGAACCATGCATATCTTAAGTACACAGTAAAAAATAGTTGTGTTAATACAACTCAATTTTCACATAGGGAAGTGGTTCCAGCATGACTACCACTATGCGGTGTTAGTTCAACACATACCCGCAGTATTGGCGTTTAACATAGGGGGTGTGTTACGTCTTTAACACACAAGCGGTGTTGAGCCATGCCGTAAGCTTTAATGAACCACAAAATTACTCCCCCAAAATATGTTAAATCGCCTATATGCGTAATGTGTTTACATTATTCTGAGTCTAAAATAACATTTTAAAAAGATTTTTTTCCAGTGGCGGGGGGAGGGGGGCACGAACCAGCAATCTTTCAATTACTATCCGCGTGCTCTTCCAATCTGGCCACGGAGGCGATGAAGAAAACGTCACTTATAGAGGGATAAATTGTTGAGGTCTTTTGAATTTGGCTAATCAGAGTGTTCCTTTAAGCCGCATATATTCGATGATAACCGTTCGGGATAAAATAAAATCTGCTCGGGATGTAGACCTAATTTTATAACAAAATGACGACTGTCTATTTACTTTATTTTATAGTTCTTCCATATTTACTTTCAAATGATCGGCGACAGTTACCATCTAATAAAGTTGATGCATTTGTTGCTTCTAGTACACAATCACTGAGAAAAAGAAGCAATAAATGCATCAAATGTGGGAGATGAATTTAGAACACCTAAATGGCACGTGCCTAGCACATCTTGTGCTGTTAGAGTTTCTTCAGAAACATTATATAAAACAATTGAAAACACATCGCGCGGTTTGCATTTTGAAATTTTGTGTATACCTGGATTTCTTTAAGTATTTCTTTCTATTGTGTTTGTCTGTAGCTTCAATTCATAAGCCTTATAATTAGATGCCCAACATATTTGGCAATCACGCAGAAAACAACACCGAAGATTCTACACTTGTGTTAATTTAACACCCAGGCTGTGTGTCATTTCAACTACCGGCATTTGACACACAACTCCAAATGAAGAGTGAGTTGTTTTAACGACTTGTGTTATATTTAAACACAATCGTGTTAACACATAGGTATGTCATTGAAATAACACAACGATTTTTTACAGTGTATGTGACCACGCATATCCTATTCTCTAGATGTTTTTTCAGGCTGATAACGCAACTTTCGAAAATAACAATGCACTAATTCACATTACTGAAATTGTTGTGGTTTGATTTCATGAACATTACAATGAACAACGTCTCCCTTCGCCCACGCAGTATCAAAACCTTAATATTATGGAACAGCTGCGACCAATTCTGGAAATAAGACTCCCGAACAGATAGCCTGCTATTCATGTATCCTTCTCACAGACAGAACAGTGTGCTGCACTGCATTAAAAATGGTGCAAACTTCCTCTGGAAATAATGCATGATTTATATCATGCTATTCCACGGTGAATTAGAGCTGATCTGCAGGCTAACAGTGGTTTCACGCCGTGTTAATCAGGTAAGTTGCAGTTTCTTGAATATTTCACCATAGAAATATTCCGTAGGACTTTTTTGTTCTACTCTTTTCTGATAGCCTTTTGGGAGACAAGAGTTGTAAACCTTACCCCCAACCACAAATTTGTGTGTGATGGCATACCTGAATTGATACGTAGGTTTATTGGGTCTAACTGAGAGTACCGACTTTGAAACACCCAAGAATAATCCATAGTGTGTAAGACATAACTTTCTTCCTACAGAAAATGCCAAATTGTTCAAAAATTAGTTGTATTTTTTTAGCTATTTATAGTTGACATAATGCAGCTGAGAGCATAAACTAAGTATAGACACACTTTATACACCCTCCATTCCAAAAGAAACCGAACTTTTGAAAACAAATAGTACCACTAGTGCCATCTGTTGTAATATTTTACCGGTAGATGGCGTAGTCCCTCATTGACAACTGGTATAAATGTCATGACATTTGGATGCATGGCAACAAAGTTATTGCGTTTCAACTGTCAGTGTGTTGTGTACATCGGTCGGAAAATGAGTTTCAAACAACGAGCTGCAATTGAGTTTTGTGTTAAACTGGGTAAAACTTTTAGTGAAACGCACCAAATGCTACAAAATGCATATGGTGATGAGTGTCTATCCCTACGCAAGTTTACGAGTGGTCCAGGCGATTCAAATCGGGTAGAGAGACGCTGGATGATGACGAAAGATCAGGCCGTCCCAGAACCGGATTATCGGAAGAAAACATCGAAAAAGTGCGTGAATTCATCAAACATAACAAAAAATCGTCGGTGAAAGTTATTGAAATGGAATTAGGCATTCCTCAAACAACCGCATACCGCATTTTGACCGAAGTTTTGGGCCTTAAGAAGGTTAATTCGCGGTTTGTACCCCACAAACTCACCGAAGACCAAAAAGTTGATCGAATTGCGCATTGCAAAGACATCGTTAAAAGTGCTCGGCGGGATCGAAACTTCTTGAAATCGATTGTAACTGGTGACGAGACGTGGTGTTTTGAATATGAGCCCGAAACAAAGTGGCAAAGTGCTGAATGGAGAGCGCCGGATGAAGGAACACCCAAAAAAAGTCGCTTGGTGAAGTCAAAAGTTAAGGTGATGCTGATTTGTTTTTACGATTCAAAAGGAATTATCCACAAAGAATTTGTTCAGCCCGGCCAGACAGTCACTGGAGAGTTTTACTTGGGCGTCATGAAGCGTTTGCTGGCAAGAATTCTTCGTATTCGGCCCGAATATCGCGAGATCGGCAGTTGGACTGTTTTGGAAGATAATGCACCATCACATCGTGCGCGACTTGTAACTGAATTTTTGGTCAAAAATCACAGTATTCGGTTTCATCATCCGCCCTATTCACCAGATCTCGCTCCGTGCGATTTCTATCTGTTCCCGAAACTGCATTTGGCGATGAAAGGAAAGTGGCACGCATCGATTGATGCCATTGAGAAGGCGACGACCGCCGTCCTAAAGACCATTCCAATAAAGGACATGGATAAGTCGTTTGACAACTTGTTGGAGCGTGCAAATATGTGTATCGATGCAGAAGGGGAATACATTGATTAATAAAAATGATTTGTTCCAAAATGTACATTGCTTTTTTGTTTTTTTTTAAACGTTCGGTTTCTTTTGGAATGGAGGGTGTATAATGTGGTTTTTGGTCTAACGCTGTTTTCATTAATACACTTATTTACAAATTGGAAAATGTTTCCCAATTGAAATTGTTAAAAATAAACAAACAAAACCAGCAAATAACACAATTTATGTGTGTATATATAGACATATTGTGTAAGTCGAGTATTCGTCTCTAATATAATTATACTAATCATAATTGAAGAATAAGGGTATGGTGGTTCAACGATAAAGTGTTAAGTGGTAGGAACGGTCCCTGGTTTGATCCCAGACAATTAAAGTTTGTGCTGAAAAATGTTGTAGTCATAGGTTCTCTTTAGATCCTCTCGTTCTCTTTTACATTCTGTTTCCATCATCTTCTTTCTTAACATTGGTCAGCAATGAGTTTATTAAATATAAAATTTCAGGATTTTCTTATGTATTTCCATTTGTTGATTCTACAAATGAAATAATAAAACTTTCCGTCACGTACCGTTTGTTTTTGTAATGTTAAACTTTCTAAAATCACAGGTAATACAAGTTTTTACAAAGCAAATTCATAGACTTTCATATACAAAGCTGCTGCTTGTACCCTAAATATCTTACATTCATGATTTGTACTACATCTTTATGTTTAGATTAAATTTAGCTTTCGAATACATGTGTCATAACTTATGTATTTGAGAGAAATATTGGATTTTTTCCCGAAATTTTCGTGAATAAGGTATTTATTTTAATTTTAGTCCCTCTTGTCGGGCAGGTTAATCCATAAAACGTGCCTCAAAAAAATACCGTGTCTATTTGCCTGAAGATGGGTTTCGAATTATTGAAATACAGGTCATAGGTATGAATGTAGAATAGGTTGAAACGAGCTTTGCTCGAAAACACTATATTTCACCATATTGCACGCCAGCGAACGTTTTCAAGTGCCTATTCGAATCTCAGGCGTTTGTGATTGCTGATGTCAGCCGACGCAATAGTACGTATACCACTAGTCCATCCAGCAACAGGCGTCGTTGACGCATATAAGTCCAAAACTATTACAGTGCTCTAGGATCGAGCCAACACTGAAAGAAGCTGTATGGTTCGTTAGGGCCATGAGGACAGCTAGCGGTCATCACGTGCTTTGGTCGCATTGCGTGGTCCAGTACCTGCACTTCGCTTTGTATAACACTCTTCTATCCACTGTTTCCTCACACGTATCACTGTCGTAACAGCAAAGCTCGTTTCCTTGTACGAGCTGAAACGTCACAGTATCACATACCCATTTCTCTGAAACCGGTCATTCTGCCCTGTCGAATGCACTTACTTGCTGATATTGCACTCTTCGGCATCGACATGGCTTACTGGCATTTGCTTTTATGTTTCCACTTCGATTAACGGCTTTTCACTAACTGAGCGAGGTATAACAATACCACAAGCAGGAATCGTAACGGAACACAAGGGAGGGCGCCGATGGACTTATGCGCCCAGCATCTTCCCATAAATTTAATCACTTGTTGCCAAGGGCGCCCATGTTGTGGTTTCCAAGGGAGGCAAGCGACGTTTCAGAAATAGTCTCAAATTTTGCTGTAACTAACGTAAAATTTCTATTGGATTTTCGATAGTATGAAGTACAATTTCCTCTAGGAGGGCGAGCGCCCCACCTTGGCCCCCGCTGCTGGGCACCCTTGCTTGTTGCTGATACTTTTTTCTACTAATTCTCGGAGTTTGATATCATTCGGCCCAATCTTTCTGAGAATTCCAGTTTCCACAAACACCAACGTATGTGGAAGCAAATGTGGTTCCAGTTGGCAAAATTGCTTCTTATGCAATTACTTAAAATCCATGGGTGATGAGAAAATATATAAAAATACTTTAAATCAGTTCGAAGAAGTAAATAAGAATCATCCATTATTTCAGTTTTAAGAGCAAAAAAATATTTTTTTTGACCAGTGTAATCATTCATTTTCATTGACTATACGTCGTCTTGAGCCTACTGGTTGTAACCACTGAATAATTTCTTTTTTCGTTTTTAAGTTAAGAACTACTACTACATCATATGTTGTGTACTTATCCACATTAACACACACACACACATTATATATATATATATATATATATATATATATATATATATATATATATATATATATATATATATATATATATATATATATATATATATATATATATATATATATAGCCTATAATATTAGTAGTAGTACTATTACTGGAAATATTTTCAACATTTATTCATTAAAAGTTTTTCAGTGTTTGTGAGTAATAAACAAGGAGGTACAGACATATGGAGTTTTATTTTTTTCATATTGATTACTAATTTAATCAGAAAAAAATATTGTTATGTAAAACATCTATATTAGAGGAAAGTATATAAATATGGAATACCATTTACTTATTAAGTAATTACTCGCCACCAAAACTGAAAATATCAGCAAAATATACTTTGAAAGGTAAAGTAGAATGTTTACTACAGCACTATGGAGTTACAATCATCACATGAATAAGACTAAGATAGATATTAATGATTTACTGAAAACATGCGATTTTTTCTGTTTACGTAAATGAGTCTAAATATGGAATACTTGTAATAATCTATTTACAAAACTCACAAATATAACAACATCCTCGGTCATATCCAAAACATTGTACGTGGGACCATAATTCACACATAAAACACATTACTCATTGCTCTCCATGATTATCTTGTGAGAAGTTTCCACCGCAAGAGACATTCGGCATCAGGACTATTGGGATAACTTCATCGTCTGGCTGAGAAAAGTCTAAAGACGACTCTTCGAAATTGATTTCACATTCTTTTGATGAATTGGAAGAGCTCTCTCTCTGTGTCGTTTTAGGTGTTTGTTACTTCGTTCACGATATTTTGAGGTAGCTGTGGGCTCATTTGTACTGTTCTCCTTGCCCTATACGTGTATTATTTATTATCTGGGTATTCATTTTCTGTTTGTTGTCTGTTGGGTTTCTTTTCTCCTGCTGCTGAAGATCATTCTTATATGGTGAAGATGTCAAAACTGCAGCTAGTTCTGGTTTTATTCCGATACTGCCCAACTGCTTTCTAGGATTTCGAACTGGTATTACTTCCTCAGGACTAGTCAGACATTTATTTTTAGACCTCTTCTGCCATATTCTTAGCGTTGTCTTCGTGAAGAACTAATATTTTTTTGTCATTAGCAATAAATATTCCACTAATTTAAATTAGCGGATATACCAACTCTATAGGTAATACAGTTTTGCGTCCAAGTATTGTTTTGGCAACTTCCTAAAGTATAAAGTGCGGATTTTAATTTACAAACCTAAATAGAGTAGATCTGGGAACATAATATTTGGCCTGTTTTAGGTGTACCATTTACTTACTTCTGACCTAGAAGATGGCTGCTTGCCCATTGTTTCTGATGACACTCTTTCTTTTTGGGTGAAGGAATGTATGTATGATACAAAATAAAAAGGAAAAATAAAAGAAAATAGTGAGAGATACAATTATGGAATACCATTCCATATTTATCACCCCATTGGTATTCCATATTTGTATCCTTGCCTCCTTGGAATGTCACATGATGTAGCAATGTACAAAACACTTCAACTCTTTTCTGCTTTGTACGAAAATGATCGATGACATTTGTCGAAATTCAGACTGCAAAGTGACAACAATTGAACTTCATTAAGAATAAAATTTACTCCACTGAAAACTTACCTACAGAAAACTCAGTAACCAGAAAAAAGTATCAACAGCTGTATCACACTGGTTCTTTCGTCTAACACTTTCTACTCAGGTGTGGCGTAATATCCGTAGCTCTATAACAGTCTGCACCTATCACCCCTACGCGGCAGCACCATATATCCGCTATAGGTCGGTATTCCATATTAGTAGTACTATTCCATACTCTAAGTTTATGCATGACTCGAATGTATTATGGGATACAAATGGAAGTGTATTAATTATATTTTTGTAATCTACGTTAAATTCCTTTTTTCTAGTTTGTATTCGTTAAATGCGTAGTTTGAACGTAATTTGAACTACTTTAATTTCTATTGCATGACAATTATATTGATACCAATTATATTTAATCACAATGTTGAATTGATTTTTTAAAGATATTCTCTTCTGATAATACAAATTGGATATGAAAACGTGAAAAAATAATTCCATTTAATTAAAGCAATTTATTTGCAGTGCTAATTAATGCTATTAGATATATTTCCACAAAACTCATTAGAGGTGTGTAACGTACTACCATGAGCAAAATAAATGACGCGTCTCTTTATTTTGAAGTTTTTTGAAAATATCTCCGTTTTCTTTATATGTTCGAAATTTCGGAAGGTTTCCTCAGCAGGACAGGTTAATAACAAACCCGTTTTTAATATTTGTGTTAGATATTAGCTTAAAATAAAGAAATTAGAAGCAAAAACATTAAATCGACAGAAATCTCGAGAATTACCAACTCTGCTAAAGTGGGAAATTTTCAAGAACACGAGGGAATTCTGCATTTCAACACGAAGCAGCGACATCTATGTCATTGAGAGAAATGTGGATTAAATCTACAAACTAAACTTTTAACGAATATTTCTAGTATGTCTTATTATATGCATTATCTGCAAACTCCAAATATATGAATATATGCTAAGTATTAACATAAAGATAGAGCAAATAGTGGAAATTATCTATGGAAAAGGACGAATTGGTAGGACGATCGTAATGAAATATCGTCTTTACCGGAACAGGCTCAGTTCACGTAAAAAAACAAATAGCTCAGTTAGTTAAAGCAATGAGTCTGTATGCTGAAGGTAGCGGTTTCGATCCCATGGAAGTGCCGTTGTCATTTTTATCTCTACACTACGGTTATTTTATTTATTTTTTTATGTGGGAAAGAATTAAATTGTAACGTATGTGTAAAACTCATGACGATACCAAAAAAAGAAAAAATGCCGTTGTCGCACTTGCATTAGCGTCCCTAATTTTGTTTGCAAACAGTTTCGTAATTATTTCCCCTGTGCTCACTGTTCACCATATGCTCGCTGGCGCATAACGAATGTTTCCCAGTAAATGTTAATTCTAATTTGGAGAATTTTATAAAGTTTTACATATTTCTCACTAGATACTCTTCTATCTACGTGTTTGGATATTTTGATAACAGATGTCCCTATTAAATGTTTAATTTTCCCTAGATGTTTAATTACGGAAAAGTTTTACAATGTATTTGTATTGAATTGAAATTGTTTTGAATTTACTACATAAGGTAAGTAGACCGAAGGAGGAGAACTCAAGTAATTGATATTCTACGTAAAAGCAACCTATTGTAGAATGATGATGCTTCTTACCTTCAGCACATAATCTTTACGTTAGAGAGTCAGACAGAGAAAAATCCTGGTTTTTCCTCCTCTATGACCACCCATCTTAAACCTCTACATATCATTGTTCGTCTCACAAAATTTCGGTGCTCCAAAAACATTCAAATAATAATAATAATAATAATAATAATAATAATAATAATAATAATAATAATAATAATAATCCTGAATATGCCATCCTTACATAATGTAAGGATATCTTAGTTTCCTAGTTTAAATCTTAAATATCTTAGTTTAAAATGCTTTCTTTAGTACTTATTTAAGCAACCATGTAGGAGGGGGTACGACTTTTTATTTTGCCCCTCTCATTTCAGTACCCTTCCAACAGAAAGTAATTTTTGATAAGCAGGACAGACAAAATGAATAAGAAATATATTTACAGCATCCTCTCCCCTTTCATGATTGGAATATCACGTAATATTTTTTATTCTACGAAAGATGGCCCTGTGCGGTTAGGGGTAGGTAACTAAAAAAATACCTAATATATAGCGCCCCTTGATTGTAATATTACCGCTTCTTTATTTGTACGAGGGAGCCCCTACACAATCAAGGGTGACAAAAAGAATAGGAAGAGTGTCTATTGATTCCAGTGGTGGATCCAGCACGAACTCCTGGGGGAGGGGAGTTGAAGTGAAACATTCTTTTGATGATGTGAAGCTGTCACAAATTACCACTTAACTAAACTAAACAATAGTGGGGGGAACCGGAACCCAGTCAGTTTAAATTGATGTAAAAGTTTAATTTTTGGCTTCATATTAAAAGTTGTGGTTTCAAATGAGAATTTCAGTCCAAGTGGTCAATCATCAAATCTCGTGGGGCTCTTCAGTGTAGGCTAATACGGCCCCCTTATGAGAAAAGGCAAAATTATTAACATGTTTATAACTTTCGAATTTTTCGTCTATTTTAAAGAAATATTTTGCTTCGTATTAAAGTGTTGGTTCCAAATGACAAATTCAGTCCGAGTGGACAATGATCAAATCTCCGGGGGGGGGGCTCTTCAGTATAGGGGGCTACGGTTCCCTTATAAGAAAAGGCAAAAATATGAAAATGCTTATAACTTCCGAATTTTCCGTCTATTTTAAAGAAATTATTGGCTTCATATTAAAGCCTTGGCTTCAAATGACAATTTCAGTCCGTGTGGACAATGATCAAATCTCGGAGGGCTCTTCGGTGTAAGGGTTTCGGCTTCTTTATGGGACAAGATTCACGTAGTTGATATTGCAAAATTGTTTTGTATATATAAGTGGAAACTTGCACCATTTGGTTAATTTTACCTCTTATGTTTTGCAGATTCATATTCCAAGCAATAGTTACTTCGCAGAGCTAAAAGAAGGCACTTACTAGTTTCATTAAAATGAAATGTCTTTTATGAGAAGTTCTCATGGAGCCGACGAACGAATAGGCATCCAAACGTTGGTTAAGTCGAACGGTTGAAACCCGTTGAGCTCGCTACAATTATTATTATTATTATTATTATTATTATTATTATTATTATTATTATTATTATTATTATTATTATTATTATTATTAATAATAATAATAATAATAATAATAATAATAGAGCATTCACCTTTGGTGCATGGGGTCCGTGGCTCGATTCCACTTCGCGCCAAGTGAAATTTGAGGTGGACAAATACCGTGTGCATGGGTATGTGTTTTCTTGAGATTTTCCATTTTCCTCCCACTTTCTTCATTTCACCATTTCATTCATCATCATTCTCCCTTAGCGTAGGTGCACAATCGACCAACGTTAAACTAGATATTGCAATTTCAATAATAATAATAATAAAAATTAATTCAACTGAAAGGACTGTAATTTATGTGGACAGCAATTATCATAAATATGCAACCATTATAAAAATAATGCTTTGAGTAGAAAGATAATCCTTTCCAAGTGTTAACGAATGCGCACGAGATAAGACATGTCTCGAGAAAGAGACAAGACGCGCTTTGTGACATCCAAGATAATATGAGGCAAATGTTTTGGACACGAGATAGCTTGTAAAATGTCTCGTCTTGTCTGGAATGTCTCGAAAACAAAAGTCTAAGTTTTAATATTATCTTTCAAGATCTATTCTCTCAGAAGTAGTTCTCTGCCTTAAAATTAATAACGACATTTGTGATTTAAAAAAAGATAAACAATGCCTAAAGTTAATAGTTAACTTTTCGAAAAGAAGCTTCATTAAGGGTGAACCTGAAAGATGTCCACAAACTTCGGGAGGTGATTCGTGACATCAAAAGGAGACAAATGGTCTTCTTGCAGTTTTCGAATTCAGCTTCGTTGTCGAGATACAGGGTTGCCAACTGGTCGTGTTTGAGAAACTCACTGAGAATAAATTCAAGTCCAAGAATAAACTACTACTCATATATTGTAAGGTCAAATATTTATTTATGAAGTGTGTACAAAATTCGCCAGGGTTTTTTCTGAGAAAATCGTCGAGAAAAAGTCACCTCCAAGAATAAACTACCCCTTGTAAATTTTTCTAAGAGAAATATCTGATACTGCAATATAGGGTTGTTAATTAAATATTGATTAATGAAAAATAAACAAAATTGTTAAAACCATTTTTGAGAAAATAGCGTTTTTCGATTTTCGGCTGTTTGTAAACCACACTTATTTTAGGTGGTAGGAAAAAATGGAAAAGCTCCTGTAAGAATACTAAGTAAACCCTAAGTTTAAAATTTGGTGTAGATAAGTTGAACGGTATGGCCTCTAGGCGAGTGCATATAAAAGTGTGCCCAACGGACGGACCGGAAGGACGGGTGTCGAAACGTCACATTTTCGGTATGTAGACGCCATGAAACATGTAAATCCGTTGAAATCTGAATTTGATATTATTTTCACAATCACTATATTTTCTTCTCTCTTTTGTCGCTCGAAAAAGAAAAGCCTAAGTTTACCACAAAAAGCTAGGGAGTTTCTCAAAAAATATTCAATTACAGGGCCACCGCACTAAACTTTTTCAATTCAATTTCTTAACTGTGTTAGGCCGCAGTTGTTACTGAAGTGTGTATTTGGATAATACGAATAAAGTTATCGTATTATTCAAATACATCGAATGTCAGATTATCGAATAAAAAACTTCGATTGAAGAAAATCCACACTACAAAACTAACTCACACTTTGAGCACATTTTCATTAGACATATAATAGACCAATTAATGCAATCATTGTTTATGAAATATGAAAAAAATCAAATGAGTCACTTTGGGAAAGTCGTTCAAAAAGAACACGTCAAGAGTAACCTACCTCTTGTGAATTGTTTCGAACAATGAGTTAAGATATACTTTTGGTTATTAATGAAATATTTGTTTGCGAAATTTGAACAAACTCGCCTGTCGTTCGAGAAAATTGTCGGGGAAATAACCTTGACCCCAAAAATAAACTATCCGTTGTAATTGTTTTTCATAGAAATGACTTATACTAAAATATAGGGTTGTTAATGAAATACTTATTTATGAATTATAAATAAAATTGTCCGAGAATTTTTGAGAAAATCGTGAGGGAAAAATAACTCCCCGAATAAACTATCTCTTGAGGATTCTTTCAGGGTAAGCGAGTTATTCCATATTACTAGGTTTATAATGAAATATTTATTTCTGAGTACGAACAAAATTGCTTGACTCATTTTTGAGAAAACCGTGGAGGAAAAACACCCTCAAGAGTAAACTACCCCTCGCATATTTTTTCAGGACAAATGAGTTTTGCCATATTGTTCGGTTATTAACGAAATATTTATTTTTGAAATATGAATAAACTCTTTTGAGTCGTTTTTGAGAAAATCGCCCAGACAACACTCCACCAAGAATAAACTACCCCTCGCATTTTTTTTAGGACAAACGAGTTATGCCATATTGATAAGTTATTAATGAAATCTTTATTTATGAAATATGAACGAAAACATTTGAGTCCATTTTGAGAAAATCACTGAGAAAAAACTCACCCCCTTAGTATAAACTACCCCTTGTAGATTTTTCTCAGATAAATGCCTTATACCACAAAATAGGGTTGCTAATTAAATATTGATTTATAAAAAAAGAAAGAAAACAAGATCGTTAGAGCCAGTTATGAGAAAATATCTTTTTTTCTATTTTCATCGTACAGGAAACTACCCTTGTTTTGGGAGTAGGAGGGAAATAAAAAAAAAACTATAGGAAATACTATGAAAATCTTAAACTAAAATTTGGTGCAGATAAGTTGAACGGTATGAACGGTTGAACGGTGCCTCTAGGCGAGTGCACAGAAAAGTGTAGCGAACGGACGGACGAACAGATAGACATGTATCGAAAAATAACTTTTTCGGTGTTAGGGGCCATAATACGTGTAAATTCGTTGAAATCTCAAATTTGATTTTTTTTTTCGAACACCATACTTTCTTCTCTCATTTGTCACTTCAAAGTAAAAGGAACTCAGAACTACAGATAAAAGACACCTACTTTTACACATAGACATTATTTATTGATTTAAAACTGTTTTAGTTTGTGTCATTTCACTTCCAATTGAAAGGTTTTACAATGATTAACGGCATACCAATGACGAGACGGAAGTTTTCAGGAAGTAAATGCATTCAGAAGTCTAGATTGCATTACAGCTATCAGTCTGTTTTTATTTCTGCAATTGTTAACAGCTGTAATTTCGTCCAAACGCTACATGAAATAATTTTTGGTTGACGTCATTGTGTTACTATTTTAGTATTGTTCTCTTCAGACATGGTTGAAGTTTTGACTTAACGGTTATACATTTTTTTCTTATTTCATCGTTACACATAAGAATAAAATGTTGTGGTGACTGGATAGATTCGAACCTACGAACATTGAGTTTTTATTCTTCAAACAATTTACCAATGGATCAAGCTTTGTCCTCACGTTAACGTACGGTTACAGGGTTTATTACATTTTAAATAAAATGGCTGGCTGTTAGAGTTTCCTGCCCAAATATTTCGATAAAAAATTTTCATTGCTTCGTACATTGTTTAGATACACATTTTAGGAGAGTGAATTTTGGTGTATATAATAATTTCATGCCAGATAAAAGCTGGATAAGTTTTAATAACATGTTTCATATGTAGTTCTCAATAATAGACTTGTTCGGGATGACGTTCCAAGGTTTAGCATTGACTAGCAGTTTTTGCTATTAATATCCCTTCTAGCAATATTGGCAGTAGACAAAAGTTAGCCCGTGTTAAAGCTTTTTGCTCCTAATTTAGTTATTTTACTTTATTATTTAACGAATATATTGAAAATTGTCAGAGACACGTATGCAGTAATTTATTTCGGGAGGGGTCCGACTTCAATATTAGGATAAATTATAATAAAATTTTAAAAGATAATCCCCAAAATTAGGCTAAATTTACAGAAAAGTTGGGGTTTCAGAGGGGGTCCGGACCCCCTAGACCCACCCCTAAATGCGTTCTTGTTTGTCAGTAACATTTCCTCATTTTGAAACCCTCAAAAACTTCGGATAGACTATATAAAGGAAAACGAGTTATTTTCGATGAAATATCACTTCAAGGAGACGCGTCAGTTTTATTGCACAGTGTGGTATCCCACGTTCACAATGGCAAGAGTTTCTTTCCTCTGATTCTCTGTCATTGTGCTCTATCGAAAGGTTAGGTTTGTAACATATTACTCCTACGAACAAGCATGACTGGCAGATAGGAATACTGAACACAACTCCAGAGAAATGCATGCTGGAACTTACGTTTATAGCTACGCTTTGGTGATTTGCCCTCAAGGTCAATCGAGTGGTAATTCAGTTCCGTCTCTGTTCTTAAGCCATGTTCGTATTACTTCGAACAGTTTTGATAATGAAAAGCATGCCTCTTAATATAACAGACTTCTTTCGCGTAAGAAATCGAAACTCAGTTGGTCAGAGCAACTAGTCTGTAAGAATTAGGTTGTTAGTTAGTTAGGAGCCCAGTACGAGTAAGGGTTTTTATTACTATTGTTTTTATCTTTTTTATGTGAGGAAAAATCAAATTGTGACATCGCGATATCAAATGTATTTGATTAGGTAGCTTTGTCTTACCTAAACTTTAAACATCAGTAACCGTCGAAATTATTTCACTAACCGATCACTTACTGAACATTTCAAACACGTCAAACCAGTGGCATAACATGAAGGTTAACCTCTTCTCCGCAGTCCTTAGTTATGCGTCCGTACTTTCAAGGGCGGACTAAGGGCCGGGCGACTGCCCGGGGTGCCAGAGAAAGAGGGGCACCAAAACGAGCCTCAAAAAGTAAATTTTATAATGTGCTTTCTACTGACGTTTTTGGTTTATATTCTTGTAAAGTAGTGGCAATTATATGATCTTTTTACATTTCACTATGGAAGAAGAGAGTTTCATAGTACTAAGGGGGCTGTATCGAAAAATTGAGAGATGGCATGTAGAATAAAGAGTGCCGGGAATTAAGTATTGTTTGTTTGTTTGCTTGAGTTTAGCGTTCCACGGTTATGCCTTAATGGGCAAGGGAGATGTGGATACTAATTATAGTGGAATCCGAACCACTTTTATCGTTCAACAGTAATCCACCGGGAATTGGACCCGGTACCACAGAGGGCAGGCGTGCTAGCCACTAGACCAGAGGGGGTGGAGTTGGTATTGTTTATAGCGGGCCATATTCTATGTGAAGTTTTCCTAGGTAATGGATTTCTTTTTGAAAATGGGTTTAAAACAGGGCGTCATTTAGGGAGGGCAGGGAGGGGCATTTGCCCCCCCCCTGAGTTTGAGATGTATATAGATTTTATCATTAGAATAGTAGTAAATCAGTGAAAAACGCGAAATTTTACTTATATCAAGAGGTCTTGCCCCCCCCCCCCAAAGCAAAATCTGAAATGACGCTCCTGGTTTAAACTATTAAAAACACTATGATAAAATGTAAAATATAGGCTACTACTAGGGGAAGGGCGCCAAAAAGTCACTTGGCCCGTGTGAAAATTTGGCCTGCTCCGCCCCGGCGTACTTTCTGTATATTTTTTGGCCTTGCAGCTTGTGCGGTCCCCACGCCACATTGTTGCGGGGGCGCTATTTACGCCTAGCTTTCGAACGTAATTCAATAACTGTTTAAGAAATTCTACCATCAGCGTGGAAACGGGAATATATTTTTCTAATAGTCCCATAGAACTTTCACTCAGAACCCCAGATGCAGTTTTTCAGAGTGGGCTCTGGCTCATATTCAGGAATAATAATAATAATAATAATAATAATAATAATAATAATAATAATAATAATAATAATAATAATAATAATAATAATAATAATAATAATAATAATAATAAATATGAATGTCTTTGGAGAGCCGAAATTATGTGACACGAATCATTATAGATAGAGCTTTAAGATGAGTGGTCATAGGGGAGGAAAAACAGGATTTTTCTCTCTCTGACTCTCTAACGTTAAGATTATGTGCTGAAGGTAAGAAGCATCATCATTCCACAATAGGTTGCTTTTACGTAGAATATCTATTACTTGAGCTCTCCTCCTTCGGGCAACTTTGCTTATGTAGTAAATTCAAAACAATTTCAATTTAAGACAAATATTTATAGAGAAAATTAAACATTTAATAGGGAAATCTGTTATCAAAATATCCAAACTTTTTTTTTTTTTGGTATCGTCATGAGTTTTACACATATGTTACATTTTGATTCTTTCCCAAATAAAAAATAAATAGAATAACCTTAGTGATAAAAATGACAACAGTACTTCCACGGGATTCGAACCGCCTACCTTCGGTATACAAACTCGTTGCTTTATCTAACTGAGCTATTTGCTTTCTTACGTAAGCTGAACCTGTTCTACAGTAAAGATGATTTTTCATTACGATTGGGCTAACAATTCGTCTTTTTCCATAGGTAATTTCCACTATTTGCACTATCTATACGTTAATACTTAGCATAGATTCATATATTTGGAGTTCGCTGATAATGCATATAATAAGACATACTGGAAATATTTCGTTAAAATTTTCGTTTGTAGATCTAATCCACGCTTCTCTCAATGACATAGATGTCGCTGCTTCGTGTTGAACTGCAGAATTCCCTCGCGTTCTTGAAAATTTCCCACTTTAGCAGAGTTGGTAATTCTCGAGATTTCTGTCGATTTAATGTTTTTTGCTTCTAATTTCTTTATCTAACACAAATATTAAAAACGGGTTTGTTATTAACCTGTCCTGCTGGGGAAACCTTTCGAAATTTCGAACATATAAAGAAAACGGAGATATTTTCAAAAAACTTCAAAATAAAGAGACGCGTCATTTATTTTGCTCATAGTAGTACATAAATGTACCAATGGATTCTTACAATTTACATCTGTTGTTTCAATTATTTTAATTTTTTTTATTTCCATTGCGGTGAAATTTTATGAAGCTGACTGTCCTAATTTCGAATAATTATGGTTACAGTTTATGCGCTGTGATTTTCCTGTCAGTTACCATCTACCACTATTAAATGTGTTGCCACAACAATCTTCTTGAATTATAGAGAAACGTTAACATTGGAAACACTGCTGATATTAAGGTAACAATTGTTGGTCGTAAATATTATTGACTATTTTCCTTGAATCAACCAGAGTACAGTATTTCTTTTATGCTGATGTATTGTTATATAAAGACCACCCATACTCATAGCGTTGTAGTGGCAGGTTGTTTCATGGTAGAGTTGTCCACGATATACACAGTAGGGATCACATTCATACAGAAAGTAAGGGAACAGCTACAATAGTGACTTTGGTGGCTCAAGGTGTCGTCTCAACGCGTCACTGGACAGTAAATACTATAATCAAAGAACGTTCATGGTTCGCTATGATAGCAGTTGTCAAGAGCATCACAGGGCTCAGCATCCTTGATGAATTGGCTGTACTGTAGAGTTTTCTTTTCTCTTCCTTTTCTTTCTTTTTTTCATTATTTATTTCTTGTCAGTAACAGAAGACATAATAATCGGAAAACGATAGGCTGGGACTCTGGAATGAATAATTGAGTACCTCCCATCGAATCTCCACAGTTTATTTTGGCACAGTCTTATACCACAAACACCGAACCATATGAACAGTGATTATTTTCAGATTTTATCCGGATGGGAGTTCCAATACGCGAGGTTAAAAGAAAAGACTGGAAATCCACATTGAGTACGATGTGATAAATGGATGAGAATTCCGTGGCTCCAGGGCAAGGTGACCAGACGTCCCGTTTTAGCCGGGACAGTCCCTTATTTTCAACCGTTGTCCAGTTTTTTCTGTTTCTCAAACGGGACACCTAAAGGTCCCGTTTTTAAGCAAACATGACCCAGGTGTCCCGTAATTATTATTCAAAATATAAATGGTCAATGCTAATTCTACTCTTTTCCGTACCAACACTCATTGTGATGGTTCAACCGTGCCTACAACTTCTGAATATTCCAATGAGACTTGAGTGTTCTGTGGTTCAAGTGGGAATTGAGTGGGAATTCTGAGTGTTGAAGTAGTTAAAAGTCTTGTTGGGTAGTATTTTAGTTAGAAACGCTGTATTATCATTCTTACTTGTGTATTTTGTAAATTGAAAACACTGCTGAGTCACAAAATGCAATGTGGAAGTCACCTTTCGCCCCGTCGCCGATTCGTATGCGTCCCGTTTTTGAAAGTAAAAGTTCTGGTCACCTTGCTCCAGGGGGGATTTTCCCCCAAGCTATCCACTGAAATTTTTACTGTATATGAATACCATATACTGAGTGACACTCATTCTTTATATAACGAAAACTTTCTACCACCATTAACACATTCTATCGCAAATTGAATAACTACTCACCTGGTGTATTTGGAGGAATTGACTCCAGGGCCATACTTTTGCTTGAAAGCATGCAATATTAAATCAAAACTACCAGCAGCTATCAGTTACGTCGTAATAATCCATTCCCTATAGGCATAAGAACAAAGCTCAGTCAAATGAAGCAATAACGTTTCATGAAAGTCTCACGTTCATTCGAAGACCACCGGGAAAAGGAGGTAAGTCAAGAAATGATCGAAAGTGAGTTAACAGCAGAATTATACAGCCTGGAAGGTGTAGTTTGGATGGATTAAATCCCACAGTAAGAGGAAAGTTAGAAACTAAGAAATTTAATGCTAAAGACTTTGTCTACATGGGAAGAAGCAGGTAAATTAGTGGAAAGCAGGGCAATTGTATAAAGTTATATATACAGAGTGACCGCGTGACTAAGTTACAAAATGTAAGGGATGATTCCTGACACGGAAACAAGAAAAAAGTTCAAATAAACTTTTGTCCAACGTACATAGTTTCGGAGCTACAAGGTGCCGAAAGCGTGGAAAAATGACATTCAAAGCTCTATAGCTCGGCTATGGTGAATGATAGAGCTAATGTGTCATGGTCACGTCAAGGACACCGAAGCTGCTGTATTCAAAAATGTTTAGGTCGAGATCGTGCAATTCGTGCACAAGGGATTCCCCAAAGGAGCGTAGGGATTCCCGGATAATCTGTCAAGAAAGATGGGTCGAAAAGGATATGGATGAATAGCTGTCCCAACTGCTAGCAATAATGCGTCTGTACTAAGTCGATATCTCGCACAAGCACAAAATGGCGAACAGTTTTATACGTGCTATGTGTGGTTGCATAACGTGCACAAATAAGAGTGGGAAACATGAAATGAAAATGTGAATAATTTGGTACAAATGGTAAATACATGATATTACGCTGTCCTATCATTGAACAGACGCTTGTAATAAAAGGTAATAGTCATGAAACGTACTAAAATGTTGTAAAAGGATCGCACTATTAAAGTCTTTCTTCCATGTATTGTTGTCATCGAAAACAAATAAACAAAACTGAGCGAAACAATCATAATGCAAAAGAGATTGTTTCCTAAAAACAAAAGTCACAAGAATGGGAATAATGTCTTCAATCAACATTTTACAGCAGGATTGAATGCAGCCAAGAACATCATCAATTACCTGTAAACGAGACAAATCTCCCAATTATCCTACATTAGGTAATGGACATGGCGTCCCTCTACTTCAACACAGACGTTACAGCGTCGCAGCAAGTTCTGACGCATCCGCCATCGTAACAACCCAGGATCTGTTCTTATAGTATCGCAGGCAGCGAGTATTCGTGCTAATAGTTCTTCTACGATATCTATAGGCGTTTCATAGACAAGTGTTTTGATATGACCCAAAAGGAAACGCCAACACACAGAAATTCTTTTATGTCTGAGAGTGTAAATGAACTGTACGTTGTGCTGAGAAAAATGAAAATTTAGAATATAACTTTAAGATCGATCTTATAAAGAAAATTCACAGTTCATAATATCAAATAAGTAATTTGTCATTTTCATGAAACTTCAATCCAATATATCATATTTCCAAAAGGTATTATTATTATTATTATTATTATTATTATTATTATTATTATTATTATTATTATTATTATTATTATTATTATTATTATTATTATTATTATTATTCATCGTGTTCAAGACGATATCTTTACATGTGTGATACTTTGTTCCTTCCCTGATCAATGCCGGATTTACGTATAAGCTAAACAAACTATAACTTAGGGCCCCACTCACCTGGGGGCCTAAAAAATTTAAAGAAAAAACTAATTCTAATACAATTTCCAAATAACAAGAAAAAGCAAATAAAATAAAACGCATATACAACAATGGTCTTTTGTATTGTTATGTACTAGGATTTTATGAAGCAAGTAATAAGGCTCTATTTCTCAGTCCCACTTATAATGAGGCTCCGCTTACAATGGAGTCCCTGTTTCCCAGCTCTGCTTATTATGGACACTTGTTTCCGTTTAGATATCCATTAGGTCTATAAATTACCACATAGCACATATTCAAACCTAAAAAATGTAGATCATTCTCTTCTCAGTTTGTAATAATTCTACATGAAAAAACTTCGTCTAATGGGGGTACCAGGGTACTCATGGCACCCACGTTGCGCACGCCTGTGGTTATTGGACTTGTCTCCATGCATGGGACCTTGGATGCTGCATAATATGGAGATATGCTTGAAAACACTGTTATGTCACTTTTGTTGAAAGAGGAAGGGTGATTTCATCAATATTCTCAACAAGATGGGGCACCGCCGCATTATGGTCGTAATGTAATCAATGGCTCAATGAAAACTTTTCCGGTTGCTGGATTGGTATTTACCATTTGAGTGGCCAGCAAGGTCCCCCGACTTAACTCCGTTGGATTTCTATCTTTGGGGACACTTAATTGTCTACCGGTGTAAAATTAATGACATTGACTACCTGAAAAGGAGAATCATTACGCCTGTGAACAAATTTCACCAACTATGCTTCGCAGAGTGCACAAACACTGGGTACCACGGTTAAGGATGTGCATAGAACAGAACGGTGGACATGGTGAACATGTGATGTGATTGTATTTGTCGTATGTGTGTTAGCTCTCTCTTTTCCTGGTTATTAAAGAATACGTAATGTGAAATGTTACGAAGCTTGTTTTTTTTACTTTATCCTTCAATTCGAAACTTCACACAGCAAATTTCATAGCATTTTACACATCATATATTCTAAATCTATTCACAACTTCAAAACCGTTGCAGGGTTTGAAGCGTAACCTTACCGTTGGGTTTCTCTTCGAACGAGGATGTTACTTAATATGTCACACGACCATGTTGCCAATTAAAATAAACAAGTTGATTTCAAAATGGCGGTCACCAAGAAAGCGGACACGTCATAATGTTTCCCCTCTCCCACCAACATTGATCCCAATTGACTTTGGATCGACTGCATTTACAGTATATCAGATATTTAGCCCGGTCCAGATTTTGTATTTCACTTAACAAAAAATTACCTTTCAATTACTTCGGACATTTGTACATTTTCGAATATGGTGAACGAAGAAGTTGTGGGATTTTAGTATGTCATTTAAATAATATTTACCAACATGTATGTCAAATTTTAGTTTGTTAACAATTGCTTCCTAAGTTCAATAAAATTTAAAATCAGTTTGACGGTAGTTTTCGGAATTTTAGAATTAGAGCTAAATATTTCTGAAAGTATGCGTTTTATGAAAAATTGTTTCTCTATAAAATATATTGTGTGATGTATGTTCTATAAAATGACACTAAGTTTATCTTTCTATGTTCAACCATAGCGAAGATATTGCTATTTTTATCTGAGTATTGTTCATTTGACACTTCCAGCGACCATTTTCCAATATGGCGGCGAAGGTCACTTCGGATTTGAGGAGAATTTTAGTATGTTGTTTAGAACATCATTTTCAACATCTGTGCCAATTTTCAGCTTGTTACTAAATTGTTCCTTTGTTCATTAAAATTTGAGCTTTATTTACTGCACTATTAAACGGACCCTCAACTGATATTAACTTGCCGCACATTCTCGTTGATAGAGAAACGATGTTCTGACAACAATAAAGTCTCCACTTAAACGATGTTTGATTCTCACTGATTTGATGCTATTCTGTCCCAAATTCGTCTTTAACACTTATTATTTATTTATTTATTTACTTTTAAATCAACTCACCAACTTTATCCATGTCTCATATGGTAGTGCATTCTCTCCATAGACCTCGACCAGTTCGGGAGGGGTGTCCTTTATAGGAAACCTTCAAGTGTAGAGAAGAAATCACTGCATGGGTAAAGTTTTACTTTGTAACGACATGTCGTGGTGTTATATAGCTGATTATACCGATGATTATCGAATTAATAAAGCACATAAAGTAAATACAACTTAGCTGGTAAATACAATGTGGTACACCATTACCCTGCATAACAGCTCTGATGCATCTTGAAATGGAGTCATATAAGTAATGAATGTTTTTCAGGAGAATATTATACTACTCCTTATGTAATGTAAATGTAGGAGAATATCTGCTCCGGAGTCTGAGTTCAGAAATTACAACAGGTTTCTAATAATGATAAAACCTGGGAATTAAGAGGGCCAGGGTAAATGTAATTCATCATGGAGGGGCGCGCGAGATCCGCGCCCCCTTTCTGGATTCCCACTGGACGATACCCTGACAATCGTCACTGCAGTGTATGTCTAGCTAGCTGCCTAGTGAAAGTTTTGCACAATGAGTCATTGCAATCAGCATGCCGCTCCCCCTTCCGGGTTTCACCACCACCGGGGAATAAAAAGGAAATTTGAGCCTGTTTGGAACCTAGTTGACACTTATAAAACTAAACTGTATATTTATAAAAATATCTTACAAAGATGTCGTTCTGTTCAAAATATTAGGTTATATATAACGCAGCAGCTGAAATATGTGTTTCAGGGGGCGGTTTGCGTAAATCTATGGTTGATCGATCCAAGGCGCAGTACCGGTAAAACTAGTTATGCCCCTGCCTAAAACCATATGTATTTATTAATCGAACTTGTAGTTAAGAACTATTATGTTTCTTAAGACTAGAAGTCCATTTGGGGTCTTTTTTGACCCCAACATGATACATTTTATGATATTTAATTACACTTTTACTTGTTTTAAATATTGATAATTATATGGGTAATGCATACATATGCGTTACTATTATTTAAAAATTTTTAATTAACTCGAGATCAGTGAAATAAATAAATAAATAAATAACCAAACGTAATCGCTGCTAAGAAACAGAAACAGAAAAGTTAAAAAATAAGGTCGCCCCTCAGGAAAGCCCGCGTCCTGACAGAGAGTAAGGCATCAACCATCTGTCTACATGCCTCTCCTCACATGCAATTAGTAAACTATAGCATCTGTCGGGTGGGAGTGTATGTCGCGGTTTCTATCTTAAACGGAGACATTTACACGCGAATCTAAAGTTGTGTAAATAGAAAGAAAGAAGGGTAAAATAGATTACAGGAAAGCGCGAGAGAAGATTATTTTGAATTGAGAGAGGGACAAAAAACCTGGAAACCAGAAAAAAAAACCTAATCGGTCATGCTGCATGCATAGGAATTTACATGGCAAAACCACATAAGAAGGGTGGCAAAAATCCGTGTAAACATGACTGTAGTATTAAATTAATAACTTATCTGTTTAATTGCAAACCTATCTTAAAATCTGTTAAGTGTTTATACAAATCTGTGTTGTCTGTAGTGGGGAAGTGTTTTTTTAGTGGGACATCTGTTATTTTTTAACATGCAAAAATGGCCGTCTCGTAGTCCATGTCTGTGCTGTTGTTGCCATCGGGTTGCAGGCTGCAGCTTACTCCATCTTCCCCTATCTTTTCCTTCTGCTGCTACTACTGCGTGTATTTTGAGGAGGCTGGATTTCCTTATTCCTATTGGTGGCCTTGTCTTCTGAAACATCAGTGCTAGTAGGTTTTCGTTGTTCTTTTATTTTCTCAGCATAGGTAGGCCTAGTGATGTGGAGCTCACCGGATGTTGTTGTCAGTGCATTTATAGTTTTCGAGAAAACTTTCTTTGTTGCTATTTGTATGGCGTCTAGCATCCTATGTCGTTCGTTTTGCGGTGTTGTTAATGTTAGGACTGTAGTTACCCACGTAATGATGTGGTTAGTTGCAGAATCTATTTCTGATTTAATTTTTTCTTCTGTTAGTTTGTGATGTTGAGGTTCGCTGGATGGTGACGGTTTCTGCATGTTCTGGTCCTGAAAAGGGCCAGTTGTGATAGTTGTCTCTTCTATTGAGATATTGGTAAATTTGTGTTGCGTATGTGCCTTCGGTTTTTCTGGGCAGCTGCTACTTCTAGTTCTGTGGTTGGCTTCTTTGCAAGTAGCGCAGAAGTTCTTGTTAATAGGTTTTCTACAGTCCTCTGTGTGGGATTCGCCACAATGGAAACATACTTGTGCTGTACAGTGGTTGCGGCGATGCCCGTACTGGTAGCAGTTCCAGCAGGGCATCGGTCGTGGCTGTAGTTTGGAGTTTTCTACCTTATAGCGTCTATTTTGGGCTGTTAGTCCATGCGTTGTTAGTTTGTCTACGTCATATGCACTGGCTGACAATAGTCTCAGCATAGGTGCTGGGCCTGTTTTCGTTTGGACACGAATAAGATTGGTGAATTTAATATTCTAATCCGTGAGTGTTGTTCTGATTGGTTCAATGCTGCTTGTGATGGGAACCCCTTTGATCACGCAAGTATATGTTGTTTCTCGTTGTGGCTTCTTTTCTGAATCATTGGTAGTAGCATTGGGTTTTCTTCTACTTTTCTTCTTCACTAATTGGAAATCGACCTCCTCCGTCTGGTCGTTCTGCACTTGTTTCTGAGCCTCTTCCCGTTGGGTAGAGTTGTCTTGGTTTCTGTTGTCTTCTTTTTGTGTTGATTTCTCCTCTGGTGTGGTTTCTCTTTGGTTCTCATAAGAGCCGGATTTCTCTATTCTGTATGGCTTCGTCACGTGACTTGATTGGTTTTTCACCTGCCCACCTGTGTGGCCCTCATAAGAGCCGGAGTGTGGTTTTCTCACCTGTGTGGGTGCTGGTTTCTCTGCCTGTGTGTTGTCATCTTGTTGAGGATCCGGAGATTTTGCAGTTTCATCGTGTCCCTCCAAGATAACTGTCGTGGAAAATGAAATGAAATCTTTGAGTTTTACGTCCCACGGTTATGCCGGTTAGGCTAAAGGAGACGGTGATGATGAGAGATGAATGAAATGGTGGAATGAAGAAAGTGGGAGGAAACAGGAGAACCCCGAGAAAACCCACGAGCACGGTGTTTGTCTACCACAAAGTCCACTTGGCGGGGGCTGGGATCGAACCCGGGACCCCAAGCACCAGAGGTGAACGCTCTACCACTGAGCCACCGCGCCCCCTTAACTGTCGTGGAGCCGAAAGTTGTAGCTGGATCTGCATTTTTGAAGATCTTCAGGAACATGTTCCGCGACACTTCTGTTCTGAAATACACACTATAGTTGTGTTCCCGTAAGCGCTTCACTTCAAACTCGTATCTGTGAAGTTTTCTTGCTATGGCTATGATTACGTCGCGTTCATTAAATCCTGAGTAGACGTTCTGGATGATCACTGGGGCAACTCTCAAGAAAGGTTCCATGTAGGCCTCATATTCTGGTTGCACCACCTCTGTATTTGTCTCAGCCGGTCTTCCCTTTGGTGTCTTCTTTCGGGGTCTCGGCATGTCTCTGAAAAGGGCCGCACTTCTTGGTTAGTGATCAAACTTGTGTCGTTGAGAAGATAAGGGTTTCTCTAACGTAAGTTTTGTGTTTTTGCCTCTCTAATTCTATCCCAAAGAGATAGTATTGTATTCAAGTCAGCAGACTGTCGCTAAAGGCTGTTCAACCTATATGGTCAGCGCGAAGCTTAACTCACAATAGGGGGTCCAGCCGACGTAAAACAATGCCTATTTCTCCAGGAAGCGGTGTGTGTACTGTGTATGTAATTTTCAGTTCTTTATTTACACACTAGCTCTTTCTTAAGATGCTCACAGAATTATATGAAAAGACTATTCTGTGTCTAATACTCTTCTCTGCTCACAACAGTTTTTCTCTCGCTGCTGTGTCTGGCTGTGATTTCAGTCAGTGACTGCTTCGTTAACACCGCAAGGTCTCGACAATCATATCGACGATTCCTCTGTTCAGCTGCAACATCTTCCTAGCAGATCGAGGATCCCGCTGCTAAGATAAGTGAGGAGTCGAATTTGACCAATGCGGACTTAATGTTACAATATTTAATGCGGACTTCTAGTGTTAAATTTGTCATTAATCCCTCCAATCAAACAAACCGGAAGAGCCCTTCCTTCATGAGTTCGCGTCTCAACTTTATTTTCTGACGACAGCGTAGATGCTAAAATACTGATTTGGTTCGGTTAATATGCATCAAGATATTTTTCTCGGTATTCCTTAATAATTAAATTACGAGTAATACTTAAAATTTGTTGCACTTATTTCAATGACGAAATTCATTTTCTAAACAAAATATAATTACTATTTGGGAGCTGGAACATTGTTAAATTGTATAACTCATTCGGGAACTATATAATAGAAATCATTATTATTAATTACAAAAGAAGATTATCCGTCATTCTCTACTTAATTTGCACATTAAGCTTAGAATATTCGTAATAGTTAGAACATGTGATAAATGATGTTATTTTAATAGATATGTCTTTTACTATATTATTTCTTCGTTTTATCAAGATTAATAGCGTAACTGGAATTAAATCTAAATAGTTTATTTAATATGCAGGTAGAAACGTGTATCGTATGAGGTGTAGGGAAGTCTGAAATATTTATTATATCTTTATATCATTTGTGCTTGTATTTATGTGCATAACTTTCCACTTTCAGATACCTTTCCGAGTGAATTTATAAAAATAAAAACACTGCATTGTTTCACACTCTGGAAATATGATGCTCTTTTAATCCCTTAGTAATATTGTGTTTTTAATAAAAATTGATACGTTTTAAGTGAGTTCTAATCACAAATCTTGTTTGAATCTTCGCTTGATAATATCACTTACACTTTGAAACAAGTAGCAGGCGACTGTGTTTTGCCATGCAAGTGGAAAACAAATAACTGTTCAATTGACAATAGTAGTTGGAATCACATAGATAGTGGCACCTATTATGACTCTAGTAATTAGGAGGAAGGATCAAATGAAAACCTCAGAAATACAATAAATACCGTAAAGCTGGACGGTTGCTTCAATCAGTGGCAGTAATACACCTTAAGTTGCACTTAATGACCGACATGTGGCAGAGTTGCCGGAAGAACGACGAACACGGGAGCGTCAGTATCAAGGTTTTCATTTGATCCTCCCTCGTATTTATTAACTCTATGGTGTGCTCAGACTTTTGACAATGACTGTATATGTTTACGAATTAAAATTTAAACCAAGAACAAACGACATAGGAATGTGGTGTCAGCTTGGTGGTTAATTGAACAGAAGTTATTGAGTAATACATGAGCCATTGCATCATTGCATCATTAGTAGTGATTTTACTGCTGTAAACACAAAAAAGGTTTGTGTCAGAGCCATATCGATATATCGATAGCCATAGATCTACATCATGGACAGAATGTACAAGTATCACTAAGAATTTCTGTCGCATATTCTGTAAGTATTTGAGATAATTTGACATATCACATAATGGATGTTTCTTATGTGTAATTCGGAACGTTGAAAGTTTTCTTCAAATTTGGGACAGATAGCTCTAGGAGAAAAGCATATATCAAGTTCTATAAAAATCAGATATATTTTACGAAAAATGTCTTGGGCAGACACACACACACACACACACAAATACCAGTTGAATGGTTGGTTGAGTTGAAGTCTAGTGTACCTTTCAGCACGGAGGCTATATGAGACGTGTTTCTACTGTTAAAGGTGGAATTCAAACCACTATAATGCGTTCAAATTGCAATGCTATCCCACTGAGAATCGAACCGAGAAACTCATGAACTGTAGCGCGTGCTAACCATTAGACCAGCGGGAAGAGCTAAATGCCAGTTGAGCCGAATGGTAAAGCTTCCTACGCTCGCTTCAAAGTTGTTATGTGTCAATACTTATTCCAAATATTAAAGTTAATTTTGAAAAAAAAAAATTCACTAACATGAGATGGCTGGCAGACGCAAATCAAATTGTAGTTTCCGTGTGTCTATGTATGTGTTTCTGAGCTGTGATTGACAGCGTTTATCTACCATTCTTCTTCAATGAACAAACCGTAAAATAGGTTTTTCTTTTGTCCTGAGCGCTGGCGGTGCTTGTCAGTTTGTGTCTATCGAATTAATCTAACCATCTTCATGGTCACAACCAACCTATTCAGCAGAATTATTATCTTTCAACCTGAGAGAACATGATAAATTATATATCTATTAAAAAGAAAAAAATAGACATTTTTATATAGATGCATTATCTACGTTTTCCAGTTTGATAGCATTAATATCTTCATTTTTTGACTACAATATTAAAATGACCCCATAACGGATATCTGTGAACACTGAATATTCGTAAAACCAAATTAAAAGTATATAGAGTACGGCAATAAAGTTCTGCGATTGATTTTTTTTTCACCAGACGAAACGGCCTTCACAAACATAAACAGTGCCGCAAGCGCCCATGTTTGACTGGTGACTCTAGTGAGTTTTAATGTGTTCCAGATAACAGAGTACTGCACGCTACGCACAGTAATTGATTTCAAAGGTGCTCCCGGAATTTCCCCTTCTCTCCACCCCGAGCGATGAAATTCCCACCGGTGACATATCTCTGAGGTGCTCAATGTACAGGATGATCATTCTGTTACCCCCTATCGCGCCCGAGAAAAACACTTTCCCCTCTTGAAGGAAGAATTGTAAAAACATCGAGCATTCGTCCACAAGACCGCTGACGTTTTTGCATGTCACTATCTCTCAATTTGATTACAAATGAAAGTATAAATGCCTTTAACTGAAAGTTTTTCATCATATTTTTTTGTAATGTCGAGTATGGAATACCCAATTCCTGTAACCGCTTACGAATAGACTTTTTTTTCGAACTTCAACAGACGCTGCAGACTCCACACACATGTCCAGTCGTATTGGTGGTCGCTCTGAGCGAGGCTTATCTTTTATAAAACCAGTTTCAAAGAAACTTTTTTTTTTCACCGTACAATTGTTGGTTTCGAAGGGGAAGGTTTCTGAAACCTTACAGTGAATATCTCACATTGATTTTCCTGTATGGGATCGTTCGTGAGCCCATGTGTTCATTACGTTCCGTTCCTCCATTGTGTAAATGGACTCATTAGCCATGATTTAGATGTATATCAACATCTGTAACAATAAGAAAGAACAATTCATTTTTATCTCTGTAATACATAGGTGGTAACGGGACTTTGTGATCATTCTGTAGATTAGCAATATTTTCGCAGTATTACTTTTCCCATTGTGTATTGAAACCAATCTCGGGAGGAAAATCTGAAATTACCATTCGTTCCGCAGTATCTCAGTCCTTTTTCAGCATGGAACAAGGAATTGTAATCAAGGTTTATGTACGAAAATTTAAAAAGTCAGCCTTAAAAATGTATTTGTTGCTGGGTATGAAGCACTGTCTAGAACAAGCATTTGAGTTTCACAAACACTTTTGTCAGGACAGAAGCAGCTTTAGCGAAAGAAAAGACGGCAGAAAAGCCAATATCAACCATGGTTCACATGCAGAAGTCACGAGTCAAGTATTTCTTGATTATTTTACTTTTGATGCCAAATTTCTCCTTCTTTTTACTTTTGGTGCAATTTGTTCCGGAAGGCCAGATCATTAATGGCAGCTTCGATTTAGAGGTCTTTAAACGACACGTCCTGTGAATAACTTGAGTCAGTCAATTAATTAATTAGCTCTGGTAATTGGAATTTTCTCTACGACAATACTTCCTCACACAACTCTAACGTCGACAGGCAGTTTCGACTAAAAACCAGGTCACTATCATTGACCAAACACTATACTCGCCAGATTTGGCTTCACCGAAATATTTCCTGTTAAAACTGTACAGAACATCTTTGAGATCGTGGATGCCGTGACGTCGAAATTGAATTTCGTTGAAATTGAATGACCTCCCTAATAGCTTCCAGTTGCTACCCTAACGAGCAAAGTTCTGTATCGAGAGCAAAGGTTATTACGTAGAAGGCTAAGGAATATCACATTTCTATATAATATTTTTTATTAAATCAGTTTGGTAGCTTTATTTGACACACTATGTATAACACACTATGTAGATTTTCAATTACAGAATTCGGGTATTTGTATTCACTAAAACGTTCGGATCTATCCAAAGTATGTAATATAATTTAATTTTCTTTAATTCACATTTTTTTTACTTTTAAGAGTATTTAAATTAATCTTCTCAGAGGAATATGCATAGATATATTTGAACCTACAATCGACCCATACTGGAATTGGTCGCTTCCGGTACACGGCACCTAACACATTTTCCGGAAGTAGGATACTTTCAGCAATTGCACACATGTAACTTTCAGCAATTGCACACATGTAATTCCTATATCAAACAACCCGTCCTGATGAAAGAAAGCGACTGATACGTGAATTGCAGTACAGCAAGCTAGTTATTAGTAATTAGCAAAAAACAATTAAAAATAAATATAAAGCTAGAAATTAACATTTCAGTGGAAATCAAGCAAGTAAGAGGAAATAAGACTGGTTGATTTCTACAGAGATACTACTTTCTAGCGATATATTTATTTAAGGTCTTTGCTACCTACCGTTTCCCTTGGGTGCTGGCTTAGAAGAACTCGCTAAGAAAACAGCTGATAACAATTCCGGTCCAGGCTCATACCTTGTTCAGGCGCAGATTGACAATGTTGAAGTATAACAAGTGATTTGGCATGAGCAACGTTGGTGCTTTTGAGACTCAGGTTGTATTATACTTACTTTTACGTATGCATGCGTATACATATACGTAACTGGCAAGCCGACTGCTCGCAGGGATTCATACACACATGAATGAAGATGATGATATTTCTTTAGGTAAATTCTTATTTATTAAATATGAAAATATGTGTGTACGGAATGGAATAAGAAATATATATCAACAACACACAAAATTTTCACTTTACAGAGCTAAATGCTCGAACAGAAGGAGTAGCACTGATGGAATCAAATAAACGAAATAATGAAAATAAAACACTTAATACTGCATGATAGATATTCGAACAATATATAAGGACACTAGAAACATAGCCCTTGTATTGATATCACTTGCACTATAAATTTACTATTCGCACTGAGATGAGACTTTCACTGCGTAATTATGACAAGGGGAATGGGGAGATACGTGAAGCACTGATGAAGTTTCTTGACTCCCAAGAAATGCTACATGTTCAGAAGATATTCGTTTACTTTTTAACTTTGCACGAAAGTAATATTTCTCTTACATATTTAAGTTTTTGTTGCACTCGTTTATATTAATATACTGACACAACGCTCTTCCTGATTATTTGTTCATGCTTTCTACGACGACTTCGGCGAACTCCTCGCTTCCACTCACGCTTGGGAACAACCTGTTCACTATACTCAGGGTTAGTAATGCATTTTATGCAAAAAAAATAAAGAAATGTTAAAGTTTTCTGCATTCATACACAATACCAATATGACGACGTTATAATGGAGAACACTGGCAACGTTTCGTTCGGTCCCGTGGGAACGAAATTTAGAAGTAATAGTTAGAAAAAAGTGTTGCAGTCTGAACTAATAGATTCTTTCCATATACTCTACTGTTATACGTAAAACAGTTCAGTGGAAAGGAGTGAACGTCGGTAATTGTGTGAATGAGTCATTTCACCTACGACACCTACAAGCCACGAACACTGTTCTCACGGTAGGAAGGATGACGTAATATGAATATGTGGGAACAGAACAGACGAGAATTCGTTCACACACAATATCAACTTCGTGTCCAAAAATATTCCCAATCTTAATAAATGTTGTTATGAAGAAAATGTATATGGAACAGTCATGGTAATGAAAACTATAAGTTGGTAACTATTTTTAGGGAAAGAAAAAAATGAGCTTGCTAATACGAAGCACTTTGTCCAGACGATAAGCGTTGTATTGAAAAACAACAAGTTCTTTGTTCCACCGTGAGAAGCGATAAGAACGACTGAAGAACACTTGCAGACAAAGAAAGAGTTGAAGTTCTCACCAAAAGAAAAGTAGCTGTCCTTTTCTATGGGTAAAATAATAATTTCGTTGCATGAATAAAAGTTAAAGAAGGAATACACTGTTCGTCTAAAAACGTAGTTTTGTGGCCGGGCTGACGGTCACATTTTAATATGTTTGGACAACCCCGCTGAAAAGTTGTCGCTGGCTCTTTTTGTATAAATCGTTGATCATATAGTCAACGTGTTTCTAAATAGTAATGGAATTCGTTTCAACTATAACTTGAAAGAACGAGAGATATTGACTATTTGTCATGTTATTATACATCAGAAATATCTACATTCTAAATTATGAAATTTTTCTGAATATCCTCGGAGGGACTCGAACAGCGGACTTTGACTCTTTTAAGTAAGAGTCAAGAAACACTCGTCTATGTAGCAAATTGCAAACGTTTACGAATCCAATATTTCATTAACGATGAAACACTGATTTCGGTCATGATAAAATACTATAGTCCAGAGAATTCAAGTTTAAATTTTAAAAAAGACCGAAAGTAATTCCATGACTTATCTCCAGACAGTTTTACAGGTATTTCCAGAAACCTTGAACGACAGGGACACGAACACAGATACATCGAGGACATTTATTAATAATATTTCAAAGGTTCTCCCACCGGGAATCGAAACTGAGATCCCGCCTACTGAACTATCTGATGGGTGGAGTACGTGGTCCGTTCCCAAGGCAAGTAAGCTTGAGACGCACAACATCGTGTTCGTGGGTTTCTTCGGGACACTCCCACTTTCTCATTTCATCAATTCGTCCATCATAATTCACTTCGTTTAATCATAATCTTCCTCAACATAACATGGATAATCGTTGGACATTAAACGTAAATATTTCATTTTCAAGCTGTTAACCCAAAGCAATCCGAACCGAAAAATATTTGTATTTTCTATTGCTCATTAAAATGTTTTCACAAGAAAAAAACATGAGAAATCGTAATTCTATTCAAAAATTAAACAGCAGACTCCTAATACTTTAACCTAAAACGAAAGCATTACATGTCGTTTGGAACTTTTTCAAAATATATACGGATAATCTGAAAAGTGGCAATATAATGTCTGTTTTCAAACAAAACAACCAAATTACGGTTCGTTTTCTAAAATAAACGGACACATTCTCTTTCAAGTTTAAACCGAACCCAAACCAGTTAATCCAGATACGGCGTGGATCAATGAAACCTTAACCCAAAACCCACTGACCCAGCACCCACCGTGACCCACGTCCGACCACCCATCGTCACAAAGTCTGACCCATGACCCACCGTGAACCACCATGACCCACTCCGACCCACCATCCTCCATGAACCACTGACCCACCAAAACACATTGTCATCAACTCTGACACATGATCCACGGCCTCTTTACTGACTAAAGAGTTTACACTTGTAATACAATGAGGTTGTGAAATTCTAACTAATCGTAATTTGAATTTCTACCGTCAATCGCTCAAGCACCGCTCTGTTACAATAACGATGGATCTAACCTTAACGATATAAAATGGTAAAGTTTTTGTCATGGGTAGAATTACGATAAATTTCAATTAAATTATCATGGTCTAATTATTTCCTTTTTGAGTTATCGATACTTTTCAGTGGAAAAACGGATGAAATTTTTAAAGTCTCAATTCAAGGTCAGTAGACCAACGTACAGAAGCTTACATTACAAATGTTATGTCTATTTGTCTCACAACTTTATGGATTGATTACCCTGTGCTTTAAGCGCTCCATATAATAAACAGGCTTCAGCAATTATTATAGTAGAAAGCCCATGGTAAGCAGGGGCGGATCCAGGGATGGCGATCGCCCCTCAGAAGAGGAAACTTACTTATTTTGTATATAAATAAAACCCAGAGTTCGGAGCTCTTAAAAGCAGCTCTAAGTAGCAGTATTACAACCCATCGCGTCACAGAAGTGCGTCCTGTATCCGCCCCTGATGGTAAGCATATATGGATATATGATGCGAAGCACTATATTGTTAGTGTCTCAACTAATATCGATTGTTTTCGATTATTTTTACAAACTAACCCGCTATCAATTTACTATATATAGAAAGTGCCGCCCCTCTCCATGAAAGAGAAGTTTCAAAAATGCTAGGAGAGGTTCTGTTCGTTTTCAATAAAGAGATAATATACTGAATTTCAACTCCGTAAGTTGAACAGCTTGTAAGATTCTCAATTTTTTTTCGCAAAAATTTGGATCTCCACTATACCTTGGATATTATTATAATGAAAGCAATATGATAACATCCAAGTTTAAATTAAGGCCTAACTATATACCAAAATTGATTTCATTTGACTGCAATTTGGCCGTAATGATTAGGCACACATAGTTATTCATTTTTTAATATAATAATTTATATATTACAGTGACTCAAAAATGTATTTTTTCCTGTAGTTCGCCCCTCTAGAAACTCATAATCTCGAAAGCCAAGCAGTAGTATAAGTCCTATTGCTATTATTACAATTACAAATATCAATATCCGAATGGCTAAAGTTCTTTTTTCACCTAGAGATACTCATCTCAGGTAAGTAAACAGAAATAAATGAAAGAGAGAAATGGAGGCCTTGAAGGTAAAATGTAGACAAATTCACCAGTGTACAGAAGCATATTTTTAAATCACGCTCGACCCTAGTTATAGGAGGTGATTAGTTGCAGTTATCAGTTTCTCGTCACGTAGCATATATAAATACAGTAGAAATAAAATAACTGTTACTGGCTGTCTTCGTGGCCGTGTGTACTAGCGCAGTGCACTAGTAATTATAATTACTTTTGGCGTGGGTTCAAACAAGGGCCAAGAATTTTTTATATTTTTATAAAAAAAATAATACTCAAAAAAGTTATTTGCCCACATTACGTGTGCAGTTTTGCTATACGATTCCACTGTATAAGAAGAAGAAGAAGTAGTAGTAGTAGTAGTAGTAGTAGGAACGGATTTGAAGCCCTGTAGGGCTCGTTTTGTTCCACCTTGACTGCCATGATGTAAATTTAACCTCAACTGCTTCTTCAATTTTCTTCTTCAAACCCAACAAAGTGACAGTTTTCTTCTATTACAACACAATACATACACCGGAAGGTTTGAACTAGGCCCACAACTAGCCACATAGGTTTAGAGGGGCCATGAATATGTTAGAAGGGAACAAGTGATTAAAATTCTCTTACACATATCTAAATTGTGTTTTCTGTGTTGAGGTCTGGAGATACCACGAAAAGTTTAGGGGGCCAGGCCCCATAGCCCCCTCTGGTTCCGGGCCTAGTTTGGACAATCGTAAACTGCAACCAATCAGAAACGTGTTTTTAGTTTCTATGGCTATTGTCGAGTGTTAAAAGAAAATGCTGTTCAGAAGAGAGAAGGCAGTGAGGACAGTGGGTCGGTGCGTGGTGGGTCGCAGTGAGTCATGGTGAGTGGTAGGTCGCAGTAGGTCATGGTGGGTGGTGGGTCACAGTGGGTCACGGTAGGTGGTGGGTCGCAGTGAGTCACATGTTGACACACGACCCACTGACACTCAGAAACCTCGAGCCACTTGACTCACTGACCCACTCCAACTCTGATTGGCACTTTTCAGAATATCTGTGCATATTTTGGAAAAGTTTCAAACGATATGTATTTGTTTTGTTTTAGGTTAAGGTATTAAGACTCTGCTGTTCCACTTTTGAATGGAATTACGATTCCCCATGTTTTTCTACATTTTTTGTGAAAAAACGTTAATGAACAGTAGAAAATACAACTGTATTTCGTTTCGGATTGGTTTGGGTTAACAGCTTGAAAATGAAATTTTTGCGTTTAATGTCCAACGATTATGCATGTTAGGTTGAGGAAGACTATGATTAAAACAAGTGAATTATGATTGACGAATTGGTGGAATGAGAAAGTGGGAGTGTCCCGAAAAAACCCACGAACACGATGTTGTGCGTCTCAAGCTTACTTGTCTTGGGAACGAACCAGACACCCCATCCATCAGATAGTTCATCAAGCATGGTCTCAATTCCCGATGGGTGAGCCTTTGAAATATTAAATGTTCTCGATCTAATCGTGTTTGTGTCCCTGTTGTTCAAGATTACTGAAAATACCTGTAAAACGAGCTTAACCGAATATAATAGACAAGTTACGGAAATACTTTCGGTCATTTTTAAAATTTAACCTTGAATTCCCTGGACTATAGTATTTTATCATGATCGAAATCAGTGTTTCATTGTTAATAAAATATTGGAATCGTAAACGTTTGCAATTTGCTACATAGACGAGTGTTTCTTGACTGTTATTTAAAAGAGTAATTTTAGGGTAGTGGCTTGAGCATTCGTTTCTTGAGTTAGGGATCCCAGGTCCGAGTCCCTCCGAAGATATTCACAAAAATTTTATAATTTAGAGTATAGGTATTTCTGATGTATAATAACATGACAAATAGTCAATTTCTCTCGTTCTTACAAGTTAGACTTGAAACGACTTCCTCCGCAGGAGCAAAACTAACAACATGACGTCTCAGTCTACAATCTCAATTCTTAATGTCTGAAAAGCTCGCGTGTTTCGCAAACAATTCATGAATACAAAAGGGTCATCTTTCAGGCCTAGTTTGAGTCATAAATTTCTCTGAAACGTGATTGTGGAATTGTTATTAATTTCTTCCACACTTACTAGAAATAATAATAATATTTTTGTTCGCCATTTTCAGCACGTTGCATATATTCGTTCAACCAAAATTGGTAAATAGAAACTATTCCTTTTTTATATTTGTATGTATATTTTGTTAAAATATCAATATAATGCATACATAATCCAATGTGTTTTACCCAAAGAAAGGGTGTTACTATGTATCGTGATGAAGACAATTCTTACTTAGTTTCTGATAAGACATTCAAAGGTTCAATTTTCGTATTGTCCAATAGCTGACACCTTCTTTTTTCCCTCTTTTCTCTCCAAAGTATCTCTTATAAGGCAATTCATTCTCATAGAGATTCCATATTTTTTATTTCTTTAAACTTCAGTATACTTATTTGTATTGGGATTGGACGTAATATTGAGGTCTCAAATATATAATAATAATAATAATAATAATAATAATAATAATAATAATAATAATAATAATAATAATAATAATAATAATAATAATAATAATAATAATAATATAGAAGACAAATTCCGTATAAGGACATATTGTATTAAAATCTATAAAATCGCCCGTAGCGTTAGGCAGAAGTTACAAAATAGCCGGGATTTCAGAGAAGTGTCAGGACCATCTGGACATACCCTCCGCAAACGTCCCTATAACTAGCTAAATGTTAAAACGGAAAGTTTCGAGGCAAATTTCATGTAGGAAGTAGGGATACAGAACTCACAAGGCCGTTAGAAAATTTGTTTTTAAGTAATGGTTATGCCGGCTAAGCTACAGAAGATGTGGATGATCAGAATGAAATAAATATTGGAATAAAGAAAGTGGGAGGAAGCGGAACCCAGAGAAAACGGTGTTTGTTCAGCACAATGTCCACTAGGCGGGAACTGGGTGGAACAGGGTGAACCATTAAATTAACAACACTTCAGTAATAATAATAATAATAATAATAATAATAATAATAATAATAATAATAATAATAATATTATTATTATTATTATTATTATTATTATTATTATATTATTTCCTTTGGTGCGCGTGGTCCCGAGTTCGATTCCCGGAGAGGGTACAATTGAACGAAAAAAGTGGTTCGGATTCCATTATAATGAGTAGGTTCACATCTTTAGCCATCTGGCTCAATTGTGGGACGTTAAACAAACAAATATCATTTGTATCATATATAATTGTTTATCTAAAATATAATATAGCCTATATACTGGTACACATTTTTTACGCTTGTAGTTGTGCCCTTTTGTATCAGTTAAAGATTAAAAAAAGCAATTTCAAAAAATTTTCGAGTCCTTTCATCTTTCTTGATTTTGTTTCCTATTCAGATACACCCAAGGAACTTAACTCCAGACTCAGACTAATGACTTTTGGGGAATAACCACTAATTGAAAATAATTACGGGCAAAAACCACGACAGGTGGAAACCACACAACGGCCTTAGTTACCTTGCAGTTCAGCTCTGTGAAAATTACAGTACAAACTCAAAAGTAAGTCCTTTCTTCTTAATGCCAAATCTGTCGATGACACGACTGTAAACTATGTTTTACTCGGTGCCTATATAGTAGTGCCAGCCCGCGAAGTCGATCTACGCCCATCCAGAATCGTAGCCATGTTTTCAACCTTTAGTGTTAAAAATGTTCTTTCGGATGATGCTCTGTATAGAGTATTTTGTCCAAATACATCGCTTTTGCGGTAGTCTAATTGAGTATCTAAAGAAAAAGCATTAGACCAGACCAGGAATAGGGGGTGGGAAATTGGCTCTATTAGCTAATTTCGTAAATGCAACTTTTAGAAAGTAGATAGATGTTTCCGGGTGGTAAAGGACTTGCCGCCCTAATGGAACTTGTTATTTTAATGTGTTTCCTCATGTTTGACAGGGTCTAGAAAGTGCTGTAATGTTAAGTGGTATTGGAAAGTAGGTGAAGATTTTCCTGTAAATTGAATGACCTGTATCACGTGATTTCTTTAACCGGATCGTATGCATAGCATACTCTGCTTACGTATTCAATCGTTTCCTTTGGAAACTCATTTTTCTAAAATTGATTGTGGAGAAGTATTTTTTTATTTCTTCGCTTACGTAAGAAGCTCGGCTTACGTAATAATTTTTACGTGGATATTAATTGGATTTTTCACCTGGATACCCATTGTTAAATTTCATTGTGATGTAATAATTTTTAATAGATTCCCTTTATATGAAGCTCATTAGAACAGCTATGCTGTGATCATATTAAAACAATTAATTGGACCCGTCAGAATGACATTTTATTACCTAATATTATTTTTAGGGATCGTATCTTTTATTCTTTTGCTTCGATACAAACCTCATTAGAACACCTATGCTGCAATCGTATTAATTATTTATTTAATTACATAACATTATTTATAATAAATCCCATTGTTAATTATTTATTTTTCGTAATAAATTACTCAAATAGAGCAACTTTATTGCGAACTTCTAAATAATTCGTTTGATTTTGAACATATTTTTATTGGATCGTATGTATAGCATACTCCGTAGAAGAGCTATGCTGTGATCATATTAATTAATTGTTCTTTCGTATTATTTATCTCGTAATTTACTCGAACACACTGTGTGATCCAATACAAATTGTGGGAGGGAATAAACTTTATTCATGCGGGACTTGTATTTTGAGGCATCTTATGTATAAGCATACTCGTTTGTTAAGAAGTTGTAGCAGGATGCGAAGCAGTTTTCAGATAGGTCCTTCTTGGCTGAAGTAAAAAGACTAACTGAAGTTTTCGAGAGCTTCTGGAACCCGGATGGTGGGCGGAAGTGAAAGTTGGTTGTGTAAGGTATTAACCTTACTGCTGCGTGACATCTCAGAATGCCACCAACGCAACGCGGTGGGTAGACATCACAGAATGCCGACAACTAATAGAAAACAAGTTTAGCGCCACGTAAGGTAAACACGTGATTACCTTGTGTGTATGAAAATACTTTAAATACAGGTTATAAGAGAAAAATATATAAAGATACATCATGCAGTCCTATGAGAAAAAGGATCTTTGCAATAGTAATATTGAAGCATCATCATCTGATGCTGAATCAGAAATATACGAATCATCGTCAGACGAAGAATTTGATATTGACGCAATAGAATCACCAGTGCTATCAGTTTCAGAAACCCCACCGTCATTTTCGCCTATATTATCAAGAACATCGAGATTTTGGAGTTTAACTCCTCTTGTAATAGTCAAAAAGTATTTGTGAATGTATAAAGAAGGCTATTGAAAAAATGGGATTTTAACGATACATTAATATTCGACGGTTGAAGAAAAGGATCCTATTGTGATTATGCTCGCGATTGTATGAATGAGTGTTATAGCACGCATGGAGTATTATAGCAAGCCTTAGTGTTGAAGAAGATGTTTTTTACCTGTAGGCAAATACACAAATTATTGGAATATTAACAAGAGAAAAATTTTATGAAACATATATGAAATTATGAAATGATACAGACTATCACCCGGAATTACTGCACGTTTTATTAACAAAAGACAGACGGAAATCGGACATTCCGGATTGAAAAATGTACTCGAATAGTGGTAGTCTTTCATGTGTTTTATGTACTGCTAAAAATATTATTGTGAAGTGTGTATTAGAAACAATAAAAGTATGCTTACGTGATAATAATCTAATTGAAGGTGTGGAATGTAAATTGAATATTCTTCATGGTTGTACTCATCTTTATAATACTGGAACATTTGTAGCAAAGTACTAATATCTTGATAAAACTCTTAGTGAACTTTTTGAAGTGTTTGAACAAGAACATAACGAAATATCATTTATATGGTTTATGCGTAAAACTTGTGACCTTTTAAAAAATACAGAATTTGTTGGACAAATTATACCATTCAGCGCACAAACGAAATTTCACCATTCGTAAATCAGTATATTATTGATATTCAAGGTTTTAAAATGTCTGATAACAAATTTAATATTCGTGAGTTTTGTCTAAACGCATGCGATGATGCCGTAAGTTTCCATTACTTGGACCATAATTTATTGTCATTTGGTTGTCAAAAACAAATTGATTGGTTAACATTAAATTTACATGAATTGAAGTGGGATAGCAAAACTGGATATACTCTATCATTCATACGGAATCTTGTATATCAATCATGTGCAAAGAATTCAAACTTTTATTGTAAAGATTTAGAGAAATCTCTTTGGATTAAGAGAATATTTGCATTAGATAATGTTATTGATTTAGAAACAAAACATTGTCCTTCATTAAATAAATTGTGTTGAATGAATATTTATTAAATATTGTTTTTTGCACACAAATATTGGAAAGAAATCAGGATGTGCATATCGTAACGCTCAATAGTTGAATTATTGGTGTTAAAATGAAAGATCAACAGCATTAACTAATGCATTATCAAGATTGTAATCAGGAATTGTAAATAAAATGCAGGAATGTAAGTTAAAGAAATTATTGTATTTTTTAAAAAATTGTAATTAAAAAATTGTATATATAATAAAAAATAATAAATTGTAAATATATATAATAAAAATAAAAATATTTGTGTTTTCTTTTAAAAAATTTGTTTACATGTCTATAAATGATATCATTGTTTATCAAATTTTTCTTGTTAAACATTTCTAAACATTTTTAAAATGATTGGGTGCGAATAATATGGTGTAAAAAAGAATAAAACAAAATATCCGCACAACACAGAATCATCGTCCTGATATTGTTGATTATTTACAAAGTATATCTTACTATTTTTGATAAAAAGTTTTTATTTCTTTGGGAATGTTTTTTCTCATCGATGTACACTGCAACGCAATGCGATCCACTTGTATCGGATGTATCAAAATTAATTACATGTAAAGTAGGTGGTTCTACCCTTACAGGAAATTTGTCAATGGGGCAAATTCCAGTAACACTTGCACCAGTTACTTTGCCAGCTAGTAACAGTTTTAACAATTCGTCACTATACATGATGAAGATTATTTTTCCTAATCGTAGTAAGTATGTAATTATCACTGTTATTCACATCTAAAACATAATTACAAACTTTTACATGTTCATTTTACAGTAATACTTCATGAACACTGCACCTATATTGTCCGAAACGGTGCTTGTTATGCGCACACTTGAAACTTAATACAGTATACTTTGGACGGTCTATTTCTTCTAAATTTGTAACATTTCTTTGAAGAATTTCGTGAAGAAAACCTTTTCTAGTTATTCCATATGTGTAAATACTTGTAGTATTTGAACAATGTGTGTGAAGTGTTTCCTTCAGATGAGAATACTCTAGATCACATTCGTGCCATTTAATGCCATACACATTCTCACTTAAATACTTGTTTGACTTACGATCGGTTCAGATAACTCATTTAATGGATATGGTGGTGTAAATATCCAATTTAGAAAAAAGGGAACGTCAGGTTTACAATTGCCTTTACAATAAATTCATCATCATTATCGTGGAAAGCAGAGAAGTGTACAAAAACCCTCATCATGCTCAACTGAATAAATTAGAAGGTGTTATTAGTATAAATATTTCTATCCTCGTCTACTTGCGCTAAGGAATCAAACTGTGCATACACAATGCATGTAATGGGTTCAGTTAAAGTTTCTGAAAATGATACTTTTAATTTACAGGGAAATCACGAACAACATCCCATGTATTGTCTAAAATCCCTGTTGGAAACAGAATAAAGGCATACAGAGAATATTCATTTGGGCATTCATCAAGAGTAACAGTATGTGAATAATTTTGATAATATACCAGTACCTGAAATCAGAGTATAGTAACTTAGGAGATACAAATCATTATTAAAATCAGGGTCGAGAGGGTTGGGAGGAAATGATTTTGAGCCGACGTGTAATTGCAGTTTGTTAACGTTAAAGTTTCGAAACTCGTAGAGATTAAGATGTGATTTCCAATTGAAGGCTGTGTTGGAGATGAAACCAATAACCAGTACTTTTGAAACATTGCCAAGGAAGAGATCACCAAGGTTGTAAGCCTTGACTTGTGCAGGAATAGTATAAGATCTTGTCTCTATTCTTGTGAGAGGTAACTTGGGCGTTTCCGAAACCATTCGCGTATTTAATTGGATAGTTAAATCTGCAGCTGCGGTGTAATTTCACTGCGGTGTAATTTTAGACGTAAACTTACTTTATTGGGAAGCATACGATCTAAACTTACAATATCAGTATGAACACATCCGTACATTTCAAAAGATTTACTAATTTCACCTTACTAGCACGTTTTTCAAAACCAGCATTTGTATTATCTAATTTATTAAAATGTTTTGGAGTATCTTTATGCACATGCCAAATGTGTTTGAGAAGCATCATAAGAAGAATTTAACAATGTTTCAATGTGTGCACGATAAGGATAGAATCCTGACGTAGAACTAATTAATTTATCGTTTAACGAAAAATCAATTTGACTAAATAATGAATATAGGAAATTATTTACTGGTCCAATACTATCATCTTCAGTTAAATTTATACCATCAGTTCATGTAATTTTAGAACGTACATAAATATATGGATATGCAGGATGAATAAATTCCACTGTTTCTTCAGGAATAACAAATTCAATAGGTCCTTCTGAGGTTAATGTAGAAATAGGACGATATAATTTTAGTTGCTTTAATAGCTGTTTGTGTTTGTGTCATAGGTATAGAAAAGAAATCAAATTATTGGTACAACATTAAGAACTATCTGAATTTAGGAGCGCCATTATGAAAAGATATCGTTTATCTGTTAACGTTTTGTCAGTGGTCCAAACTGTACAACACTGTACAATTGAGGGAGCGTTCCTTTTGCGTGACCGTCTCTTAACGCTACCAGTTAGCAACTGTCCGAATTTATTAATGACGTTTGTCTTTAAACTTTCATCAGCTTCTTTTACATGTGCACCAACAGATCCTTTAATCGGACGATTTTCCAATATATCACCCGCAACTTGTATACCCGTTTGTAATGCCTGACACTACAGTTTTTGCACCTTGTTTAAGAGTGGTAAAGCAAGACGAAACAACCCTTTAAAGAAACTACCTATACCATGTCCTCTTTGAAATACAGGTCCTGAAAAATATGGTATTCCAGGTTCACAGTGAGAAGAAACACGTCTTGATATTATTATTATTATTATTATTATTATTATTATTATTATTATTATTATTATTATTATTATTATTATTATTATTATTATTTAACAAGTACAGGAGAGAGTTTAAAATATAGTGTTATGGTCAGTGTCCCAGATCGAAATGGTAAATTTCGCCCTGCGTGATCTTTTAATAGTATTCGATAGTGTTAAAACAAAATTTTGCAAGTAGCATGTAATGAATATCTTCAAAGGTAATTGTTTGTACTTTTCCATATTTAATATCAGAGATTGGTGCTATACGTAATAATGGTGCTTTTGTATCACCTAAAAATTAATATTGTATAATATCTGTATAAAAAATTTGATGTGGATATCCAATATGTACGTAAGGTTGTTTGAGTCCGAGACGTTCGTTTACATGATCCGATTTTTCAGAAAAACCTAATTGTAAAGCTAATGTAGGTGATAATATAACTGATTCTACACGTTCATCACATTCGACATGTACAATATTTGAGAAACTAAATCTTATTAATCTTGATACTGTTTAATTCATTTATTAAATGATGAATGGTTGGATAATATCCAACAATAACTTTACTTTTCATAGGCTCTGCATTTTTAAATTTGTACCATGTAACATTTTCACCATATAACATGTTAATAGAATATGTACATCACAACCCCACGTACCCATCGGATTCTGATAATAATATAATATTTTTAATTGATAATTAAAATGTGTTGGGCTATGTGTAGTGTATACGCTTGTACTAGCGTTTGAAACTAATGTAATGTAAAAACTGTCATCAATACTTGCAGAAATCATTTTCGTTTAAAGTAGTGTCAATTTAAAAGTCCCAAAACAAAATGGTAATTTTAATCCGTGCTCATCTTTCAAGTTTACTTCCATCTTATCAAAATATTCCTTTTCAAGTTTAACATATTGCGGTGTGTAAAACAAAAGATTTTACATAACCGTGTTGTACATTATATAATTTATAGACATTATATACTCTTATACTTTTTGTTGTTTTACAATATCAACGCATACAGTAATTGTATTGGGAATATTATAATCTAAATTACATGGAAATTTTCCACGTGTTAATATTAGATCAACATTTCTAACTGTTATGTATACAACATTTTTAATATCAAGTTTATTTTCATTAATAAATATGTTGTAATCCCGATGTAACACCAATCATACATTGATCTAATTTTAAAGAATGTTTTATAACAATTTGATTTTTATTTTGTAAATATTGTAATATACAAACATTTTCAGAAATCAACAGAAGAATAGATTCAATAGAAGAATAATATCCCGGTCTTCTTGGAACTTGATGACTTTATCATTGATAACATTAGTAATTATGTCTTCAGTTTCACCAACATTATAAAAATTCCACGGAAGTTTAATTCGTGTTAATGCAACACCCCATTCCCCATCACTTAAATCAATAGGTTGTGCTAATATATCTCGAAATGAAGCTGTAGTATTATTATCAAAAGTTTACTACTCGCATTTGAAGGAAGAGTAACGTAAAAGTCGTATGTAAAGTTTGAATTCTTCTTGCAGATCGAACAGAATCTGATCTAATCCACGAATTCATACTTGGCGGATATCCCAACCATTTTACATACATCCACTTATGTTTACCTTTTAATACTTTTCCCATTATATAAGTTTTCTTGGAATTCATAATTACTTTTTGTAATTCTTGTGCATAAAATATTCCTTTAATTTCTTCGCCATTCCAATCTTTTAATTTGTAAGTTACAGGATTTGATTTAATACATTTATTTATCAACAATAAATATTTCATGTGGTCATTTAGGTAAATATCATCTTTTTAATATATGTTTATACTTACTAACAATAACATAATAACCCGGATTAAATTTACAACTTATATTCTTTTCATTAATTCTATTTCTGTACAATGTTACCCATACTTGATTCACATTGGAATCATATACTTGTGCAGGTGCCATTTTAATACTTGTATGTAAGATTAATTAATATTATTTACAATTTGATCCAAGACATTAACATATCGATAAGCATCCTTTGCTCTAAAGTAACGATCCAATTTTTTAATGTTTTTATAAATCGTTCTGCTAACGCTCATTTATTTTCGGAATGAACACTATAGTGAATAATTTCATATTCTTTAAACAATTATTTCTCATGACGATTATAAAATTCACCGCCTAAATCTGTCTATACGTTAAACACGGGTAGCTTGAATTTTTTAATTTTTCTTATTGCTTTTGCCATTTCAGGACCTTTCTTTGATTTTAAGGGAACACAATGTGCATACCGTGAGAAAATGTCAATACAATATAATATGTATATATTTATAATTATTATACTTTGCAATATTTTGCAAATATATTGAATCCATTTGTAACGTTTCATTTGTTGCACTAACATAATACTTTTTACGTTCAAAAAGTTTATGAGCTGGTGAATGTAATATATAAGCATCTTAAGAAGCTAACCATTTTTTAATTTTCTTTTCACACAACTTTGTTTTACGATGTAATGTTTCTATACTTGACAAATAATCAAGATTTGAATAATCATAATAAATGTTTATAATTTTGCCATTTTTAAGCACTATATTCCTTCCAATGTTAAAATAAATTAGCTACAGCTGTAGGACTAGATGATTTTCTTACTTAACGACTACGTTGTCTTTGACTACTACTACTAGTAGTAGCATTCACTTTTGATGCTGGTGTGCTAATAGATGTACCAATAAATTTTTTTAGGAACATTAAGGTCTTTGAATAAATTTTTAAATTCATGAATACCTATAAAATTTCTTGAACATTTTCTTGTACGAACAACGTCATTTACTAAATCTATAATATTTTAACCAGGTATTCTTTTTCCTTGGATACATACTATACCAGACTTATCCCACTGAATTTTATCAGAACTTGTCAACTATTTTAATAATAGATCTATTTTCCTACGTAGTGTTTTCGGTACTGATTTTAAAATGTCTGATACAAATGGTAAAGTGGAAGTATTGTTATCATATTGGAAAGTTGTTGATGATGATGATGATTTCTCTTTCTCTTCTTCCTTCTGAATAACAGGTAATGTAATAGGTGTATGTGAAGATGAAGTACACTGTAAATAACGTTGCAAAGTTTGTTAATATAATTTCCACTTTTGTTGTACACTAAGATCATGACGTTTTAAAATTTCTTCATATAAACGTGACTGATGTGAATTTATGCATTTAAGATTGGATTGAATTTCATGTACAGCATTTTCAGGAACTAAAATCATTTTACATAATTCTGACATAGTTAACGACTAAAAATACTACTTCATGTAAGTGAGTTAAAAGATAAGATCCCTCAAAATACAGGTTGCAAAAACAAATTATCCAATAAAATAAATATTACGAATGAATAAAGAAATGTTTCTTCCTTCCTTCCTCCACTACACTTCACAATTTCGCACATTTTAGTATAATTACATAGGGAGTCCCGGGTTCAATCCCTCTTCTTTTACAACAAGTGTTATTATAAATAACACAAGAGAATAGAAAATTTGTTAGTGTGCACGCCCTTAACGTGGTAGTGCCGGGTCCAATTTCCATTTTTAGTACACTCATGGGGTCCTTGCAAGCCAGGGCTCATTTTTTTTACATTTGAGGACGCAGGAGGGTCCTAATACCATTGGAGGGGTCCTACAATTATTTTCTATAAGGACAGGGTCCTAAATCCATTGGAGGGGCCTGGAACCAATTTAACAGCTATTATTTAAAACGTTCACACATAGTGTTCTGAATTTGCAAGAGCAAATGATCCAATTTAAAATAAATAATATGAGCCAATACATAAACAGGGACACTCTTCAGGAACCTTTCTCAAGCCAGGGTTCTTCTGGGGGCCATTTTTATACTGTACCTAGTATCGAACCTCGAAAATCAGGGAATAACGAATTTTGGAGGGGGTAGGATCTATACAATGTTCCTACACAGGGACATATTTTAACAACGACTATAATTCTAAATAATACGAGCCAACACCTAAGCAGGGCATCATTCTCAAGCCAGGGTTCTTCTGAGGGCATATTTTTGTACTGTACCTAGTATCAAACCTGGGGAGCCAGGGAATAACGAATTTTGGAAGGGGTAGGGGCTATACAATGTCCCTACACAGGGACATTCTTCAGGTACCCTTCTCAAGCCAGGAACCATGGTCCTAATGACGTCAAGGGTCATTCACTTCTCACAAATGTCATTCACATCCCAATGTCGTTCACACCTTTTAGAAATCATACAACACTTTCTCTAACTTGCAAAACATGATCAAACCATTAAAACTAACAAGTCCCGTTAGCGGTATCTTTTACCACCCGGTAGCATCTATCTACTTTAGAAACAAATATAATTATAGTTAAGCTTACAACAACAATAAAATTATATTATACTAGCCTTCGCCTAGTTACAGCTTCGCCCCAGAACCCCAATTGCTCTGCATATGGCCTCGCACGATATAGCAAATTCTCCTACGTGCTATTATGGCACAATATTTCACGTTCTTCCTTCTGTCTCTTTCATATAGAATTGGATTGAGCTAAAACTGTGTACACCTTGAAATTCAAACACCTCGAAACGCATTTTGTTGAACCAGTCCCACCTCTTTTCCTTCTCTTCTATGCTAAGTGGCAAAATACACTTAAATGAAAAATTAAACTACCTACTTTCATGTTTCTAAGCGTAAGGGATTCCAAGATAGGGGCATCTTGTAATAATAATAATAATAATAATAATAATAATAATAATAATAATAATAATAATAATAATAATAATAATAATAATAATAATAATTTCCATCTCTTTTTATCCTTCTAGGTGAAATATCAAAAACACTGAAATACGTATTAAATTATTTTGAGTGGGAAGTTCATACACAAAATTTCATGCTTCTAACCTTCAAAGATTCTTAGATATTGATACCTTATTATAATAATTGCAATCCCCGCCCCTTTTCTTTCCACCTCTTTTTCTCGATTTTACTAAGGCATCAAACAACGTTGAAACCCGTGTCAAATTATTTAAAATGAGAAATCCAAATACCAAATTTCATCCTTAAGGGATTCGGAGAGATGGCCACCTCTTCCTTTCTTCGAATTTCCAAGAAATCCTTCCTTAGTGATACCCTACATCATAAATCTTATCTACTGTCCGAATTCCAAGTTTCTAGCTTGAGCGATTTGGCCTGTGCAATCAGGATTCACTCAGGAATTCCATTAAAAGTCACAATGAATCCCTGGCCCCTTCCCACTGTTCTGTGTTGAACCCCAAGAGTCACGGCGCTCTCTGTTAATCTACTAGCTAGTGAACGTATTTCTGATCTTTGATGAATAAGATTCTGTGGTTTGATTCCCGGTGAGTGAGCGTCAAATGCACTACAATGATTCAGATCCTACTCTAAACTCTAGTTATCGTTCTGTAAAGCATCGCATTTGACAAACGACGTAAATACATATCAATCAATCAACCAACCCAAAAGTTTTTGATTCAGAGAGCTTTTCGGTAAGGACCACTGAAGATTCTATATTCCTCTTTATTCAAGGTAATGGTACTTGAAGTTTCGGCACCCGAATTCCTTTTCCATATCCTTTTTCTAGGACTCAATTTTAAAATATACCTTTTTAGTTCAAAGAGTGAACCGTCTTACGCTCCTTCTTACACCAGTGGAAATTAGTCATCTAAAGTCACGAAACTAGATTTTTGCATATAACGGATTCATCTTGTGTCACAAAACTAGATTTTCATATAAAAACGAATCACCTAGAGTCACAAAAGTAGCTTTTCGCATAGAAAGAAGTCACCTAGAGTCACAAAGAGTATACAGATAGATCTTCACCAGATCTAATAGCGTACGAAGTTTTTTTTTCGTTTTTCCGCTCGTGGAGTGATTGGAGGAGTCACATGTTCTGGAAGTTTAAAAATATAAAGTAATTCAGAAGCCCTCAAGTTAGACAATTCATACTACTCTGAGGTGTTGCAGGTCTATACAATTCAGTCCGAGCTAAGATCGGCATAGGTTGAGAAGGATTGAAGGCTGGGATTGGAGAGGGTGACATTAAAGATCGTTGACATTACACTTTTATTAAAATATGTATCTTAAGGGGAGGCAAGTTGTTCAAATACTTTCTACAAATTTATGACACAATCTTCATTAACACCATATATAGTTAGATAGATAGATAGATAGATAGATAGATAGATAGATAGATAGATAGATAGATAGATAGATAGATAGATAGATAGATAGATAGATAGATAGGTAGGTAGGTAGGTAGGTAGATAGATAGATAGATAGAGATATAGATATTCGAATTAGATAAGTTTCTTCCCTTACCTTCCAGAGAAAAAGATTAAATTTTTACCAATGCATTAGCTTCAAGAGACATTGCGAATTGAAAGTTAACTTTAATTTAAAGGATGAACTTGATTTCAGGTGCTTTCAATTTACTATTTATTGTGTTAATAAAGGGAACTTGAAAGAATACTGAAGATTGAATACTGAAGACCCTAACCAGTGGCGGCGGTTCGACGTTAAAAGTGGGGGGGCAAGACATGATCTGAATATTTGATATCAATGTTAGTTTTCCTGGTTGCTTATAACACTTTGTTTGACGAAAGGTTGTATATCTATTAGGATACTGTATTTTTCAGTTAAAATACTGTATATTTTGTTTCATATTTTATTAAGTAAATTGACAAGATCAACGCAAGTAGGTACTAGCCCTTTGTACTCTTAAACAACGAAGGTGTAAGAAGAGATTTAATTCCTTGCTCATGAACATCTGTCTGGAAAATTAAGTGATCAGATTAGGGGCCTATTTAATAACAAATTTGCAAAACAAAAAAACAGAAAGGATAATATTAATCAAATAATCATAGTAATGAATAATGAGGCTTATTTTGCAGAAGTTATATTGAAACTGGAAATTAATGAACTTATATTTTTAATTCCACGCATGCTATTATATGTGTTATTACTCTTAGAATGACAGTGAATACTACAAGCATATGCTATGACTAGTGCTCTCATACGGGTCAGGTCGGGTCAACTCGGGTCGGATCGGGTCGATCGGGTCAGCTCGGGTCGGGTTATCGGGTCGGGTCAGTCGGGTCAGTTCACTTTGGTCAACTGAGTTTAGGTTGAGCTTAAACTTGGCTGGAGTCGAAAGCTGCTGTTTTTCACTAGCTGCCTAATTAAAAATAGCAACTTTCAATTGATTTTATAGAAGCTATAAATCTATTTTGAACACTTGCAGCTAGTGTTTTTATGGTAAATGCTTATTTTTGTACTTGTGTGTACTTTAATTTTAAAATGTGAAAGATTGATTTTACCAATCGACTGTAATATTAATATCTACGCCAATATGCAGTCTGGATTTAGAACAAAACTAGAAGTTGTTTAAGCAAGGCCAAAAGAAAGATTGGATATGGACGCCCAAGCAGGGCCGCAGTAGCTCAGTGGTAGAGAATTCATCTCTGGTGCATGGTGTCCCTGGTTCGATCCCAGCTTGTGCTAAGTGGGCTTTGTGGTGGAGAAACGCCGTGTATTGGGTTTTCTCGAGGTTCTCCTGTTTCCTCCCACTTTCTTCATTCCACCATTGCATTCATTACTCATGGTCACCGTATCCCTTAGCCTCGGTGCAGTATCGAGGGAACTTAAACTGAATATTTCATTTTATTTCACCAAGCCCAAGAACATCGATACAGGAATAAGATCAAGATTGGATATGCAAGACGAAGTGCACAGTAATCTTGCTCTTGGCCTTGTTTTGGTGATCAGGAAGTAGCGATGAGCATATTTTCTTGCTTTCCGTATAGTATGAAAGACCATAATCAAAATCACACTTGGTCTTCATTTGTAGCGATAAGGCGAGCATTCTTGGCTCTTGTATAGCATGAAAGACTACCAAGACAACGAAATGCAGGACCAAGACTTGACTGTGCAAGACAAAGAATAAGACGCAATATTGATGACCAAGACCCAGGGTGTAAATTGAATTTCATTTGTTGGGCTGAAAGTGATGAAATAAAATTAGTGCTTTATAATTAATTATCATACTGTATTTTTAAATTTTAAATTGCAAAATTCATATTATGTATCTTCTTACTTGCAACTATATATACTGTAAAATACTTTTAATTACCGAGAAAGAAAATTCAAAGTGGCGCGGGTCCCGGAATCATAACAACCTATTTTGCAATGAAAGTTGAAGGGTTGGGAAAAGTCACAGGTGTTCTTACGTTTCCTCAACCCTTATCACTGTAGTTAAACGATTTCCTTTTGTCTCCGCCAAGAGACTCTTGCTACTGCCTTCCGAGAAGATCCCCTGCCGTCCGAGCAGATGAGAACACTGACCTTGAATTAAAATTTCGTCACATAGAACTAAAGAAAGAAAAAAATAAATTTCTCCCGCGTCGGACACTGGTATCAGTTATAAAAAGAAATAACCAAACCTCAAAAGTCCCTAATATTCATTAAGATGCATATAAAAATCCCCTGCTTGACGTAGCTAGTGGTTAACGTGTAAGAATTCGGTACACGTGGTCCGGGTTTAATTCCCAATGGGAGTGCATTTTGGCGTTCACCCAGTGTCATGACCATAGTGCTCTCAAACGGGTCGGGTTGTCGGGTCAGGTCAATCAGATCGGATCACGGGCCGGGTCACTCGGTTCGGGTCAGTCAATTCGGGTCAGGGGTCGGGTCGGTCTTCAACCCGACCCGACCCGACCCGTTGAGAGCACTAGCTACGACATTTAAAGAAATACTTTTGCAGCTTCTCGAAACATGTTCGCTGCCATTTAGTACAGTTTTCACTTTCTTGGAATATATCAAAACTCATCAATACTTAGAGTCACTCCACATTTCAGTTATACAAAATAATCATAAAAACCTAGAATTATGCTGAATTTACTAAATTTAATTGTATATAGAAAACTGTATATATATGCCCCTAAACTTTTATATTACACTGCAAAATTAATATTCCTTACTGAGCTCCTTCGTGGCTAAGCGGTTAGCGTACATGCCTTTGACGTGGGAGACCTGGGCTCGATTCCCGGGGAGGAGTTCACGTGGTACGGACTTTACGTTGATCATTAAATCCACGTCTCATATAACTTCGCTGCTGAACAGGATGTTAAATTGAAAAAATCAAATCAAAATATTCCTTATTATTAGAAAGAAAAAAATACATTTTAGGAACTGTCGATTTTGTGCAATTAAAGAATAACTTGTGAAGGACTTCTTTTCTTGCGAAATGATATCTCAATTAGTTCCAAAGCGGGAGACTAACATCGAGCAAGAAGAAATGAAAGTACTCTCGAATTGTGGCGCTCCAAAAGGTTAATTTTGGGGCCATTTTTAGTGGCAGTTCAAACGCAATTCCTGTAGCTTTCTTAATTCAACGGGAAGACAACCAATACGTACTCATGTAACGACAAATATTTTATGGCACTATTTTTATTCTATGAACCAATAATACATACAAAACTTTATATTTCCAAATGAAACAATATACATTAACGGGTAATTTCAAAAAAGTGGGGGGGGCAACTGCCACCCTTTGCCCCCCCTAATCGCAGCCCATGACCCTAACAGTATAGCAATGGGTAGAGAACGTACTACGAACATGTAGAAAGCATGAAAGGAAGTAATTATTTTTAACTTATAGGTATGTTTAGTAAGAGTATCTACAGCATATATCATCTAGTTAGAACATAAGCAACTTGATTGTCTCTGGGAAGCTGCCGTGAAATAGATAAAAGCCACCTGTAGAGTTCCTCAGTGGTTGGCACTTGGCAGAGTTCCAGTTGGTGGGGTAAGATAAATGAATTGCCCCCAGACTCTTGTGTAGGTGTGTTTGGGACATGAGGAAATAAAAAGAAGACTACGAGAAGGCGGGAAAAGTATAAATATATTATAACAGAGAAATTGCTATTACATAAGATGTTGACATCTACCGGAAGGAGCAACAGGTAAGTTACAGCTACTAATGTGTTACTAACAAGTGACAAAGGTTCTCTGAAGAATGTAACAAAATATTGGGGGAGGGGGAATTAAATTTCATTCAAAAGATAGAGGTGTAGTAATAATAATCCGAAAGGAATAGCAAAAAAGAGATATCACATTTTATAGAAAGTAACGAGTAATGGTAACTATCAAATTATTCTAAGCTTCTTATAGACCTTTTGGCCACATGAAAAATCTAATTAGTCATTAAGACAGCTCTTATATTTTTCGTTTGATTATACAGGGTGTTATAAAAATTTGTTACAGTATTTTGGGAATAGATTCCTCACATGAAAATAAGAAAAAAAAGTTTTAATAAACCTGTGGTCGGAAGTGCACAGATTCGTAGTTATAGGGTGCCGAAAACGGGAAAAAATGAACTTTAAAGGTCCATAGTTCCACTAGCATAGAATGGCTGTAGTCGGGTCAAGACATCACTAAGAAAGTAGTATGTGAACTATCCAAATATCCATCTTTCAGAACCTCCAGTACTTGCACAATTATTTTTATAGAGGCTGTTTGGGAGTACTTGATGACTCTCCACTTATCTCTTCTTACGTTACGAGTAATATTAACACAATAATATTTAAGGGTCTTCACTACAGGGAAATTAAACTACCGCTTATTTCTGTAATATCTTCAAAACAAATAAAAATATTCAAAAAGCAGAAACATAGTGAACTAGACAATATGATTTTGCATGCGGCATCATTATCACAACTCATCTATATGTTTTCGATTTGCAACTATTGATAAATTTAGCATTTTTTGCGAGTTCTGTAAATAGCGGCATATCAAAAGCAGGTACGTGAATTGTGGTAAAAGTATCACATACAAAATCGTATTGTCTAGTTCACTACGTTTCTGCTTTTCGAATATTTTTATTTATTTTGAAGATATTACAGAAAAACTCTAAAATTAGCGGTAGTTTAATTTCGCTGTGGTGAGGACTCTTAAACAATAGGAATGAGCCTTCGTGCCTTAAAAGACTAAAAAAAAATAGGGTGAAGATTCTTTCATAAGGGACTGAATCCTGAACACATATATGCATGCCTGAGTCACCGTGCCACAAAGAAAAATGCAAAAATATCCATAAACTCCTACTTCTGTTGACGTGAAGTGTGATTAAAATATAATAAATAAATGAATAAATAATAATAAGAGTAAGAAGCAGAAGAACTGTGTAGTTAAACTACAATCTCATTTTATCCCGTGAATAACTTTCATTTTACAAAAATATACGTCAAACTGTATTTCTTGTTTCATCTCATAGTTCAGAATAAATGGACGCCAAACTCCAAATTGTTTTTTCCATTAGAGCTCAATTTATGCAAATCATACGACAACCATATATGAGTAGAGAAAACAATTTTCTCATCTCCTCTCGTTATTGTGCACACCAAGTAAATTGTTCCTTCACTTTGAGAACGGTGACTCAGTGATAAAACGGTCACTTCTAATGGTACATCTCTTTAGCCAAGGGACACAACGTGGTACGTAAAACTAAGACTTTCATTCATTTGATTTCAGCTGATACATCACTCCTTTGACTGGATACAGTAACTCAGTGGGAGAGCACTGACTCCTGGTACTGCCTTTAGCCAGACCTTGGCTAAAAGTGCCATCTCAGTTACACAAACATGACGTCAGCTTTAATTAGATTAAATTTCACTCTCAGACTACATAAAAACCAATACATCAACATGTAACATTAGAATCTATATTCGTTATTCAAAAGCAAACACCCAAGTGCATCCAGTTCTTTTTTTAATGTCCTTTCGCATAATTAGGTAACAAAGATGTACAACGCGGTCTATAATTATTATGCTAAGCGAATGCATTTCATTCGGATTACAATTAGTATCGTCTTCATTATTAGGAAAAGAAGTGACGTGCTCAGCTCAGTGGTAGAACGCTCATCTCTAATGCTACATATATCTGATTCAATCCTTGAACAAGTGAGTTTGTAGTAAAGAACCGAGGATTAAAAAAAAATGTAGTTATTACCTAACACAGGATTCTACTTCTACGAACTCCTTACCAAGTTCTCTCTCTATTTTCAATTACTGCAGTATTCGCACCGCTTCAAAATTTCAGTTTTTTTTCTTTATTAGCTGAGATTTAGCGACATTGAACATCTTCATGATTTCCTTTATATTAAATTTATATCGTTTATTAGCATGAATTGCCTTTATCCTGGTTGTTAAAATCAAGTACAATCCGTGTTTTACAAGTCAAAATGACTGCTGTCGAACTCTCTACACCTTAAGTTTTGAGGTGTATTGCTAAAACTTGGATTGCAAGATGATTGACAAGACAGAAAACAGAGACTTCTGAAGGTCAAGGACAACAATAAACAGGAAATTATTGTATATACATTTCTGAGTATTGGTTGCAAACGTTTGTCAAGAAACATTTTGTTTCATTGAATCTGGTATTGAGATTTCATAACCATCCCTGCATAGAGAAAGAGAGAGGAGAAACAGGAATCAGGAGAGAAAGAAATCAGAAAGCGTAAATAAAAAACAATGACAGTTCTTTCAAATGTTCTGCACATGAGTTTTTGCTTCAAGTCAAGATGCATTTCGTTCGAAACATCTAGCGGTATACTTCAGGACAGAAAAGTTTTCTCTTGAATACTGAAAGTCCTCTCAACACTTCACTGCTTGTCTTCACGACACGTGATAGAGATTATGATTCCTGCTTTATTGCCTTAATTCATTTTTTCCAGAACCTTGTTTAGCCAGGTTTCTCCTCATTTTTGTCGGTTGTCGCTAGTCACTATACAAGAGGAACAAAAATACACCTACAAAGAAGACTGACAGCTGACATGCTCCGTAAGACTAGCAGAAAATGGTGAGGGGTGAATATGCGTAGTTGTTGGGTAAGGTCAATACTATTCAGAAAGATTTAACAAAAGAACGAAGAATATGTCGCAGACACCATAATGCATATGTTTTCCCACTCACAGGATGTCTAAAAATTTTCTAAATGCTGCAGTCTGGAACTCAGAATTTTCCATTAAATTTTCATTTTGCTTTCCGTTGTCCACATAACACAGTTTCCCCTTAAGGAAAGGACTTTTACATGTATTTTACTTCAAAATTCGTGAGACCGTGGAAGACAGTTTTCCGCTTAATAAAGGAACAAACTTGCGTGAACCGTTTCTAAGAAAGTCTTCCGAAAAACTAAAGTATTCCAAGTAAATTATTTCATAAAAAAAAACTATTTATACGTATTGACATGATATTATCGGCAGAATAAAAAAACTTTATTGTGAATAATAAAATATATCGAAAATCCATTGGATAATTATTGAAGCACAAAGAACTGCGAATCATGGCAATATGAAATAAAATAAATTTGTAACTGAACAAGTATACTTTTCGTCAAGGAAATTCCATTATTCTATAGTTTCAGTATGCAACTCAGCATTCTCCTTTAGTCATCCATTGTATTGAATTCCTTGATGCACGATGAATAGTTAAAGTTTCTATAGACGACAGTCGGCACAGAAGACTTTTCATTCTTGCGAACTATTCTCTCACCAGCTGTATAGATAAGCTCCGCAAATGGCTCCACTTTGAGAGCTGGATGCATCGCCCAAGAATCATCAGTGATCAGAGCACTCTTGACTTTTTAACTCTGATTTATCTACCCTTGTAGAATTGCTGTTGACTGAGAGGAGTGTCAGTCTGAAATGCAATATGGAAAGGTTTCACTTCTAAAGTAGGTGATTTGAAAATGTAAGTTTAGAAATAACTATTTTTATCATCTTCCAATCTTCCGTACTTGACACGATCTGATAGCTCGAACAGCTGGGAATTTTCTTATCCTTCCTGACACACTGAATATACAACAGAAGGTACGAATTAATGTCAATGCCTCGCTAAGCAACACTACTTTCTTCAAGCCAGCCATCTTAGAAATTCAACAATTCTCCAGTTTGTTAACTTTAGTTACAGATGCTCCATACAAAGCAAGTAACCCGCAAGTTTATATGTCAAGTATTACTGTCATTTGGCGACGTCTTGATGTCTGACTTGAAGATGAAGGAATGCAGAAATTTAAAGTTTACTCTGAAGTCATCCACTGAAATTTGAATGTTCTTTCTTAAGTTCAAGGGTGAAAGCGCCTGTTTGAAAGCGATTAAAGGATGAGAAACGTGCATTGGCCAAAAACTGCCGATGTCAAATAATGCATTTCACACTTGCCCTTCCATGGTTCTCCAGAATCCCACATTTATGCCCATCTACTTCTTTAGAAACACTCTATTATAAGATTCATCAAAACCTACAACCTACTGTCACATTCATTCAACTACTAAATTAGTTCACTTTTAAAGTATAGTGATAACCCTTAAACTAAACTGTACGCTCTGTTATCACGTTGAAGCTGTAACGTCTCGGCAATATCACTGTCTAGGAACATGAGTTTGAATCCTTTGACATCTTTAGCAGTGGTGCTTATTAATACATATCATTACACTTTGAATACGACATAGTAATTTTGCTTTTGTAATGTTATCTTTTGCTAAGAATAAATATAAACTACTTTGTCTCGTTTTCCAACTCGAACTCAGTTGCATTACAGAATCCACATTTGAGCATGCATCACCAAAAACCCTTGAGTTCTTTACAGATGAAATAAAAATAGGGTGACACTCCACGTCAGAAGGTAGCACAAAGTACTGATTTCGTTTCCTGATTCACAAAGTCACTAACTGTTCCTCATATTGAGATAAACACGACCACCTGCATATGCTTCTTACTCTACTCAACTTTTCTATGTGACTTGTCACCACTTGCCATTCCATGTCACTCAGCGTAGATACGCTGTGGCAAATGTTGCAGCGAGCAGAGTCTTTATCATGAGTATCTTCATAGTCCATGATAAAAATTATCTAGCAACTAGGAAGAATTAAATCTGATCGGGGCTATTCTATTTCTCTTATATTCATAAAGTTGTTAGATCAAAGATAGAACTCGGGATCTAAGGTGACGTCAGAAATCAGGAGTGGACCTCGAAGTTTTGGATTGAATTGTAAACCTTTGCTGTGGCCTAATCTCAATACCTGATTGCGCGAGATAAAACTATCAATTTAACTATATATATTTTATCTTACAAGTAGATAGGCATCACCTGACACTCGGCACCCTAAAAATTGCCTTTTTTTCAGGGCCTTCTGGGAGCAAGGACTCAATTTTCCAGTGTAACACGATACGCCATGAATCCCGTACCGTCCAACCATAGAAAATCAACCACTCCAAAAACTCCTTCTCTTTTATGAGGGTGTACTCGATTCCTTTTATGACTACTTTTTAGGGGTGTATTCGTTCCCTTTTATGAACACTTTTCTCAACCCCTATTGAACATAACGGAAATTACTTAATACAATGAACACATAATCCAATCAGATATTACACAGAGATTACGAACATAGCAGAGCTAATAAAAGAGTATGGCTTATTTTTCCACTACTATTTAACACAGTACAGATTATAACCCCTATTTAATACAGCGGAGAATATGAACCACTAGCAGGAGTGTATTCGTTCTCTTTTATGAACACTATTTAACACCCCTATTTTAAAAGCAGAAATTACTTAATACAATGAACACACAATTCAATCAAATATTACACAGAGACTACGAACATAGCAGAGATAATAAAAGAGTATGGCTTCTTCTCCCACCACTATTTAACACAGCAGACTACGAACACGTAGCAGGCATAATAAAAGAGTTTGACTTATTTTTCCACTCCTATTTTAACATAGCAAAAAGTACATAAGACTATAAGCACATAGACTACGAACGCACTATTATGTAACATAGCAAAGACTACTAACATATCAGAGAATAATGGTTGTGTACTCGTTTCCTTTTATGAGCATTTTTTAACCCCTATTTTAACATAGCTAAAATTACTTAATACATTGAACACATAATACAACCAGAGATTACACAGAAATTACGAACACCTATTTCCGCAACTCCCTATGTATAAAAGAGAATGGCATACTTTTTAACCCCTGCTTAATACAGCAGAGAATGTGAACCAATAGCTGGAGTGTACTCGTTCCCTTTTATCAACACCTATGTAACATAGCAGAAATTACACAAGCATTCATTTAGTACTGCATGTCCCAAAAGTACTGGACATCGAGGCCAAAGTCAAAAATTTAAACCCGAAAAAATCGTAAACGTAGCTACGTATTGAGGTGGTGTTTCCATATTTAATAATAGGTCATCAACTACTACATGTCCCAAAAGCACTAACCATCAAGGTAAATGGTCAAATATTTAAACCCGAATAAATCGTAAACGGATCAACATATTGAGGTGGTGTTGCTACATTTAGTAACAGTCATCAACTACTACATGTCCCGAAAGTACTGACCATCGAGGTCAAAGTTCAAATATTCAAACCCGAATCACTCGCAAACGGGGCTGCATATTGAGATGCTGTTTCCACATTTAGTAGCAGACCATCAAATGCTACATGACGCAAAAGTACTGACCATCGAGGTCAAAGGTCAAATATTCAAACCCGAATAACTCGCAAACGGAGCCGCATATTGAGGTGCTGTTTCCACATTTTGTAACAGATCATTAACTACTACATGTTCCAAAAGTACTGACCATCGAGGTCAAAGTTCAAATATTTAAACCCAAATAACTCGTAAACGGAGCCACATGTTAAGGCGGTGTTTGCACATTTAGTAATAGGTCATCAACTACTACATGTCCCAAAAGTACTGACCATTGAGAACAAAGTTCAAATATTTAAACCCGAATAACTCGTAAACGGAGTCAGATGTTGAGATGCTTTTTCCATATTTAGTAACAGGTCATCAACTACTACATGTTCCAAAAGTACTGACCATCAAGGTCAAAGGTCAAATATTTAAACCCGAATACACTTAAACGTAGCCACATATTGAGGTGCTGTTTCTAAATTTAACAATAGGTCATAAATTACTACTTGATCCAAAAGTATTGACGATCGAGGTCAAAGATCAAATATTTAGGCCTTAATAACATGTAAACAGACACTCGGATAAATTTGTATGATCTTTTCAGTTTTCTACCAAGCACAAAAATGAATAATTAATAAATTTGGCTGTCCTATTTACTTCTGTACCAAACAGGGGAAAGCAAGCAAATGCCATTTTAACTAGCTGAGTATTTTATACAATTTTGTACTATTTAAACAAACAAATGGATAAATTTGTGTGACTTATTTAATTTTGTACCAACGAGAAGTGCCATTTTAACTACCTCAGAATTTTATATCATTTTCTACTACTCAAATAAACGAAGGAATAAATTCGTACTAACCAGAAAAGGCGGAGAAGGACCATTTTAACTAACTCAGACCTTTTATACCATTTCGTACTACTCCAATAAACGAAGGAATAAATTTGAGTGGTGTATTTAGTTTTGTACCAACTAGAAAAAAAGACTGAAGAAGAACCATTTTAACTCCACCCAAATTTATTTCTTCGTTTGTTTGAATGACACAATAAGGTACAGAATTTCTGAGCTAGTTAAAATTGCATTCTTGTTGGTACAAAAAGTAGTACACCTAAACAAAACGTATATAAATTCTGAGTTAGTTAAAATGGGCCTTCTTCGCTTTTTATGGTTAATATAATTTTATTCTTTCGTTTATTTGTGTAGTACAAAACGATATAAAATACCCAGCTAGTTAAAATGATCCTTCTTCGGTTTTCTTCCCTGGTTGCTACAAAATTAAATAGCTCAATCAAATACATTCCTTCGTTTATTTGACTAATTCAAAATGATATAAAATTCGGAGCTAGTTAAAACGGTCGTTTTTTTGCTTTTTCCGGTTAATACAAATTTATTCCTTTGTTTATTTTAATAGTACAAAATTCTATAAAATACTCAGCTAGTTAAGATGATCCTCTTCGGTTTTTCTCTGATTGTTACAAAATTAAATAGCTCACACAAATGCATTTCTTCGTTTATTTGAGTAGCTCAAAATGATATAAAATGGTCCTCTTTCGCTTTTTTAGGTCACTTAAATTTATTCCTTCGTTTATTTGAATACCCCAAAATGGTATAATATTCTTAGTTTGTTAAAATGGTATTTCTTTGCTTTTTCTCGGTGGTACAAAACTAAATCCTCCATCGTTTATTTGAGAACTACAAAATGATATAAAATACTGAGCTAGTTAAAAAAAACCTTCTTCACCTTTTTATGTTAGTACAAAATAAATAGACCACTCAAATTTATGCCTTCATTTGTTTAAATAGTACAAAAGGTATAAAATTTTGAGCCAGTTAAAATGGCATTTCTTGTTGGTACAAAATTGAATAGGTCCCTCAAGTTTATTCCTTCGTATATTTAAATACTACAAGATGATATAAAATACTCAGCTAGTTAAATTGGACGTTCATTTTTCCCGTTGGTATAAAAAGCAAAACACCCAAATTATTTCTTTCGTTCATTTGTGAATAGCACGAAAAGGTACTTCTTCGGTTCTTCTCTGGTTGATACAAAAAAAGAACATTCAAATTTGTTCTTTCGTTTATTTGAATAGTAGAAAAGGTACATAGATTATGAGCTAGTTAAAATGGTAATTTTTTGTTAGTTTACACAGTACATAATGATATAAAATTCTAAGCTAGTTAAAGTGGCTCTTCTTCACTTTTCCAGTTGGTACAAAAGAAAATAGTCCACCCAAATTTTATTCATTCTTCACTTCTTTTTCTAGTTAGTACAAAACTAAATACTTCATCCAAATTTATTCCTTCGTTTATTTGAATGGCATAAAAAGGTACAAAATTCTTTGCTTTTTCTCGGTGGTACACAAGTATTCCTTTGTTTATTTAAATAATACAACACGGTATAAAATAAACAGCTGGTTAAAATGGTCCTTCTTCCGTCTTTTTTCTAGTTGGTACAAATCTAAATACACCATTCAAATTTATTTCTTAGTTTATTCGAGTAGTACGAAATGGTATAAAAGGTCTGAGTTAGTTAAAATGGTCCTTCTCCGCCTTTTCTGGTTATTACAAATTTATTCCTTCGTTGGTGCAAAATTAAATAAGTCACTCAAATTTATCCATTTGTTTCTTTAAATAGTACAAAATTGTATAAAATATTCAGCTAGTTAAAATGGTATTTGCTTGATTTTCCCTGTTTGGTACAGAAGTAAACAGGACAGCCAAATTTATTAAATATTCACTTTTTGTGCTTGGCAGAAAACTGAAAAGCTCATACAAATTTATGAGTCTCTGTTTACAAGTTTGATACATTTGATTTAAATATTTGATCTTAAATATTTGATCTTAAATATTTGATCTTAAATATTTGATCTCTGACCTTGATGGTCAATACTTTTGGGTCAAGTAGTAATTGATGACCTATTGTTAAATGTGGAAACAGCACCTCAATATGTGGCTCCGTTTAGGAGTTGTTTAGGTTTAAATATTTGACCTTTGATCTTGATGGTCAGTACTTTTGGGATATGTGGCAGTTGATGACCTGTTACTAAATGTGCATACACCGCCTCAACATCTGACTCCGTTCACGAGTTATTCGGGTTTAAATATTTGAACATTGACCTCGATGGTCAGTACTTTTGGGACATGTCGTAGTTGATGACCTATTACTAAATGAGGAAACAGCACCTCAATATGTGGCTCCGTTTACGAGATATTCGGGTTTAAATATTTGACCTTTGACCTCGATGGTCAGTACTTTTGCGTCATGTAGGAGTTGATGACCTATTACTAAATGTGAAAACACAACCTCAATATGTGGCTTCGTTTAGGAGTTATTCGGGTTTAAATATTTGACCGTTTACCTCGATGGTCAATACTTTTGTAACTGTAATAGTTGATGACCTGTTACTAAATGTAGAAACAGCACCTCAATATGTGGCTCCGTTTACGAGTTATTCGTGTCTAGGTGTTTCACATTTGACCTTGATGGTCAGTACTTTCGAGATGTGTAGTACTTGATGACCTATAACTAAATTGCAAACAGCACCTCAATATGTGGCTCCGTTTACGAGATATTCGGGTTTAAATTTTTGAGTTTGGCCTTGATGTTCAGTATTTTGGGGACCTGCAGTGGTTGATGACCTATTACTAAATGTGGATATAGCACATCAATACATTGCTCCGTTTAAAATTTATTCGAGTTTAAATATTTGACCTTTGACCTCGATGGTCAGTACTTTTGGGATATGTAGTAGTTGATGACCTATTACTAAATATGGAAACATCACCTCAGTACGTTGCTACATTTACGATTTTTTCGGGTTTAAATTTTTGACTTTGGCCTCGATATCCAGTACTTTTCGGACATGCAGTACTTGTGTAATTTCTGCTATGTTACATAGGTGTTGATAAAAGGAATCGAGTACACTCCTGCTATTGGTTCATATTCTCTGTTGTATTAAATAGGGGTTAAAAATAGGCCATTCTCATTTATACATAGGGAGTTGCGGAAATAGGTGTTCGTAATTTCTGTGTAATCTCTGATTGTATTATGTGTTCAATGTATTAAGTATTTTTTGCTATGTTAAAATAGGGGTTGAAAAAAATGCTCATAAAAGGAAACGAGTACACACCCATTATTCTCTGATATGTTAGTAGTCTTTGCTATGTTACATAATAGTGCGTTCGTAGTCTATGTGCTTATAGGCTTATGTACTTTTTGCTATGTTAAAATAGGGGTGGAAAATTAAGTCAAACTCTTTTATTATGCCTGCTACGTGTTCGTAGTCTGCTGTGTTAAATAGTAGTGGGAGAAGAAGCAATACTCTTTTATTAGCTCTGCTATGTTCGTAGTCTCTGTGTAATATTTGATTGAATTATGTGTTCATTGTATTAAGTAATTTCTGTTATGTTAAAATAGGGATTGAAAAACGTGGTCATAAAAGAGAACGAATACACCCTTAAAAGGTGGCCATAAAAGAGAACGAGTACATCCTCATAAAAGAGAAGGAGTTTTTGGAGTTGTCGATTTTCCATGCTTGGATTGTACGGGGGTCATGGCGTATCGTGTGACACTGGAAAATTGAGTCCTTGCTCTCAGTAGGCTTTGGAAAAAAAGCGATTTTTAGGGTACCGAGTGTCAGGTGACGCCCATCTACTCTTGCACAATCAGGTATTGAGATTAAACCACAGCAAAGGCTTGTGACACAACCCAAAAATTTGGAGCCTGAACACGATTTCTGACATTGCTGTTCTGCTAAAGGGATCAGGACCTTTCCAACGCCACCACCTACGTCCATGTTTAATAGGTAAATAGAAAGAACACGATCTCAATACTTTAGGACCCCATTTCTGAGGCTTCAGAGCCAGGACCCGGTTTCTCACATTACCGATTAGCTCAGACTAACAGAACCTTTCCAACGCCACCATCCTAGTACAACTCCATGCTTAATAGGCAAATAAAAGGGATCTGAGTCAAAACCTTCGAGATCTCATTTCTGGGGCTTTAGTTCCCGGGACTATTTCTGACATCACGGATGTGCTAAGGGGACCCGGGGCATTGTAACGCCACCATCTGTATCCAACAACTCCATGTTTAAAAGAGAAATAGAATTGACCAGAGTTCAAAATTTCGACCCATTTCTGGGACTTCGAGGCCACGGCCGAATTGCCACTCTTATTGAACGACGATATTAAAAATCAGACACAAGCTTATCACAAGCCACAAATTATAAGGGGGTCGCTGGCAAGAGGATGTGATAAGGTTCGTGATCGGAATTAGGTTGAGAACCACTGGCATAAGATTATTATTATTATTATTATTATTATTATTATTATTATTATTATTATTATTATTATTATTTCTTTGTTGTCTTCTCCGTCTTATTGTCGACCTCATGTTCGTGTTGGTTGAGGCCAGCGACTTAAGGGTCCAGACTTCAAATCCCGGCTGGGGTATGGTTGTTTGTGGATTTTGAAACCTTTATACCTGTGCTAGAGGACACTCAAGACGGGCCGAAGTCCTTCGTTACCTAACGGGCCCAACAATATAGCCTATTTCTTGTCTTCTTCTCATTATTATTTTTACTCATTATACTGCTCATATTAATAATGGTAATCATACTACTACTACTACTACTACTACTACTACTACTACTACTACTACTAATAATAATAATAATAATAATAATAATAATAATAATAATAGAAAGCCGTTTTTGCGTTGTAGTTTCAGCGTGTCCCTTTTCTCCACTGGGTAAACGTCTTCGTTTGGAATTTAGGATCGTGTATCGTATTCCATTTGACACCGATTCGCATTAATGACGTACTAGAGATCCCAATCACCACCGACTGTTATCATCTTGAGTTTGTAATATTTGTCTTCGTGAGGAAACAGGTTCCAGTATATTACATTCTGGCATGTGTGATCAGAGTACATAATTTTCAAGGGCTATTTGAGAACGATCATTCTACTTCCAGTTCTACGACGTCGCGAATCGTAAGAGTAAGCATATATCCATCTTTCAATATGTCCAAGTTTCAATACGATACTCGCCGAGGAGTTGGATAGCTTTCCTTGTCAGAGCAGGTTGGTAAACACAATATAGTATAGAGGATTGGACTTTCTCCCATAACTATTTTATTACAAAACTTCATTGTTACAGGATTTAAAGGTGTAAAGTATGTAAAGGTGGTCCGAAGACCCAATAGAGTTTCTTAATTTGGTTGGTGATTAGGGATGTCCAGGGACAGATTTAAGAGAACCTCAGGACGCAATGACAGCCAAGAGGTGGGTGTATGGTGTCTTTCAGTACTCAGCCGCAGCCAAGACAGTGGTGGGAATTCTCAGGGCCCAGATGCAGCCAAAAAAAAAAAGGCTAGGTTTCTTTCAGACCCCAGACATAGCCAAGAAATAGGTTTCTTTCAGGCCCCAGACGTAGCCAAGAGAAAATACGGTAATTCTCAAGGTCCGATGCAGCCGAGAGAAGATAGAAAAGATTACCAGTCTCAGAGGAGACTGATGTCTTCGAAGGTGCTGCGGCGTCTGTTGTATTCTATCCTCAGGAGTCCTCGTAGAATCTCGGTGTGGTGATAGCGTTTGACCGTTTTCGTATCACATGTTGATTGATTATGTCCAAAGTCTGCTTTGTTATCATTGTTGTTGAGCACGTGAACCATCGTCATATCCAGATGATATTATGACTTCCAAAACATTTTGGAATCCTTTCCTAACTTCTTAAGATTTTTGAAAAGAGTGGACCAAATTTCAATTTAATTTTGAATTGTAGAAACAGAAGTTATTCTCTTAACCTTAATTGAAGCTTGCTTTGAATAAGAAAATAACTTATATATTACATTACATTGTTTATTGTATAAATATATAATATTTTGCAATAAATCAAGTCAAGAAACATTACAAGATTAAACATATTAAAATATGAAAGCACACAATAAACAATATTATGTGTTCAAAATATTTTCCAGTGCCGCCTTTGCTTCTTTAACAAAGTTTAACAAAGTTTCATTTCCTGTCCTGGCGTATTCCTCTGCCTGAGTAAACGCTTTCTGAGATGATTCTATTTTGCCCAAGCGGTACAGTGCTTGTGCTGTTAACACCATTGCAAAAAGACACCACTCACTCGATTCTGCATTCTGTGCTTCTTCCAAAGCTTTTGTCCCATACAGTTTGGCGCTTTCAAATTTGTTTAATTCATAGTAACAGCGACCTATCTCGTGGAAAAGCCATGCCTTTTCTTCAGACAGTTGAACGTATGGAATAGCAGCCTCCCAAGTTTGAATAGCCCTCTTATATTTTTTGAACCTTGCATATCCTCTGCCGAGGCTTACCAAGGCTCTTGCTTTCCACAGTTCTGAGTCAGTTTGCTTGGCCATTTCGTTCACTTTCACAAGACATTCGATAGCTTTATCACACTCATTTGCTTCTTCGTAGGCCAAACCCATCAGCTCATAAATGCTGCACAACAACTCTAATCTTGTAGGAAGATACTTTTCCTTCTTCTTGTATATGTACTGTATTGCTTTCACTCCTATACGGAGGGCTTCTGTTTGCTTGAATTCAGATATGTATTGTTTCATTAAGTCTCTGCACTTCTGCACGTAAGCCTTGGCTTCTTCAATTTTATCTTCTAGCTCCATGGCGCGAAGCTTTTGACGTTCATGGTATCGTGCAGCAAGAGATACACTGGCATCAAGTAATTCATTTCGTCTTGAGAAATATGGCTTCTCCCGTCCCGAAAGTTCCTTGTATAAATTAATTATGTGTAGCGCATTCCGAGCATGTTCCTCAAGTCCACGAGCAACAGTCGCTTTAGCTTTCAAAATAGAGTCATTAAATTGCATATCGGGAAATAGCTGGTTCACAAAAGCCATAGTTTCATATGTAGGTCGATGTTTCTTTTCGAGATTTGCCTTTAGATATAATTGTGATGGGCGTCGTTCCACAAATTTGCTTAGAGTGCCTTTCACTTCATCAAATTCAATTCCTACTCGGTCACCTGAAACATAATAAATAATAATAATAATAATAATAATAATAATAATAATAATAATAATATTAATAATAATAATAATAATAATAATAATAATAATAATAATAATAATAATAATAATAATAAATAAATAAATAAATAAATAAATAAATAAATAAAGATTTATTGAGATGAATGTTTATAAACTTGACCCCAAAACTTCGTAAACATATTATTTTCTACAGGTTAAATTAATCGTAACAGATTTTCAGATTGAATGTAAAATGGAAATTCAGTATTCTTAGAAAGCAATAACTGGAGAAGTATTCCTGGTGGGGGCAGTCGGTCGAAAAAATGTGAAAGCTTTTTCAGGCCAGCCATCCTGAATGAGGTTTTCCTGGGTTTTCCTCATTCACACCAGTCAATTGCCGGAATGGTACCTAACATACAGGTCCCAGGCCGCCTCCTTCCCTCCCCAATTCTTTCTGTCTTCCCTTTCCTTAGACATCGCCGGCTACGATCCCTTAGCGCCTTCCCAAATAGCAGAGACAAGCGAACACGGCCTAGTTCCTTTAGGAGCCGCTGTGGCGCTAGTTACGTGCACCAATATCTTCTCTGTGTAGCAGGCAAATGAAACGGCTAGCTATAACAGGAAAAGAATTCTTAAGCCCCCCCCATATAGTATCACAAAAACTAAGCTGTTTTTAAAATTTAATACAATTAGTATCGATTAATTAAGAAGAAAAGATAATACAAACACACCGACAAGAAATCCTTTACAAATTACAAACGAGGCACTTTCCCAGATAATGGCTTGGCATTTAGAAATTTTGTATGTTCAAAATATCCTGTTTCAACATCTGCTATGTTCTTCAGCAACACTGGAACTATTACATCGCAAATTTTTACACTTAATTTGAATAAATGATTGTCCGAAAAGAGGCACTGCAAATACTAAAGTGTTGCAGAAAGGAAATAATATAGGCGGAAAGAGTTTCCGAAATTCGGGTATTCACAAACCGATGGGCCTTTTCAACAACGTGAATCACCCACACTAGTTCTTTTGTAGGATAGCACATTACGTTTCTACTGTCTTGTTTATATATCAAATTCATAAGCGTGGAATTATATTTGTTCTGACTGATAAGTTTGTGACATGAGGCACAATTTATACTTTGAATAATTTTCCGATCTACAAAATTTCGTAAGAAAACAGTAGAAGTTAATTTCACTGTTCCTGATAAAATGTCTGAAAAGAAAACCATAAATGGGAACATTAAAGAATTATACAAATTGTGACAATAGTAGTGAACAATATGCTAAAATGTTATGAATTGACTAATTTCTTAAAAATGTTATGAGTTGACTAATTTCTTAGTGTATATAGTGTGTACAGTCTGAATTGTTAAGGATTGGATTTCATTTGCGTTATGATTTAACTGAATTTCACTTTTAGTTTAAACTTTAATGAATGTGTGTATTTTTCTCCTAGTGCAAAATGGTTATATTTTTTTCCCTGGCATTATCGTATTAGTAGGTTTCATATGGTAGATTGACAGAAATACATAAATATATTTCTACAACATGGGATCTTTGTATATTATCTGTTTTATAAGATGTAAATAGGAGTCTACTAATATATTACTACGATATTTCACAAAAGTAAATAAAATCATTTTATCTAGATAAATATTACGGAAATTTGGGATTACCACTGGCACACCAAATACTGGGATAGTATCTCAAATAAAGGCTCTGGGTGCTTCTTCTATTCCATTAGCAAGGGCATCAATCTTGGGAAGCTTTGGAGGCCGGGCCCCCCGAAGTTGAAATTGGCTCCCCTAATTGGGGGGGGGAGAGGAATGCTAAGTTGAAGTAGGTTCTCCAGTTTCTACAGTTCTACTAAAACGTATCTGCCATAGGGCTCCCCCAAAGTTACACAGAAATCGGCACTCGCCCATAAGCTAAAGGTTTTAGATCTATTTTTTCTTTAGAAAAGAACAAATCTACGCATAGATCCCATTACTACTCAGAAACATAAATAAATAAAATTAATTACACAAGCAAAAAACAACACTTACTAGGATCAATATGAAGACCAGTCAACAATTCTGTAACTGGTATGGGGATATATGCTTCAGAATCAGGAAAGTGACTAGGAATGTGTATTTTCCTTAGAAATATTAGTAGAATTTGCGGTGGAAGGCAGAGATAGTAATCAAGTTTTTAAAATTCGATTTATTGTACACAATGTCTCTGCTAACCTACATATCATTGCTCCCAGACAAAATGATACACAGCAATATACCATAGTTAAAACAATAAAAGAATACTTTTTGTGCTGTTAATTTTAGTACATAAAGATACTGCAAGTATTATGCAACCATAGTGCCTACATACGCCATGTTACTTTTCTTTCTTTTTTTTTTAAGCAAGGAGAAAAATTACGTAAAACACAACACTCAGGGTTTCCATATGTCCCGCATTTTAAGGGACAGCCCCTTATTTTATGATTTTGTCCCACATCCCAGGGAGCTTCGATACGGAGCAGCAAAAGTCCCGTAATTTGCCCAAATGACAAATTTACCTCAGACAACGACTTTAAATTAAAGCCCGCAATTTTTAATGAGTCGTCATGAGCCTGGCCAGTAAATGGCAAATGCTATTTCAGAAAAGCTCAAAGTTGCCAAATTTATTTAAAGTCGTCCCCTTTTGCCTAAGGATCCCACGGTCAAATTCATTTGTGAAAAGAGTTTTCTCACATATGAATTTGAAATGGACTGACACAGAAATATGTGTTTCTGCCCAGTTGATGACAGCTGAGTTTTTCGACAGCCTAAAGAAAAATCCAAACTTCAAAAATTTTATCAGTACAGTTAAGTCAAGCGTGAAGTAGGATTTTTGAAATAGTTTAGATTACGTAAATTCAATGTTTTAAAAGTAAGATTTACATATTTTTTCTGAGATCTATATTAGCTCTTTGTGTTAGTTCATACTTTTGTATTCCTTTCAGTTTAAAATGATTACTTTTTTATTTGATGCCTGGCTCATTTTCTACCACTAGATTATGTTTATTAAAACCCTTCCCGTTAATACTCATTGAAACTAGTCAACCCATCCCTTATTTAGACTATTTTTATTTGGCAATCCTGACCACACTACACTTGTCTAAATCCACTCAGACTTACGTGACAGACAACCTGTCCTTCTGTTTAGTGCACGTTAGTAGCGCCACAACGGCCGAAAGGCCAACTATCCCCTGTACGCTAAATCTCATGTTACGAGAGAGATATGGTAAGGCGCTAAGAGATCGTAGCCGGCGATGCCTTAGATAATATTATCGCCGAGGGCCACCATTAATCATATGCGGACAAACATGGCCTTAGGTGCTAAAATCACAGAAATCTAGTTCCTAATTCCTGTAGAAGTAATTAATACATTTTATTAAATTTGCAATAAAAATCTGAAATAGGTAAAGTAAGTAGACAAAGCTTCCTTGTTTATTTCTTTTATAGAATTCTATTTACAACACAAACTACAACAGGTTTTGCAAGTAGCATTTGCCTTAATGTTAGAAGAAATTGAACAATAATGCATATAACCTGCTACTAAACGATTCCTATTTTTCTTATACAGTACATAAATTAATAATTAAAAAAGAAACTAGGCTATTCTAACAGAATAAAAACGAACAACTGAATCAGTCTGGAATCGAATTACGTACTTTTCCACTCCATAAACGTTAGTTGCCTTAAATTTTCTCGAAACTTATGCATGGGAATTCACTTTCAATAATGTCATTTAATTAATTCGATGTGATCTATCGATTGATATACATATATCTTATCTTTGAACAATATCATAGACAAAATTTAAAGTTTAAAAGTTGATAATTATTTGAGAATATATCTCATTAACCATGTGTAACCATCTCATTAACCATTTTGCTAAAGTCATAATGAGATTCTTGTTTAGTGTATATTTCAAAATCAGTTTCACCTTAATAAATTGCATAATTATTACACAATATATATATATTGATTTACAAAAGAGAAACTTGTCTTTATCAATTTTCTCAGAAACTACGCAGGTGGAGTTAGACTGACCCAAATTATTTTGTTCAGATCAGTGAAATCAATCGATTGTTTTACGTTTCATCTTTGAACTTTTCGGTGTTAAACTGTAACAATATTGTTGAATATTCAGTCTTTACTGTGTGATGGTTTCACGATAATGGGATTTTCCTGTTCTTTTAAACGTATGCAATAGTTAGCAGTCTTAAGCTTCATTTTGTCATTTTCCAGAAAATTCATTCGATTCTTAAATACCCACTATATCATTAATAGAATCTACTGAAATTAAGAATCATATTTCTACAGTATAATTTTAAAAAATTAAAATAAAATATTGAAGGAAAAACATGCTAATTAGCATCTAATTTCTTACTTTACACAAAACAATAGTAATTTTTGTGATCAGTTATGAAAAGAAAGAAAAAATTTAAATTTCATTTAAAACGGCCATTACAGAAAATCTTTCCCGAGATGCTAACTCATAGATGATGTGTTATTATTTCTTGTTAATGTGATTTAAAGGTTATATTTTACATGTTACATGTTTATTTGTTTTCAACTATGTTATTCTACAAGTGGTTCTAATATATTGCTTTCAGTACTCTATTTATGTATTTATGTTGTCATATTTTTAACATGTATGTACGTTACATTTTAAACTATGTACTTTTGAACTAACCAAAATATTGTATACTGCAATTCTAACTACCTACATTATGAAATTTTTGTAACTGTACATTTTCAACGAACTTAAAACTTTCGTCACTGAATTCTCTACGTCTATATGTCTGTCTGTCTGTCTGTTATTTGCGATTTTTTTCAACTTTGAAACCTGCATTCGATAGAGCATCAAAAACTGTCTGAGAAAGTGATTAAATTTTTTTGCGTCACACTTACCATTTCCGAGATAAAGACCAAAAAATGGCCAATTTCCAGAGATTTAAGGAGCCATATCTCGGAAACCGTAAGTTATGGAGAGATCATATTGGTGTTGATCAATGCCTAAGAGGATGGTAAACATTTTGGTAACAAATAAAAACCGGAGCTACTGTCCAACTGGCCACAGGTTTGGCCAGTGGATATCAATTAATATCGGTACCAAAATGTTTACCATCCTCTTAGGTATTGATTAACACCAATATCACCTCTCTCTATGACTTACCGTTCCCGTGATATTGACCAAAAATGGCCAATTTGCAGATATTTAAGACGCCAAATCTCGGAAACCGTAAGTCACAGAGAGATCATATTAGTGTTGATCAATACCTAAGAGGATGCCGAACATTTTGGTACCGAATAGTAACCGGTGGCCACTGATCCCACTGGCTACTGACCAACTGGCCACCATTTCCCAGATATTGGCCAAAAAAGTTCGATTTTCTTGAGATTTAAGGAGCCATATGTCAGGAACTGTAAGTCATAGAGAGATGATGTTTTGCGAATTTTTGCGAGAAACAGAACAAGGTGCGGATAAAAAGATTTACTTTTACAACTAGGAACGATCACAGTTATCCTTCCCGCTCCATCTCTCCATTTTTTAAAGTTCGTTCGTTCATGGTTTCGGGGCATTCTCAATTGGTTATCCGTGGTTTCTAATTTTGGAAAAGTATAGACGAACAATACTGAAAATTCACTTAATATAACCAAATATTGCAAGGTATTAAAGTAGTAATGTCCGTAAGTATTAGAAGCATGTACAACACTGTTAGGAGATTATCTGAACTAATATTCAACAGATTATATAAATAAATAAATATTAGCTATAGCTATAAACAATTTGTTCTAGCAGAACATCAATCATTATTGCCAGCAAACGACATACATTTTAAGTGCCATATAAATTCGTTTTAGTCGATTTCCCCGGAAACTACGCATCAGAATTTAGTTTTAGGCACGTCATTTTGTAAAACGTGATTAGATCTATCGCTATTCCATTGTTCTTTGCTCTGTATCCATTTTGTGAAGATCATTTTTCGTAGCCCTTTTGCAGTGTCAACGGTTCTGTTCCGTGCAATAATATGCTGCAATGAGTATCCTTTACGTAGTTCTGTTCAGCATTCCATAATACATTTTCTTCACCTTAGGGGCTTTCTTAACTATGTTTTATTTTTCATTCAAATTTGATACTTAAACTAAAAATACTACTACTTATGATACCTAAAACTAGTTTTAGTGTTTCATCCAAATTCTGAAGTAGAGTCAACTCCTCTTCTAACTACTTTCCCGTTTTTGGTAATTTATTTTAATTCCTTTCTTTTTTTACATTTTTTCCCAAGTTTTCTAGCATCTATTTCTAGACTATTTCCTTATTTATTGGAACTGAACAAGAAAAGTAATGTGAAAATAAACAAGAAGTCGAAAATACATTGATACACATTTAAAAAAAAAAAAAAGAGAGAAAGAATAGAATTATTCTTATTAAGAAAAAATTGAAGAAGTGACGATCTGGATAGGACTACATCTTCTGACAGAAGAAGTGAAAAGACCAAGAGCTATATTATAAACAAAGGATGATGCCCACAGGAAGATAGAAAGAAATCTTAAGAAAAAGAAGGCAAGCTTCTGTGGGATCTTGGCTATCTTGTAACAATAAATAATTGCGTTAATTTTGTTTTGAAAAGGTTTCTTATTAACGTCGTAGAAGATACTAAAAACAAAAATGATAAGAATGTTTTAGAAACTTCGTATGGAATTATTGGGTCACGAATTTCTCGGTTACTTTGACTTTTGTTTCTATTCTCATCCTAGGCCAGGTCTTTTATTTCCCTGTATCTTGTATTATTTGATTTATTTTATCTTAACCCTTTTACGGGTATATTTCCTTCTGTCATTGCTTCCATAGACAATAGTGTTATTCTTCCCAGTCTCTTAATGTGTCAAATCTTTCTACTCTTCTTTTCGAAACCGTCTTGAATATGTTCCGTTTTTCATCTACCATTTCCCTTATTTTCATTCCATATCTTATACACCTATCTAATTTTTAACTTCTACAGCACCACATTTCGGGTGCTTTCATTCTCCGTTTTTCTTCTTCCTCTAGTCCTTTTAGGATTTCCACTTTTTGAGGTAAATTTTAGACTTTCAGTCAAACAGCTACTGCTTCCTTACTATTTATTCTAGAACTGTGACTATTTATTGTAGAATCATGGTTCATACCTCGTTCTTTTGAGAATTGAGCATCTCTTCCAACGGAATCACTTGTCTGTCCATATTATACACCAGAAATGGAAAACTCGGGGAAACCGGGAGTTTTTTTCGATTGTTTTCGAAATTTTGCACCCCTTTACCCCGGGCCTGGGTTCACGTAGGTATCTAAAAAAAATGAGAAATACTCAAAGATGCACAGAATCCGTATGCGAATTTTCAATCTGATACCTTGAAAACTAACGACGTGAATTTTTTTTTAAATTTGACTTAAGAAAAAAACAATTGCACGCCCCTCCACCTCCCCAAGTTGACCATTCGATCCAAAACGCATCTGGAGTGTTCTTCGTACCATGCTTGACTTGATCAATAAAAAAACGGCTATGTTATAGGACCTAAATAAACGGTCAAAAAGAACACTACGCTATGGTAATGAAAGTTACCGTAGATCATTAAAGTGCTAGAGTCTATGCCTCACATCCATACAACACTACAGAGGTTGTTCAGCATACGTTTGGCCGATTTCGTTCCTTTCTCCTCCCGGGTAGAATAGACTCACCCGACCTGGCTCGTGGCGTCCTGCAGTGTTGTGCAGTGGCTTCCTGGGAACGAAGTTGTTTTTCCGCGCGGACGACAATAACGCACAAAACAGGACCATTGTTGTGAGTGTTGCGTTAAATTTGTTTCCAATTGTGTGGGTTTCCGCTCTTTGACCAAAATGCCGCCCAAACTAAGCCGGCTTTGGGAAGGCTAGGTTGCGGCTCTTTATCACGCACACTTTAGTGTTTCTGTCATTAGAAAATAGTGCAAGAAGAATGATTGCGACATCAGTTTAAGTGGAATAAAAAATGTTATTAAAAAGTACAAGGGCAACGAAGCTCCACCATTTGGATCACGAACGAAGTTGCCTAGGAAGCGGGAATGCACCAAGGCCACCTCCACCATGCAGAAGAAACTTCGCAAAATGGCAATGCAAGAAAATTCGCCAACACAAAGGTGTATGGCTAATCGTCTTGACGTGTCTTTGGGGACTGTGAGCCGGACGTTACACCATCAACTCAAGCTGGAAAAAGTCCTGGAAGCTCGCGGCCATCTTCTCACGGATGCCCACCAAAAGGAACGAAAGTGTAACGACCGGAAGCTGTACGGACGGCATCTGGCAAAACAAAGATGGATGTACATCGTAACGCTCGATGAAGCATGGATTTACCTTTCCGACTACGGCAAACCGAGAGCTATCATGTACCGAGAGAAAGGCGCCAAGAACTTCAGAAGGTGGGTCCGTATCTGTATAGAATCCTTCCCAAAAGGGTTCATGGTCGTTACTGGCTACTGTTACCGAGGTAAACTGAAGATTCGTAGAGTGGCGAAGAACTGCAGAATAAATTCATAATATTTTCAGGATCAGATCATGCGGCCGATCTACGAGCATGAGATTCCAACAAGGTACGGAAATGACGCCAATCTGGTGCGCATTCACATGGACAATGCCTCATCACATACCTCACGATCGTCCCTCGCATTCTGCAGGGAGATGGATTAGGCAAGTGGTATACAGGTGATACCTTTCAATGAAGTACCTGTTAAATCTCCAGATGCAAGTCCTATGGACTATTGTGGATTTGGAATGCTGAAACGGGCTTTGGGTAAACGGCGTGTGACAACTGTGGAAGGATTTTGGAAAGCTGTGCAAAGGGAATGGGACAAGATTCCCCTCCCAGTTCTTCAGAGAAACCTATTACAGCGGAAATCACGCTGTTGGGCTATTGTTAGGAACCAAGGGAAACACATCGAGTACTTATGGACCTGGCGCCATGGATTCTTCTAAATTTTTAGGGAAGTCAAATTTGGCCAAATGTAGACTGAACGACCTCGAGTTTGACACACACTGAAAACATTCATTCCTTAACCAACATCCACAATATAGAAACGAACTGGTATTCAAACGAAAATCAATATATTCTTGCCATAATTAACTGATGAGTGTCCCTTGGAATAATTCAGATTGGATGATCACACTTCTAGAAACAAAAATTAAAGATACGATTCGACATGGAAAACCGAGATATGAGTGTTTAGATGACATCAAGAAAGAAAGAAAACCTGACCATTAACAGATCAAACATTAAGAATGCTTCCGTGTTGTCTAGAAACAATAAGTTGAGAACAGAGAAAAGAATTCTCCTAGAGTACCAATAATTCCGGTAGAATGTCCGTGAAAACAAATAAATAAAAAATAAATAAATCAGATATGCGTATTTTTTCTGTTAAAAAACATTACTAAGCTTATCTCACGAGTAATAATTACACTGGTATACAAATTTTGATCAAGGTCGTGCTTATGTTGATTTCTCGTCGGTTTCTTAATGATTTGCACCCGCTGAAAACGAGTATGACAGTTATTTTCCCGTAATGTCAAAATTTGTGATGATATAAACATATCAAATTTTATTGAAACAATAACATATAATACTATTGTATCTTATGAGAACATTAAGCTACAAGCATAATACAAACATTGTAGTCACACTTCTGTTGATTTTTCATTTGTTTCTTAATGATTTGCACCCGCTGGACACGAGTATGGCAGTTATTTTCCCGTAATGTCAAAATTTGTGATAATATAAGCATATCAGATTTTATTGAAACAGTAACATATTATACAATTGATATGCTTATAGGAACATTGAACTACAAACATAACACACACATTTTGGACATCAACTTTCTGGGTAACAAAAATCTACAAAACAATACACAAATACCAAAATATATGAATATTACATTTCTTATATACAAAAGTACTTGAGATTGGAGGAAAGTGTTCATTAAGTGCTGGAATTCCGTAATCAAAAGTGAAGGTTAGTGGTTCTTTTTCTTTTATGGGAAACGTTCACTTCGTCACGGACTAACCCCCAAATATAATCACCCATCATTGCACAATCCCACCTTCCTTGGTATCTGCTTTCCATTACCCGAATGTCCTTATGGAAACGTTCCCCGTGCTCTTCGCTAACATCCCCTAAATTCTCCCTAAAGAAATCCAAGTGTGAATGAAGCATATGTAATTTTAAAGACATTCTACATCCCAATGCTCGATATTGATCAATGAATGTCTTAACTTGGTGATCAAACGCTTCACTTCGGTTATGCACAAGAAATCCCGTCACCAACTTATGAAAAGCCTCCCAAGCGTTTCTTTCCAACTCCGACACTTTTTGTTTAAGTATAGCACTATTAAGCATGACACGAATCTGAGGTCCTGTGAAAGTGCCAGCCAGAACTTTTGCCTCTGATAAAGCTGGAAACATTTGTTTGATACACTGTAGGGCAGGTGAATTGCGATCCAGAGCTTTCACAAATTGTTTTGCCAATCCCAGCTTAATATGTAATGTTGGCATGATAATCTTCTCCCTGGGCACTAATGCTTCATTTATCACATTATGTGTTCCTGGAATAAGCTCCGTTCTTTCAGACTACACGGTTTGATCATAATGCTGGTTAGTTGCCCGACTATCCGATAGACACAGAAAGCAGGAATATTTGGTATAACCACTTTGCAACCCAAGAAGAAAACCAATAATTTTGAAATCCCCACACATGTCCCATTGGTGTTCCTCATATTTAATTTTCTCCAACATCAGTTTCACACTTGAATAACTTTCCTTCATGTGGATGGAATATGCAACAGGGATTGAAGGATACTGGTTTCCGTTGTGCAAAATAACAGCCTTCAGACTAGTACTCGAACTGTCTACAAACAATCGCCATTCTTTTGGTTCATATTGAAAGCCAATTGCCCTAAAAAAGACCACTGATATCTGTACAGTAGCACAATGAATCCTCAACAGCAAAATAAACAGAAAATCGTCGGTGTCTGCTTCTGTACTTAGATATTTTGCAGGAAGGAAGTAGAAAGTTCCACTGTTTGAGTCGTGATGCAAGCAATTCGGACTTATTTTCCGGTAATTGTAGATCTCTAATCAGATCTAGTTCTTTTTGGTTCAGTAAATGAGGTTTCTCACTATCTTCCAAAACGAACGAACTATCTGAACTGTCGGAATGAGCTGCTTCTTCACTGAAAACCGTTTGGGGCGGAGGTGAGGGAATAGGGAGTTCTTCACTATGCGGAACAGGTGCTCGGGAGGATGGTATGTTTGGGTATTGTAGCTGACGTCTGTTCTTGAGTTTCTTGTAGTGCGTCAAGTCGATTATGCAAAAATAACAATCATCATGATGGTTGGTAGATTATCTCCACACTCGCGAAATGGCAAACGGCATGCTTTTCCTATTCTCACGCAACCAATGTTCCTACGTCGACCTGCAATTACCACAATACACATGTGGGGCCCATGGCTTGTCAAGATCCCCAACCGCCATTCCGAAGTAAGCTTTATAGGCTGCACAAAATTTTGTTCCAGGCACAATCCTATGTTTCACCTGCTTCGGACCAATATAGTATCCACACACTGCTTGGACTCTATTTAATCAGTTTAAAATTCTGCTATGAATCTTTAGAATCTATATTCTCTGTTTGCTACTCCGAACAATTATATTTAACAACAAATGCGCTACCACCTAGCGAGTATCGAAATAATTGCACGCAATTTGCTCTGCATAAACCAGTATAGGTAGAAAAATAAAACATGCTTATATCACTGAAAATATTGACACTACATAAAAATAAGTGCCGGATTCGTGTTCACGGGGTCAAAATACATAGAAATGCATCAAGAAATAATAATAAGCAAAATTTTGTATACCAGTGTTATATATTCGTATATACATCGAGTGTGTACTGTTTTCAAATGTTCTAGAACTTTCTAGAGGTTGTTGCAGTTTATTTTAATTTTACATATTCTAGTTAAGCAACTAAGGTAACTGCAGATATATATATATATATATATATATATATATATATATATATATATATATATATATATATATATATATATGTGTGTGTGTGTGTGTGTGTGTGTGTGTGTGTGTGTGTGTGTGTGTGTGTGTGTACGCGAGTGCCAAGTGTTCATTGCTGGGACGTTTCCGACGAAATCCCCTAGAATGCGCCTCCAATATGTGCAACGGTCTTCAACAAGTCCGACTTGACGAATACTCCAGGAGACAGTGCTGATGTGAGACTGAGTGTTGTTTGCCTCGGGAAGGCTCCGTGGAACGACGTTATTATTTCAATAGGGGTAAGAATCAGTTATTAGTAGCGTGCTAACTCAGAACATTGCCGATTGTTTATAGTAATGTACGCATTATTTCGTGTCCGTCTAGGAACACTTTGTTTTGTAAGTGTTGTTTCAGTATTTGTGATTCCATGGCTACTAAATCAATACCAAGCATTGTGCAGCGAAATGAGCTAGGGCCTGTGCAGGATTGACTGCAGAAGACAAAGATGTTTTCATTTATCCCACGTGTTCCACGTAATATCAATGTAGTTTTATTTAAAGTCACAGTAGAGTAACACTGTTTGTTTATCTTCTTATGGACTAAAACTTTTCAGTTTAGAATTTCATTTCAACTTTGGAGATTATCGTTTGTACATTTTATCTTCATCTTGCACTTTAGGTATTCTATTTTTTGCTTCAGCCATGTTGTGTAGTAATATTTGAGTTCGTATATTACAGACCATATAAGAAGTTGAAAGATTTATTACAGGTTTCTAGTAGTATCCTAGACTTGGCGTAATTACGTGCATGTGTTGGTTAATACGCCACTTTGTAATACTTTTTTCTTTTACCTTGGGTGAAAATAAAAGTGAGTCGTATCATTGCTACACTTTTTCTACACGCAGAAAAGACTACTCTGCAACGCACATGTCTTGTTCTTTGTGTTTCACGAAAATTAAGCCCATATAAAATTCAACACCCTTAATGTAGCGTATTTACCTGCACCTACCTTATAGCTTTGTGACTTGTAATACTTTTCCAATTGTAATGCTGCAACTTACCTATTGAGTTCAAAATACATTCTTTAGAGTTCATGAAGCCAAATCGAAATCCGCTTATGTTAGGACGCTTGTGATAGCCTCTATAATGTAACACCACTGCATCTTCAAATCTACCCAATCGATGTAGTATTTCAGCTTTCTGTAATAAAACTTCAGCGTTATCGGGTTCTTCACTCAGTATCTCTTCGACCTGATTCATAGCCTGAGGAAGGTCGCCTATAAGCATTAGGCAGTTGGCATGATATAATTTGCAATCTAAACGGTCAGGATTTTGAGTTAAAGCTTTCTTAAAATAAGCCAGAGCTAAGCGATATTTCTTCTTGCGAAAATGGCTCTTCCCTTCGTCGAAATAATCCATGAACGTTCCTTTGGGCTCCAAAGGTTTACGAACTTTTTTCTGTTTACGTTCATATTGGTTTCTGTAATAACAAATTTCTTTCTCCTCTTCTGGGGACAACTTCATGGCAATTTCGAAAAAAAAATGTTTACAGTAAATAATATTCTAAATAAAAATTCATTTCATTTCAAGAAGAAATAAGACTTAGAAAACAAAGGCCAACTCGTTACAGCTTTGTTTACTTTTGGTTGTTTACGTAATACAAGGATTTCTATGGTTAATTTTCAATTCAGTTGTAGAAGTCATTGTTTGAATTATTAGTTCCATACCACAAAGTACTGTTTTAAAATCTTAAGTTGAAGGATATGGCGTAATTTCAATCAGAAAAACAGTATGTCTTTAATAATAATAATAATAATAATAATAATAATAATAATAATAATAATAATAATAATAATAATAATAATAATAATAATAATAATAATAATAATAATAATAATAATGTGTATGACTGTGTGTGTGTGTGTGAATGTGTTTCATCAGATTTTCTCATAGAATGAAGTCACCTAGAGCCATCAAATTTTGCATATATATATATATATATATATATATATATATATATATATAAACCTTCGCAAGATCTAAGCGCGTACGAAGTCTTTTTTTTATTTTCGGATTGGGGGAATTTTCAGAGTTAAAAACGTATGCAGGTTTATAGAGGTTTCTAAGAGCTGATTGCCTGTATGAAATCCTCAATACATGGTGGATATGCGGGTTTACATAAGAGCAGAGGATAAACTCCCGGATAATGGACTTCCTCTCTTTTATTCAAAGTTATGAATTAAAGCGTGCCAACGACGAGTACTTACAGCTGATATGTAATATACGTATAAAAATGAAACTGATCTTGTCTGTGAACGAATCACTGGAAAAAGGCTGAACCGATTAAAATCATTTTTTTGGATATAGTTTTCAACTATCTCGAGCTGGGTTTGTATCATGTAATTTTGATCAAAATGCATATCTTAAGGGGAAAGCGGGATTCATGCTTGATGAGAAAAAAATGTATCTCACGAGCATGTCCAGTTACAAAGATGAACTTGGTATATAAACTTCTCATTTAAAGAAAGATGGATACGTGTCCAACATTTCCGAAAATTCTCATTTTAAGATGGCAATGAGGTATTTTAAATGTATTATTTTCGTCACACTGAGAAATACATTGTCTGTTGTTTGCAATGTTTTTTTTTTCAAATCACGAAAAAAACGATTGAAAAGTTTTTAGATGAATATTGAAACACATTACCTACTTCAATCTGGGTTTTTATCATGTTACTGAATTCGAGACACAGGGATTTTCTAAGGGGATAGAGAATTCAAAATTGACATCACAATTTGATTATTCTATTCTTTTATCATTACCCTTTCATCGAAGTGCGCATATCCAAAGGTGGGAAAAAGGGTTCAAATCCATTCCAGAAACCTATTCTTCCGGTGGGAAAAACGTGTATTGTAGCTAGTGTTTACATATTTTAAAATAAAATTCTACTGTATAGTATTTTTAATATTTAACAAGGAAACAAAATGTCCAAAAATGAGATATACCAACAGATAGATCTCACTAAGCTGAACAAAATATAAGTTCTTATGCGTAGTTTTTGAGAAAATTGGGAAGATTTTTTTTTGTAAAATTTAAAATTGACACTGTACGATAAGCAACTCTTCTATTAAAGTAAAAAAAAGCTCATACTGAGGTATATCTTGATGAAACTCTTCATTACGACACTATCAACATGACAGTACACAAATACGGTAAAGGAGATATAGCTTAAAATAATAATGACCTCTAAAATTTTAATTTTTGTTAAATTGTAATACTGACAATAAATGAGACATTTTTCAATCTATAGATCCTAATGAGTATAACAAAATTATATGCTTTAGGGTAAATTTTGACCATAATATATTAGGGTAGACCTTATTTTTCGACTTTCGATTTTGTTTTCAGTCTCGCAATGTAAAATGGTTCCATATGAGATCAAAGTACAACCCACACACAAAAAAAAACTCAATTGAATAATATTAAATGATGCCCAAGCAACCTCAAGTTTTTAATACATTTGTAATATACAATATGAGGTAAAGGTACCTGTATCTTGACCTGTTTTGAAATAGCTAGAGAGAGTGACATCATATCTTGGACAGGGGAAATGCAGGTAGAACTGCATCTATTACTGTATAGTATCATAATGGCGGGCCATCTTGAAGTCTGTCCTATTGGGTTCAGATCTAAACTTTTGATTGGAAGGAGACATCTGACAGTTTTTGAGTAGCTTTTCCCCAGAAACACACATCTGATATTATTTCCAACGTATCCTTACCCTCGTACTCTATTCTGTAAATGAGTTAAAAACTTGAAGTCGCTTGGAGCTATAATTTAATATTATTCTATTGAGCTAATTTTTCTCATGCGTTACTTTGGTCTGATATGGAATTATTTCAGAGGATGAGGCTAAAAAAAGAAACAGCTAGAAAATAGAAAAACAAGGACCACCTATCAGTGACAAATACTTCCAACCGTAATACACTAAAACCTGTCAACTTTGCCACCTCTGTAACTTGGCCACCTGTTCATCTTGGCCTGGCTTGTCTTGAATCTGCATCTTTCCATAAGACAATCATTACTTATTACTCTGTAAGTTGGGCCACCTGTCAATCTTGAAGTTGGCCGCATTAAAGCAATGTTTACCCTATGATGATAATGTTAAATTTACCTGCGTATCTTGGTCATGCAAAATACTGTTATGTTATTTGCTTTTAACTCTTTAGTATTCCCATATGAGAGGTAGATGTTCTGTATTTGTGACTGGAAATAAAAAGAAGCATGAATTCCCACAATTTGTTCTTGAAGGTTAATGACCAGAACACTACCCTGATGTACAGAAATTCAGGAAATGGTTTAACCTGCCTATTTTGGTAAAACCATTAGCTATATCGGCTCTTTTGATCAGTGGAAAGCTTTAGTAATTCCGGAAAATTTTCAAGGTTAAAGCTAACCATCTCAATTGTCAACTATTGGCACCTGACAGCTTGTCGAAAGGTAGCGGAGGTTTTGAGATATTAATTCCCTTAAGATTTTCTCAAAACAGCTTTTGCTCCATGGAAAACACTTGTAGTTCATTAACAAGAGGTAGACGATATTTTTGCTTTTCTTGTTTCCAATCTGAATAACTCAGTGTACTACAATATTAATTTCAATGAACTGCATGCATATGCTTCTATGTATGGTTGTTTGTGTTATTATGTTTTCAATCCGAATAATTAAGTGTACCAGATTAGTTTTCAGATGTGCATATATTAAACATACTGCAGTAATTTTTCTAGTACTGTATATTCTTACTATTACTCTACATACATTATTTAAAGCCATCGTGCCATTGCTTATTAAAATTTTCAATCAAGTAATACTAGAAATTCTATTCTACGAGGGCCACTATTTATATTTTGAGCCTAACAATGGAAAAACAGTAATTTGTCATTGAAAACTCAGTTATCGTTTTTTTGAAATATTCTCCTTTAAGATCAATACACTTTTGCATCCGTTCGATCCATTTGTCAAAGCACTTTTCCCAATCCTTCTTGAGACACCTCCATAATATGAATTTTGAACGCATCAACAGCTTCTTCCGCCGACGAAAATCGTTGTCCACGCAATTTATTCTTGACATTCGGGAACAAGAAGAAGTCATTGGGTGCAATATCAGAACTGTACGGCGGATGACTTATTAATTCGATTTTTTGAGTGTTCAAATAGTCGGTTGTTAGACGAGGTGTGTGAGAGATAGCATTGTCTTGATGAAGAATGATCCAACGGCGCTTGTTTGTTTTCCATATTTGACCGAAGACCTCGATTGTTGTGCAAATTGCTGTGTACCATTTAGAGTTGACTGTTCTACGTTCCTCTAAAGGCAGTTGCCACATGACCAGTTTTCCCGAAAAAGCAAGTGACCATTTGTTTCGATGTGCTTCGAGCGTGAATAACTTGTGTTGGATTTGATTCATCTTGAAACACCCATACAGTCGACTGCTGTTTACGTTCCAGCTTATATGCATATATCCATTATTCGTCACCTGTTAAATCTTCTATACGTTACAATCTGTTATACGTCTTTTGAAGCACCATCATTGTATTTATTGAGCATTTGTGTGCGCCAATCGACGTGAGTTCTTTTTGAGTTTTTGTCAAATTATGTGGGATCCACCGAGAACAAACCTTCTCACAGCTAAATGATCATATAATATTTATATATGCTGGTGGAACCAATGCCTAGGGTTGCCTAGATCTCCAGTATGTCACATGACGATCTTGCAGTGTTACGTTCTAACAGATTTTGGACGACTTTCGCGAATTTCGTCAGTGAGCGAATAGCGGCCACAAGTAAAATCGTTATACCAGCGTTTCATAGTGGCAAAGGATGGAGATTCATCGCCAAATGTGGAAGTAAGTTGATCGATACACTCTTGTCTTGATAATCCACGTCGAAAATCTGTAATAAATCATCTCACGAAAGTTTTCAAGAGTTAATTCCATTTTTCTGTTGTCACGCAATCTTCAAGTCAACGTAAACAACACAAAAAAGCTATTAACAAAACATTTGAAGTACGTTATGATCAACGATGTGAAACGTTTCTATGCAAACAAAAAATAGCGCGTAACTACAATTAGTGTTGCCAATTCTCAAAATATAAATACTGGACCTCGTAAATATACATCAATCATATATATTAATGAAACGATGAAGCAATCAATTTATTTTACACACCACAATCCTCTGTAGGTGCGAATTAAACAACTTACAAAGAGTAAAAAAGTGGCTTGAATGGTCCGGGACTCGAAGTCTACATCGCCGGCATACCGTGCCGATGCGTTAACCACTACGCCACCCAGTCAACTTCTCAGAACAGCCAAACACTCTCTCAAGCCAGAACACCTCTCTCTACACCAATCATGCTTATCTTCAGTAAGTTGGCCACCTGTCTAAGTTGGCTACTTTTCAATGGAATGGATGTTGACCGATATATACAGGTTTCACTGTACTTCTACTTTTAAAGCTTACTGTGTGATCTCCACAAATAGCATTATAAGTTACTTTGTGAAGTTGCTTCTTCACCTTTAACTTTTAAATTTCTGCTCAAAACCCAAGTATCCCTACTCTTTTGTTATGAGTTGTTTTGAAGAAAAAAATGTTTCAATAAACGTAAAGTAAAGAGATATTTAGAAAATAAATTTGAGGGACCACTGCTTCTTCCCCCCTTCCCCCACACACTTTCAATTTTCTATTCAAAACCCAAATCAATCTTTTTGTATTTCTTACTGATTGTTCTGAAAAACAAATCGTTTGTTTCGAAAAAGACATAAAAATATAATTATAAAATAACGTTGAGGGCCAACTTCACACTTGCTTCCTACTTTCAATTTTCGATTCAAAACTCAAGTTAATCATTTGTTTTTTCTTTGTTATTGATTGTTTTGAAGAAAAAAATAGTTTTTTTTTCGAAAATTGTAAAAGAGATATTTAGAAAATTAAGTTGGGTTGTATCTAACTTCACACTGGTCCCTTCACTCTCAAATTTCAATTCAAATCCAAAGCTAATTCCTTGTTTTGCGTTTATTATTGATTCTCTTAATAAAATTATCGTTTGTTTGGAAATATGTAGAGAGATAGAAAATAATGTTGAGGGATCCAACTTCATACTGCCATCCTACGTTGATTTTTTTATATCATAAACCCAAATCAGTTGTTTGTTATTAATTGATTTGGAGAAAAAATAGATTGTTTCGAAAAACGTAAAAATATCTTTACAAAACAAGCTGGATGGCCAACTTCACGCTGGCCCCCAACTTTCGAATTTCGATTGAAAATCCAACCCAATCAATTGTTTTAAAGACATATCGTTGATTTCGAAAAATATAAAAATATATTTAGAAAATAAAATTGGTGGCCAACTTCATACTGGTCCTCTGTTTGCATATTTTGATTCAAAACTCAAACCAATCACTTGATAATGGTTGTTTTGGAGAAAAATAGTTTGCTCCGATAAACATATAAAGATATTCACAAAATAAAGTTAATGGCTAAATTCACACTGGCCTTACCACTTGCAAATTTCGATTGAAAACTCAAGATGATCGTTTATTATATTTATTTTTATTTACCGTATTTCCTTAATGATTGTTTGAAAAAAACAGTTTCTTTCGAAAAACGGAGTTGGAGGTCAAATTTATGATGGTCCCCACTTTAAAATTTCAAATGAAAACGTAAGCCGAAGTTTTGAATCAAAATTTGGAAAGATTCACAGCATGAAGTTGGCCAGCAACTGTTTTGTAAATATCTTTTTACGTTTTTCGAAATGCAAAACAATTAATTACAAGCGAAATCCAAAGAATTCGTTTGGGTTTTTATCTAAATTTGAAAATGGATTGATCAGTCTGGAGTTGGCCACAACTCAACTTAATTTTCTAAATATTTATTTACACTTTTCGAAAAAAAAAGGTTTCTTCTTCAAAAATCAGTAACAAACTAAAATAAACGATTCATTTGCGTTTTCAATCGAAATTTGAAAGTGGTTATAAGCTTAAGTTGTCTCAAACGTATTTTGTAAATATTCTTCCATATGTTCTTGAATCAAACAATCTTTTATTCAAAACAATGAATATCAAGTAGTTGACTTGGGTTTTGAATCGAAATTTGAAAGTGGAGGCTGACGTGAAGTTAGTCACAAACTTTATTTTGCAAATACCGTAAGACACGGTTACTGTGTACCAGATTTAAGGAATTTTAAAGAAAATCGCATGTAACTTACAAACGTAATGATTTACAACACTGTAGTTTAAACATATAATAGCTAGATATATATAAGAACATTCGTGCAAGTGCATTAGTAAACATTCAGTATGACCATAGTTATTGAAATATAAACTTTCGTGCAAAGTTACCTCATAGGTGGGGATATTTTGCACAACATGCAAAAAAGTATGCTCAACACACGAACATAATGTTTCTGTGCAATATTTTCCCTTCAGTATTTATACATTTCACTTCCTACACAAAACTGCAGTCTACAAATATTTATTTATTTAGTCTTATTTTATATGGCGAAGTTAAGGCTAATCATGCCTTGTCTCCCACTTGACAATGTAATGATTATGATTAGTAATACAATAATAATAATAATAATAATAATAATAATAATAATAATAATAATAATAATAATAATAATAATAAAATATGTATAAAATATATAAAACACTCCCAATCATATTAAATACATACATACATACACACACACAAATACATAACATCACATGCACACACAAATTACAAGTAACCACATAATATAATCACATACGTTTAGTGAACAAAAGAAATAAAAGGTAGGAAGTATAAAAATCAGCAGCATTTTTTTTTTTTTTTTTAAGATATTAGTAAGCCTTGATGGACGATCTGCTCAACCGACTTCTTAAATAAATTGATTGACTGAGATTGTCTTGTGTTGGATGGAAGGTCATTCCACGCACGAATAGTGGATGCAAAGAACGCATTCGAGTAGAATTTTGACAAATGTAGGGGAAGAGAGAGGAGTTTATTTACACCTGATCTTGTATTGTGGTCGTTGTGAGCAATATTGATATTAGAGTGATGGTACCGGTATCAGTACTTAGTACGAATTATCGATATCGTAAAGAAAATTATGTCCCGTGAACCACATTCTTATAGTTTAGCATATGCCCCACAAAATCGCCAACTGTGGAACAAACAAAAAAGATCCCAATGGACTGATTAACCTTGGTTGCTCTTTGTGTCCAAGAATATCATCCCAAACGTAATCAGTGGAATATCTACGGAGTTTTGGGCTTTCAGGCTGAATCCCACCTAAATTGCATGATTTCTTTTGCTAAAAAATATAATGCTAGTCATTCCTATGCATATAAGCTTCAAGCCCTTCAAGCCGAAAGTCTAGTGATTTCTTTTAAAAAATAATTAAAAAATAAGCTTTTCTGAGTGAAACCCCTTTCAAACTGTTTTTTGGATCCTCTACTGTTCGTAATTTATTTTCCAACAAGAAATTCATTCCGGCATCTACCTAAATTAGAAAGCAGGAGGTACCAGCAATAGTAATTTCCTAATTAAGGGGTTACTTTGGACCGGTGCAGATTAGAGGCTGAAACCGCATTCTTCCAGTTTTATTTTTATGACTGGAAATTATATTTACTATATTAAAGTAAATGAAATATCTTGCAGAATTTTCACATTTCCAGGAACAAAGTTAGCAAAGTCCCCCCCTCGAAACAAAATCGTAAATACGCCACTGGGTTCAAATTCCCATTATACACGGTAGTGTTCTACGAAACTAACTTAACTTTGACGGAAATTCTTGTAGGTCATAACTTTCAAATTCTGTCGGTCTTTCTAGTAACCGCTTTCGATACCTCTACAACAACAAACCCTCCAGGTAAGTAGAACTGATGTTAAGCACCAAAATTATAGCAAAAATGCAGTTAGATATTCTATCTTATTGTGGCAGTTGAAACTTTCTCTTTTCAGTTCATGGTTTTACCGACAGTTCACTGTGAAACTATTTTCATGTTTTGCGCAAAGTTACTCCTAATGTGCAAAGTAAAACCGTCTTAAGGTATCTTTTAATATTTTTCGAAACAAACGATTCTTTCTTCCAAATAATCAATATCAAAGGATTGTCTTGGGTTTTCAATCAAAATTTGAAAGTGAAAGCCAACATGAAGTTGACCACTACTGTACACCGCATACATCACATTATACAGTTAACAACAAAAGAAAATATTTCTTCTCCTCTTCATCCGATACTTCAGATGGTGCGGACTGAAGAGCTCGTGGTCTATATATTTTAAATATGCAACATGGAACACAATTAAACCTCCAAATTAAATCTCCAGAAACAAAGATAAACAAAAATTAACAATAACATAAAATATTTTTTTACAATCATCGGTAGCATATTTATTATTCGGTTGTAATGCCCCAATATTCTCAATCCATACATTACCTGTATTATAAATGGTGTTCTTGTAGTTAAATTTTGTTTACTTTCATTTCTGAAAAAGTTCAGTTTAAAATTTTCATTGTGTTTTATACAATGAGTTTTGTGGTCTGTATCATCCGGATAAACAACCAGAGATTAAAAGAAGAAGAAAAATTTATCAAATTAATGAATTTAATATCTGTGTTTATAAAATACAATTAAAAGTTCAGAAAACAAGTATTACCTCCAAGGAGAAAAAGACCTTGGTGTGATACAGTAAAATAAAGCACAAGAACTGATAATTACAGACATAAAATTAAATAGGTTTGCTCGATTTAAAAAATCTGGAACTTTCTGGAAAAGCGGGTGAGACGATTCCATATATAATTTTAATTCTTCTGCCATTTTATTTCTGTGTATTACAAGAATTTTACTTTGTTCGTTGTTTGTTTAATGTTTTAGTTTTAATAATATTTGTGTTAGTGTATAAGTTTATGTTTGCAAGGTTCACAATGGAAATGTATAGATACGGTATCAATCTATACATGTAAAGAAAGTGGATGAACCAAACAAATACATTAAAGAGGGGACTCAACCCTCAGAAATCATGGAAATTGAAAATAATAATTCACCAAGTACGGAAGCCAACATAGATAACAATGTAGTAATTCCAATCTCAAACAATACAAACATAACATCGACTTCGGCTAATAACAGTCGTAAAAGTGCTTACATTACTAATAATAATTCTTACCAATTAGAAAAAGTAAAATATAAATCGCATCATTTAGCACCGTATTATGTCTTTTTATCAACTAAAGATGACATTGGAAAAAGAAACATATCATGAGTATTAGTAGGAAATTATTTCTAGCAGAAATACCAGGAATTGAGAAATTAGACGGGTTAAATTCCAAAGTTGGGCGTCCGTTTCCAGTGAAATTTTTAAAATTTACAGGAAAGATATGAATAATTTGATCGTTTGTGTGCTTGATAATATATAAAAGTCTCGAAAAATCTGTTTATTTGGGCATTTATTCCGAAGTTGGGCGTCCGCTTTCACCACGTTTTTTCGCTCTTATCTCCTTTCCACATTTTCTGCAATTTGTTATTAGTTTCATTAATAAGTGCTCTTCATAAACTTTTAAAAGATTTTGCTCGTTATCAAAGTATTGCTTCACAAATATTAAAACTGTTAGTTCATTGCCCTTGTACATTCGTCATATTGATAACATAAATGCTCGTTACTTTCCCACAATGCAATTGTTCGGTTACCTTGCGCCAAGTAGTTCCCTCCGCTCGACATATAGTCCCATGTTTATAACCGCTTATATATAACAAATAAACAAATTTTTCGAGACCCTTATATATTATCAAGCACACAAGCGATTAAATTATCCTTATCTTTCCTGTAAATTTTAAAAATTTTCCTGAAAACGGACGCCCAACTTTGGAACTTAACCCTTTATTTGTTATATATAAGCGGTTATAAACATGGGACTATACGGCGAGCGCAGGGAAGTACTTGGCGCAAGGTAACCGAACAGTTGCATTGTGGGAAAGAAACGAGCATTTATGTTACCAACATGGCGCATGTACAAGGGCAATGAACTAGCACTTTTAACATTTGTGAAGCAATACGTTGATAACGAGCAAAATCTTTTAAAAGTTAGTGAAGAGCACGGATTAATGAACCTAATAACAAATTGTAGAAAGTGTGGAAAGGAGATATCAGCGAAAAAACTTGACGAAAGCGGACGCCCAACTTCGGAATAAATGCCAATTAGACAATATAGGTAGAAATCTTCTTAAAATACAGTTCAGATCAGGGGAAGAAGCTAATAATTTTCTAGAACACGAAATACTCAAACAAAATTATTGGGACGCTTACATGCCATACCACGTTATCTATTCTACAGAAGTTATAAAGGGAGTAGATCCAGAAATAGAAATTGGTGATCTTCTCAATGACATCAAATGTGATGTATCAGTAACTTCTGCGCGCAGAATTTATAGGAGAACAGATCAATCAGAATTACAACCGACCTCAACCATAATTCTTTCATTTGATTCACAAACGCTTCCTGCTGAAATTAAATTATACTAAATATACTTATTATATTGAAACAGATTGGCTCACTTACCATCATCCTTGCAACAGTGATCATTTACCGATCATATTTAAAACATATTACATCAAAAATTTGGATTCATCTTCACAACAAATGACTAAAAACTTTAATTCCAAATTACAACATGTACAAACAAATTTTAATTTGAACAAATATCAAGAATTAATAGAAAAGAAAATATCAAATTCATCACCATCTCAGGATATCTTCAAAATTATAAAGAATTCAGCAACTGAATTAAATAAACAAATAAATAAAAATAAAGAGAATACAGGTTTATATAAAGCATATAATAAGAAAAAGCCCATATGGTGGAACCAAATATGTCAGAAATATGCCAATGCTTGTCATCTAGCTTATAAGAACTTCCTAAATAATAGGAATAAAACAACATTCATTGAGTATCAACAAGAGAAGGCTCAACTAAGGAAAATTATTAATCACCATAAAAGATATTGTTGGCAATCTTTTTGTGATTCTCTATCTGAACGCACTTCGACATATAAAATCTGGACATTCTGTAAAAAATTTCAAAATTATCATTCAAAACAAGAATCATAATTACATTTACAAGATTTAGACTGGCTTGAATTATTCCATCAAAAACTAACTCCATGCTCAGCAAATAACAATCGTCTTGGGTTAACAAAATTTCTATTTAGTAATAATTCTTCAGACTTAAACTCAGAATTCAATATGAAAGAATTACAATTAGCGCTTAATAACATTCATCGGAATACTACACCTGGTATTGACGGAATTGGATATAAACACTATAAAATTTTGTCACTAAAAGGACAACAATTATTGCTAAAATACTATAACCAAATATGGAATACAGGTAATATTCCACCAGAATGGAAAAAAGTATTAATTATACCTATTCCCAAATCACAAGCGTCTACATATACTGCAGACAACCTTCGACCAATTTCGCTACTTCCATGTGCCTATAAAATCTTTGAAAATTTAATTTTAAATAGATTAAATTGGTTCCTAGAATATTATCAAATTTTCCCGTATAATATAACTGGCTTTAGAAAAAATCAATCAACATATGATGCATTAGCTTTAATTACATCAGATATTTATAAAGCTTTCATTACCAGGAGGTCAATGTTAACAATTTCATTTGATATAAAAGGAGCGTATGACAATGTAATATTGGACATTCTTATAGAAAAAAATGGCAAACCTCAAAATTCCAGGAAAAATAATACGTATAATTAACAATTCTCTCATTAATAGAAAAGTCTTCATCAAACTTAATAATACTTACTCGGAACCTAGAGAAACTTCCTTAGGATTATTACAAGGCAGCAAACTAAGTCCAGTGTTATTTAACGTATATGTACTTGATTTAATAAAATATAATTGGAAGGATAGTAAAATATTATCATTTGTGGATGATGTAGTTTTATATAATCTCAATTCCTCAATAGACAATGGAATAAGTACACTAGAATTCAACATTACATACTTGGTTTCATGGATGAAAAACAATGGTTTCGATCTTAACTGGAATAAAACCAAATTTATCATATTCACTAGAAAAAGACATAATGTACAAAAGGAATTATCATATAATAATATAAAATTAAAGTCAAAATCTTATATCAAATATTTAGGCATGTATTTAGACAGAAAGCTAAATTGGAATCAACATATTTCTCAGTTAACAAGAAACATAGAAAAATAATCGCAATTATTTAGATGCCTTTCAGCGAAAAAATGGGGGATTAACCCAATAAAATTAATAACAATAATGAAGCAAACTAGCCAAGCAAAACTATTATATGGGAGTATTTTCCTTCATAACAACAATAAAATAAATAACAAACTGGACCAAATTGTATACAACATAGCAAAAATCATCTTCTCACAACCCTCATACTGCCCAAAATTGGGGATATTAAATGAATCCAAATATACTGCTTTTTCAATAGAAACTTCCAAGATATCAAATAAATTTATTATAAAAAGCTTCAGTAAATCAAGATCATCTCTCAAAGCAAACTTACAAAAAATAAATATGATACTACGAAAAACTAACATGCCTTACAAGAATAACAAACCATGGATTTTAATTTCATATATTAAATTACAAAAATATGATCAGATAATTCATAAAATACCATCAATCCCATGTTATGCATGGAAATATTCAATAAATTTGGTACAAATAAAATCGATAATTCCGCCATACTCCAATTTTAAGAATGTGGGAGTACAAAATAGTATTTACCAAAATATTTGGCAATATTATATAGAAAAATATGTTAAAGAACATACACTAATTTATACAGATGCTTCAAAATTTGAGAATACGAATGTAGTTGCAGCTATTTATGTAGAAGAAAGAAAGATTACTCAAAAGATTCAACTTCCAAAATACCTGACAATTTTTGATGGAGAAGCATTCGCCATACGACAAGCTTTATTATACATATAAAAAAAAACATATACGCAAAGCAATAATATGCACAGACTCTTTAAGTGTAATCAACGCTCTAGGTAATACTCACTGGAATTATAAAGTTTCATGGATTATTCTCAATATTAAATATCTTTATTCATCTTTGACTAAAGAGAACTATTCAATACGTTTTTTTATTTATGAGGTCACATGTAAACATAAAAAATAACGACATAATAGACCAAGCCGCTAAGAAATCAAGTACAGAAGGAATCAGAATATCACTAAAAATCAGACCTCAAAATCTAAATTCAAACTAAAAAACATAGTAGAAAATGAAATTCAAAGTTACAAAAATCAACATACAAATCTTCCACGAAAGCTTTATTGGAGTATATATTATAACAAAAATAAAAACTTCCATCAAATTCTGCAATCCTGGTCTAGAAGAGAAGTTATTATATACTATAGATTATTATTTGGTACTGCTTTGACTCCATACAAGTTATATCAAATAAAAAAAAAAAAAAGGAAATCTATCACTGTTGGTGCGATAAAGGTATTGGAACTATGAACCATATATTATTTGAACGTGAATTGTACCAAAATCTAAGAAAAAACTTATATGAAATTTTGATCAAAGCTCATGAAAATACTCCAATTTCATATAAATTTATATTGGCATCTCATAATTGGAATTCAATAAAACTGATTATAAAATTCTTGATAGAAACTGGTATCAATTTATAAAAAAAAAAAAAAAAAAAAAAAAATTAAAAAAATCATTCATTTCATACTATCAACTTTACAGGCATAAGCATATAGGAATCAACAATAATTTATTAAAATTTACATTACAACTCAAAAGGAAGAATAATGATAAAGGATTAGTTAATAAGAAGAAAAGGAAAAAACAATACATATCTATATAAAATAGAAACTTATATTCAATGAAGCTATATTATGATCAAGAAAAATGTAATCAATACATCTGGAATTAGAAATCAAGTTAAACTTGGACAAGGGCAATTTGGAAAATAAATAAATAAAATAAAAACCTCTTCTATCAGCATAAGCAATATAGCTTAAAAAAATTATCATTCATCTATGATAAAGAAATCACGGATTTACTAAACAAACACATAACATACATTAATTGCATACTAGCTTATAATAGCTGATGCTGTATAAGGAACACCGATAATGGTGAAGAAGACAAGACAAGGAAAAAAAAACTAATCATATCAAACAAACTGACTATTTCCAACATTTGTTGCACAAACCTTTATGGGGTGCAGAAAAAATTAGAAAAGCACCAATGATGGTGAAGAAGACAAGACAAAAAGTTCAGAACGTCGAAATAAGTGAGATGTGAACGTAGTTGAGGTAATTTTGAAAACCTTTTAGTTATTAGGTATTATAATATTCTCAGTGAGATAATAGAGTAAAATCATCCCTGGAGGAAAAAAAACGGGGTATGTTTAGTACAAGGGGTCCAGAAGCACGTAAAAAACACAAAATTTACAGGAGAAATGAGTGATGCAAGTACTTAGACGTAACATAGCGTATCTAAATCTAACCTAACCTAACATAAACTAACGTAAGCTAACCTAAACTAACGTAATATTAGTATAAATAAGCGAAATTCTATCATTTTTTGGAAAATTATGCGGGACTCCTACACTAATATAACATAAACTAAACTAACCTAACGTAACCTAAACTAGCCTAACCTAACTTAAACTAACCAACCCTACCCTCAACTAACCGAATGTGAACAGAAATTACCAAAATTGTAACATTTTTTAGAGAAAAGAACTGGACCCCTTCTGCTAAACATAGGCCAAAAAAACTTTAATAGGAAACGTGATAACTGTTATATGAAACAAGTTATTATTTTTATGGTGGAAAGTACAAGACCATGGTTATGACCTAATTTTCTCGGAGTTTCCTGCTCCACCTGATAGTATGCATTCTTGATATGGAGTATGTTTAGCAGAAGGGGTCCAGAAACATTTAAAAAACACAACATTTACAGGAGAAATGATTGATACAAGTACTTAGATGTAACATAACGTAACCAAATCTAACCTAACCTAACCTGAACTAAACTAAACTAACCTAATATTAGTAGAAATTATATCATTTTTTGGAAAATTATGCTGGATCCCTACACTAACATAACATAAACAAACCTAAACTTATCTAAACTAACCTAATGTGAACAGAAATTAACAAAATTGTAACATTTTTTAGAAAACACAGCTGGATCCCTTCTGCTAAACATAGGCCCTTGATATATATTATGAAAAATTTTAAATAATTAATGATTGGCAAAACAAATAAAAGTCACGATATTTAAATAATTAATGATTGGTAAAACAAATAAAATTCACGATATTTATTGAATATGTATCGAACTTACATTTATATAGGCTACTTTAAGTCATAAAATGATAGCAGTTCATTCATATAATGAAGCGATGTGCTCTCGGTTAAAAGGAAGTGACCCGGTATTTTTTTCAACTTTTTTGGTTTTAAAATGTAGATTTCAATGCGCTGTGTCCAATGACACCACTTTTGATTTCTAGAACCGATCGCTTCAAGGTCAAATTACTACCGGTCAAAAATAAAAAGTGGGATCATTTGGGCAATGCGAACCAGTGACCGATTGGGACGAAATGGATATCATTCGATTCGTATCCACACATACACGATCAATTGAATGCATTTTCCAGAAAATTCAATCTTGAAAATTAACGAAAATCCAAGATCCAAAATTCCAGATTTTCGTTAATTTTCAGGGTTAAAACAGAATTCGGGAAATTGAATATCAGCTATAGGAATCGAATGCTCCCATTTCGTCCCAGTCGGTCACTGGTCCACATTGTCCAAATTGTCCCACTTTTTATTTTTCATCCCTAATTTGACCTTGAAGCGGTCTGTTCCAGAAATCAAAAGTGGTGCCATTGGACACAGCTCATAGAAATCTACATTTTAAAACCAAAAATGTATATTGAAAAATATGGGGCCATGGCTACTCCCTTTTAACTGTGTTCTCAAATGAAGTAATGGTTTAGCAATATATTCACAGCTATTCTGGTACCTCAACTTTCTCCCTGATGATCTTAATCAGGAAATTCAGTATTTAATAAAAATTGGACAAGGAAATGGTTTTCAAAAATATTTATTACTGAAGTGGTACAGGCAGGTACAACAAGAGATCACAGGTACCCATCATCAATGAACATTAGATGTCGGGGCTGACAAATAGATCGGTGTCCCGGATTTCGGCAAAAATTAAGAAGATACTGTAAAAACATAACATCAAGGTTTTAGAAGTCCGTCCTAAATCCATAGAGAAATACATAAATTTTAAAGTAGATTTTACTGATCCTCAACAAAATAGTGGTGTTTAACGGATTAAGTGTTAATGTGACAAAATATATGTAGGTCAAACAAAAAGGAATATTTGTACCAAAATAGCTGAGCACATTCGCACATCGAAATCTCGTAGCTTACAACAGTTTTCCGGATTAGCAGTACAATAACTATAACATTCAATTTAGAAAAACGGGACATAAGTACACTTTGGAGCGGTCTTTTCAGTACATATTTCGGCCGTCTGGAAGGCAATAAAAAACAGTGAATAACAGTGAATAGTGACTAGTGAGTGACTATTAACCCTAGAATAATCGGGCGGAAAAAGTTTCATAAACAGTCGGGCTGGGTCTGAGAGACCCAAGAAAATAAAACATTGTAATTAATTTGTAACCGATATTTTTTACGCAGTTTAATAGTAATGGGCCCGGATTTCAAAGTAAGTGCCAGCACACCACACAAAAGCCTTATTTGCCAAATTCAAGAGAAAACTCTGCTGCGTAGTACAAGAAGATCTGTATATCTGTTTGAAGAAGTTTTAATTTGTATGCCTACAACGTAGTCTATGAAATATAGAGATTCATTTTTTAAATCTTCTTTTATTTTCCCCCCGTTCTTTGTTTTGTGACCATATTCCTTAATCATATCTGAATATTCAACAACGCTTAGTCTTAAGTAAGCTGTACGGAGGAGGAGGATAAGTTATCTTGAAACCCTTAACTTGTAAAGAGTTGACCCTGAAAGACTTCTTGCCTATTATTGTTAGGGACAAAAATTTAACTCACATTGCACTTCCAGCAATTGCATTTTGTCTAGAGATCCATATTTTCTATATTTCATTCCGTTCTAAACCCATGGTCACGAACAATCAATTCAGAAGCTAGAAGATTCTAATAAACATTATTATTGTTCTTTTATCCTGTAACAAAATAAAATAAAAACAAGTGTTTGAAAAAAAATACTATATATGATTAACATTGTAAGGTTGGAATTATGTCCATTTAATTTTAGAAGTTGAAGGAACCACAATCGGATGGTTTGTTCTGTTATGTAACAAATCACCCCACACTCTCATTATAAGAAACTTCACTAATTGAGTTCAGTACGTTAAGTCTGTCTTTTTACATAAAAGGTCTCGTTATAATTAATTGAAATAATATTTCTTGTGTTCCTGTTGCAGTAAACAATCACTAAGCTCAGACCACTGTTACTAGAAAATGTTGATGGAAAGACTTTTTTACAATTCCTTGAAAACACTAACTCAACCCTGCTATTCTGCTCCCGTTCATTATACACATATACTGTTCGGTAAATATGGCCCATTATTAAATTTTATTAGAGTATGACTCAGTTTCCAAACTATTACTAGTGTATTTAATAGTATATTATTAAGGAAATAGGTTAACATTCCAAACCAAGGAAATAGGTTAAAATTTTCTAAATTTTACAATGCATTACATGTACCTTCTCTTTAAACAACAAAAATGTAGGAAATTTTCATTTAGGTCTAAATGTATTGAAAAGTTTAAAATGTTTTTAGTGTGTTTTACCTTCGAATATGAATTCCTTTTAAACATTTAAAAACCAGATGCAATGGCTTTTTACCAAATAATGCGATTTTTATATTACTATGCGGCTGTTCGTATTAAAATCCAAATATCACTGTAGTGCTTCAATGCAACTAGTCTTCACGAGTTCGACACAAGATCGTCAACAATTGAAGGAGAATATAGCACATATGATACATAAAATTTGTTGATAAATTTGATAACTGTTACATGTGACAATAGAAGTGCCGTACATATTTACAGTGCGGATAGTAATAGGCTGCATGGCATTTAAAGTTTTTTTTTTTTTTTTTTTTCAAATAAGGCACATCGAAGTTTGTCTTCTTGTTGTTAGATAATGGATAATATTTGCATGTTGCATGTTTGATAGCAGTACCTGTATTTGTGGTTACCACTGTAGCTTCTGATTTACCACTTCATTGTGTTCTGTTCATAATCCTACGATATTTTTCATTTCTCGACATACGTCTAGATTGTATGTCATCTAAGATTAGAAACTTTCCAAATTCTTCTAAATACAACCTCCTTTGAAGAGCTTTCCTTGTTGCTAGCTTTGATGGATTGAAGTTCACGAAACAAACACATATATTGATATGTTTTCATCTTTATATATTCTCAAATTGATATAAGATGTCTACAGCTTCCTTTGGTTGAATTATAATCTAACATTATTTTTGGGTTTCTTTTCTTCTCAAGTGATTTGTTTTCCTGTGTGAAGAGTACTCATAAGTGCAACATCTTTATTTTTCTTCGGAATATAATTTACAGCAATAGTTGTATTGTCAGCAAAATAAAATGATGAAATCACTTGATTGTTTGCCAAAGTATTCAGAATTTTAGGTTTGTTCTTCCTTATAGTCCTAAATATAGTTTTTTTTCTCACTAAAGAAAGGCTGCCCTAAGTTGAATGAGATGAAAAAATTATCGAGGTAACATTATGACTCCTGAGTTCGGAAACAAGATCACTTACAACACGTATGTCTTAGTTTTTTCTCAGGTTATGCACTAGGTTCTTTACCTGTACATAAGGACGAGGTGAAAAGTTCTCGGCCTGGCCCAGAGATGGCACTCCAATCAGCAAACTTTTATTGTTTTTGCCTGGGGGCGCTTTTCAGTTGTTCGTATAACAACTGTCAACTTGTTCTCTCAAGTAGTTTGTGTGCAGGCATTGTTGAAATGAAACATTTTGCGTGTTAGTTGTGTAAATGGATAAACTTGAATATCATGCGGTAATCAAATTTTTCGTTTTGGATTGATTAACCCCTACGGGAATTCATCTGAAGTTGACAAAAGTTTACGGGGACTCTGCTCGTTCCACCGATTTTGTGCGGCTATTTGTAACGATGGATGAAACATGGGTTCACCACTACACGCCAGAAATGAAACAGCAGCCCAAACAGTGCATGGAAGCCGGTGGTGCAGTGCCGAAGAAAGCGAAGACGATCGTATCGGCTGGAAAGGTCATGGCCAGTGTGTTTTGGGATGTGAAAAGGATCCTGTTAATTGATTACCTTGCAAAAGGAGAACAATTACAGGCAAATATTACTCCAACATTCTTGACCAGCTGGATGTCAAAATTCGCGAGAAGAGGCCTGGCTTGAAGAAGAAGAAAATCATCTTTCACCAGGACAACGCACCGGTGCACAAGGGTATGTTGGCGATGGGAAAACTGCGGGATTTGGGGTACGATTTGCTCGGCCATCCCCCATATTCTCCTGATTTGGCACCATCGGATTTCTATCTGTTCCCAAACTTGAAGAAATTTCTTTCTGGGAAGCGCTTCACATCGAATGAAGAAGTTGAGAGGGTCGTGGATGACTATTTTCACAACCTTCCAGGCTTTCACTTTCGAGAAGGAATACAGATGTTGTAGAAACGCTGGACCAAGTGTATTGAAGTTAAGGGAGATTATGTAGAAAAATAAAATCATTTTTGAACTGAAATTCGCAGTCTTTCATTGTCAGGCCGAGAACTTTTCACCCCGCCCTCGTATACTTGTTTTTTGAATACGTAGGACGTTTTGTTCTCACATCAAGTTCATATTTTTATACCGTACTTTGCCAGTTTACTGAGTAGATATCGTTCGAAAGCGCAAGTCATTTAAACTCTACCAATTGTCGATCAACTCTGACGTTTCCATCAAGCAAAAATAGCTTAGAAAGAACTGTTACTCACTTTTCTCACACATCTCGAAACGCTGTAAGTTTATCCATCTATCTTCTTTCTTGTCGAGTAGATTTATTGTAAAATTGAAGCACACATAATATATTAAAGAATGTTTCAAATGACATAGTTGCACAAAAGATAGATGTCCTTGATCCCTTATCCCAAAACCATGCGATTTGTGCATTCCTACTAGAATCAATAGTCCAATATAAACCTGAAAACTACATTATCGATATTTTTCCTCTTTTCACCATACACTCGTTTTCCTCCAATATTTGTTATTTTCATGATTTTTATGATATTATTATAAAAATAGATTCAAATAAAAACTTGCTATCTTAATATTCTTAACATTGAATATCTTGTTGGACCTGGAGATGTATTTCTAATGTTAAATGATGATAAATTACAATAATCATTGCTAAATGTTTTCTTTGAAACAAATGCCGCAACCTTTTTAACTTCCCCTACTTCATCTGTACAGTGAAAAAGGAAAACGAATTAGCATATCACTTTTAGGAATCAAAGGCTTGAACTCATTTTCTAATCGTTCTATTGAGAATAAAAGCAATGTTTATTCACTTCTGTTTTCTTATCAGAAAACGCAACATAGTTACACAAAGAGAGAGAGGCGAAGGGGGAGGGGGAGGAGATCGATAGACTAAGAAATAGAGACACGACATATTTTTCAAGAGAAGAATCAGAAACAAGTTGAAAACTTACTCTTAATATATAATTGCAACGAAAATCTTATTCGAGTCATATATCAAATGAATAAATATTCCGAAAACCGTTGAAATTTAAAATATGAAATTTTCAGAAAACAACGTGAATTGAATGAAACAAAGTAACAAACATGACTTATAGTAGAAAACTATTCGCAAATTCTATGAGAAATTTAAAATCTCTGTCTGGTCAAATAAACCCGAGCAGAACAGCAGGGTTAACATGTGTACAAAAAGTAAGAATGAAACTCTGTCGGGTCAAATAAACCCGAGCAGAACAGCAGGGTTAACATGTGTACAAAAAATAAGAATGAAACTTTGTTTTCTCTTAATTGGTTCTTTATTTAATTAATAATTACGCCGTTTTATCTGTGATCCAGATTTCCGGTGTCTAGCTTAGATTTTGGACTTTTGGTCATAATAAGGAAGATTCAAACACATTCCTCTGTACTATTTGAACACGGAAATAGCATCTTTACTCCTTCGATGTTATGTCCAGGTTCCTGTAAATGTCTCGATAGGCCAGACATGAGGAATTCCTCCTTTCTTACGTCCTTGATGTGTTCCCTCACCCTCTAGAAACTTTCCGACCTATAAGATTGGTAAATGGTTAACAAATTTATTTCTGACATTAAAAATTTCAAAAATTCTATTAAAGACGTCATGCAAATCAACTAGACATTAATTTTCTTATCAACACAAACAATCTACAGTTAGCATCAATTGAAGTTATGGACATGTAGATTGATCTAGCCATTGTTTGCTCTCAATAAAAATTAAAGGAAAACAAGGTTTCGGATCTGATAATTTACGATATTAGTAAATTATTAGAGTATTATTTGAATAATAATTACGGCATTTCTAATTTGAAGATGCCATATACAAAAAGATGAATTAGGCATGGCCAGCCTGCCTTCCCTCATCCCTTCCCCCTTCCTGGGCAACATAATCCAAGTTTCATTAATAAGTTCACACGTGTTTGGCGTTATCTTCGTGTAATGAAAATTTGAAAAAAATCAAAAATACCTTTTGTTCATATTCAAATAGGTTTACGATAACAGAAAGACAAAACAAAGCGCTAGAAAATGACAATTTAATGAAGACTTTGGGGCTGCAGAAGATATGTGATACAAAAAAGTAAGACGAAGAATATGCCGAAATGAAAACAATAGGAAAAGAAAACAATTAGTACAATTGGAAGCAGCAGCAGATATGGATCTGGGGTACAGTAATGAAAATGGTATTAAAATGAAATGAATTATCAATTTTATCCGTTGAAGCCGAAAATAAAAGGGAATCTAGTGCGACAGTAAGACAAGCGTTCACATCGAATTCTGATTCGTTGATATAAAATCTTCTGTTCTATTGATAAATAGTTTGAAAAGACTCGTGAGGGGAGTAAGAAACATTCTGATAGATTGATACGACAAGTCAGTGGAGAAGTACAAACTATTAAAGCAGAATGGGAAAGAGAACTGAGGAAAGAGAACGTGCATGAAACAAAATAATCAGAGGAAGTGGAATAAGGCGAGGACTGATAGCATGGTTGATGTGAATATGGGAAAAGATTATGATAACGAGGAAACTGACCATTCAGAAAAACTGTCGAAGAAAATTAAAGGCCCGACGATGAGTGTACAGATAGGAAAAATAGAAGGAAGGTATATTTGTGACATCAGAAGACTCAACAAGGTTGGATATTAAGCTAGAAGGTTGAAAGTCTTGAGACATGGAAAAGGACAAGGAAAGAAACAAAATGCATTGCAGAAGAAATGAAAGGTGAATTTGGGAAGGATGAAGACCAATTGAAGATATTCCGACGGAATTATTATAAAAAGAAAAAGAGGAGAAAATTATCTTATGAATTATACAAAATAGATGTTGGGAGTTGAATCTAGCACAAAGTGCTAGAGAAGAATTGCACTGGGTTCAAGGTGCTATAAAATGTGCACATAATCCGATTATTAGGTTCTGGAATCTGTGCAAACAAATATAAGTATTGAGTTTTTCTGTTGACACGATTGTAGGATTATTTTGTTGGAAGAAACTATATTCTAGAATTAAGCATTCTTATTTATTTGGTTTGATTTCCCGGTAGTAAGTAAATTGATATTTGGCACAGTTGATTAAAGGAAGCTACATAAAAAAGAAAGTGAAAAAATTAGAATGGAGCAAAGTGGTTTATCACAGTTACATTACCAACGGCTCCAGAAGGTAGACGTTGATCAATAGGTGTAATAGGAAGTACTCATCAAGCCCTATCTAGAGGTACTGTTATTTTGACACTAAAACCTCAGGAACCTGGTCAGAAAGGGCAGCAAATGTAAGGGGTCATTGGTGATTTAGAGAAACTGAAAGGAATGAAATCAACATAGGAATAAGATCGGTATGCAACCACATTTAGCATTTGTGAGGAGCATCCATAGAGGATAATCGCTAAACTGAGGTATCGGCATAGGTGATGGGTCAAAGATTATTTCAAACTTATATATCTCGAAAGAAAACAAAGATAGGCGAAAGAAAAAGTACATCTAGTATAGAACCTTTCAAGAGCTTGTACATGACATGCAGTTTGTTTCAAGGAAACTTCCGGAATAGGGTGAAACTAGTGACAGATCATTCTTCACCATGTGAAAATTGCTGCCAAAAAGTTTCAAATGACGTCAGTATAATGTAGAAAAATATGTTTTTCTTTATGAGACTGTACTCAAACTGGATTGACAACATTAAGACTGAAATGAGTGATATTATATCTATTCCGGAGATAATGTTAATTAATCTACTTCGCCTGTATCAGTATCAGGAGAAGCAATAACACCATTGGGGAGAAAACGATTAAAAATAAGGCAGGTTCACGAATTTCCGTAAGATGCCAAGCATAGCCGAGAAACGAGACAACACAAAGTGCATGCACGCACATATCTTCGGTGCGGCTACCAGCGTTGCAGCTACAATACGTTACTTGAATTGAGACATCACCGGTCAAGACATGACAAACAAGTATAAAAATCCAGTGAACTTTGCTCTTGGATTAGCGAGGAGCCAGTCTGACTCGGACAATTAACAGTGATTGAAGAGTATTGAAGCCTGTATTTGAGTAATCTAAAGGTATGTGATCGCGGAAAATCTCAACTCTTCTTCTGGTCAGTCTGACTTCTGCATAATATGAGGCAACTTGATTGATGTGAAATGAGCTTACAAGGGAACCTTCCGAAAATGATAGTTGCAGTGAAAGATGTGACCTATGCCGATTGAAAGAGCTGTAACAAAGATGAGCATTCCCAAAAAATTAGCTGACATAGCAATAGGTTCAAGAAATATAAGGGGTGGAAGTTCGGTAAACAGCAAGGTTGGACAAGGGGGGAAAGTGCAAATTCCACAAAAAAAGGGGGGCACGCAAAATATAATGCTGACAAGTGATGTATAGAAAGAGACTTGCCACAATAGGGAACAAATGAAGGCCACCAATGGAGTTAACAGTGTTGCCAACTGCAATGAAAAGTACATGTTTTGCAAAGAGCACTATATGAAGTGAGTGCAATATTCAGTGTCAACCTGTCATGTAGAACATAAGATATGATGTGTATACGATCAGTGGTACGATGTAACAAAAGAAAATAGAAAAAACAGAAGTACAAAAAATACGGAAAAGACGGAGTTGACCATAATGTGCCACATTTGATCACGAGCTGTGCATATTAGAATGAACAAAACAAGCACCAACTATGCAGGAAACCGGCGTACCTAGAGTCGAAAAGAAAAATGAGTTCCAAAGTTGGCAACACTGGCCATGAAAATCCAGACATATCTAATATAGTTAGGCCACTCGCTTCACAAAAAGAAAATTCCGCAACAGGCATTAGCCTTCGCATCATTTGTGCATGCTCGTCAACATTGTACGTGCAATTGTTCGATGAGACAATGGTCCAAACAGAAGATACATTTGCAGTGAGCACAACGGAATACAGCCAGTCCGTCACACATGGTACAATGATCGCCTGTGAATGTCTCGAAACAGTACTCTAGATGTGTCGGAACCTTTGGTGGTCTTTCTACCACATATCCACACCTGTAGAAAGCAAACATAATCAAAGGCTTGAACAAACATGCCGTAAACTGGTAATTGGTTAAGGCTTGAAGTTTCAGAAAATTCTCGCGGGACCAAATAAAGTGAGTATCTGATAACACAAGCTCTGTAACGTGGTGCACAAAGTTCTTGTATGGTCTAAAAAATAAACATCAAGTGGTTGTATCAGACCCGCACAACCAGGAGGGATCAGCTCAACTTCACTCCGGATGGTACATGCTCGTAGAGCAAGTTGGTGTCTTTGTTCGCTGTCCAAGAGTCAACGAGTAGCACAACATCAGTTAGGTTTCTTTCTGCCAAACTTGGCCAAAACACGTTGGCATAAAACACTCTTCCGCATGTTTTCGGTTGTATTTGGGAAGGTCTTAATATTCGGAAGAGTTGACAAAAAGTCTTTGGTCTTCTGGGGAAATGACCCTTTGCCTTCTGCCACTTGCACATACATTGGTGACAAGAGAGTTCCATCAGCAGAGATGAGAGGCATTATCATATACGAATGTGATGTTGCCGAGATCGATCCAACAACACCGTAAACATGTTTTGCACCTTTTGATCGCAACACGCGATGAGTATGCATTTCCTTGTCAAATCTACTCTGATCGGTATTGAACAATTGAAAGGGCGTGATGGCGTGACTATCAAGCATTGTCCTGATCTTGATTCGGAAAGAGTCTTCCGAAGTAGCCAGTTCATGCTCTTTCGTAGAGAACTGTCTGTTAATCTTGTGGGTGATCGCTCGTACACCAATATTGTAGCGCTTCTTAAATTTATAGACCCACGATTCCGAGGCCTTAAACTTAAGTCTATTATGTGGATCTATAGCGTGTTTGATGCGGAGAGTCCATACTCGTAATGTCTTGTCATGCATTCTGGCACCAGATTCTTTGTGTTCCTTAAAGCAACGGTAAACTTCGCGGTTTATATCATCCATAGTTACCGGTGGGCAAGAGAAGTACTTCTTCTTGATCCGTGCGAGATCCATATATGACCTGATGTAGCGATGTCTGTGCATGACGGCTTTCAATGATCTTCGTCGCGAACCGTCCGGATTGTCGTAACAGTAGTACAAATAAGCCTTTTTCTTCTTCAGTGCATCAGAATCTACTGTACGAGTTCGTGGACGGCCAACCTGCGGAGGAGACGGAACACATGAAGAACTGCTGCCGCTACATCCCAACAACTATGAGGGAGACCTGACACTTGGAGCTACATGGGTCGATGTGCTCGGCTGTGATTCAACACGCATGAAGTCATCACTCGCATCGTCAATATCTTCATTAGATGCATCAAATATATCAGTACCGAGACATACAAGTGTCTGATAGTGATCAAGAACAATAGCATCATTACGTAGTTCCTCCTTGACTCTGTGAAACACCTCCAGATCCTCTACACTCGGTGGATCGCTACTGGTACCAAACTCCTTAACCAAGAGAATGATAACAATTTGCGGATTCATTCCTGAAAGAGTAACAAACAAGGGAGACGTATCACTGAAGGGCAGATAAACATGTGTAAATACAGGTAATGGCTACAAGACGATACGATACAATATTGTTGTAGTATTTTTACAAGACAAGAACTGCAGTTTTTGTAGTAATACTACCTACAAAACGAAAAGTCAAAACGTTTTCATGAGACAGGCCCAAAGCTTGTCTCGTGGGTATCATTAAAATATTGTGTTCCAGTCATGTAAGCTGAATATTTAGGTGAAGCTAGGACAAACTGGAACAGAATTTCGGACAGCCGTTTTCAGATGACAGATTGGTGTTGAAAACAATGGAACAAAGACGACCACTGAACTCTATAACTCCAACATGGCAGAAAGTAACACACTGTTGCATTTTGATAGAATATCTCTGTCATTTGTGACCTAAACTACTTGAGCGATTTTAACAAGTGGTATTTTGGATTTGTCGTGATCCATACTGTGTCCTGGGTTATATGAAAGTATGAAAAATAAATCCAACATGGCGGAAATCAACTTTCTTCCAAACCTATAATTTTGGGATATTGCGAAAAGATTTACAGTTGTAGAACGTGTTCCATCGTTTCCAACATATGTTGTTACCTCACACCAACATGACTTTTTATGAAAGTAAAATGCGAAATGCTTGTTTTTCCAGAAATTTATATAACCCAGGACACAACATGGATCAAGACGAATCCAACTTGATCGTTTCTGCTATGTTGAAATTATGAAGAGTTACAATAGTATACACAAAAACCGTTGGCAGCATACACAAAAACCGTTGTAAATAATTCTTTTGCAATTTAATTCTTGAGTCATTGCTATTTTTACAGGACTATCGGGCTATTATACACACAATATGGATCAACCGTTAAAATCAAATTGATAGAACTCCCGGTCTGGTGTCGCCCATTTGTTTGTTAGGCATGGCCTTGAAAGCTCTTTACCGCGTGGTTGAAATTTAACCCAGTGTTTCCGAACCCTTTCCCAAGTGCGGCACGTAAAAGGTGTGATCTTTATTATCAGAAAATACCAAATTCCAGACTATGGCGAACGTAGGTAAAGAAGTCTGTAAAGGAAGTGGGGAACCCCTGGATTATTTGTAAGTTTAATGGTCCAAGAATTAATACAGTCTTGAGTAAATCCCCCAAACTCCTGAATTTTGCCTTTTAAGTACATGCAAACGTAACTACAGGTATGATTTGGTTTCACTTCACACAATTGTTCTAACACTACTGGCTGAAATGCCCCGAATTGTACGGGGAGATTTGTTGAACTGTTTGAACTACTGCTATTTTCTACTATTACTACTATACTACTAACTACTACTAGTAGTAGTAGGAGTAGTACTAGTACCTACTTACCTACTAGGCCTGCTACTACTACGGCGACAACGACTTTGGTAATGTCATTAATGTATTTGGCGACCCAAAAAACAGTGGATTTCAATCTAATATCGTCATTTTGAGCACTTTTTACACGCCCCCTGTCCTAGCGCCGCCCATGTGGGTGGTAGGGGTGTCTACTTTAACATAATTTCGTGCCATACTGTAAACTATATGTGTACAAAGTTCGGCTGAAATTACTTCAGGCGTTCTTAAGTTACTCCATTAAAACCATTCCTGGCGTGAAAACCCCATTTAAAAAGCATTGTGTGTACTTCGACCCCCTGGAAAACAGGATGAGTTATAGGGGCTAAACCCTACAGTGTTTGTTACCTGGTATATTTATGTCGCGTTTGCTAAATATCTGTGTAACCGTGTAGGATATGTGGAATTTACAAACACGCATAATCTATGCGCTTATATCCTTCAAAGTTGAGTTTTCTGCACTTTTACTCACCTATAACATGGAGTTATAGCCCGCGTTTATAGCGGGAGGAAAGAACCCCGCTTTACATAATATGCATTCACCTATTTTTGTTTCTTTCATTTTTTTTCTTTCCTCGTTTCAACCCCAAACGCTGACATTGACATTACTGAAATCCTTGTATTGATTATGTGCATATGTTACACAAAGTTCAATTTTCTCGTATTTCATCGCCACAAATGTTTCTGTTGTACTACCCTTTACTACTAATCTAGCATGATCATTCGTACAGAGGTTAATGCTTACCTTCAGCAGCAGGTTATGAACAACCTTGACCAGTCAATAGGAGAAAAGCAAATGACTTACGAGTGTTTGCAGCGCACTCTTTTCCTTTCCTATGTCCGTTTTTTTTTCTACACCTTCTCCCTCCCACTGATCTTATCGTTCTTACTTGTTCATCATCCTCCTTTCAACACAAGTGGAGCGACTAGGAAACATCTTGTGCTGCTGTCTGCAGTACTATCATCGCTTATATGATATATACAGAGTGTCCCACCTAACTCTGCGACTGAAATAGTTTCAAAGCGAAAAAAATGTGACACATCCAGTTGTGCAGAAATTTAGTCATGTCAGCGGGCGACAAACTTATGTGAGACGCAAGTGCCCCAAGTCCTTCATGATAGGGTCCCAGGGGCCAACTTCAAAATTTCAAATGGCATCATAGGTCGAGTTATATTTCTTTCGATAAATCTTGGAATATGCAACTATGCATATTACAAATATTTACTATATGGGATTTCAAAATGGCCGCCAAAAATATCGGCTCGGTGACAAGAACAACGTGCATTTTTGGCGGCCATTTTGAAACCCGTGCTTCATATAGCAAATGTTTCTTATAGGCGGTGTTGCATCTATCCAAAGAAATATCATCCGCCCCCTGTTCCCATTTGAAATGTTGCGGTTGATCCCTCGAGCCTTATGATGGGGCCATGGGGGACTTGCTTCATACAAAGTTTTCTTGGCCCTCGACATGAGTACATTCCTGTGCAATTGGATTTGCAACATCTCTTTTCGCTTCGCAGCAATTTGAGATCACAATGTTCGATGCCATGTTAAGACACAACATATATTTGTGGCGGCCATTTTTGAAAAACATGCTTCATATAGCAAATGTTTCCTATAGGTGTTGTTGCATATTCCATGATCTATAGAAAGAGGTACCACTCGGTCCCTGTTGCCATTTGAAAGTTTGAAGTTGACTCCTGGGGCCCTATGATGGGGATCCTGGGAGCACTTGCTTCTCACCGACTTTTCACCCCCTGACATTGGTACATTCCTGCACAACTGGATCCGTCATTTTTTGTTCGTTTCGCAAATCTTTCAGGTCACAAAGTTTGGTGGGACACCTTGCATATTCCCACATACGACCCAACTATGACATAATGTTCACTACTTCTATTGTCGGTTGTTGGCTCCCTCGAGTTGCATTTCGTGTTCCCCGGCTTGACATTGCCTCAATCAATCCAGCATTGATGCATTCCGAGTGATGCCTGTTGCCGGAATTTTATTTTTGTGAAGAAAGTGGCCTAACTATATTAGATTTGTCTGGATTTTCATGGCCAGTGTTGCCAACTTTGGAACTCGTTTTTCTTTTCGACTCTAGGTACGTCGGTTTCCTGCATAGTTGGTGCTTTCTTGTTTTGTTTATTCTAATATGCACAGCTCGTGATCAAATGTGGCGCGTTATGGCCAACTCCGTCTTTTCCGTATTTTTCGTACATCTGTTTTTTTCTATTTTCTTTTGTTACATCGTACCACTGATTATACACGTCATATCTTATGTTCTACATGACAGGTTGACACTGAATATTGCACTCATTTCAAACTATAGTGCTCTTTGCAAAGCATGTACTTTTCATTGCAGTTGGCAACACTGTTAACCCCACTGGTGGCTTTCATTTGTTCCCTATTGTGGCAAGTCTCTTTCTATACATCACTTGTCAGCATTGTATTTTGCCCTGCCCCCCCCCCCTTTTTTTTTTTTTTTTTTTTTTTTGCGGAATTTGCACTTTTCCCCCCTTGTCCAACCTTGCTGTTTCCCGAACTTCCACCCTTTATATTTCTTGAACCTATTGCTATGGGCAGCTAATTTTTTGGGAATGCTCATCTCTGTTATAGCTCTTTCAATTGGCATAGGTCACATCTTTCACTGCAACTATCATTTTCGGAAGGTTCCCTTGTTAGTAATCTCCCGAGGGCGCGATCTACGCTCGTTGTTAATAGCTCAAACAACTTGAAGATCTTGAGTAAGATGTGGGACATCGATTGTAGGTCGCGCAAGATTTTTTAATTTCTTGATTTGAGTATTTATAGCCTCTAGAATCCAACTAAACATGGTGGAAATACTAGATTGATTCTAGGACTGGAATTTGAAACTGTCTGGAGTTCAAAAATGATGGCATATAAAGTCAAAATTATGCTTCTAGTGCAGCTCTGCAATCACGAAATCCTCGATCAAGAACAAAGATAACACCAGGTTTAAATAACAAATCTGACTTTATCAATTACAATAAGATTTTGGCATCACTTGTGCCTGTAGTCCAAAATGGAAACGATTGTAGGATCAATCCATTTTTTGAGGTGATCATCATTGGTTTCCTCAAGTTTCACTTTTTCTGCCCGCCCCCAGTTTTTCTCTGGAAGAAGTAATTGCCAGATTTCTCTAAATAAATATATGTCCCGTCCCAGATTGTAATGATTTCATCGTCCTGAACACTATAGAGAGTGTGTGATATCTCTGAAGTATTTTGTCTAATGACATAGCGAGTGATTATTTCCATGTCAATATGATTGGGGACATAATGAGATACAAGGAACTCTAGCTTCTCTAGTCCAACGACTGACCGTAGGTTGGGAGATGTGCCATTCTGATATCAGTGCCTCTTGCGATTAGAGTACAGTTGAGACAGATATAAACATATCCTGTTATTCATCTCATCTGTAGCATTTATTTCGGAACCAATTGTCTCAATATCTTCTCGAGAAAGCTCTGTTTGATTTCGAATTCGACGGTCACTCATTGCTTCAAAAGACAAATTTCTGCTGCTTGATTTGATAGCACTGTCTCTAAGCGATTCCGACCCCGATGCTGTCGGCGTGGACAGCTTGCGGCAAAGACTGGAGTGATACTGAACACAAGAGCTGATCTGGAGTAAAATACGTGCTGCAGCACCAAGTCTTCTCACAAATGTGAATCTTGGTGACTATGAATGCATGAGTTCTCTCATTCTTTGGAACACAGACGAGGGATTGAGGATTTTCGTAGTGAAAAACGTAAGAGTGATAGGTCTCTGCGGTGCGGAAGATTCTCAGTTCAATTGAGGCTTCTTCGTCGTTGGATTATGATTCTAAATTTGAAGAGACAGATGCAGATGACCTTGGTTGCTGAGCTTGCTTGTATCGAATGTTGTAGCACTTGTTGCAGCGATACGCATCCAATACTTTATGATACGCTTCACTAGTGAGTTTGGTGAGATCTTTGGAGCACCCAAAGCACAATCTTCTGGCAGGTGGTTCCATTTTGACTAATTGGGAAGCTTGCCCAATTAGAAAACTTTCAAACAAAAATTTCGTTACTGGATTCTTTAAAGAAACTTGAACCTATACTAACTTATACAAACAGATGTAAAAAAATGCTTTTTTAAAAAACCTATACACGCAAATGAAAAAAAAAAAAAAATTACAAATCAGAACAACGAAACTCTCTCATTGAACGTACAGCACTAACTGAATGCAATCTTGCTTTGATCCTAATTGGCGTACACTCTCACGTAAGCACCGCAAAGGATATGTGATGCCATCACTATGACGGTGGAAATGCCTTCCCCGCTGATCTAGTGGCTAGTACGCGCCTTTGATATCAAGGGTCCCAGGTTCGATTCCAGGTGGAAGAGCATATGGAAAGAATGGTTCAGATTCCCCTTTAAACTGTAGGTCCACGTCTTATATAGCCTTCCTCGTCAAAAGGGACATTAAACCATCATTAATCAATAAATCAACGAAGATGAAAATATTATTAGATTTTTGAAATGATTTGACAGTAGTTATCACATGGTGAAGAATGATCTGTCACTAGTTTCACCCTTTCCCGAAGTTTCCTCGAAACAAATTGCATGTCATGTGCAAGCTCTTGAAAGGTTCTATACTAGACGTACTTTTTCTTTCGCCTACCTTTGTTTTCTTTCGAGATATATAGCTTTGAAAAAATCTTTGACCCATCACCTATGCCGATACCTCAGTTTAGCGATATCCTCTATGGATGCTCCTCACATATGCTAAATGCGGTTGTATACCGATCTTTTTCCTATATTGATTTCATTCCTTAAACCTTTCAGTTTCTCTAAATCACCAATGACCCCTTACATTTGCTGCCCTTTCTGACCAGATTCCTGAGGTTTTAGTGTCAAAATAACAATACCTCTAGATAAGGCTTGATTGAGTAACTCCTATTACAAATTTACGTCTACCTTCTGGAGCCGTTGACAGTGGAACTGTGAATAAACCCCTTTAGTAAATGAAGCCAAATTGTCAACCCCTGTTAAAATAATATTAACATTTGAAAATGAAAACATTGAGTTTATGCTTGACATGGGAGCAATAGTTTCAGAAATTAGCTTAAAACAGAAAGAAAAATGGTTTCTGTTCAAACAAATCAGAACATTTAGGTACTTGCTACGAAATGCAAACTCGTTAACCATTTCAACTGTTGGATCAGTCACAATACTTGTTTAGCTCCAAAATAAAAGTTATAAATTAGTAGTAGTAGTAGTACCTTTAGTAGTTTAGAAACAAAATATTTCACTTCCTATTTTAGGCCGTTATTGGCTTGATCTATTGATACCGGCATGGAGACAGCAGCACATAGCTAATTTTTACAACCGAACACTTCTGTCACCAGTAACAGTAAGAATGGCATTTTCTATTACCAATAACGTTTTTTTTTTTTTTTTTTTTTTTTTTTAAATATATGTAGCTGTATTCTCGGACAATATCGATAAGCCAGTGCAAGGGTATAAAGTTTCAGTTCTTCTTAGAGTACATGCAATTCCAATATTCAGGTAAGATTATGAAGTCCCCAATGCTTTATTACATCAAGTTAAGAGAAATTTAGATAAGTTGTGCCAATTGAAGTTGTTGCGTCAAGTAGAATTCTCTAATTGAGGTACGATAATGGTTGAAGTTAGGAAGAAGAATGGAGAACTGCGGTTTTGCTTTGATTTCAAACAAATGGTCAACAGAAAAACTCCACTTTCACTTCCACTTCCATACCATTAATAGTGTTTATTGGTTGCATCTGACGTGACGTCACTGCATGTTAGAAATGAAAATAAAATGTTCTATTAGTGTTGGTAATCTAATTATATCAAAATTAGTGTCTCAGTGATGTTCGAAGTAACATTTCGCAGTTGGAGCTAATTATAACTTGTCTTGATCGTTTTCTCCTGTAACCATTCTTTCTCTAGATAATACCTGTCTATATTTAATTTGCAGTTCTTTTTTCCATTTTTTCCAGTTCTTCTTTCCATTTTTTTAAATTTATTTTTTAATATGCCTATTACTTCTTTGAAGTTATAGTCATTCTTTAACTCGATGATTTTGTTTATTCAATAGTTTCTTTTCTTAATTTTTAAAAATGAATATTATATAAGTATAGAAATAAATGTATTAAACTTCAAGACGTTTGATATGAATTTTTTAAGTACTGAATTTAGTAAAAATTCGAGCATCAAGTCAATGCGGTTCCAATTGCTTTCTACTAGTATAAAATTATACGTTAAAGATGCATATCCGTGTATTTATTTGTAATTGAGAAATTAAAGTCGTTCGAGAAGATTGAGAAAGATCACATTCGAAGAGTAGATGGTTCATTGTTCCTATTTTTCTTTGTCACATAAACAATGAAAAAGTGTCCTTCTTTTTAATTTGAAATAGCTTTAAGGACGTGAGTGCTGTTCCGAGAATAAGTCCATAATAAAGTATAAATTACAACCTAGTCCAATTTTGTATAGTATTTCCGAGAATGTTCCAATACAATTTTCCTGGGAGGTGATAGCTCCTACTACGCCAGTTTTCTAAGTCAAGTTTTAATTTTTCTTCTATGATACGATAGAAATTTCGAGATGGTATTTTGAGAACCGTTTTAATTCCTTTTTTACAAGCACTTTGGTAGCTGAGAATGAAATGAAATCTTTAAGTTTTACGTCCCACGGTTATGCCGGTTAGGCTAAAGGAGACGGTGATGATGAGAGATGAGTGAAATGGTGGAATGAAGAAAGTGGCAGGAAACGGGAGAACCCCGAGAAAACCCACGAGCACGGTGTTTGTCCACCACAAAGTCCACACGGCGTGAGTTGGGATCGAACTAGGGACCCCAAGCACCGGAGGTGAACGCTCTACCACTGAGCCACCGCACTTTTGGTAGCTGAGTTGATAGTGTTACTATGTTCAATGTTTGCATGTGCCTTCATGAAGCAAAAATGATTCGATAATCATTTTCTATCAATGTATAAATATTTTATATTTAAGATGCACCAAGTTGCTTTGAAGTTCCATTGTGTGATATCTAGTGACTTTAGCACACTTAACTAACTAACTAACTAACTCTGTAGCCTATGGAACTCAATGCCGCGTTCAGAAAAGCTCTCCACCGACTTCTATCATTAGTCAACTGGGTCCAGTTTCTACTTTGTATTCCTATTTCTGCGAGATTCATCTTAATATTGTCCTCCCATCTGCGCCTAGGTATTCCTAATGGTCGTTTCCCGTTTGGTGTTCCAGTCAAGACTTTGAAAGCGTTTCTACTCTCTTCCATCCTAGCTACATGACCTGCCCACCTAAGCCTCCTACACGTGATGATATAACAAAATATATATTTATCAATCACAAACTCACTGGTTCGAAAATTAGTAAACCTTGACCGACTCTAAATTACCTTGTTATATCTTTTATTATCTTTTGAAGCTTCGTAAAACATTAACTCATATACAACATAACAGCGAGGCTATGACATTACATTACATTATATCTTGTTTGTTTGTTACTATGACAACCTTCAGTTCGTCGTTCAGGTTACATATCAACATTCCAATTATATATTCGAAATACATATATTAATCTTATATTATTTTTTTTCCTTCTTCTTCCTCTATAAAATAAACTGGCTTGTACTTATTTGTAAACCAACTATTGCTCGAAGAGAATACAAGTATACAATAAAAAATACAAGTATACGATAAAGAATACAACATACCGTTGTATATGTCACTCAACGGACTTTTCTTTTATTGGTTTATCAACTAAAAGAAAAAGAATTCTGGACCGTTAACTTTTACACATTTTAGACGACCATTGTATATATACAAATTACATTTCATATTATAATTATTATTTATTATATTTATTTTATATAAATAATAATATTATATTTATTTTCAATTTTATAATTAATTATATTCTTACATTTTATGTCGACGATAGGGCACGTCAGAAGTCCAGTTTATAAATTATTTTACGTCCGTTTTTAAGCCCTAAAGATGTTAATTAACAAATGAAGATTGTTCGAGCAAATCACAAAAGAAAATTGACATATTTTATAAGACATATTTTATAAATTATTCCAGTTATACTTTGGTTTGATACCTAAAACATTATGCCGTTTATTCTTTTGACTCTCAATTTGTTGTCATTTCGGTGAAGTACGGATTATCTTTATGTAATGCTTTAAACAAGAAACAATCATAACACAAACATATATATAAAAGAAATACAAAACGAAGACGAAACATTGATAATATCGAAAACAAGACATAACATCAGAACATACATTAACATGAACAAAGAAATTGTTATATTAAATAAAAATTTAAAGATTTAATGTCATAAATTAAAATATAACATAATGCGTTATATATCTCTACAACCTTTAGTTTCCTCCTTTTGAAACAAAATGCCATCTCTTATATATCATTTACGTTAACTTTATAGAATTCAAATAAGGTACGAATAACAAACAAAATCATAACGGTATTTACAGTGAAATAAAACAAGAAGCAATCGAATATATTCTTTCGGACGCCACAACATTAGGTTACGTTATGTTACCATAGGATTGAGTTAAGTTACATTGCGTAGCGCAGTCTTGTGTACATTCTTGTCTGCCATATGATGTTATCATATTGTGATTTCTACTACTATAATTCCTGCCATCTACGCAGCGATTCTGAAAAACCATATTATTTCTGTTGTGATTAGATTGTGTTGTATTACCGGTAAAATTAGGTTCGGTTCGTTGGTTGGTAGGATTCAGCCCATTTGCTCCACTATTAAAACGAGGTTTACTATTCCACCTAGAATTTGAAATATTTTCAGACTGTATATTTACATTATGAATGGAAGCCTGATTGACATGATTACGAGTATAATTACTCTGTCCGGTCCTCTATTATTGCTTTGCATTAAAGACTGGCTTTCAAAATTCTGCACAATCATAAGTAGATGATTAAAAGTAATGCATTGCATTGACATCAATATTTGCTGTAATCTCTGTGGCAGTAATATACGAATGGATGCGATAATTCGAGACTCTGGATGGAATGGGTTAATAGATTTCAATTCATTATACGTTGATACTACAAAATCAGTAATAGTCTTGTGGACCTTGGGATTGAAATGTCTCGATCGGATTAACGCATCTCTGTTGGCTAGCATGAAGTCGTTCCCATAGTTAGCTAATAACATATTCTTAAAATCAGAGTATTTATGCAAATTATTTCGGATAGCTTTAAACCATGTTAAGCATGGTGGCACTAATACATGCGGTAAGATTCTTAGAAATTGCGTTTTATCAATCCCCATCAAAGCACACTCATCCTCAATTTTTTCCAAAAATACACTCGCAGAAATATATTCGGACATTCCACTAAATTTTGTAAGAGAACGAATCACACTGACCCGCAAAAGCTTACCTTTACTCGTAGCTTTCCGATTTTGATATCCCATACGTACCACCTTTTGATGTCGTGAAGTACGAATCCTCTTTTCTTCACCGTCAGAGCTGGCTTCACTATATCCTGACGAGTTGGTATTTTCCTCTGCTATCCTTACCGTGAATGGGAACTGTTCTCCATTAGAAGAAGTAATACCTTTCTTGGATTGAATATTAGATTCTATGAGAGTTGGGATGCATTTTTCCTTCAGTGTATTAACTTCCTCCTGTAGCTCTCTGATTTGAGTAGAATGTTCGTTAACGACTGTTTCCATAACTTCTACTGAGTTTTGCACTACCGTGAACTTACGTGATATTTGTTCCACCTTTCTTTCATTCAACTCCATTTTCGCACTAAATTGCTGATTCATAGATTCTAGTTTACCGTGAATTTGTTCATATAATTGCTTAAAATCGTCTTTAGTTTGTATTTGTATTTGTTTCCACCGTTCCTCAATTCGCTGTTTCATCTGGTCCAATCGTTGGTTCAGGTGATTGTTTTGTTGTTGCATTTGTTGTTGCATTTGTTCGCACCGTTCATCATCTCGTTGTTGCATTTGTTCCAATCGTTGGTTCATATGATTATTTCGTTGTTGCATTTGTTCCAATCGTTAGTTCATGTGATTATTTTGTTGTTGCATTTGTTGTTGCACTTGTTTCATCTGTTGAAAGATTACTTCCAAAGTAAGGTTCGGTTGGGTTGTTTCTTGTGGCATACTAATAATCACATTTTCAGAAGTATTCATTCCATCTTCCGTATCTGTATTTGCAACAGAATCATTTCTCATGACACTCATTTTTACGCTCCTGTATATTTTTGTTCCACTACGAAGTAAAGTGAAATTTACGTCTCAGTCAATGGTGATAAAGATTTACTATTCTTCTAATCTAAATCACAGTTTCCCGACGTTTTGGCACCATTTAAATATAACAAAATATATATTTATCAATCACAAACTCACTGGTTCGTAAATTAGTAAAAATTGACCGACTCAAAATTACTTTGTTAAATCTTTTATTATCTTTTAAAGCTTCGTAAAACATTAATTCATATACAACATAACAGCGAGGCTATGGAATTATATTACATTATATCTTGTTTGTTTGTTACTATGACAACCTTCAGTTCGTCGTTCAGGTTACATATGAACATTCCAATCATATATTCGAAATACATATATTAATCTTATATTATTTTTTTCCTTTTTCTTCCTCTATAAAATAAACTGGATTGTACTTATTTGTAAACCAACTATTGCTCGAAGAGAATACAAGTATACAATAAAGAATACAAGTATACGATAAAGAATACAACATACCGTTGTAATGACCCTAACAATGTTTGGTGAACCATATAAATTATGTAGTTCCTCGTTATGAAGTTTCCGCCATTCTCCATTCTCGTTCCTCTTGGATCCGAATATTCGCCTCAGGATCTTGTTCTCAAATACTTTCAGTCTATGTTCTTCTCTCAGAGTAAGCGACCATGGTTCGCAACCATACAGAACAACAGGCATGATTATCGTTTTATATATTTTAAGCTTCTAATTCCTCGACAGAATTCGCGACGACAAGAGATTTTGAACTGAATAATAACTCGAATTCCCTGCTTTTAATCGACATTTACTTTAGCACACTTAAAGAATAGAAATATATTATGGTCTTTAATATTTTTTGTTCCTTAATATAAATCAAGGCTTGTCTAATGGCAAAGTTTCAAAATCATAAATGGATGTGAATTTTGACAATTGAAATTTAATTGTAGTTGATCTTGCAGAAATATAAATCGCTGCTCCCACGTTGGTATTTGGAAATTTTGAGACATCCGTACATTTAGTAACAGAGTCCTGATCAAGTTGTTGTAATTAATCTTTCCAAATGTTATGAAAGATTTTATTTCTAAGATCCTTGTTTTCCATGTTTATGTAGTTTGTTATCTTACCCTTAATATGAACCAAATTAGTATGACATTGGCATACATAACGTGGTAATAAAGAAACTTTATGAATAAACTTACTTAAATTTTTGAATTTCAAGTATCCTTTAACAATCCAAGGACTATTTTTTGTATATGGGGATTTCTTATATTGAAAATAATATTCCATTTTCAGTAGTTTGGGAATGATAAGAGAAATAGGTCTACCAAAACAAGTTATAATAAATTTATATGCTAATTTGGTAAGTAGAATTTTTATAGGAATGCAACCAGATTCTTCTAATAGTGCCATTCTTGAATAGAATGAAGGTTGCGAAAAAATATTTTTGCTAATTGATATTTGTTCAAAAATACTCAATATCTATATTCGTTTGCACAGATTCCGAGAACAGCCTGACAATGAGAGTATGTGCACATTCTGTAGCACTTTGAGACCAGTGCAATTCTTCTGTAGCACTTTGTGCTAGATTCAACTTCCAATACTCCTTCCCCTTACCAAACTTGTGTTTATGTATTTATTATGAACAGACAACTGAAGTACAATAGTAAATGCACAATAGACGAATTGGAACCGACGGGAGTTACAATTTAGTTTACGTATATTCCCCATCTCTTGGATGGCTTTCTACTTCGCGATGATCTTAATATTGGAGTGGAAGGTCATTTCTACTCCATCTCTCTTCCGAGTCGAACTCTTGGTTGGGAAGAATAATTTTCCAACGTCCTTTTAACGCCTGCTATTGAATTCGATTGAGTTTTTTCTTCTTTGCTTCTTCAGATAGCAAAAATTTCCTTTGCAATCTTCTCGAGGAGGACAGTTACTATTCGGTCCTCTAAGTACAAATAGCTTGTAGTTTGGAGTGTTCAAATGTCCAAGTCTCGTTCAGTCAAGTGCATGGTAGTCAGCAATCGTTAACAGTAGTTCTTCAACGTAGTCCACAATTAAATAAATCTAATAAAACTGTTAATCAAAGTGCAAGACAGTTTCTTACATCCATGATAAGCAATAATTGTTCTAGAAGGTCCAGTTACATAAATGAATATTTTGTATTAAATGCATATCAATGAAGAAATTTTCCATGCAGTAGATGCAACGAATTTAATGTTTTCCGTAACTGTTCTGCATATGGGAAACAATGTTTTTTATGCCTCATTAATAATCATTTTGCTTATGACTGCAGACCTGAAACTTTCACGATACAGTACAGTACATACAGCAGTTACAAGAAAATGTAGTGCAAGAGAGTAACTATAGTACTAGTCAAGCAAGTGTCACTGACATCAATTCTAAACCCCTTTGCCCGAAAATAAGAATGTTGACTGTTTACAACTGGCAAACAAGGTATTCGGATAATGATTTGGGTGTCATGGAAACGGAGGTAAAGAATGAAATGAACGTTTTTAAATAGGACAGCTCAGTAATAAGTCATACAGAAGCGAATCAAGAAGCAAATAGTAGTAAGAATGTAATTGTATACTTAGAGAGTAAAGAAGAAAAAGTACAAAACCAATCTGATAGTCGGAATATGTGCAAATACTGTAGACTTTGAGCCCAGTGCAATTCTTCTCTCTAACACTTGGTGTTAGATTCAACTCCTAACAATAGAAATGAAATTTAGTGAACATGATGTTATAAGAAGTATAGTTATCCTCGTAAGACAAAAGAATGTTATGAATCGGAAGAAAAAGAGAAAAATAACTGAACCAATGAAAAATCGATACCGCTTCAGAGCAAATAAAAAGAGAAAATACAAAATTATGAAAAAAAGGATGAAGACCTGAACGGAAGTGAAACAAATCTCAGAAATCAGTTTTTTAAAATTATTTTATCTATTTATTTATTTATCAACACAACAGGCCGATGCCCAATTAGAGTACTGAAATATTAGAATATATTTTTATAACAGTTTTTTTTTTTTTTTTTTTTTTTTTTTTTTTGCCTGTGCATATATCAATTTTATCATGTTTTCGACATATTTTGTTATAGACAGAACATATTCTCCAGATTGGTGACTTCAGCATTATGTTGGTCCTAGCCTTTTAGCAATAAAAGAGACCTGTATTATTAGTTCTAGTTCTAACTGACGGAACATGGAAGTATAACGAAGATATAAAGTTTAAACAATCGAATTCATTTCGAACTATTTTTTTGGAGGAATACGAGATCGGCAATATTACGCCTTTGTTCTAATGAATAACTATTAAAATTGTCTACTAGTGTGCTATAGTTTTCAAGTGAGGGATTAATTTCAATTACTTTGTATATCAAATACATAAGACATTTTGATTGAACTTTGTCAATTTCTTGGCAATACTTTTATTGGCGACGAATTCCAAATTAGAACAGCATATTTCAGCTTGGAGCGTGTTTCAATATTACTGAAGTCCTTACCACTTCTAATTATGAATCCTAATAATTTAGAAATATCATGAGTAACATTTTCAATGTTTTTAATGGACGATAATTTCGAGTTAAATGTAACACCTAGGTCTTTAAATGTATTAGGTCTGTTTATAGAAGTATTACTAAGCTTATAATCATAGTTAAGTATATTTTTGTTTCTGCTGAACGATAATACATTACATTTGTTTATGTTTATTCCCAGTTTATTGACTGAACACCAGTTTGCAATACTCTCTAAATAGTGTTGTAAATCAAGACAATCATTCCTTCAAATAATCCTTTGCCAGAGTTCACAATTTTCCTTTCTCTTGCGTCCCTTCCACTTCTATCGTTCATCGGCTGCTTCGATTGTGTCCATTTCGGAACAGAAACACCAGATGTATCTCCGTAAGAATGCCTTCCACTTCAATCGACTCTTGCACAACAAAGTTACACACACCTCAAGTCGCCTCCTCGTATCTACCAGTGCTTACTTCACTGGCCACACACAGTACGCTCTCTGTTACCTGCATCGGGAAACAGCGACTCGCTACCGATGAATAATGTTCCCACAACTGATGTTTCGAATACTCATTAGAGACAGCGTAAAAACAAGGTACGCCTTCTATTTCTATGTTCTACCAGGAAACAAAGTAACTCCACGTACCTTGTTATTGTAGAGGGACCAGCAATTATTTGGATAACTATCGGATAGAAAAGACGCATTTTGTTTCAGATAGTCTGTGTACCATATTTCCCAACTTACTTTCTAAGTTTTGATTTTTCTTTGGTTATGTAAGCTGTATTTCGTTGCTGTTAGCCGACAAAAGTAGAAGTTGAGCTACGATTTCATAGTTGAATAATAATAGATAAATAGAATAAATTAATATATTTCATAACGTACAAAGAATGAAAAAGTGACAGACTCGAACCCAGGACTTCCGGCATACCGTGCCGATGCGTTAACCACTACGCACCGACACGGTATGCAGGAGGTCCCGGGTTCGAGTCTCAGTCCAGTCTGTCACTTTTCACTCTTTGCACGTTATTGAATTCACATCTATAGAGGATACAGTGTGTTAAAAAATCGGTTGTTTCCTCTTTCATTAATATCTATATAATATATTTCATTCTAAAGAAAATAGTATACGAGATTAAGTAATGCACATGAAATGTTATAATTTTGAAAAGGAAAGACAGTACCGAACTTCTCTCAACGTAGTTGTATGAAACACTTGAAATTATACATTCTAGGAAAGAACGTTTACCTTCCAACTATGACATTTGAAGAACAGTTGTATTTATGGGATGAAGTATTTACGAAAGTTTTCGAACAAACCAGGAATGACTTGTATATAGTTCATATATACAGGTCATAATTTTATATAGTTCATAATTTTAGATTTTTGGGCTATTCTCACTCTAAAGGCATCACTAAAGATCCCTCATATCAAGTGTATAAAAGAATTGCCTGGTCCTAGAAACTTAAAAGAATTCCAAAAAAATTCTTGGTCTTTTCCAATAGTGCGTGAAGTTCGTAGAAAACATTGCACATGAAACTGAACATTTGTTTTCGTTACTAAAGAAGAATAAGAAATGGATTTGGACAGATACTTGTGAAAGTAGGTTTAATCAATTCAAACAATCATTGCCAGGAAGCTTTATTGGCGCATCTACAACTTGATCAAGATTTTTGTTTCATAACATATTGTAGCTCTGTAGTTTTAGAAAATATTTTGTTTCAAGAAATTTAGGGAAAAATCATATTTTATGTTTTTATGGTAGAACTTTAAAACTTTCGGAAAGAACCTACACGATTACTGAAAAAGGGCTTTCAATAATTGTTGCTTTGAGAAGTTGGTCACAGTTATTGTATGGTAAGCATGCAAAAATATATACGGATCACAATCCTTTGGTTTACTCACACAAAATTAGACAGTGGAATTCTAGATTTGCTCGCTGGAGCGTTGAAATTCAAGGTTTTGGTTTAGAAATTGGCTAAAGACAATCAGGCTAACGATACACATTGTAGAGTTATATTGTTCCCAGAAATAGAAATACATAAAATTAACTATTATGAAGTTTTGGCTTCTTGTTTCAAAAACATGACTGTCGCAGAGTTGGTAAGAAAAGCAAATGGAATATTCTGAATATAACAATATAGTCAAATATCTTGAAAATCTAGAGAATCCATATACCAAAATTAAGAATACAAATATTTAAAATTACATGAAGATAGAAAATGGAATTTTGTTTAGTAGAAGTTATCATTTTCCTAATGTGTGGAAGATTCGTATACCACCTTCCTTTGTTAATGATGTTATCAAATGTTATCATGAACAGGATTTGGTTTCGAGAAGACGTTAGCCTTCATCAGGGCATGTTGTTATTGGAAATCCATGAGGCATGATGTCAGGAATTTTCTTCGTGATTATACTGAATGAAAATTAACAAAGGTAGAAACCTCTCTTCCAACTAGCGACAAAGTGTTTTAGTTAATAATGTTAGACAAACGGTTTCTATTGACGTGTTAGGGTCGTATTCCACTTCACACAATGGAAACAGATTTGCATTATCCATACTTGATATATTCAGTGGGTATTATGTCATGTACCCAATGAGAAATGCTACTACTAGGTGTGTACTTAGATTTTTAGTTTTACTATTTTAATGACCTCGGAATTCCAAATTCTATTCTGATGGATAACGGCAGCTGTTTAATTCCAAATAAATTTCAAACTAAAATGATAAAATATGGTGTTAAAATACGTTTGAAGAACCCTTAATATCTCTACAAAGTGCTCTACAGTCGAGAAAATCCATAGAGACACCAATCGTTTGTTTAAGCTGCTGTGTAATGAATATATTTCTTCCTGAGAGAAATATATTCTACAAATTGTTATTTATCAAAAGTAGTTTAAAAGACAGTTCTACAAGTCTTCACTTGAATGTAAAACCACATTACTGTGTATTTGAGCATTTTGGCACTGTAACAAATGAAAATTATGACGAAAATGAACCATTGAATTGGGAATATAAGATGAAAATGATTGATTTTCAATGGAAAGAAAACAATATAAGAAAGAGAAATGATAAATATAACGCAACTCAGGAAGGTAGGCGTAAAATTAAAGATAACAATTTTTTTTCTTTTGTTACTAACTCATCTTAGTTCAATCATGGATCAGAAAATAAGTATTTTCTTTTCAATTACACAGGGGTTCACTCTTGTGCAAACAAAATTTCGGAATGGTTGATTCTCTCACTGGTGAATCATTAAGTACCCATTCTCTTCCAATAAAAATATGGAAACCAATAGAAAAAAACAGGCAAATTTGGTTATAATTTGCAAAAGAAATAAAGTGTGAACGAAAATGAACACAATTTGATAAGTTAAAATAGTAAGAATAAATATACACCTGATTTGGAAGCGTTAGTTCCAGTAAATATTGCAGATGTAAGTAAGTAAATTTGTCAGTTTTCAATGTGAGTAAATGTCAATAAAAATAAAATTGATCTTAGCAACCCTAAGGCGAATAAAATGTAACAAGGAAAAAGGGAAGAGACCTCATAGTTTTACATTTTTATACACTGCACAGAATGGTCCATAAGTCTTAGTACAGTGGATTATTTTGGAAACAAACATGATTAAAGCAAATCTGACTAGCGGAGGTCGGACTTGGGTAAAGGAACTACCGATTGATGCATGCGTGGTGAACGGTGGCCATCTTAATGGCCGCCATCTTGGATCCAGGTTATTTTTTTCAAACAGGAAGGTAAGCATGTGACACATCAATTAACACTGCTTTCTGCAGGGGAATGCAGTCCTGCAAGCAGAAATACGTTATCATGTCCCGTTCCAAAGTTATGACGCCCCAAATTCCCACCTACAGGATGTGCTCCACAAGTTGTCCGTCCATTGCAACACACAACTGAAGTCTCTTAATCCAGTCCTCCTGAACCCGTAATAGCAGCTATCACAGGTGTCCTGAATAAGTCCCTATAGGTGTACAACATCCCGAATCTTCTCCTACACCAGGTGTTTTAAGTGTCCCCATAAAAGAATCCAAGAGAGTGAGGTCCAGCGACCGGGCTGGCCAGTCCACAGGGCCTCAGCGACCGATTCAACATCCAGGAAAATGCAGATCCAAGCATTCCCGCACAGGCAGCGCATAGTGCGGTGGGGCACCATCTTGCTGAAAATATCGCGGCAAGGTGGCATCAGGGCGAAGCAGCAACGGAAATACCAACTCCTGTAACATGTCCAGATATCGACACCATTTAGGTTACCAGGAATAAATAAAGGTCCTTTGATCGACGTGTTCCATACACCACACCACCATGATATGAGCAGGGGTAACCCTCTTGCAGGGATTGATCGCATGTTCTGGCGATTCACTTCCCCATCCAAATAAAAGTTTTCCTTGTCTGTGAAGAGAACGCTGGCTGGAAAATGCGGATCTCGGTCATATTGTGACAAAGCCCAATTGAAGAATTCCATGCGCCGGTCTGGACCATCCTCTGAAAGGTTGTGGACAAGCTGCAGCTTGAAGGCATACCACTTGTTCGTGTGGAGAATCCTCATCACGGAAGCACGTGGTACACTTGTTATCGCTAATAGTTGTCTTGTACTGCGCTTCGGACTTTTCACACTTGCAGCAAGCACCATTGTCGATGTCTCCTCATCTGTCGCGGCTCATGGGGACCTGACCGTGGTCTGTCGGCAACATTACAAGTTATACTGAATTTCCTAATGAGGTAGCTAATGGTGTTGTGGCTTATTGCAGGTCTTTCGGGGTGGCGCGCGTTGAAGTCCTGGGCAATCACACGACTGCTTCTTTTCCCAGGCATTAGGATGATCTCAATTCTTTCCTGCTACGTCAGTGACATCTAGCTCTACCTGCAACGAAAAAAATACTGTCAAATTTGGGGCGTCACGTTTTCTTGCAGCGTTAGTTCCATGTCGCTAACCCTGCAAGAAACAGAAAACCGTCAACTTTGGGGCGTCATAACTTTGGAACGGGACATGATAACGCATTTCTGCTTGCAGGACTGCGTTTCCCTGCAAAAAGCAGTGTTAATTGATGTGTCCCATGCCTACCTTCCTATTTGAAAAAAATAACCTGGATCCAAGATGGCGGCCATCAATATGGCCGCCATTCACCACACATGCATCAGTCGGTAGCTCCTTTTCCCAAGTCCGCCCGCTAGTCAGATTTGCTTTAATCATGTTTGTTTCCAAAATAATCCACTGTACTAAGACTTATGGGCTACCCTGTATATTGTGATAGTACTACGATAACAAATATTTACCGAAAATTACCTTTGTGTGATAGTGTCACATTTTCTCTCCGTACTGGTACAACAAGCTATTGCTGCTGGCTTACTATCTTAATGTCGTCCTCTGCTAGAGAAAGTTGCTAGGTATTTTGTATTACTTGATATGTAGTATCTTTTATTTCATAATTATCCTTTTTTAATAAAAGAAAACAAAGCTAGAATGCTTTTCAGAAAGTGAATAGCAAATCCCCTCCTCCCATATTTTTATAACTTTTGGGACCCTATTTCTAGAACATATTCGCTAGTGATCTCGTTACCACTCAATAGCGTTGGGTTAAGTCTTGAATTTACGAGGGGTGACTTCCAATGCAATAGGACAAATACTTGGAACAGTGTAATATGGTTGCAACCAATATATTGTCTGGTCCATTTTTGTATAAGTTACAATATATTTGTAGATCTTAAAGACATTATAATTAATTTTATATCATTCATTTGACTTGTTTTATTGTGTGTTTTCATGTGTTTACATTTTGTATTTGTGCAATTGCATCTATTTTATATTTATTTCTGCAGTTGGAATTATTTTCTACGGTCAACCATTATCTTTAATATTTCCTGAGAATAGTATATACAAATGTGTTATTATAGTTTGTGATAGTAATACTTTCAGTTCGCCCGAAATAAAATAGATGTGTCTTAACAAGCAAAATATATCTAATATATGAAAAAAAAGTGATCTTCAGAACACGTAATAATTTTATGTTTCAAGAAATACATACTAAATTTTGAAGTTTATTTCGTGTATTTAAAATTGTATTTTATCTTTTCTTGTATGAAAATGTTTTCTAATTAATATCTTTATCGATGCTACATTAAATTCTACATTATTGTTTAGTATTGTATGTGTATATTCGTGAAAATTTTGAATACTTTGAGTATTTTGAAATATTTGCAGTATTTCTGAATTATTTTGTGTTTGAATTATTCTTAAAAAACATTAACCCCTTAACAGAAGATCTCGAGTATATTCGAGCTTTAAAGTTTTACAAAAAAATAAAACCTCGAGAATATTCAGGAATCATCACTTTTAAACTGTACAAAGTTTAAAAGCTCGTAAATGATTGTTTGCTCATGTTTCTGATGAGTATGCTCGAGGTTTTATTAAAGGAAGATTTTAGGGTTACGTATATCATTGTTGCCTTAAATAATTTCATTGTCGTTGATAGATTTTTTGCTCAGTGATTGTTAGAATGTAGCAATAAAAAATTAGATGAAAATTAAAACGCCCTTTCAAAAATAATCGGTATGTTAAGAGGTTAATGTCAATTTAAGAAAAGCAAACACTTCGATGTTAAGAGCTACTTTATGTGATTAGAATCGTAAGTCGAAAACTGCTTTTTGTAAATAGTAGCCATGAGTTCTTGCCTCACTTTAGCGGTATACTATAGCAGTAGGCTGTAATAACTTTATCAACTTTAGTTAGAACCCGGAATGTCACATAAATGTGTAAATACTTACACAAAATATAACTTGTATGTTTGTAATCTTTCATAATAAGAAGAAAAGGAGTAAAAGTTCTAACGGCAAATGGTAACCCACTCCACGCTTAAAAGATTTTTTTTTTTTTTTTTTTTTTTTTTTTTTACAGCAGTTCTCTAGTAACCTTGTTGCCATTTAGAGGGAAATGAATTTGGGTTACACGAGGGAGGGTGACTTCAAACTTCATAGGACAGACACATATATATGAGGAATACTGTGGCAAACTATACACTGCCTAGCTTGTTTCTTAGTATAACTTATGAAAGAAGCGTTTAAGAATTTAGTTTTATATATTTTAACATGGTAATATTTTTATGTGCGTCAATTTATTCATGTTTTACAAATATTATTGTTTTCTTTCGTGTTATTCTTTAGTTTCATTTTTTAAATGCTCATTTGTTCCTATTAGGTATAAAATGAAAATACTCAATATTCATAATATAAATGTTATCAAAGAGTTTTTTAAATTATGTTCAGTACTATAAATTTTGTTCTATTGTAATTTGATACTGAAACTTGAAGAATACTTTATTTATATTTATTCAAAGTAATGATTTGACATGAATGAAAATTTATCTAAAATAGACTTTGTAAAAGATAAATCTATAAAAAGAAATTTTGTAAAACAAAAAAAGAAGTTTTAATATTTTGATCATATAAAGTTAGTAAGTAATAGCCCAAAATCGCCACCGTATTTACAAAACCTATACGCGACGATCGTGTTGTCACGTCGAATATGCATTTTGCAAGTGAAGGCTTGAGTGAAGTGACTTGAGAACTTTATAAACATTAATGGTAATAAACTGTGATTAATTATTTGCTTTAAATCACAAAACCTCGAACTAGCAGTGTTAGTGGGGATAGAAAAATTCAACGATTCTGAACTTTTTGTGTGTTGATGTGTAATATTTGTTTCAGGATTATGTTTACTTCTTACTGTATACATCAGTAAATGTCCATCCGAGCTCCATTACGACTACTTTGCGCAATCACCTAAAAGTTTATACATTTTAATGAATGTTCGGATTTAATGCAATTCCAAGAAAGAATAACTTAATAAGAAAACAAAACAGCCCTCTCTTTCCTGCGTGATAATTAAGATCTTCTTTTATGGTGACTGAGTGGCGAGGAACAGTGCTAGCGGATATTTAAGTAAGTTGTTCATTAATATTTTTAGAAATGCATAATTTAAAATGTACTTTTCCGGGAAAATTCGTAAGTGAAAATTCGCCATAATAAAAATTTATTATAGTGGTAGGTATAATGTGTTTATGCAGTGTGAAAGGAAATATAATCTTTTCGCTAAATTGTAAAATTCCTATTTTATAATGCCTATCTGTATATAATTGAAAAACGCTGGAAAATGAAGTCAAAACAACATTTTCTTCATTGTGTCCATCTGCTTCCCACACTCCTTGGCAACTAAAGAGGTGGACTTGTACGGATAAACTGAATAAAGAGATGCAATCCTGTACAGATAGGCCGGATGGGATATTGATAAGAAAAGGGCGAAACACAGATACTGAAGTATCAACTGAGGGTAATGAATACAATGCCGTGTAATATTCCTGAAAATGCCCTTTATCCTGAAAATGCCGTGTAGTATTCCTGAAAATGTCCTGAAAATATCCCACAATTATGTCCTTTAGGCTAAGGGAAACGATGATTAAAGCAAGTGAATGATGATGGAAGAATTGGTGAAATGAGAAAGTGCGAGGAAACGGGAGTATCCTAAGAAAACCCACGGACACGATGTTGTTCACCATAAACTTACTTGGCTGGAAATCGAACCAGGGACCCACGCACCAGAGGTAAGCCCTCTACCATTGAGCCACCGTGCCTTCTTAATGAAACTTTTGTTTAGCAGAGTAGTGACATGAGAGATAAATTTATGTTGGCGATTGAGACGTTTAACATTATTATATAAAAGCAAGAGTTCAGAGACAAGCTTTTCAGCCGTCCCATCTTCGAAGTGAATGCTCAAGGACTGGATATGTTGCACCTGTTTCAATTGGTGCTTAACATGCATGATTGTAGAGATTCGTAGCCATTTTAGAAACGTTACTTGGGTAGTTTCACAGTTCACACAGGACAATGTATAAAAAATTATGCAGCTCACGATAGTTTTGACGGTGTAATATCCCCATGTCTTGAAGCAAGATGCAAATTTGGGTTTAATGTAGTGACACCACCACATATTAACATTGGGGTAGACCATGCGAGTGCACAACCACTATGTCCAACTAGCAGTAATTAAACATCAGACGTGGTCGACTGTTAAAAGTTGACTGCTTAATTTCCAATAACTGCAACCATGCAGTTTTGGAAGTTAGTTCGATAGCATAACATCGGTCTGTGAAGCAGGCTGGATATAGATGTATACCAAATATTCTGATTAGGAGACTCATCGGGCGATAGCATCTGTCCAAGAATAAACCGAAATGTGTAATGAAACGGTGAAAAGGCAGAGGTGAATTATATTCACTACTCGTGTCTTCAGAAAACATGAGACAATTTATATTTCCAAGAAACAAAATCATATATTGTGTAATGAGTAGGATTTCAACAACTTATCCGTTTTAAAATCGTCAGCAGACAATACGTTGATTTGTAACTGAGGACCCATACACAGCCAAAATACATATACCGTTAATAACACATCGAATGGCTACCCTGACAAGGAGAGATGTATCGCGTCGAAGTCCAGTTTCAGAAGTAAAGCAGTACCCAATGATGTGGGTGCATATCAGGAAAGTGCGCACATAACTATGTATATAATTCAGCCCGACTGAGGCGTATCATGCGGATGGTTTTGTCAAAACTAAATTTTACACTATTCTCCCAAAATTCTTGCACAGTACCATAGATAGTGGAGCCACAAACCACTTAAAAATAAACTATAAGGTGCTGTTCATCTAGAGCAGTATATCGAATAAAAATTAGAAAACAGCAGAATATTTTCAAATATTTTTGCTTTTACCCTGCTAATATCGATATTTTTTCATAAATTTCTCCCTAGTTTTGACTCCAAGAAAGGTTAGTGGACAAAGGCTTGATTTGAAGACACTCGAATTGACAGTGAAATAATTAATAATGGCGTAAACCAAATGGTTAATCACTGTAGTCTATTTGTAGGTATTCTATTTGATAGTCTATTTGATATTTCCCCTACTTCCATCACTTTTTAAATTGTTCTAGATTAAAACTATGAATATTGCATCAAGTTTATCACTTAAAATTACTATAATTTCCTGTATTGTAGATATTTGATTTATCTACAACGGATTGTCACATACATTCTGTAATATTATCGTTTAGTTTTCACTCCTGACTGTGACAAAAATGCATATAAAATGATCCAGACCTAAAAGGAGTTCGTAAGGTTTTAGGGTCTTTTTTTTTTTTTTTTTTTCAAACTTACAAGGAGACTTACGGAAGTGTCACTCACCGATTTGAATGAAACTTTGCAAATTTGTAAAACATCGAAAAATAGTCGACACGTTTTTTTTTTCCGCAATGATGAGGGTTTAAGGGTAGAAATCACCCTTTGAACGTCAGGGGTGGTATCGAAGCATATACAAAAAACAATCATTTAATGTAGAGGAAAACATGAAGCCAGGGAGTTTTAGAACAGCTGATTCAGAATTTTATGTCAACATTACAAAATTCAAAATGTCGGATCCAATATAGCGATTACAATTACAAAAAGTTCTCTAAGTTGAAATACTGTACATTTCACCAAGAACAATCACAGTTGGCAGGGATTACTGCGAGGAGGATGCAGACCAATTTGAAACCCCTTTCTGTATTTATTTTAACGAGATGCTTGATTAAAGTACGTCTCTGCACCTTCACTATTGGGGGTTCGTATTTAAAGTGAGTCCCCTTGTCTATCACTATTCGGGGTTCTTATTGAAAGTGACTCCCCTCCCCTCTCACTAGGCGGGGTGCATGTTTAAAGTGAGTCCCCTCTCTTTACTATTCGAGATGCTTATTTAAAGTTAGTCCCCTCTCCTCTTACTATTCCGGGTGCTTATTCCAGCGTCTAATGCAAAGTTGATTTTGTTATTAGATTCGTGGAGTGGTCACAATTCATCAACTTTTGAATCTGTTTTTAAGAACAAAAGAAGACCTCAAAATAGAAACCATTTCTGCAGAAATAACTAGTAGGATTCAGCCTCTCGATGTGTTGTTCTTTAGGCGATAGAAAAGCTTCTTGAGATATTTTTCTGACATTGTCCTTCTCTACAACTATAACATGACTTTACATCTTCGTAATAATATATAACTAAGATTCAATCACTGACTGATAATCAGTATTCTTCTCCCAGATTTGAAAATCTTATTAGGTATTCGTGGTACAAAAACGGTTATTTGAAAAACAAAACCTGCATTTGAAAATCACATAACATTTTGTTTCAAAGGTTGTGCAGCATTTTGCGATTTGGGCAGTTATTGCCGTAATAAGTGTCTGTGGTGTAAACAATGTTTATGCATCACACGCTTGTTTTTACGGAATATCATTATTTCAAAACGTTTTATCAGTAAATTCATAATTATAACAATTGAGGATAGACTATGAAATTCTGACATAGTGAGAGGCGAGGGGACTGTGTGCATAAATGAAACGAAATGAAATCTTTGAGGTTTAAGCCCCACGGTTATGCCGGATAGGGTAAAGGAGATAGTGATGATGAGAAATCAATGAAATGGTGGAATGAAGAAAGTGGGAGGAAACGGGAGAACCCTGAGGAAACCCATGCACAACAAAGTTCACTTGCCGCAAGCTGGGATCGAACCATGTACCAGAGGTGACCACTGAGCCACCGCTGCCCTCACTATACATAAACACCGCGAATAGTGGGAGGTGCAGAGACTCACTTTAATCAAGTATCATGGTAAAATAAGTACAGAAATGGGTTTCAAATCGGTCTGCAACCTCCTCGCAGTAATCCCTGTCAACATGATTGTTCTTGTCTAGCACAGCATTTCAAACCAGAAGACCTTTTGTAATTATAATCGCCATATTGGATCCGCCATTTTGCATTTCGTAAATTTGACGTCAGATTCTGAATCAGCCGTTCTAATACTCCCTGGTATTATGTTTTCTTTTTCATTAAATGATTGTTTAATTATATGACCATATAAATCTATATCAAGACAATCACTTAAATTATGACCCCAGAAGTGTAGCAAGTTAATCTAGGCAATTAGCTACAGAATGGAATATGAAAATAGTGCAACATTTATCATTAAGAAATACATCATACTATAATCGCACTTCGACAAAATAAGTACTAAACACTGACATATGATACAAATGGGAAATCGCGTACTCGCACGCTCTTTCTGATATACAAATACACACGGTATTAAATAAATCCAGATTATTACAGACCACCACTGCAATTAAAATTTTCTTTAATATAGCAGCCATAAATGAAGTCGGAAAAAGTTACAATACCTAGGTACTTTCGCTTCCATGTGACTTAACGAAAATTTCACTTTACCTTAATCTCAGGAAAAAAAGGAGAAAAAACTTCGAATCACTATAGAGTTCCCCCAATGCGTGAAATATAAAAAATGTTAAAGAAAAGGACAATATGAATCAAAATAAGGAGATAGATTAATTTCACGTACAGGAAAAGAATTTTGAACACATTTCTAACTATACCTAGGTATATGTGCCTAAATTTTGAATCTGAATTATGCGGTGGAACAAACGAAAGATGGAAGCGAAGGACGAATTATATGTTCGGTTATTTCGAAATTAAGACAAGTAACGGAGGAAGCCTCCTAAAACGGATAGCTTAAAGCTATTTTATACTCTATAGTAAAATTATCTACTGCTTGCATGTCAAAATTTACAAAAACAAAACTGTTCATGCAGCCCTTCACTGAAAAAAAAAATCACTTAATAAAAAATTGATTTTATCTTATTTCTGAGAATCTTAGTTGCAATCAACAGTGCTATAACTGTCTTTCGTTACACTTTCTGAGTCTCAGTAAAACCAGAATTTAGACAATATTCAACTGGCAAATTCTTTAAAACAGTAGAAGGAACTTGAAAAATTGATTGAAGTTTTGTACTATCTTCTTCATAGAAATAGATTCCTCGTGGCTACAACAAAATTTTCATTAAACAATTCCGTAAATTCAATTGCAACTATTCCGATGAACAACGTCAAGAACTTCTATCAGCAACAACAAATAGGGCAACTTTTAAACGTCGAATTTCAAAAATAACTTCTTGCCAATATTTGTTTTGAACACCAATACAGTGAAGTTCTGGGTCCTCTATTCTACAAAAGTGTATCTGGATATCAGACAATAGTGTTGACGCAAAGTTCCAAGTAGTAAGAGTCAAGTTCAAACAAGAAGCCATCCATGAAAATACTCCGAAACGACAATAAGTTGTAGATATCTTCAAAATTCCGATTTTAAAACAGTTCTCCACATTGAATGGAATAATTTTCTCAATGTTTTAACAAAATTCCAATGTAAATAATTTGCAAAATTTACCTTTTATAAATAATTTCGTAGGAAAATCAAACAGAGGCTTCTATAACAAGGAAGCTCTCACTGTAATACTTGACTAACAAGATAAGGACGCTTAAAATAAAATTCCTCTCCTACGGAGATGGGGTTGAAATTCTACATCAAAAACAAGTTAGATACTAGGTGCAATTAGGGTTTCTTACTAACAGCCAATAACATGAAAGAAATAAGAAGACCAATGAAAACTGAGAGTTGGCAGATGTTTCTAAAATTTGGAGGGTTAGAAACTACTTGCAATGCCTCTTTTGAGGATTTGAAAATTTTTATCGAGAGATTGCTTTTCCTTAAGCAGGTGAGTTCAATAAGGACATAAATTGTTTAAATGAAATTAAAACATCAACTTTAAGAAAAAAGGGAAAATTCTCTTGATTATCTGCCGCAGAGCAGAAATAATTAGATAATTTTGTTGAAGAGCAATTATCTATCTCGAGATCTAAATATACTTTGCATATAAGTTGCAAAATCAGCCATGTTGTTTCCAACAGAACAGAAAATGGAATAAAATGAAATATGGTAACTTAAAAATGCGTAGAATATTCTGAAAATATATTAAATGTAATAAAAGACTTGTAAAATAACTTTCTAAGATAAAACGAAAAATTACAAAATATAATTAGCCTGAAATAGGTTCGTGGCAAATATATACTTCGTATCCTCTATGAATAAAAATTGATATGTAGAACCATTAATAGAAAAACCAGCAATAGAGAAAAATCATCGGTGGAATGACCATATTAAAGATTACTATTTAAATGTTTCAGTGAGTACTGACTTTTTGTTATTATAATATATCTAGTTTAAAGTTATTATTAATAGACTTAAAGTTATCATTTAGTTACAGCTATTCATATTCAGTTGATAATTTCCCTCAATATTTTCATTTCTGCCTAAAATGTAGATTTCAATTGTATATTGAAGCTAATTTTAAGTGTTTATTTTTTAAATAAAGAAAAATTCACGCTATAATATTTATTATTCAACTTTTGCCAATTTGTTTCTCCAGATACAGCAAACGCAACCATTATTGCTAACGTATTACGTCAGATATTCACTACAGAGAACTTTGCTATACTGATAAGTCACTTAGTACAGCAACCCTCATAACAGATATTTACAAGAAGTACTTAACATTGAATTGATTATGGTAGCTGACGTTTAAGTACTAGAAACATGGAAAATAAGCAAACAAACAGACACTTATAACTGAAAAATAGGCAGAACAAATAGAACGAAATTCTAACTCTAAGAAACAAGAAGGTATGAACCAAATGGGTTTCAAATGCTGCATTTAAAGTCATGTATAATGTCCAAATATGCATGTTCGGTGTTAGTAGAGAATATCTTCTTTTAAAGAAAGAAAACTGAATGTTTTTATATATATACGTAAAGATATGATAGCAAGGTATTTCTACAACTTCTCAATTGATTAAGTTTCTTGCGATAGTTCAATACATTCCTTGAATGCTATCTATCTACTTCCACATATATAAACTAGACACATGTAAAGCACGCAAGAACATGTGGATCAACTTCACTTGGCACACTTTAACATTTCAGTACTTTAAAATTGTCTTTAATTTGTCGAAGTCCTTATTAAACTCAATAATCCACTCACATTTCTAGTGATGGGCGTTCATTCCGTAAATTAAAGTAAAGCATTACTTTGATTTAATTTAGTTTCTGTACTTGTTTTTGAATTTCTTAGAGTTAACAGAATCCTTTATTGAAGTAAAAGATCGATCTAGTTATATCAATGAAGTTTTTTTTTTTTTTTAAAGAAAATGTGATGAAATATTAGCAATATTCGACATTTAAGCATAATATAGGCAATATAGAGCGTAAAGATCCCCAAAATGAATTGCAGTGGATTTAATTATTATCGTATCTGTAGCACTAAGAAACATGCATTTTGACTAATATTCGCAGCTAAAAAGAAGAGAAAATACTACACCATGACTTCGTAATGTATCATAGCAATATAGCAAGAAAACTCCTCTAATTACCCTGTAAATGCTATCTAATCTCTATAAATTTGTCTTTTCGAACAGGGCACTATCGCATAACCTGGAAAGTTTCTAAAGTTGTGGTGTTTCCAAAACTGAATAAGGATTTAAAAAAAAAAAAAATCAGAATCTTATCGTCCCATTCGGCTGACATGAATACTAAAAAAAATCTTGAAAAAATTACAGTTTGTTTCAACCCATTACATGAAAGAGTTTCTTTTTTCCCTTCTATAATAGTCTCGTGCGTAATTTCTATGCTTGAGCACCTCAGTTAATTATCAATTCAATGAAGTAGTACTTACTCCTGCTATTTGAACTGGAGAAAGCACTTGATAACGTGTTCATTAATAAACTAGATTTCTTCACAACTTTCAGCTGCCTATGTTCTTCCCATATACCATTTTTTTTCTTTCACAATACAGCTTGCTATCCTATTCTAGTTTTCAATTATAAGGAGTTCTTCAATATTCAGCACTATCTCCATTACTGTACATAATATATGTAAGTGATATACCATTCTTACCCTCGAAATCTTAACTTTCAATTTTGCAGATTATACTGCTCTATTAAATGTGATACATCAATAGAAATAATCAACTTACAACGTGGAATTGATTTATTCCGAACCTGGTGTAATCTATGTAAGTTCAAAATTAAGGCAACAAAAGCACAAGTCTTTGTCATCCAACTACCGCGGACACCAAGTCGCATGCAACCTAACCTGATGTTACTTAATATTAAGGTCCACGGAGTTCAGATTCATCCAAACTTAAGTATAAAATATTTAGAATTAGTATTTGATTATGAACTTATCTGGAAATCACACTGTCAATATATTAAAGAAAAAGTTATCAACAGACTAAATCTATTAAGGCGTTTAGCTGGAATTATCTGGGATTTACAATTCGATGCTTTCATTAAAATTTACAAAGCATATCTTTCGTTGTGTCTGTCATATAGCCATATATATTTAGTTGATCCTGACAAAGTTGTCATATACAGCAGCTAGGGACGTGGAACTAAATAATGCAACAAACATTGTACTAAGGAGATGCCTAAAAGTTATTTGCCAACAATCAATGAACAATTTAAATTTATCGCCATATTAATGCCATACAAGTGAAACAAATTATACATTTATGTCTCTATTGTTGAAAACAATATTTCACAATAAAATATAATTGTTATCAAATTTCTTATGCTTAATAAATGAAAAAAAAAAAAACAGTCGTAAATTATTAAAAATATAGCTTAATGTATAATACAACGGAAATTTGTATTTGTAAAGGCACTGTTAAAGAATTTCGATTCGATTTTCCATGTTTTATCCTAGATTACAGATTTCAAAATATCAGTCATAATGGGGCTTGCAAGAAGTTTGTACCGGTCACTGGCCTTAATCAAAATAACAGCAATATTTCCGGCCAGGCTTGTAGAATACCAGCCAGTTGGCAACCCTATTCAAGATGTCACCTATTACAACTAGAATACAACATATAACTCTGTAGCCTAACTTAGGTTAGTTTAGAAATTATATTTCTCGGCAGTACTGGGCATTTATGGTCTATCTAAACCCGTCGCATATGAGAGATAACGTCCCTCAGCGATCACACTACTCACGGAATTGTGAAAAGAAGAAAGGAAAGCAGAAAGATGAAAGCGGCTGGAACTATTGTTAGTTCTACCCCAATATTTGCCTGGTTAAACAAAGAAAGCCCAGAAAAAATCTCATTCAAACTGGCTTGCTTGAAAAAACTTTTACATCTTTCCGACCAAATGTATTACTGGAAATTGAACCTTGCCTAATTTGTTTACTGTTTGATAGCAGTGATTTTCCACATATTATGCAACATCTCGAAATATTATGAGCTTGCTATGTAATCAAAAAATGGTCGAAAAAATATCTCACGCTATCAAACACGATGCTGAGACTCGTGAGACTGTTATTATAATTCCTGGAACATGGGATGTCATTATAATTCCTTACGATATATTATCACAATTTATGGCCTTATTCATGTCAACAGATCACTATATATTTCAGATTTATCATCCACATATTTTACATTCTTAAATATAACCATTATATATACCGTCAACAATTCCAATAATTTTATTTTTTCCTTGTACTAATCATTATTATTATCTGTGTGATCTTACAGGAACTTTGAGTATCTAGTATAAGTAATGCCGTATTCAAATTACATATGTCCTATATTCTCATATTTATATCATTTAAAAAAAGTATATAATACTTTATTAATATTTTAAATTAAGTAAATTATATTTTTTTAAAAGAAAAAACTGATAAAGGTCCACCGCACTAAACTTTTCCACTCCCAATTCCTATACTAAACCATCCTGCACCTGTTAGAAAAATATTTATTTGTGAAATATGAAGAAAATTAAAAGAGATGTTTTCGGAAGTCCTTGCCCGAAAAAAAAGGCATCTCATTAGTGGGACACACTGTCTGTCTTCTACAGAAAGAAATGGATAATGCTATATTCCAGGGTTAATTATATTATATTCCATTTAATATTTGTTCACAAAATATCAATAAAATCATTAGAGTCAGTTTCAAGGTAATCGTCTGGAGAAAATACGCCCACAACTATAAAGTATATTCTGAAATTTTTTGAGGAAAGTAAATTACACAATATTTTAAAGTTGTTAATGAATTATTTACTTATGAACTTTAATGTGATAGAGCAACAAAGTATCTTTGAAAAAATCATGGTTTTTATTTTCTTTTAATTTTCCAATATTCTACCTTATAGTTTGGTCTAGGAGGAAAATTAGAAGCACCTCTTTGGAAAAACTTACTAAAACATAGTTTTATAATTTAGTTTCGATAGATTAATCAATGTGGTGTGTAGGTCTCCTTGTATAAAGGAATGAATGTGTTGACAGAATTCGAAAACTACCTTTTAAGCATGTACTGGTCTTGAAAAAGTTAATCCGTCGAAATCTCGAGTTTAGATTCAAGAAAAAATGACTTATTATGTATTATAGGGTTGTTAATAAAAATATTTGTTTATGAAATGTGAGCATCCTTCGAGTTGTTTCTTAGAAAGCCGAAAAAACTACCTTTTGTTAATCTTTTCCAGGTAAGTATCTCATATCATATTATAGAGTTCTTAGTTAAATTATTTATAAAATCTAAGCAATATCGTGAGAGTTGTTTTCGAAAAAAAAATAATTGTAATTTTCGGTTTCTACACTTCAGTAAACTAATCTTGTTTTTGTAAGTGGGAAGAAAATTCGAAAAACATTAAAAGAAATCCTTAGAAAACCCTTGAAGGTTTAAATATTTGATTCAGATTCGTTGAGCAGTGTGGCTTCGAAGCGTGTGTACATGCATCGAGATAAACGGATGGATGTCCAAAATTTAATATTTTCAGTGTAGGGGGATCATGAAAAGTGTGATCGTTTGAAATCTCAAATATGATTTTTCACAATCACAAAGTTTTTCCTATCGTCGCTATAAAATTGAAAATAAATATACTTGATGGCTGCGCTGATAAAGATTCGAAACTTATTCTTTTACTTATCGAGCATACGTCCTATCGCATGAGGATAGCGATGTGTTTATTTTTATGTTTTTCATAACATTCGGTGATGTCCAAAATGACCTGGGACTGAAGCCGTACTTTACAGGGTGTTCATTTATTATGTAGCCAAAATCCACTGGTGAAATCTTCACACCCAAACAACAGAAAAAGTCCATATGAACATAAGGCGAAAAACACGTTGTTTCAAACTTACGAGATGCCGAAATCGAGAAAATTGTAATTTTGAGGCTGCCTAGCTCGAAAACTATGAGATATCAAGGGCGGTTAAAGAAATATTAGAGGAACTAGTACACTGTCTATCTAAATACTCATATTTCAGAGTTGAGACGTATCGGCGCAACGGATTTTATAGAGGGAACTGCGGTATAGGTTCCGCTCTTCCACCTCCTCTCTCTAAAATCATGTGCGTCGGTATAACCCAGCTCTGAAACATAGGTATTTAGATAGAGAGTGTACTACTTCCTCTAACAGTTTTTTAACCGCATTTGATATCTCTCATAGTTTTCGAGCTAGGCAACATCAAAGTTACAATTTTCTCGATTGTGGTATCTCGTAACTTTGAAAAAAAAAAAAAAAAAAGAGTTTTTCGCCCTATGTTCATATGGACTTTTTTTATTGTTTAGGTGGGAGGATTTTACCAGTGGATTTTGGCTACATAATAAATGAACACCCTATATAATGACGTATTTCTCACTTGTAAAGAACTTTCCAGAATATCCTCTTCGTCTATTTCGTAGTCATTTAAAGTACTAGGACAATATAGTCATTTAAAGTACTAGGACAATATGGGATACAGTTAATATGGAATAAATGATATAATTTCAATACTAGCTTAGATAAACTATTTATTAGACATTATTAACTTACCTATAAGATCCTAAAAATCTGTAGAGAGCTTCAAACTGTTTCATGAAATTACTGTCGACTTCCTCAGTATGATTAAGAAACGTAGGTTTAAGCAACTTTCGTTTTTCAATTACACTGAAAACGTCGACAGTAGTTTCGTGAAACCATTGGTAATATTCTACAAATGTTTAGGATTCTAATAGGTCAATTTTAACGATACTGATTTCTATTACACAGATTCTTAAGTGAGAACAGGAAATAAGAGGAAATAAGAAATATATGCATACATTGCTTCGTTATTTACAAGATTTTTTCTTTGACAATTTCAGAGATCAGAAAATGTAGTTTTCAAGATAACAATCTTAGATAATTCTGAAGTGAATCTATATGTTAACTTTTCAGGAACATTCTAGTAAAGAAAACTTTTACATCAATTTAAAGTCACTTTAAAAAGAAAGCACTGCTTGATAGTTTAAGAAACCATTGAAGAATAACTTTAAATATAAAAGGCTTTGATAAAGTGGACTGAATTCAGGAGCCTACGTGTTGTGAAATATTACCAAAAAATCAACAGTTATTAAGAAGTGTAAAGAAAAAAGTACTTTCTTTTTGTATACTTCTCGAAAATATAATTGCGAGGAAATTTGACAACAATGCATTCGAAGGAGGAACAGTCAGAGTAGTGAATTATCCCAACACTCCTTGCTGATTGCTGTTTGAAATATTCTACTTCTCTTTTGTTATTTGATGCAATGTTACTTTCAGAACGAAATAGTACCTTAGTAAGTGCAGAAAACTTTGTTGTAGTTAAAGAAAACACACACGCTTTTCGACTAAAAACAAAGAAAAAATCGCAAAAAAAAAGAAAAAAAAAAACAAATAGGCTTGATAAGGAGTTCCTTAGTTATCAATACAACTAAAACGTAACTCCAAAACTGTTTTGATATGCCTGCGTGTTGTCTTTTTGTATTGGGATTCAATAATTTTGAACTTCGTTCAAATCCCACTGGGTGATGTTGTTAATTTTTTTTTTTTTAACCTTTTCCCTGTTCTTGGTTTACAGTTTCTGATTTTATGATTCTTTCCTTCTTTGTTTCTTCAGGAAAAGTCATAGTTTAGAAAGTAGCTAACTGATCATCGTTTGTATCTGACAATTTTCCGAACATTAAGGAAACGAATGATCTCAGTATTTTTTATTTTTATTTTTCTAAGGGTACATAATAATGCCACTAAATTACTAAAATGGGTTAAATTGTTCATTTTTCTCAGTGTGCGAATTGACGGGAGAGTGCCAGGGATTTTCCCTCTTGACATATTTTGCACTAACAAAGTTCGTTACTGAATTCTCTGTCTGTGGTCTGTGTGTCTGTTATTTGCGAATTTATCAATTTTGAACCCTGCATTCGAAAGAGCATCACAAACTATCTGAGAAAGTGATTAAATTTTTCGCGTCACTCTTATCGTTCCCAATATATTGGCCAAAAAATGGCCGACTTCCAGAGATTTAAGGAGTCATATCTCGGGAACCGTAAGTCATAGAGAGATGATATTGGTGCTAATCAATACCTAAGAGGATGGTAAATATTTTGGTACCAAATAGTAACCGTTTTCCAGTGTCCAACTGGCTACTGGTTTCGCTAGTAGCCAGTTGGCCAGTGGTCACCAATTAATATCGGACCAAAATGTTTACCATCCTCTTAGGTATTGATTAACACCAATATCACCAATATCATCTCTCTATGACTTACCGCTCTCGTGATATTGGCTAAAAAAATGGCCGATTTCCATACATTTAAGGAGCTATATCTCGGGAAACAGAAGTTATAGAGATATGATATTAGTGTTGATTAATACCTAAGAGAATGGTGAACATTTTGGTACCAAATAGTAACCGGTGGCCACTGATCAACTTGCTACTGACCAACTGGCCACCGTTCCCCAGATATGGACCAAAAAGTTCGTATTTCGGGATATTTAAGGAACCATATCTCGGGAACAGTAAGTCATAGGGAGATGATATTTTGCGAATTTTTGAGAGAAACAGAACAAGGTGCGGATAAAGAGATTTACTTTTACATGTAGGAAAAATCACAGTTATTCTTCCCATGCCATCTCTCCATTCTTTTTAAATTTGTTTCTACAATGCTCTTGGAGCATTCTCAACTGCATTTTTTTCTCTCTCTCTGGAGAAGAAAATTTTCACACCTGGAAAAGATAGTATTTTCCCTTCAAAATTTGTTTACGAATGTTCATGAGGATAGAAACTTTTATTTTGTAAGCAAAAGTACTACAATCAGGAACAAACCTTGTTAAGGAGATTAGTCTGCCAAAACTCCTTTATATACTTACCTTGTCCGTGTGCCCGCCCGTCCGGAAGACATGATTCTCAAGGACTACTTGATGGTTCACCATCAAATTTGATTAGGATATAGAGGATCAGAAGTTAGAAATCGACTTCGTTTACAGAACCTATGTTGAAATCCGAAGTAATAGGAATAAGCATTATCAGTTTTTACGTTGATTACTATAGAGCAAAAACGCATAGCAAGAACTGTTTTTCTGCAATGAATTAAGCGTCCCAATAAGATATTTCATCTCCATTCGTGATTCTCTAGTAAAGTCGGAAGAAGTAGAAATCCACTACAAAATTCAGTTTTAATATTGATCTACATAGAGCAAAAATTATTAGAGATAGCGGGAAGAATTTTTAAAAATCAATTTAACTTTCAAAGAATAGGTACTATCTTTTCTCTTAACCTTCTATTCAAAGCGGAAGTGGCAGAAATCAATCATTACATGTTTTAACAGTGATTATCATAATATATAGCAGAAAGGCGTTTTCTGTATTCAAATAAGCGTCTCAAGAATATATTCCATCTCTTCTGTAATCTCTCTCTCTACTAAAACCGGAAGTGACTGAAATCAATCACTTCGGGTTGTAACGTTAATCGTTATGAAGTTAGAAGAGTTAAAACAGTGTTTTCCTACAATAAATTAAACGTCTCATGTTATATATTCAAACTCTGATCTAATCTCTCTATTAAAGCAGGAAGTGGTAGAAAATCGACCGCTTCCGGTTTGAACAGTAATTTCTATAGAGTAAACACTATATATATCGATAATTGGTTTTCTGCAATCACGTGTGTCAGAAGAATATATTCCGTCTCCAGTATTAGGAACCGGCAGGTCTATGTACTTCTGTGTTCGAAATAGCGTGTGCTGCGATGTATTCCATCACGGAATATTTCACGTTTTCTTCACTCATAAGCGTGAAAGAAAACATCGCAACATGCGTTTCCTCGAGTACAAGAGACCGTGCTGCTGACGATCCTTAACACTTCCGACCTCTCGCCAAAGAATTCCGTGTTCATTGCTGTTAAGGTTTATTGTTTGCCTACTTTGGACCAATCATAAAGTCAGAGCATATCTCAAAATTAGGTTGATGGCATGTCTGGGAGTTTCATCCTGCAAAGAATGCTCTGAATACCCATTGAATATTAATGAAATATGCATTTTTGGATTACGCAGGCATGACTTCCTTTACGCTTAAAAGGACCACCATCCACAGTTTCTCGAATTCGAACTAGGGCCTCTTGAAATTTGGCTTTTTTTTTTCGATTTTGGACAGCTCTAGCTCTGAAACTATGCACATTTCCCCACAGGTCGATATGAAGTTTTTCTCTTATTTTGATGTAAGGGTGTACTGACAAACGTTGTCAGTGTAGATTTGAAATACCTTGTATGTAAAGTGTAGAATTCATCCCCTGGGAAAAATATTTAATTCGCACATTGATTGTTCCTGATTTGAAATACTCAGAAATCATGCAAAACAGTTGAACTTCTAGTGAGTGCTTTATCTTTCCCTCGTACTATTTTACGTTTCAGTTCCATAGTCATTGTTGCAGCCTTAGTTCAGTTTAAATTAGTTCAGGAATTTTGTGTCGCTATTCCGTAGTGCTCCGTGACAAGTTTCAAGAGACACCACGAATTATTTCATGATGAAATTACAAACTTAGAATTAATATTTCTGACACAAATTATTTGCCAATTTTAACTAGTGTTCACTTACTTTAAAATTTAAACTAAACTAATCCATACTCTATGTACACCTTCTGTCTATGTAGTGTTCTGACTTTCGCGCAGTGGTAAAATCTTAGCATATTGACCAAGGACGCCTGTAGAATCTTAATACCAACAACGTACATTATTTGGAAGAGCTACCGCCAAATATTGAATTAGTTGTATCTGTGGACAATGTTTTACAAGTCCTGAAAGTTTGTAATCTGAAAACATACCGCTTCTATCTATTTTCTTGTTGCTTCATGGCGATAAGTGTAGAAACTTTAAAATAAATAAATAAAAAAGAAAGTATTACTCGTTAGATTTGAATAAGGAATAAAAATGAGGGCAAAGTTCGTTCTTGGGAGGGTTGAATTCATTTCTAGAAGCAACTTTTTACTATCTTTTAGTTTTTGTAATAGGTTGATCAACGCTGAAAGCGGAAGAGTTGATTTCTAACATTTTTGTTTTGAATAGGTTTAAGGAAGGAGAGGACTCCATTCTTAAGACACTGAGTCCATATGTTAAAAAAAAAAAATGTACCTTGATATACCTTACAGTTTTTGCTGTGATACCTATCGACAGATAAGGCGGATGGATGCACGAATATACCCGTTCTATCAGACTTCCCATGCTTATATATAGCATAGTTTCGCAATCTATGCAGATAATAAGCTTCTGCTGTAACGAATGCACTTTGTCTCCATTAGAATAGATTTGACACCATACAAAAGGTAGCGAACGCTGGTTAAGACATAATTAGTACTATATTGTATAAAATGGAGTGGATATTATTATTATTATTATTATTATTATTATTATTATTATTACGAGTAGCAGTAGTAGTAGTGTTTCTTTATTTTCAGTATTTAGTTAAATATCCCTGTAATTAATATTGACATTCTAAGTTGGCACAAAATAATATATCCATGATGGATCCCAGCAGAAAAAAACACGTACCGTACATGCGCATGTACAACATGTGCCTGGAAAACCCTTGAAATTGGAACACTGTTTTACGCCTGATCATGTGCTCATGTTTTTTAAAAACATTGCGTGTTCAGTCCCTGGAAACGGAAAAACACAGGTAAACAAGGAAGAAGTGAACACCTGGTTTGTACCTGGAAAACATGTTTTGTACCTATAACCGAACGCAACATCTGTGGACTGCATGTTTTGCAACTGATCTTAACGTGTTTTCTCTTCAACAGCAGCTGATCATCCGCTGAACATTGCATGTAAAAGGAAGAAGACCAGTGCTATTCTAGTATTGTTCGAGAGCACTGAACATGCAATATATAGGGATCGCAAACATGCAGTGAAAGGGGAACTGATTTGACATGGAATGACCCAAATGCGCCAACGAGCTGTGAATCAAGAAGTAATGTTTCTAGTAAATTCCATTTCGATGGTCTCCAAAAATCTCTTACACTCTCTTAGAATCACCTTAGAACGGAGCCGGACCCTTTGGAAGGCAAAAGTTTGACATTTACTCTTTTGCTATTGTCTCGAAGATAATGAAATATACTCTTCAAATAATTTGAAATTTAGATACATTTATTTAGTGTAATGTCTTTGTGTCAAAAACATTTTATTACAAACGAAATGAGAGTATTATTTGAAAAGTAGAAAATAAACTTACTGGATCATTTAATTTGTCATGAAATGCCGTTGGTTTCATTTTTCTAGTCGCTATCTTCATTAAGGTATCTTTGAAGCACTTTCTCGTGGGCAACGAAATTTCAGGGAATGACTACACTATAGAGAAAATGGCGGCGTGACTGGAGACAAGAGTGCGTGAGAGTGTGATTGTGTTTTATAGTTCTTTTTCTTCAATAATATTGTCAGTAAACTGATAGTCAGCAAGATAAACTTCTTGGTCTAGTCTTCTTAAAGAGGAAAGACCATAAATATCAGAACAGAACAGACTAAACCTAATAACAAAACAGCTTCTTTTTTTTTTTTATGAGAAACACATCTGAAAATGGCCTTTTCTCGGATTTAAAACATTCTGTCTACCGGGCATGTTTCTTTTATATTCCAGACAGTGTGCTGTTTCTCTGTAACCTGCAAATACATGCTGCCACTACATACCATGTAAAGTTCACGTTTATACAACCCTTTTCTGCTAAAACAAACCACCTGGAAATCCTATTTTCCGTATTAAAAACATACCATGTACCAGACATGTAAACGACAAACTCCTGCTAGATGAACAATTCTCTGGAACCTGCATGAACATTCCGCAATACAGGGAAAAAACAGCTCATGTTCACAGCAGATTTCTTTTCAAATTCAGCATAGCTGAAAATCACGTTAAAAAACGAAACACATTATATGTAATGTGCAGAAAATTTTCGTTCAACATTTAAAACACCGGCTGGCCTGGAACGCAAATGTACATGTTTACAATATCGGTGGAGTACAGTGTATGTGTTGGTACCGTTACATACGCAGACACGTTTTCACTAAATAGCACGTGCTACACATGAACTTACATTCGCTGATCTGCACATGTCTGCAGCCCGCAACATTTTCTTCTGAACATTGCATGTACATGCGCGTCGCACAGGTACTGATCAGTCAATGTACAGTGCACACATGTGATTTCATGTCAGGACAAGAATTATTACATTCAAAAACAGGTGTTATTTCCCGGATAAGTGCCTGTTTCTGTTCCAAACCATTTACTTTACACGTAACACCTGTAGCACATGAGCAAACATGCGAAAACAGGCACTGTACATTGCCTGTTTTCTCAAAAGTTTTCGTGAGGGTATGGAATTCTCACCTACATCATTGGCCCTACAATTGACTTACTCCAGGCCCCGCAATTCGATAAAACAGCCCTGTGAATAGGCATGACCAAGGAGAAGCGTGCGAAAAACGAGCAGTTTTCGAGTACCTCCACAAGAAGAGAATGACCCCAAAGAATCCATCTTGGTATGTATCAATCGTTGAAGAATCTTATACCTTATAATGCTTCTATGAGGAATTGAGCTGAAGATTTACAAAAGTGTCACAGGAACGTTGAAAATGAACTTCGCTTCAGTGCACCATTATCAATACTGATTTAGAAAAGACCCCTAGACATCGTATTGCAGAATCGAAGATCTTTGATATATTATAAAAACTATTGACATATCGCATAAGAGGTTACAACACAGTCTGCCGAAGTGCGAGTACACAGGTCTGTGGCTGAGAATGAGGAAAATACCAGTCAGACATGTTCCAAACTTTCTGAATGCTGAACACAGCCGGCAGCGAGCACTGTGTTCTTTCCAGGTGTATTTTCCCCCTCCCCTCGGAGTAGATCAATTGCTTTCTGCCGGAGCTTAGATACATCAAATAGTGTTCCAGTGCAGCCCCAACGCATTTTGATTTCTCCGTTGGAAAAACTTTTCTGGAAGAAAACATGAGCGAATGCTCACTTGTGATCTCATAATTTATTTTTATAAACAGTTCAGTAGTAGGTTTAGTAAAACTTCGTAACTCAGGATATGACTTACATCCACAACTTTCTCTGATACAAAAAATAAAAGTTCATAAGCAGTAGGAAACACACCATTTCCATTCTAAAATACATTATGTTCGGGATAAGGTGAAGGCCAGTCTATTATATAACTCTGAGGACAATCTTATGATAGACTCCCTATCAAGGTGACCGGAGTATATTATTGCGAACTATTAAAGCGTTTATATATATAGAGCCTTCAAACAAAAAATTGCAGTACCAAATCATATGTGTAGAATACAATAAAAATAGTAGCGAGACCAATGGCGTCTCGTGAATACCTCCAACGGGGGGCAACTTCAAAATTTGAAATGGAAAGTGGTATAACTGTTGGAATCGTTCGAAAGGACATTAAATGTCATGCAACTTTTAGACGACAAACTTTGTCATATCCTTTCCCATTTAACCGCTAGAGGCGTTGTTGCAGACTTGTATCTGACTACCCGTAGCAGGCCTTTATCTCAGCTAATAATGCACATAGAGCCGTAAAACAAACAATTGAACTACCAAATCGTATGTGTAGAATGCAATAAAAATAGTAGTGATACCAGTGGCGTATCGTGAATATCTCCAATGGGGGTCATCTGCAAAATTTGACATGGAAACAGGGGTTGATTGTGCCTCCATTGAAACAAGCGTACAATGGGAGAAACGTCGAGAGGAAACACGTTGCATGTCTTCCTCTGTGGCAGCAACACGATCGTATTACGAGGTCAAAGTCAGGTGATGCGAGGGTTTCTGCATGCGGAACCAAAAGGAAGAGTAAATACTGGTCTGAAACTAACGGGAAGTACAATTGTACATACGCGGAGTCACACCGTGTAAGTGGCGACAACAATGGCGTCAGCAAGAGACCACGACGGAGGGAGGGTGCATACTGTAACAGTAAGCAGAGGTACAGTTGCTGCTGTTGAATGAAGCTCTAAATAGGGAACCAATGACATACGCAATATTTGAAGAGAGTGGTTTCCGTATGGCTGCGACAGAAGCGCACTGGATGGGGAGAAATATGATGAGGAACAATGTAAGTTACGATGCTATAACAAAACGGAAGAAGAAACTATTGGTAGCAACGAAGAAAGGCGAACCGAATGTGCTGTTGCCAAAGCATGGAACAAAACATGGGGACAGAAAGCTGAGGCGTTGCAATCAAGCCATTGGAGAAAGATGAGTAAAGAGCTAAAGAATCAGCTTACCTTCTGCGGAGTGTAGTCGACGTTCCCTGGTTTTCACAAATGTTCAAAGTGATGTCAGAAATACAGCGATGTATTCGCTGTACGTAATTATGAGGAACAGCTTCCAACTCGGCCACGTTGATGGTCCGGAATGTGATTGTAATGCGGTCTTGCATGTTACGAATTGTAGTTGGTCGGTTGACATACACAAGATCCTTCATTCGACCCCAGAAAAAATAGTCCAGACAAGTAAGGTCGGGCGACCGTGGAGGAAACTGTGGATTGGAACCTCTTCCGATCCAGCGTTGCGGAAATAGAACTTTTAGCTCTTCCCTACACATGGCAGCATTATGGGCTGGACAGCCATCTAATTGAAACCACAGCGTCTGATGTATATGGAGCGGTACGTTTTCCAATAGCGGCTGTAGATGGTGTCGCAAGAAATGAAGAAACATTGCAGCTGTTAAATGACCAGAAAAAAAACCATGGCTCAATGACCTGAGTCCCTACAATGCCACCCCACGCATTAATGCACCATCGGTGTTGCCGATTGACTTCTCTCATCCAGTGAGGGTTCTCCGCTGCCCAGTAATGTGCATTGTGGAGATTCATGTTGCCATCACTGCAGAATGTCGCTTCATCAGTCCATAAAATGAAGTGAATTAAATTCGGATCTTCTCTCACGCGATTGACCACCCAGTTGCAGAACAGAAGCCGTAAATTACAGGTCGTATCACTTCAAGGTACATTCGCGAAGTGTCCCCTCGGGATTCGTGTAAATTGATTCAAATGCAAAGTTCTCCGCGGCCCATTGTGTATTGTACTAATTTTAGCGACCCATACGGGTAATTTGCATATTTATGCCCCTTCATATATCCGAAATTTAGTCAACCACTACTATAAAGCACGTTCACAAAATTGCTTTTAGTTTCTTTAGATATCATTGGACATGAATGTGGGTATATGCAAAACAAATAGAATCAAGGACTTCTTCTCTGACACGTGTTACCCATCCCAGCCGCCATCTTGGATCCGCCATATTGGATTCAACTTTCGGTTTTTCAAATGAGAATAGGTGCATGTGAAACATCAAATTCATATAAAATTTTCTCGGACATTCATTGGTGTAGTTAATTTTAACGTAGCTTGTACCGTTTGCAAGGTATTGCATGTTAAATGTCAGGCACTTCACGAATGTTGAGAAAATAGATAATTGTGCAGATCCCCGTGTGCATATGTAATATTTTAAACGATTTATTGTTGACGAAATATTCCCTGAACGTAAATACATACATACACGCAGACATAAATACGGAAATGGTAGGTTTTCACCCAAGTCTGGTCGTATCTTCATTTAAATTAGGCATTTAGACAGTAATAGAATACTTCCTTGTTATGGTATAACATGAAAATAATAACAATCACTCACAGAAAAGTAATAAGATTATAACACCAATCTTGTAAAGAGTTTGTTTATACCTACAGTCAGTGATGTATTTACGATTTTGTTTGGGGGGCGGCTTAAGCCCGGTAGCCCCCTCTTAAATACGCCACTGCCTACGGTTTTCTTGCAGTTAGAAATTGTTTTGATTTGTCAACATTGTTACCTTAGCTGATATTACTCTAAAATATCTATTCGCGAAGTGCCTGGAGGGATGTAATATGCAATATCTTCCAAACGGTACCAGCTACGGTAAAATTAAGTACACCAGTGGATTTCCGAGAAAATTCTACATGAATTTGATATATCACTTGCACCTATTCCCATTTGAAAAACCGAAAGTTAAATCCAATATGGCGGCTGGGGTGAGTAACATGTGTCACAGAAGCCATACATGATGAAATTTGTTTTGCATATACCCACATCCATGTCCATTTACATCTAACGAAACTAAAAGCAATTTGTGTCCTAGCGTTATAGTAGTGTATGAATTCCGGATATATGAAGGTCCATAAATATGCAAATTACCCGTATGGGCCGCTAAAATTAGTACAATACACATTGGGCCGCTGAGAACTTTGGATTTAAATCAATTTTACACGAATCCCGAGGGGACACTTCGCGAATATACCTTGTTAGTTCTTGATGCAGAGAGAGGTGGTACGGGTGAAAATGTGATTTCCACAGAATACGCAGGACACTACCTTGACTGATATCACGATCTCGTGCGATCTGCCGCGAAGATACTTGAGAATTTACTGCAATAGCGGCAAGTACATCAATGGCAACGTCTTCATTTTGTACGACTCTTCTCCGGACACCATAGCGTCCACGCATGTTGCCTGTCTGCCGCAATCGTGCTGCTAATCTCCGCAGCAGGTTGTGGGAAATAGCCTGTCGCTGTGGATAGCGTTCAGCGGGTAATCGAGCTGCAGTCCTATAATTTTCCCGGCATTCCCCTAAAATCATGAGCATTTGGAATGTCTCCAAATTCGTATACCGCATGAATTTTATTTACTACCGACACTTCCTACTACAATCACTCAAACATCAACACTATCAAAGAGGTTTCACTGCTTGTGGAAGTTTCGTATTCGTCCCGTCACGAGCTTGTAATGCACAGGGGTAGTAGAACTCAATGCACAACACCTTGTCCAGTACACGGACCACTTTAACTCAATGCAGAGGTTAATCACTCTCGGACTCTACACGCTTCTGTTACCAATTTTGACTACAGCATCGCTCCTTCTGGCCTCTGAATAGCAGCAATCGCCTGTTCGAGGCCGCATAGACTATGTCTTGAGGAAGGTCATGTACATGTTAGCTACTGGATCTACAAGAGTACTACCACACAATCACTGGCAACGATAAATGAGTGTGCTGTTCGAAACAACGACAAACAAACCCACAACACATGCTTCCGGATTTGGGAGATATTTCATATTGTACGTACGCACACAAGATACATCGCGCGTCCACGTCATTGTGGGTCTGGGCTATTCTTGATTTAGGCCCCGATTTAATCCTGGAAAGGCGTCAGCGGTCGTTTGCCAAGGCATGGTTTGCAAGTATCCTCCCGTCATTCGCCTGGTGTGACTGGGGACACCCTCGCACCATCTGACTTTCACCTAGTAATGCGACCGTGTTGCTTCCAACGAGGAAGAAATATGCCAATATGTTTCCTCTCGACGTTTCTCCCATTGTACGCTTGTTTCAATGGAGGCACAATCAACCCCTGTTTCCATGTCAAATTTTGCAGATGACCTCCGTTGGAGATATTCACGATACGCCACTGGTGTCGCTACTATCTTTATTGCATTCTACACATACGATTTGGTAGTTCAATTGTTTGTTTTACGGCTCTATGTGCATTATTAGCTGAGATAAAGGCCTGCTACGGGTAGTCAGATACAAGTCTGCAACAACGCCTCTAGCGGTTAAATGGGAAAGGATATGACAAAGTTTGTCGTCTAAAAGTTGCATGACATTTAATGTCCTTTCGAACGATTTCAACAGTTATACCACTTTCCATTTCAAATTTTGAAGTTGCCCCCCGTTGGAGATATTCACGAGACGCCAGTCTCGCTACTATTTTTATTGCATTCTACACATACGATTTGATACTGCAATTTTTTGTTTGAAGGCTCTACGTGCAGTATTAGCTGGATATAGGCCTAGTACGTTCTTATTGAATCAACCTGTATATATACACACACACACACACACACACATATATATATATATATATATGTGTGTGTGTGTGTGTGTGATCGCCATGGAAAGCTGTCTCAAATCGTTCTGATGCACGAAAGCAACAGAAAAGTTATAGGTATAAGAGCGAATTGCGAAGAAATAATACGTAGTCTCAAATTTAGTACAATACTATCAAGCTTTCTTTCTGTTCCCCAGCTTAATAATAATAATAATAGTGGAGTATGTTCTAATAGTGAGGAAGGAGTTATGACTGATAGTGATTTCCTAAACACGGTTCTTCTTCTTCTTCTTCTTTTTAATTTACGAAAATCTTATGAATCGATGTAAAGTGCAATTTACAGTTGGGAACATTGAAAAGTTTTCACGCCATTGCGACTTTTTATTTTAAAACTGCAATAAAATACTGTACGACAACAATAACAGAAAAGTTAAAAATAAAATCACCAGAAATCCGAGCCAGATTCAAAATTGAATCACCACGGAAATAAACTACTTAACACGCATTGCTATCAAAACTGTAGAGTTCTCTTCCAGTTGTATTGACAGATAACGAATTCCTTAACAACTTTTCTATTTTTATGATCTTCGTTTGGGTGTGTGTGTTCTTTAACTACAACAGTTTTTGCATTTGCCAAGGTACTATTTTGTTCTAAAATTATCATCACATTAAGCAAAAATGAGGAGCTGAGTATTTCAAATATCAAACTGTGGGCTGTTCGGAAGTCTTGTATTTTATTTATCTTATTATTTCCCCTGTTATTACATCAAATCCGTTGTTTCCAAACTGACAATTTTAAGGGACTTAGAAAAATTGACATGGACAATTGTGTTTTAGAGAAGTGTACATAACGTAGAAAACAGTTTTACTAATACGTTTCCTCGTACACCGCGAATCGATTGAAAGATGAAAGAGTGTGAACCGTGAGAAACTTACTATCTTCTACCGTCTTCATCTTTATTCTTCAACTGTCTGATAATGCATTTACAAAAATATAAGAGCGACTATACTTGGATTACAGTAGGTAATTTTATATGATATTTGTTTCAGTATAACTAAAGTTGTGTTTTGTTTAACATTTTGCCATCAGAATACTGACTTTATTGTACAATACTTGTACTCATGGTTCACATGTAACCCTACTAAATTTAGTAAGAGCATTCTATATATTTAGTTAAAGAAATTACCCTAAAAGAAATATGGTAAATTTATTACATAAGTACAAATATTATCTAGTCATTTTGCTGTACAATAACCCTCATAAGTACTTGATAGAGATATTTTAGATTGGTGGCTCTGAACCACTTTTGTAGTGAGCAACAAGTAGATTCGTCAATGTCACAGCAACATTTAAGCGGAGAAAAGAGACTCTAAAATATCGGCAGTTAGTCGGTAAAGTGAAAAATCTCTGCACTATCCAATGAAAAGCATTGTTTTAATTGTGTTCAAATTACTGATATCTGTGTAGTCAGATTCAACACTCAGAAGACGAAAGAATATTCGGAGGATTTTTTGTTAATTGTCTTTTATTGCTTGTTATTTTATGCACACCTGACAAGCGATATGCACATCGGTATGACCATAGTTGGATTAATGTTAAATCTAATTCTGTTTCAACTTACTGATATAACTTCAGGAAATAGTATTATTTATTTTGATAATGCAAAAATACATTTTATTTCCAATGTGATTGCTTCTTTTCACTTCAAATAAATTCCCGATATCACACCTATCAATTTCTAAGAACTACAGTAATCTGAAACTATACGTACAGAAGTTTTCGAATATAGTCAGAAGAAATGTTATTTTCTTTCCCTAAAAATTCTTTTAATATAACTTGCGAGACTATTCAAAATTTAATATATCACAAGGTGAATCTTGGAATATTCTAGTATGCAACATACCTGCATTTACTACAGTACAATGAGAGCAGGTTAACACTCAAAGTAGTATTGGACTGTCTGTAGCCATCTTTCTGCTGGTCTCTCGATTCCACATCGATACCAGCCCATACCACATCTTGTCCTTAGAGACGAAGAAGTCAGTAACTGCGATTTCCACCTCCTGCTGGTTAGTGAGGTATCGTGACTTCAGAAAGTGTGACCGAATAATCTGAAGGAGCAAGGTCAGAACTATATGTCGGTCCATCAAATTTATGAATTTTGTGTTGCGTTTTACAAGCCGAATGAAGTTTTGTGTAATTCTGTTGCAGTAGGATGAACTTTCGGTTCACAATGCAGAATATTTTTTGCATAGCACAGCATTCATCCGCTTCAACTGTTCGGAATAAAGGTTGATATTGATGGTATGACTGTTACGAACGACCTCGAAGTGAATTACCTCATCGTAATTCCACCACGTGTGTTCGAAACAGTCCTGTTTGATGACCAGTTCACCCTTGCTCAACCACTATTCTCTCACATTCGGATTTCGGAAAACACCCACTTTTCATTGCATGTAACAGTCCATTTCGGGAAAGGTATGACACGGATTTCCCAGCAGTTGTTGGAATATATCCACTTTACTCTGGGTTTGAGCAGGAGTCAACTCAAGTGACACAATGCATGAGTTGCTGCTGATTTTTCGGATTTTGTAAAGGTGACACACTGCAGTGAACTGGGAAATACCGATTTGGCTTGATAATCATCGTGTATTGGTGAATGGATTTCCCTCAAAGCGTGTCGTATGAGCTCAGACTGTTACCCTGGGGCGGCCGGACCTTGGCTAATCTGCAACATTTTTTACAAGTTGGACGAAATTTTTGGAACCAACGAGTTGCTGTGCTGCACCTTCTCGTTTCGCATGAAGAAGGTTTTGGGTTACCGCCTCAGTGCTATCACCAAGTTCGAACTCACACAGTAGCAGTTTACGTATCAAATGTTGTTGAACACTTATCAACATTGACACTAAAACCTGACTGAAGATACCGACGGAGTGTTGGCCTCTATGTTAAATAGTCCGCTTATCACACTACCTCTTGAGCCAGTTTAATTTTGTTTTTACGACTGATCACATTGTATACACGCCTAAATATTGCAAATAGTCCAGTCAAGGAAGGAAAGATAGAAAAAAAAAGTAAATCGTGTAATTTTGAAATTTGGCACAGTTATAGAGTGACTGCCCTAAACGACATACTAAAAGTCCTCGAGGTTGCAAGTGAGGGGTGGCGAAGGAAAGTTTAAAGATAGTTTTTACAAATGTATCCTAAATATCTATCTTAAAAACTATATGGTCTAGCAAAACACATTTCAAGTTCAAAATTAAACTACATTAAGTTCCTTACGAAAATAGTTCTATACATTTTTTCATAGAATCAGGTGCTGGGACGAGCAAGACATAGACATTTTCGTGATAATTGCTTGCACGTAGCATTTCACATCTTGCTTAGTTCTTCTAACGTTCCGAGCATGTGAAGACGTAGCCTGTGCGTCTAGTATTCGTGTTCTAATGTAGACATAGCAGCTATACAGTGGAGTATGACAATGGCTGAGGTGTGTTTATTATGTGATGAGGATGTTATGAGTAATAAGTAAGGTAAGGTGAAAAACGGACAGAGGGATTATTAAAGACAAGTGTTGCAAGAAGGGATGAAAAGCACGAAGCTTTTAGAAGAAATAGAAAGGTTGTTCTTCATGCTTTTTGCAGTAACCAATTAATCGCAAGAGATTTGAAAGAGACTTTTGGTGTAGCAGTCTATAACATCGTATTCCACCCTCTGTATTTTTAGCCATTGTCATACACTATATAGTTGCTCATAATGTCAGTATAACATACAAAAGTAGACACATAAGCTACGTCTGCACATGCTCGAAGCATTACGAGAAATAAGCAAGATGTGAAATGTGACCCGCAAGCGACTCGTATCGAAAGCGCCCCGCGCGTACGCCGGCCTCCATACGTTAGTGTGTTTGTGCACGAATATTAATCTTCCTCGATCTTCTAAACTATTGATCTCACAGAAAAGTATATAGGACTCTCATAAAAAGTTTAAAGTAGTTTAGTTTTGTACTTGGAATGTTTTTGCTAGACCCCATAGCTTTTGAGATATTTAAGAAAAACTTTGAAAATCTACCTTTAAACCCTCCTACCACTGCTCGATGACCCCGCACCCTCAAGGACTTTTAGTATATCGTTTAGGGAACTCCCTTCACAACTGTGCCTCATTTCAAAACTACACTATTTATTTTCTGTAAACATCATTTTTCTGGCCTTCGTTGACTTGAATAATGTCCTTCACTCACCCTTATATTTAAAAGATGCAAGAAATAATTTTGATAATATATCATTGATTTGTATACGGGAAAATGTGTCAATATTAGATCCAAATCTTTACATTCAAATGTTTATAAATATTTATAAATAACAATTGCGATTGTGATTTTTCATTAAACAGTTATAGTAAATACATTACATTCAGGATATTCATTGAACACTATGTAATATTTATTTATTTATTTATTATTTTGCTATTGTAACCTCGCCCTATTTATTAGCCTGAATTCAAATATTATACTTTAGTCTATATTAACCCTCAATAGGTTAAAAATACTTACTAAATATCAATAGTTCTCTTGCATATACCCTGTATATTATGCACCAGACTGAAAAAAGAATATTTTAACCTGTTTCAAATTTACTTGATTGTTGATTTGTGATATGTGCTTTACATACTTTTCAAGTGAAGTCTAAACATTATTTTGACTCGTATCAACTTGTTTCACTTTGAATACGTTACTACATGCGTCAAAAGAGAGCAGTGTTATTGCGAGCCTAAAAGGAAACTCAATACTTTTGTACGGTAGGTGTTTCAAACCATGGTAAATGCTTACAAGGGTTCCAATATTTATACTAATTTTTACTAATGTCGATAGCCTAAGAGTTGTTATTATCTCCTAATCAACATTGAAGAATGGTGTTGATTTAAGGTTAAAGAATCTACGATAAAAGGGAATATTCCTTACTAACCTGCAAATCAGAAGAATAAATCTTGGTAGAATTGTGAGTTCCACTTCAACTATGTAACAGCTTGTCAGTTCATTTTTATTACCATCATTGTCAGATCATGCTTTATAACCAAATGTTTTCTAAAATTATTATACAAAAATAAGAATTTCTCACCTTACTGTTTTATGTACGCGTACGTAGTAATTTCAGAAAATATAGTTGATTACACACATGATCTGCGGAAACGATGATAAAAGTAAAATGACAAATTAATATGCATTTGAACTAACAACGATTACAATTCTACAATGATTTACTCTTCTCATTTACAATCTCGTGATCACTTATCTTTCTCTTCTCCTATTTTAATCTAAAACAAATTTCCATCCTTCAATATTATTTTGCAAAAGATAGCAAATATGAGGCTACCAAAATTAATAACCTGAAATATGAATACGTACACTTTTGAATACTGTCCATAGTTTATAACGAAGTGCTCCTTACATACTTTAACGTATTATTTCTTTCTTTATTTAAGTTTTTACAACGAGTATTCAACAGAATAAAACAAACTTTCCTCTGGAACATGTATATTAAAAAAAATCCTGAATAATTATGAAACTAGTATAATAATTAACTAATAGTCTGCTTACCCATCAGCTTTGTCAGAAGTGTCTCACCATAAATAAAATATAATCTTTGATGAAATAAAAGCGTATCTCTTGTTAAAATATGTACGACATAAGTATGTTTTATTTCAATAATTATTCCCATGTTTATTTAGTTGAAAACTAATTTCATTCCCTAAGCTTTCTTGATGCAATTAGTTATTACGTGTGTTTAACAAATGATGATTGACTGCATATATATACTATAGATCTATCTATATATGATGATTGACTCTCTCTCTCTCTCTCTCTCTCTCTCTCTCTCTCTCTCTATATATATATATATATATATATATATATATATATATATATATATATATAGATAGATAGATAGATAGATAGATAGATAGATATATCATATCCTTATTAAGGAAGCTCACATTTGACTTGCACATGACTTGCAAATAAATTCGTAGGTAACCCAAACTATTGATCCTTCCGAATAAATAAACATACACAAATCAACTTTTAGTGTCTATTAAACCTCGAATAATTGTTATAATAAAAAAACTAGTTTTAGGTTAATAATCAATACGTTGTACAAATATGTGAAATTAAATTAGTAAATGAGTACACAACATACCGTCAATGAATCTTCAGGGAGAAAAAACGAGAACTCGATGTAAAAATAATCTAATAAATGTTATATATTCAAATTTAGACAAGCAAAATGTTTTATAGCAAACAATACAGAAAAAGTGTGATCATATTATGTTATACTTATTCTTAAATTTCGTCAAATACATATATCAAGAAATATCTAAACCTTGATCGCTATTAGAGTGATCCCAATGAAAACAAACCCACGTAGTATTTTTTTTCACAGCAACCAAAATTCATGCATGCAAAGAAAATAGATCCAATTTTAGAATCCATATTATTAAACCATTTAATATGCTGTTCATTTATCCCTAAATATCGAATATGGACAATGGTAAAAAATATTTTCGTCCTACATCAGTAGGAGAAGGTAAATTAACGAGAAATTTTCAACAGTTGTGTATTACGTCATTACGAATCTCGTTATCAATCGCTGGCTTTTCACTTTATTTCAGGATTGCCAAGTTCGCAGTTCGAGAAACTTTGGTGTGATCTACAGTTTTTTTTTTTTTTTTTTTTTTTGGTATTATTGTATATAATGAACAACCATATGAATGTAACCCTTTACGGTCCTATTATATTGATTTGTTTTTCAAAATTGAAACTTACAACATTAACGCCATCTATTAAAAAAATAGGGATGAAAATGATGGTTTTATCATTCCCATTGGATATAGTAGCAAAGAAATCAAGCAACTAACATTCGACATTGGACGAAGTCAACTGGAAACTCTCTTGTAGTTGTATGGTTAGCGTACGCGCCTCTGATGTGGGAGGCCCAGGTTTGCTTCCTGGAAGGAGTTCATGTGGTTTGGATAACACGTTGAGCTGTAGGTGCTTCAATAGCGCCGCTACTGAAAAGGACGCTAAATTAAAATCAAACAAAAAATCAACATGCATAAAGGGCAACGTGACTCGATATCCAACTGAAATGAACAATATTAAATGTTGAGCATCAGTCAACAAAGGGCCGAAAAGGACTAAAGTATCAGATATCTGATATTGCGTATGCTATTGAGATATGTGCTGCAAGAACAAATCTTTCGGCGCTATCTATTAAATATGCCTATTGTGTTGAAGTAGTAGCTGAAAGTTATACAAATAATCATTACATATATTTATCCAGATATTTTAATAAAAAATATAAATTTTTACATATATAAATTTTAAGGGTAAATCTACAGATGTTTTGGCTTTCCGACTTTGTAATGTTGCTTCAGTTGCTGGATCAGGGCGGAGGGATACAATTACACTTTGTTTACATAAGATCACTCTGACAGTAAACCGCATGTAATCTTAAAGCTTTAATTATGAATTATATGTGATAATATTTTTTAAATTGTTTTATAATGATACGTGCGGAAAGTTGATCTTTTAAGTTTTTAAGGTTGCTCTAAGTCAGTGATTCTCAAACTTTCCGATAACGTGGACCCCCTGTTCAGTCCGAAAATGATCTGCGGACTCCCTTGCAATGTCATCTGAAATTTCACATGGTATTTATAAAATATACTAATTAGAATTACCACTGACAAGAAAAATATCAAGAAAAATAATGCAATAAGTAATTTATTCTAAACATACATGATTGTTTCCTAGTGAACGAAATTTCAATTGAAAATGCAGTAACTTTCAAGATAGAAAATCAATGTCTTTTTTTTTTCTAAGGTAATCTACTTGATAAACAGTGTTCTCAAATATGGGGTCACTAATATGAGGAATGAAACTTTTTGTTTTTCAAGAATTCTATTGAAATCTGGAGTAAGTTTTGTCAGCTTCAATCTCAAGTTCGATTCCACAATAAGATGATTTCGCTTTAAGGTTTTATTACTGCAAAGTGCAGAAAAGGTCTGCTCATATAAGTGAGTGGTAGGGAAAGTCATCAAATGTTATAATGCCTTTTTAAACAACTCTTCATACTCACAGCGCCATGCAACCAAAAGCTACAAAGTTCGTTTCCTTTGAAAGCGTTTTTCCATGAAGTATCGTAGGGTAGTTCCAATAGCTGTTCTTGTTCTGTGTTAAAGAGATTCATGCCTTGTATGTCGTGGATTTCTACATTAGTGAAAAGATTTTCAATCCAACCATTACCAGGTTATGGGACAGGGAAATATTCTTAAAAACTTGCAGCTAACGCTTTCAAGTGTCCTACAAGTGTTTTGTATATTTGAGCAGGGAGTTTTTCACCTGAAGAATCAATTAAGGTCTTGAGCACTGGAAATGATGAATAGTTAATGTTTTGTACTCGTACTGCCCACAGCCGCAATTTCTTAATCTTAAAAATACTTCTTGCATAACAACTGTGAACTCCATTTTATTACAATACTTTTCAATTTTTAGGCATCGCGGACCCCTGGTTAGGACCCGCGGACCCTCAGGGGTCCGAGGACCTCACTTTGATAACTACTGCTCTAAGCTAATACTATAATATTATGGGTGCATTTATCAAGAAAGAAAACCAATTTTTCTGTGGTAAGTTATCAAAAATTTATTCGATGATGTATTATGTACAGATATTATAGTACAAACTGTGAAATCGAAAACATGGTACAAAGGAAGTGCAAGCATAAAGGCGAACTGTAGAATTAAAATTAATGGCAACTTGACTTAGTTTAATTCATAGTTTGTTAACCAACCTCTTTCACTTTTCATAGATTGGACACAATAGGTATAGGCTACTATATTATGGAAATTGCAATGTTGAGAACTTTATCTCAACATATGTTTTTCTCTCTTTTTTATTTATCTGTGTTGCCAGACCATAACACTAGGTGTCTCTACTATCTACTGTTGAGATGGAAAAGCTACAAGTACCCAATGCATGGACAAACAGAAAGCTCAGTCAGTGCTCTGGCAAAAGTCTTTCTTGTGTCTTTTTAAAAAAAAATAAATAAAAAAGGAATATAGTCCATAGAGCTCTTTGCAACAAGAGAATACTAGCCAGCCAAGGAAGTTCCACCTTCTTATTTTAAACTGCAGTTACGCACTTGAAAAACTCCATGACGTCGTTGTTCATATAGCGATATATACATATACATATACTCATATGCAATACATATGTGTATATATACATCCATATATATGTATATACACATTTGAATAGTCATTATTATTATTATTATCATTATTGTTATTATTTGTATAATAACGTTATTTTATTTTTCTTTGATTTCTTTTACAACTAAGGTTATAAACAAGATGCATAGTTTGTTTGCACATCAATCCATTATAAGCAATTAAATCCTTCACATAGTTTTCCCTTCTATTTCAAACACTTAATATGTTTATTATAAAAATTCTTAACTCCAAACATTGCTTCTTTATTTATATCCTGTGTTCCTGTGTTGGGGGGAAGAAATGTCTATTACAGGAATCTCCTTCTTTCTTTCCTTCTTTCTTTTTTCTATTCTTTCTTTCTTTTTTTTTTGTGACACGTACACACTCTTTTTCTCTTTTGCTTTCTTTGATAGCAATTATTTATTCATAAAATACTAAGCGCAAATGTGTTTAGCTTATTTTTTTCCTACAAGCAGCACAAATATGCACCAAAACCTTGCTTACTGTTTTTCTTTTTAATACAGGCAAAGAAAGGAATGTAAACAATATGATACTCTTTATTTTCTTTCAGTAATAGTTATTCTGTGTGTAAATTTAATGTACAGATTTATATATATATATATATGTATATATATTGCGTATTGTTCTTTGATTAGTAGTTAAACGGAATCCCATCATGCGCAACTGCTAGTTAATTCACTCGAAAACATTTTGTGTATATATAGTATATATATATATATTTAATTTTAAAACATAGCATCAACCTCCACTCAAACTAACGTCATTATTAAAATTTCTATCCAACAGCATTATATCCTTCAATAATTAACAATAATAATAATAATGATAATAAAAACTCAGTACAGTTATTAACATTAATAGTCACTCTTTACCACAATTGTCCACCATGGTATTATATATACTTTTTCACCTTCTGAAACTGTAGAAATATTACAAGCAATAAGTTATACATAGATATCGATATATATAACTTCTTTTCTTTAAAATAATGCCATTTTGTTTTTAATATCCGAGGATAATTTTTCTATTCAGTTTCTTAATATTTACAAACTCTTCAAATGTACAAAGAAAAAATATTGAGACTACACTTACAAAAGCTTAGGAAGCAACTCTTGAAGGTTTCCTTTTCTTTTCTGTAATAAATAAAAGTATATTACTGTCTCTTTCGTTCAGACATAAGTTTCCACCTTTTATTCATTCTTCTAGTAATATAAGATATTTTTAGACTATATAAAATTCATTAAACTTTTATTTTCTGTTTTTGTTTTGAATTATTCATTTTTTAATACGCTTGAGCAACAACTTTTTAAAGCAACATCATTGGATGAAATGGCAATGAATATGTCAAAATTTAATCACAAACCAATTTGTGCATCAGAATTTATGTATAATGTATTTAGTTGAATGAGTTTGTTGATATGGTGTCTATTTATATATATATACATATCTTATGATATACATACAAATACACATATATATATAAATATCTACACATGCATCATTTACAGGAGTACTATGCAGGATTTCTATTGGAGCAAATTATATTTATTATTTGTATGTGTATTTTAATGTACGTATGTAACCTGAACTACTATGGATTGATATGGTTACTTTTTCTATATAAAGTTCAAACATAGCTTAACAAATTTAACTACATTCAGGTCAGCAGGCATTGCTTGAATCAATTTTTCAGCCTCATTACCAGGTAAAAATACACCTACAAATTGAAGCCATAACATCAATGATAATTTTCATGTGAAGCCAGAATATTTATGATCTGTTATTTCATTGCTTTTTTCAGTGTTTTCTTAAATGAAAACATTAAGGACAATTACAAAAAAAGACTTGTATTTTTTAAAAATATTTTTACTTTCATTTCTGAAGTTTATAAAACTTCACCTTCTAATAAACTGTGTGTGTGAATATGAGATTAATACCTAGAGTACACAAGCTTTTAATACGTTCATTTGTTCCCGTGTACATTACGCAATATAGGAGCAAGTGCAGATGTTTTGTGCAAAGCACTTATTTATCTAATACACTTTTTTTTCTTTTTTTATTTTTGCTTAAGTATTTTTCTCCGCCTTCTATTGGCATACCTCATGGAGGGCTTGAAGAGCATCAGGCTCTTTTGTTGCTTTGTTCCAAGTTCCTTTAGCCATTGCATTTTGTTTCTAACATCAACCAATATTTTGCTGTAGCTACTTCCTTGACTCAAACACTATCCAGCACGCTTCTCATATACTGGTATATATACATATGTCATGCGTCTATATATAGTTTTATACACACACATCATCATAGGTAAATAAAAAAAATGTAAAGAGAGATGCCAATAGTAGGTATTATTTAGCTTACCCTAAATTTAACGGGAGTGTCTTGATGATATAACCGCCAAGGATACACATGGTTGCATATTGCAGTTGGGCATTCCATTTTTAAAAAAAGATTCTGTTTACTGTGATGATTAGTAATTTGTCTTACTAACAACAAAAGTGAACTCCATTTTTGATACGACTTATTTAAAGAATCGACCTTAATCGAAATGAAACGTAAAAAAATATATGTACATATGCCAAGAGTTTAGTCACAAAGTTATAGCTGCTATCACATATAAATGGGGGAAGATGTTTAGCAGTCATATGAACGAAGGACTAAACTCTAGCAAAATATATTCGTATTGTTATATTATATACACATTTATTTTATTTAAAAAGACATGTTTAAAAAAACTATTACCAACGCAATAATTTATGTGTCTTCTTGGGGGTGTTAATGATGATTAAAGTCACATGGCCTGACAAGAACAGATGACACGGATTTATTTTCTACTAGCCTAAAGCTAGAGAAGGCGTTATGACCAAGAGACAAGTAGCAGCTGAAATCGTGAGTGAAAGACAGAACTTTTCTTTTATTGATGTTTGAAAATAAATTATATTTTTGCATTAGTAATAAGGCATATTCTCAACTCATCGCTCTAACTTCTTTCCTGTTTTCCAAAACAGAATACTTAGCAAATAGATTTTTACAATACTCCCCTTCTCCCCCCCCCCCTGCTTATTCCTAATATTCCACCACGCACAATAGTGAATACAAACTAAGCCACACCTTAATGGAAGTTTAGGGCAAAGTTCAAATGGGAGAAAACTATATTATATATTTATATGTTCATAATGCTTATTATTGCTGTTGGACCTTAGATAACAGCAGAAAAGGAACAGAGGCGCCACAACACGTATTCTGCTGACAAAATGAATATAAAACATTTACATTATATATGTATATTTATATATAAACAGCTCATGTAAGTATTGTTTCTTGTTTTATGAAAAAAAATAAATCAAGTAACTAAAACTGTTTTTGGGTGTGTCTTAGTTAGATTCCGAAGGTGCTCCAATGCAATTTATATATATATACATATATACTTTTCTTTCTCAAAATGCATAAAGTGCTGATGTTAAAAATAATTCTCAAAACTTACCACAACATATGGTTTTGTTTCGCTTAAAGCACCATGATGAATGAACGATTTGTTAGCCTGTGACTACAGTCTCCAGCTTAAAAATTGATTTGTGCTGCAGACAAGCTTATATAACAGCCATTTGGTTTATTTTTCTCTTTTATTTTCGTAAACAGGATGTACCAGTATAAATCACAGACAAATTTTAAAAACAAACTTAACCTCTTATTATTATTCTATTATCTGCTACTTGTCCTCAGACAAGCAGTTAAATAGTACAAGAAATATTAATCGGCTAACATAACCATTGCACCTACCCACCACGAGTTGCTTATATTCAGGATACAAAGATATTTTATCATAAAGAAATAGTGTAGAAAAATAACAAGTGAAATACATCACAAGAGCATGCATAAAAACAACAAATGTATGTTACTGCTGCTTTGAAAGAACCAAAACTTTGTAACACACATATGTTACTTTAGAGATGCCATTATTATTATTATTATTATTATTATTATTAATATTATTATTATTATTATTATATTTTTTGAGCCAAAGTTAATTGTCATTTCACCAAAGCATGAGGCCCAACAATAATATCAGCAAAATTAATATAAAAATAATTAATGTGGTGAATTCATCCTGTTTTCTTGTTTTACAGAGAAATAGTGGTAATGGCAGGGGAGGATGAAACTTTTTTATGAAGCACTTTTATATATATTTTTAAAATATCATCTTTTATCTTTTTTTCTTCAAATCAAGCTTGGCTGCATACTGCAAGTGCTCTCCTCCATAAATAGATGCTGTAGAGGGGGCCCTCTTTACCATAGAGTCAAGAGAGCAAACATCACACAAAAATAAATCTTTAAAAAAAATCTACGCTCACCTTTTCCTAACTTAGCTCTCCTCTTTTTATTCTATTCTGTGCGATCTCAATTTCTTAAATAATCATTGTAAATAACTTTCCTTTCCATTTCTTAGTTATTCACAAAACACACTGACTCCTGCTTTTATTAGTTGAGAGATGCATATTCTCAGAATGTTTTCAGTCTATCCATTTCGATTTTTCTACTTTCTCCCTTCCCTTTCCACAGTTTCCTTCCTTCAAATGCTTTTTTTTTTTGTGTGTATGTCCCTCTACTTCAGGGACTAGTGAAGTGCTGGAGCAGTTTACCCTGTCCCGCAGTATAACTGCTCACTTATTTTAACAAACAGAAAAAAAAGAGAATCGTAGTCAGCGCACTCGGGCACAAGGAAGGAACACTCTCAGACGTCAGTAGAACGCGAGGTGACGCTAGGTGAACGCGAGTGAATCACTACCTTGTGTCCGTTTTTGGTGACGTATCCGTCACTTTCAACAAGCACAGCTGTCTGTTGTTGGCGTGATTCCCCTGACCCCTGGGTATCATCAGTGGGAGAGTCTTGTTGCTGTTCTGACGGCTGTTTCTGATCCCTTGCATTTTTGTGCTTTCTCCACGCATTCTGGATAAGCCGCGCGCAGTATTCTTCACGCTGCCGCCATAAGGTTGAAGATATTGGCTCGTAGCCTACCTCATCGGGTCTGGCTTGGACTTCACCAATTTCTGCTGCCTCGTCTATTGGATTCCCTTTTCTGGCGAAGAAGTCTTTTGTAAGGGCATCTAAGATATCCACACAAAACATTAGATCACCCTTGCAAATAGGGATATCCATAGAGACAATTTTGTACTTGTTAGGTTTATGTATTTGCAAGGGTGGTTCTAGCACATCAAGGAAATCGGATAACTGGTCATATCTAATATATTGTGTTCCTTCTGGATCGAACTGTTGCCATATCTCGTAGTACATGTCGTAGTCATCATCTGTAAGACCTTCTTGCACGTCTTCTGTTGCTTGTGAATAGTTCTCCAAAATAACAGCAATATACATGTTAATCACAATCAGGAAACTGATCACTAAATAGGCCAAAAGATAAGTAATTCCAACAGTACTTGAACCACAATTTCCAGTTTTGCCTAGCTCAGGATCAGGGTCTTCGCATTCGTCTTCATTCATAATGCCTTCCAACACACCATCCCAACCTGCTGATGTAGACATTTGAAACAATAAAATCATAGACTGGCCAAAAGTCTGAAAGTTATAAACATCGTCAATGCCAGCCTTTTCCTTAACATTCATGAAGAATGACATTCCGAAGATAGCGAAAATAAACATCACAAGAAATAGAAGAAGACAGATGTTAAACAGGGCAGGTAATGACATGGCAAGGGCGAAAAGCAACGTCCGGATCCCTTTAGCACCTTTCACTAGACGTAGAACTCTACCCACTTTCGCTACTCTGACCACTCTTAGCAGTGTTGGTGAAACGAAATATTTTTCAATGAGGTCACTCAACACCAAACCTACAAAGGAAATAAAATGTTACCAATAAGGTTCTGATATAAAAGCAAAATTAGCTAGTTCAAGCTCTATCTATTTCTATAAAGATGCCTCTGATACAAATAAATACAGAAATTCAACAACATTTAAAATATTTTGAATTTAATACGTTTTAGTAAAATATATATATAATATTAAAATGCTAATTAAACGCTTAAGAAGATATCTAGTTAGAGGGAGGCTTGGGAAATAAGCAGCACACACATACACACACACACACACACACACACACACACACATACCCATGATTGTGTGGCTGGGAGCTCAATGCTAAAGCATCAACCTGCATTGAGATATCGGTGTTCGAGTTCCCACTAGAAGAGATATACCAGGGCAGTCAAAAAGTTCCCGGAATGTTGTTTCAGCTTTGCATTTTGATGTAATCACAATGAATCTTGTACAGTACAATCCTTAGTTGTCTACCTAGGTAATTATGAATTTGACGAGCGTGAACATGTCATAACAGGCACTGTACGTGAAATGAAGTTGGACGGAGGAGTGTGTCGTGATTAGTTGGTGGAATGTAGCAGTTCGAGCAACGCTCAAACATCAAGTACATGTGCAAATTGGAGAAATTGCTTCAGAGACTTCGATAACCTTAAAACATTTTAAATTAACACTGTTTAAATGAAAAATTGGCCTCGAAAGTATCCGTTTCGCCACCGTAGAAGACATCAAAGTCAAACGTGACGGCTGAACTTTAAAAATACCAAAAGAGGACTTTCATCGGTGTTTCCAGTAATGGTAGGAGCGTGTGTGTTCCAAAGATTTCTATTTTGAATGTTATTAGGCAAATGTGTACTTACATTGTGGTAATAAAGAGCCGCAACAACATTTCGGGAACTTTTTGACTGTCCTGGTAAGATTTTCTGTATTTATCTATTATTTATTTATTTATTATTAGAAATAACTAAAGAGAATGTCTTCTTTATTTCCCTGTGATAAAATTCCGAAGAGACGATCTGAAGGAACATTATAAAATCATATTAGTCTTAGTTGTTTAGGATTATTAAAGTATCTGACTATTCTCGCTGCAATTTATGTTTAAGCATGTTAAGTAGTTTCTAAAATATGCTACAGAAAACAATAATGTTATTATTAGCAAGTTATTATGCATTCAAATAGATAGGAAAAATACTTCGAAATAGGCACTAAACCCCAAAACAGGCACTTATATGCACTACAAACAAACAACAATTTGCTTCTTTGAAGTCAGAAACAGATTTTTGTATTGAAACCCTAATTTTTTACTGAATCAAGTATGAATTAGGGCAAAATGTATACTTCATTCATATTATACCTAGTATTTGCAAACACCATACAGTTCCCTTCAGAAATGAAAATTCCCGTGTCTTAATTAAATCCACACTATTTTCACACACTGGTGTCAGTAATGTGTACATTCCGTAGCCTATTTTATTATTACTGTTAACTTTAACGTAATGCGAACCATGTGTTGATACAAAATATATTTACGAGCTCGTAAAGACATCCATAAGATAATTATATTGGTTCTAATTATGAATGATAATTTTCTTCAAATATAATTTTGAAAGTTAAGTGATAAAATTTTTTACAATGTGTCATGTTCCAGAAAAAACTGATCATGCAATACATCTAATTATGTGTCCAACACAATTCCGGCATAGATTTAGCCGTATTAACTAATGTACACCAAACTCTCGATTATTCACATGTGTAATATCAGCCTCATGGATACGCCTGTTTCTATGCAATAGAATATTTTGATACAAAAGCCTATAACAAAAGCTCGAAAATGAACAATATTAATCTGTATTTATTTAGGTAAAAGAGATAATAAAGTTTTATTTTAAATAATATGACTGCATCCCCACTTTTGGAACATAGAATAAGTTTTTTTTTTTCTTTCTTTTATTGAAATTGGTTACATCTCAACAACCACACGATCAAGTCATGAACAAGAATTCGATAGCACGCGATCTGAATGCTAATACCTGATTTTTACTTATTTCCCATGAAAGGAATATAATTGTCAGCCAAATACAGTACAGACCATGCTGAAAGAAAACAATCATATACACGGACCTAAATTAAAGTATGGTACACATAGCTGCTGTATTATCAATTTAGAAGTAGTAATTTTACAACCAAATAAATAAAATTATGAATAATATTCAAATATATACATGACTATTCAGAGAACGTATTTGTCGTGCGCTGTTAAATTAAGAAAAAGGATTTGTTCTCTAAATAGTTTAAATATAGTTCTCTAAATAGTTTAAATATTTTCACTTGTTTTCCCTAGTTTCTCGCGGTGTTTTCTATAAAATGCTTAGTCGAAGATTCATCGTAATTATATCCTCAACTCAACCGAGATATCTACAAGAGTGGGTTGAAGAGGAGACAACAGCTTATTCAGGTCAACAAGATTTATTTGTACAGTAAGATGGAGACCATAATCAATAAGTAAATTGAAAATATTGTCATACAAATTAGAAATGTGACTGCATTTTATACAAAGACTAGCCTTTGGCTAGCTGGGAGCCCCGCCCAAGATCCCCGCGTTTGCTCGGCCTACGGTCTCGCGTCTCTTATGTATCAACCTTGCATCAAGAGGGAATTTTGTGCATTTGCTCTGAACATTTCCTGAATTTGGCCCAGCTGGGGGCTTTCGCCTCCTGACCCCAGCGTTTACTCGGCCTATGGTCTTCCACCTCTCGAATCCACAATTCTACCAAATTTCAAATTTATTTCCGTATTTCAAGTATCTAAAAGATAAGATTTTGTATTCCAAGAAAACGCCCATTTAAATAACATGGGAATTTCTTCATCCTCCCTTTAGACCTCTTAAAAAATAAAAATATTCAATTTTGGCCATTTTTCTGTGGGTTAGTCCCGGAAGGTTACTATCATACCAAATTTCATCATTCTAATCCTGCCAGAAATGCCTAAACATTTTGGAATGTAGAAGATGTCCCATATAAATAATAAGATTTTTCAGTTCCACATAAAACCATTCTACAGGTGGAGATTTTTATTTTTGGTCATTTACTTAGGTAACGCTAATGAAAACGTAAAAGTAAACCAAACAAGTTTTTATTCCAATTCCAAGTACCTAACATATGAGATTATAGGTATAAAAAAGATAAAGAAAAAAAAGTCCATTTAAATAACATGGGGTATTTCTTCATCCCCCCTTTAGAACCCCTAAAAATTAAAAATATTCACTTTTGACAATTTTCATGTGGGTTAGTCCCGGAAAGCTACAATTATGCCAAATTTCTACTTTCCATGTCAACCGGAAGTATCCCTTTATTTTATGTCAGTTCATGTAAGTTTATATATAGTTAGGATTCGCCAACTGAGGAAGGTGTCAGAGGTCAATAAAACTATTTTGTCTCTCAATAAATAACACATAGTATTGGGCAAATATCTTCTTTTTTGTTACTACAAGGTGTTTCAAAATGAATATCGGGGTTTTTAAAGCTTTGTAGTATTTATTACAATTGACTTACAATTATAAATAATACATCAAGTGAAAGAGCAACTCAAACTGTTTTGTACGCACGCATGCGCATTACTCTTTCCTCTATCTGCCATTAGAAAGCGCTAGTAGCAAAGATGGCAACTAGTTAGCAGTAAGCTTTTTGTGTTTTACGTTATGCAAAGACTGAATCTGTAGTTACAGTTCAACCGTATGTGTGGAGAATTTCAAGGAGACGCTTACAACTATGTCCTTATCGTTTACAGTTGCTACAAGCACTAAGGCCTACAGACTATGGTCTATGTGCCAACTTTGCAAATGAAATATTGCTGCATGACCATGAAGATTTTTCTGGATCATGTCGTCTTCAGCGATGAATCGACATTTCACTTAAGTGGCGATGTGAACACTCATAATGTTCGCATCTGGGGGTCAACAAATCCCCACGAGATGATACAGTTGCAACGAGACTTCCCTAAATTGAATGTGTTTTGTGACATATCCCGAAGGAAAGTATATGGGTCTCACCTATCGACTCGATGTGTGCCGTGTGACAAGTGCTCATATTGAACACTTGTAGCAACAAGAATTTTAGGAATGATCAAAAAAAAAAGAAAAAAGAAAAAGAATAGAAAAGAAAAGAAAAGAAAAAAGAAAAGAAAAAGGATCAAAAGATTGCGATCTTGGCCAATAATTAGTTTTTGGATCAGAGGCCACAAAATGTTTCAACGGCCCCTAAATCGAGCTTTCGTATTTTTTACGGAATAAGGACATCACGCTGAGTTAAGTGATAGTTTGGGTTTGCCTACACTATATGTACTTCTCCAGATATAAGGCCTGCAAGAAAATTTTTGCTTGAAATATATTGGATCTTTTGATCCAAAAACCTGTTTAAGTTGCTCTTTCATCTGATGTATTATATATAATTGTACGTTAAATGTAATAAATACTACAAAGCCTTAAAACCCCTTTGGCTTTCATTTTGAAATACCCTGTATAACATAATTAGTTATGAATATTAATTATTAAGAATTTAAGCATTTAAAAGTCTTACCTAAAATAGACAGAACAACTACAACAAGATCAAATAAATTCCATGGTTCCGTAAAATAATGATAACGAAGAGCAAACATTTTCATCAGGCATTCCGAAGTAAAGATAACGATGAAAATCATGTTCAAATTATCCAAGACCATGCTGAAAGTTTCAGTCTGTTTGTAGTGATCCAGCGTCATCGTTAGCATGTTCAAACCGATGAACAACATAATAATCATGTCGAATTTCTTGTTCGTTACGATCTCAAAAACTATTGCTTGCGGCTTCCACTATAAAAAGAGAAAGTCAAATCATAAATGCAATAATAATGAAGAAAAACTTAAAACTAAATATTTATATCATATATTTTAAAATATGTACAATTTGTCAAATTTTTCGTTGTTTCAATCACCTGCTTTGTTAAGTAGGAATCACCTGATTAAACGAACACATTGTTATAACCATTTTCTGTATTTATTTATTTTTATTTTCTTTGAAAGGCTCTATCCGGTTTGCCATAAGCACCAGACTGTGTCACGTTGCGTGCTAAATCGAGTCTGGAGATTCCAAATCAAGATCTGAGATATTTCAAGCATGTTAATTCCGCGTGAGCTCCTTCGTGGCTAAGCGGTTAGCGTACTCGCCTTTGGCGTGGGAGACCCGGATTCGATTCCCGGCGGGAACTCACGTGGTTCTGATTCCACGTTAATCAGTTGATCCCGTCTTATAAAGCCTTACTGCCTTACGTTAAACTCAAAATCAATTCAACTCAACTTCCGCGTGAGGCGCCCTGGATAATTCAAAGAAGATGCATATACTTTATCATTATTATTGATTTTACTTAAAGAACTTGACTTTTGACAATGTTCTATCCATATTTACCTTACGTGTTATACATCATTTTCAAGCTCTTCATTATGTCTTTGCAATAAGCTTTTAATTACCCATTTCCTTATTATAGTTTTTGAGACATGTGGACAATTTCATTTTTTTCATCGATTTTCCATCGACTTTAATGATCATGTTTCGTGCTTTTTTTGATTACGTTCCATCCATTTTAGAATTTGCTTTTGGGATATACAATCTACGTAGTTTCTTCTACATTTAAGCTGAAATTCAGCCATATCGCTCTTTTGGTTTTTGAGAGAAGTGGAGGAATTATTTGTTTTTCATTGATTTTCCATTGACATTAACGTCAATGTTTCATGCTTTCTTTTTGACTATGTTCCATCCAGTTTAGGACAATTTGCTTTTCGAATATAGAATCTACATAGTCTCTTCTACATTTAAGCTGAATTTCAACCCTCTCTCCCAAAGTCTGTTCACATCATTGCAACCGGATAGGCACTTTCTTTCCATCTGAAGTTAATCTCATCGATTAAAAGCGTTCGAGAGTATATTTTCTGTTTATCTGTCTTCATCTCCTTTATTACTGTACGTGTGTAGTACTTTCGAGACAAGAATAATTCAAATGTTCAATTGTTTTACATAAGTAAACTACCAATTTATAATACTCTTTCATTTCATATAGTACTGGCAACACTTTAAGCAGATAAACATCTCTAATTTAAAGTAGCTCTCTACGTTTCGAATACATTGAAGAATAATTTTGGAAATAGAGTAGTTTTTCTTTCTTTCCTGTGCTATAAGAGACTAATCATACTACACGAAAATACAAAATACTTTCTAACTAATTCTATGTATTAAGCAATCTACAGACATGTCATTTAATCACAAGACATTTTTTATCAATTATTACATATGGTATGAATTGTTGTAAATTACATGTGCTTTTTGTGACAAAGATATGTTTATATCTAGTTATACAGGAAATTAAGTGAAAATGAAATGAAACGATGTTGATGAACTATACTGACAAACTGTAAGAGGTGATTCCTCACATCAAAATGAGAGATGGAACTGTAAGGAAAAGTGCATAGTTTCAGAGCTAGGGCTACCCGAAATCATGAAAAAGCTAAATTTCAACATGCGCTAACCGTGAAGTGGCGGCCTATCTCAGCGTAAAGAAAATCACAAATTCGTCACCCAAACATGCGTATTTCAGCAATGTGTAATGAGTGTGCAAGGGATTCCCTACAGAGCATAATTCCCAGACACGCTCAATATAATTCTCTGATGTGCTCTGACTTTAGGTGGATCCAAACTAGGCAAACGGGTAAGTCTTGACAGCAGCGAACACGGAATGCTTCGGCAGGAAGTGGGAGGTATTTGGGATTGCCAGCACCACAGTCCCTCGTGTTCGGAATAATACATGTTGAAATTTAGTTTTTTGATGCTTTTGGACATTAAATATATCTTTGATGCTTGCTCTGAAACTATGCACTTCTTTATCCCACAGAAACATTTGGATTCTTTTCTTATTCTGATGTGAGGAATCACCTATTTCAATTTGTCGGTAGAGTTCATTAATATTCCATATAATCCAACTTTTTGACTCATTTTTCACTCAAAATTAAACATTTTGAATGTTTTGCTTTATCCGAAGCGTTTATTTTAACTGTTACCACCCGCCACCACATTGACAAAATAGTACGTCCTTTGATCCCGTACGCCATTATATTAACGTAGTCTATAGTGTATGAAACAAAAGCGTATAGCATTATTTCTATTGTGCATAGAAACATGAAGTAAAAAGTATTTTGTTGTCTAGGGTCTCTACTTTAATTTTTTGTGGCATTCATCATATTTTTTTCAAATTCAGGGGGGGCACAGTGGGCAAAAGCCGAAAATTCTAGAAAAAAGGATAAGTTTTGGGGGGAAACACCCCTGTTTTCAAATACTTTTATTTGAAAATTATTCGAATAATTTCGAATATTTTTTTTTTTTTTTTTTTTTTTTTTGTAAATAGTTTTATTTGAAGTGTAGCTACAACCTTCCCAATGCGAAATCTGTTTGGTTTAGGTGTTAGGAAGAAATAGTATTATTACTCTTACAAACCAAATTGAAAACGGGGGTGCTTTGGTGTTGGTTCTCCAAAAAACTTATTCTTTTTTCTAGAATTTTCGGATTTTGTCCCCCGTGACCCCTCTGAATTTGAAAAAATATCATTAATGCCACAAAAAGTTAAAGTAGAGACCCTAGACAACAAAATACTTTTTACTTCATATCTCTATACACAATAGAAGTGATGCTATAGGCTTTTGTTTCATACACTATAGACTATTAAAAATCATTTAAATGTACCGCGGTATCGCGAAGCATACTGGGTGTTGGCGGTCGGTCGCAGGTGGGTTAGCTACATAATTATTTATATTTTTGCGTAACGAAACTTTCAAGATTACTATTTATTCTCAAACATACCCTAATACTCTGATTGAATTTCATATTCATAACAATAATATAACAATGAATATTAGTTGTTTATATGGTGAACTTTAATTAAGATCTCTTTATAGCTAAAAAAAATAATCTAAAACTGGTATGAAAGAAGAAGAAAACCATTAATTCCTTGTGTCTGTTAGGAATCTTCCACTATATGATTCTTTTAAAAAATATTTTAATCAATAAGGAACAATCAGTTATATATAAATTTATTTTGTTTGATAATAAATATTTTCATCTTGTGTTTATTAGAAACTCTTCTATAAAATATTTGCTTCTATGAACATTTCTTTCTTATAGCAATAAATCTATGGTAATGTCCTATTTCCAGTAACACATTTTTATTTAGTTGTTCATATCCTTTGCTCCTTATTTTTTTAAATAACTAGTTAATTAATTACTTCACTTAGGTATTTCAAGTACAGTATTTTCAGTACTCATCTTTCTGAGTTCTGTAGTGATAATCATTTTTATCGAATTTTCATCAATATTTCTGGCATAATGCATTAATGCTCTTCATCAGGATGTATTTCTAAGCTAAATTGTGAAGATGTTGGGTTATTCACATCGTATGGTCTAGCACTTCAGTATCAATAACCAATTTATAATTCAACGAATTCCGGTATTTCTTCAAGCGATGAAAACAATTTATCGAATTATTTTATGTCTACTTGCTACTTTCTTCTGTGAATAACTCAACATCTTCACAATTTACCTTAGAAATACATCCTGATGAAGAGCATATTTGCATTATGCCAGAAATATTGATGAGAACTAAAGTTAAAATTGATCTTTACTACAAAACATCAAGAGGTGAGTACTGTTTATATTTCAAAATGTAATCTAAACGTTAAATAAATTGCTGTCTCAAGTATTGTTTACAGTAAATTCAGTAATATGTTTAATTTTTATTTACTTTCATTCTAATTTTTTTCCTTGTAAAATATAGCTACTTTTAATAAAATTGCATGATCAAATTCAGAAACCATTAATTAAATTTCACTCTACATAATTGTCAAAAAGATAAGATGCATAAATTACTGTTGTCATTTCCATTACAAATCTAATACTCAAAAATGAAATAAGTGAATAATACCACATTAAATTTTAACTTTCAGAAATATCATTACTATTATTTACAACTTATAATCAATATTTAAAAGTAGTATAATGAAGTTCTAAAAACTGTTTTTTACAAAACATATTTGTACTTGAATCACTTTCGGATATTATCACTTTCTTACCCTTGGCCTTGGAGTAGCTTTTAATGGCTTTTTGGAACCCATCTTTTTCATTGCATTGTAGTACTTTTTCTGGTCTTCAGTCATGAACATCTCTAGTGATCCTCCTGCGTAAAGGAAAGAATAACACTTTCAAATTTCTTTCATTCAAATTGGAACACTTAAACAAATTGTAATGAAATAAATAGTTTACAATATAGAATCTAATAGAAACACAATTATCTGTTAACTGGTCCTTTTAGGCTTCACTAGCATAGTTGATCCATTCATTAAGTAAAGCGACTACTCTTCTAGAGATAACCTTTTAGAAAGCTTTTTATGCTCTTTGCTGTGAATAGAATTCTTTATTGAGTTTGCTTTGATCACATGTTTCCTTGTTAGTTGTTTTAAAATATAGAAATATATTGAAAGAGATATACAAACAATAGTTTGATCGATTCATCAAGTACAATCGTCTTCTTTTCTAGAGATAACAAGGTTCTAGAAAGCCATTTATTCTGGATGCTATGAATGAAAAACTTTTCTTTGAGCTTATTTTCATTATATATTATTTCTGTTTGTCTCGAACTATAGAGACATGTGAAAAGAGAGATTTAGACAATAGTACTTCGGTTATCGTAGAAAATAGTGTGGATTGATGTTAATCTCAGACAGCTAAAAATTAGCCGAGGTCATGGTCATTACGTGTTAAAAATTAAATGTATAACATGGTTCAGAATTCTGTTACTACATTCGTGAAGTATCTCTCTTCGCCACTGTTCGAAGTGGAGAAAAGGAGAGGCGGTATGTTTTATTACGATTTTGACTCGACATTACCGGCTATCTAAATGTTGAAATACAGTGAGGGTATGTTGCCTAAAAGATTGCATTTCTATCTACGTAATGACTGAAAACCATTGGAGAGCTTCTCTGAAGTTACGGGGAAGACGCATGGAGAGACTTTGATCCCCGCCAACAACTTTTTGAAAAAAGTTTTTAAAAAAATCTCCTTATGTTGTATTATAGAGAATTATACACGAAAATTCTCAAAAACAGAGTTTTTATATTAACAATTTTCTGCGGGAAAACTTCCGGACCCCCCTCGACTGAGGAATATTTGCAATCCTCGAAAGATCCGTTCTGCACAGCAGACAACCCCTAAATCCGCCCATCCTCGAAACACAACATTTGTATGCACTAAGGCAAGAAGACACACACACACACACACAAGAAAAAAATGCAATATGGCATATCAAAATATAAACTAGATGAACTTCTTTGAAGACATCTCAATTTAAAAACAATAGGTAGGAAAAAGGTGAAAAATGTCAGTGTTGTCAACTTAGAAATTATTTTTACACAAGAAATCATTTTTTTTTACGTGCAAAGCTATTCGTCAATTACTGTAAAAAAAGGATTTATTAAAGGTATTTAGCATCTACTCTCCAGTGACAGTATGTCTTGGTCACTGAAAAACCAGAGGTGGTATGACATACCATTGCATACCGTCTCACTTCGACCACTGCTCTTCACGCAAACACGAAAAAGAAAGAAAAAAAGCTCTATATGAAAAAAAGTGAAACTAGGTTTTGTTGCTAGAAAATTTTAGAAAAAATCTTAATTATACCAGTTAACAGTGACAAATTAAGAACACTGAGATTTATGAGCAAGTAATTTTTCACATTGGTAAATTCTTTGTTCAGGATATTATTCGAGATTTTCTATTTTATCTGGCAAACTCCATTCACAATCTCCCTAAAATTCTAAGTAAAGCAATGTCTTGTAATGCAAACATGACTTTCTGTAAAATTTTTCACGGCGTTTACTTAAGAATATTAGGTATTTATACTAGGTACGTTTTTCTAGATCTAGTTTAGTTGGTGGGCTGAGTCCCTATAGAGGTCACAGACAGATTGTCGGTGGGTCGCCATTAAGGTGGTTTTTAATACATTTTATTATTTTCGACATTATTTGTAAAGAAGAAACGGTTATGGAGCTAGCGAAAAAGGGATCGTAGTGTTAGGAAGATGAAATCTACTGTTCTAGGTTAATTGTAAGAAAACGCAATTTGCATGAATACGTATAAAATCATCAAGTGCATTCAATGTGTAAAACTGAATCGTTATTAGTCATTTCATGGATAACGAAATGATTCAGACAGTTTTCTAATGGCAGAGAGACTGAGAAAAACATTTACGGTGCCAAATAAAGATGTTTATAGACAGATAACAAAAACATGCAGTAATGGCAGGGGACTACGTTGAGAAATAGTAAAGGAGCTTCAATTCATATCTGGTAAGCTCTAGATATTAATATGTGAGGATATTTACTGGACACCGTTTGTATCAGCACATTGCACATTATGGCATACAAAGAAAAAGTATAGTGGCAGATTGTTCGTAGAATACAAGCTATTCTTAATAATTACACTTACAAAAGCTGCTAACTCCCACATAACACACATATTTCATTCAACATTTTTCATAAATGATAAGTCATACACGTAAAAGTTACGTCCATCGGAGAAATAGCTCTTCCTCTGAGAATTCAACCTGTATTGAGGCAAAGTAGATCAATCAAACATGTATATCTCTCCTTCTTTCGAATTCTAACAGTGTTCTTCTAATTGGAACAATGTACTATGATTTTTGTTCATTGAAATACATACTTGATCGTTGTTTATTTTCCTCATTCAACTTTTAATAAAATACTCCCAGGAATTCTCTAATTTCTTTGGAGGTCACCCATGCGCCGCCTCTGTATTAGTCCAATTGTATATTAATCATGAGGAAGCAGTCCCCTGACTCACGAAAATGTATAATGTATATTTCCAGCACTAGGACCCGGGATGGCACTGTTTCTAATCTATATTACGGCACTACCAAACGTAATATACCAACCATGGAGATGCCCCTCCTAGAAAATTTTCTTCGGGCCCCCATGGCATTAATAGAATCCACGATTTAAAATAATGGACATCCTCTTTCACCCGACTTCGATCGGACATTTTGTTCTCGAGTTACGGCTGTTTCTTGCAGTCTTCCCATAAATTTTCGGTCGGTCATAGCGCTGAATGAAAGCATTTCTACATTTAGTTTGCTCTATACCTTTCGTCTTATCTTACGGTCAGAAATCACCTAAAAACGTTATCGATGTTGTTTTGAAATACCCTGTATATCTTTCTAAATGACAACTTAACATTGTGAAACATTCTTTATAATTGTTTGGCGAATCGTTGATACATGAGTTCCAAAATAATCAATTTAAAAATTTGTACAATCATATATTAATATTGTCGTAGAAAATTGAAAAGTCAGTCAGCACGTCAAAGCTCAAAATAATTCCATTGTAAGATGCTGAAATGGAGTTTTCCACCCTCTGCTTGAACTCTCAGAGCAGGCGATTTTAGTAATAGTGAATCGCTTTTATGTGGAGTAGTTATTTCGTTTCCGTTTCGTCTAATTTAGAAGTTTTAAGAACGCATGTATTGAGATTGAAACCATATATTCGTGAAGCGAAATGATATTCAATTCCATATCAATTGTTGCTTCTTCCTTTTCTTGAAGTTGAGTTTACAATTCATAGAACCTATAAATATTTTACTTGATTTATGTAAACATCTTACTTCCTCTAAGTGTTTCGTACATTAACTAATACTAATATTTCGTAACTGTTATTAAAATTCTATCAGCATAGTTGAAAAACAATGGAGCCGATTAAATATTGACTTGCGTGATCGTAACGCATCTTTGCGATCAATTTCCGACCAACAACGTTAAATGTATTTTTTCAGAATTTGTGTAATGATGTCAGTCGTAAGATTTTGCGATCTTGAAACTAAATTTATCATATTAAAAATCTTGAATCCGAATTTTAGAACAAAATTCCTAAATAAACAAATTCTGAATAGAATAATTTCTGAATAATAATAATAATAATAATACAAAAGCAGATACTGGAGTACATCGGAAACCGTACACACTAATATCGGAAGCCTTTACTCTACCATGCTATAAATGTATTATTTACTACTATTTCTTTACCGATTAAATGAAAGAAAATGCACACTTTCCTCAGAAACCTTACATTAGCATATATCTACAGCCTATAGGTATCTAATTCTTCCTATGTAAAGCTTGTGCTATCAAAATTGTACAAAATCACAAGCTTTCATTTGATATTTGACTAACATAGGTATGTTAATTCAACACAAAGTATGTAACATGTTATAACAAATGCTATAACACGTCGTAAACGAAGAGACCAATTTTGCGAAACATTGTGATTGCAAATGTTCGGAAAACGATATTTAATCGGCCTTGTAGTTTGTCGTAAATTGATAGCAAAGATGCGTTGCTATCACATAAGTTAATATTTAATTGGCCCCGATGTCTACACTGACATGAATTTCAATCTAGGTGTAACATTTACTCACAAATTTATTTTTTTATTATTATTTTTATTTCTTAATTTTTCTTCATTATCATTAGATTACAAGAAAATCATAAAATATACTTATCTTTTTCTTCTGCTCATTAAAGTTGTCGATGATCACACCAATGAACAGGTTAAGAGTGAAGAAAGATCCAAAGATAATGAAAAATACGAAGTACAAATACATGTAGATGTTAATTTCCCGGATTGGTTGTTTTCCCACCTGCAAATGAAAACATTCGTAAAAATCCAGAAAAATGAGTTCAAAACAATAAAAGCAAGCTTACACATAGTTGCTACTGGATGCTATAGGTTACTTAATTAATAAATTATATGCCCTAACTTTGGACTAAACTTGAACCTTAAAAGAATAATTCTTCGTTTTATATCATTTCAACCCTGTTTGGAATTTTCTTAAGTAACTTCTTTTCTGCTATTCTTGAATATTTATTCACTTGGTGGATATTCTTGAAACATCAAAAGTTAAGAACCTGAAATATTTCAGCAAGAAATTGACGATAGATGGGAAAAATTATTTTATGCAAATATAACTCATTTGTGCAGCAGCTTTTGAAGAACAAAGTGTTCGAACATTTGCACATAGTTTTTTACCGTTAACAGTGGCATACTTCAATAAGTAATTATTTTAACACTTAAGTGCTTATAATTAATTTTTCAAGAATAGAAGAGCAAAAGATATATGAGATATAATAAGTATTGGTTTTTATTTAGATTTTTGGTGTTTCAAGAATATCGAATAAATATTTAAGAATTGTAGCAAAGGAGATGTTACTAAAGAAAACCACAGAGCGAGTCGAAGTGATATAAAAAAGGAAATAAATAATCTTTAGAAATACAATGTTAGTATATACAGGGTGCTCGTAAGAGCCCCCCGGGGAAAATGTTATAAAAGTCTTAATAAAAGTGGATATGAAACCAAATTTGTACATGGGCGTAACCACCTAGATTTCACGACGGATGTTCTCACATAACTCGTCGACGTAGCAGCATTGTAAATCTGTGGAATGAAGCAACAGTGAGATTCCGCGAGTTATGTGTGTGTTTCGTATTTCAGTGTAGCCTGGCTTACTGTTCGTGTTTTTTTTTTTTTTTTTTTTTTTTAACTACTGTCACTGGTGAAGTGTACCAGGTATTGTTCCATGAATTTGTGAACCAGTTGGATGACAAGAAACTGACCTTTGGCTGGTACCAACAAAATGGGGCAACATGCCACACGTCTAAAACAAGTATGGCTGCGGTGCAATCATTTTTCCGTGACAGAGTGATTTCCAAAGGATTAAGATCCCCAAGGTCACATGACATTATGCCTGACTTTTTTTCTGTAGGGTCACCTTAAAGGTAATGTGTACAAGAACAAACCACGCACCATCGACGAGTTACGTGAGAACAGTCACCGTGAAATCCAGGCAGTCACGCCCAATACTCTGGCAGTAACATTCACGAACATGCAGCACCGTGTTGAACTGTGTATACAGGTGGGGGGAAGTAGGGGCGTGACTGCCCCTCCCTTCCCTCCCCTCCCCCTCCTGTAATTTATCTTCATTTCTCAACCACAAAGGTATGTCATATACAAATTTGGTTTCATACCCACTTTTACTAAGATTTTTATAACACTTTTCCCATGGCCTCTTACGAGTGGGACACCCTTTAGTTTATTTATTTATTTTTTTAAGTTTTCACGTATTTTACTTTATTCGATAAGAAGGATAGAAAGAAAATATACAACAAGGTTACCACACGTCCCCGTTTCCCAGAGACAGTTCCCGGATTTCCTATTCTGCTCCCAGACAAAACTTGTTGTTTCAATTAATTATCTTAGTAACGTGTCTAAAGTAGAAAAGAGTCCCCGGATTCATTGAAAAATTTGGCAACTCTAATACATAGAAACTAAAAGAAAAGTCAAGAAACTTAATTTATTTGCTTTTTCAATCGTTAACAATCGAAATATTTTTGCCGGTGCTGCTAAATGGTCTAGGGTGTAAGGTTTTCTAATCAATTTGGTTAATTGCTAAGCTATTACCACAAGTGAATTTCCAAATGAGAGTTTCATTTTGAGGAATGTATATAAGTTACCAGAAATAAAATTTTTGTGGAAATTCTCTTCAATTTCAGTCAATGTCAGTGCATCTGAAAACATTCTATAACATTTTATGCCTGCGCTAAACCTTCAATATTAATAAAATTATCACGCACATTATATTTTATTCTATGTGAGCTTTCAATACTGTACTTTCAATCCGTACAAGAATGGCATGTAACTATACACATAATCAGGCTATTCCGGAATCCTGAATGACAATGAAAATCAATTGGAACATAACAAAAAAGACTATCTCTTATTTAACATAAAAGATTATAGTTTGCATTTCTTGTTGAATTATATAATCTTTGTTTGTATATTTTCTCGATAAACTTCCGTTTTCTTCCAATTAATTAATTGATGTTACATTAATTACTTAATTATAATCTATTTACAGTTGTCGTCTGACTCTTTTTTTTATTTATATACAGATCATAATTACGAGATATTAAACTATATATATATATATATATATATATATATATATATATATATTGAGTTTAACAAAAGGAAAACTTAATTTTTTTGTAAATTTGTCCAATAAAATTCTTAAAAATTTTGAGGAATCATATACCAAATATTAATATAAGATTTTAATAGATAATGGAAGTACAAGCAGTTTGTTTTAAAACTTGAAACAAAACTTGATTCTGCCCTCTAAGCATCTCGAACACGGTTCTTTAAGTCTTCCATCTCTAATAGGTTCTAGCATTTAGAAATGTCCTAACGAAACTATGGAACACGTTTTTTTCATTTTGAAGAAACGCAAAGAAAAAATTTGTTTTCGTCCTCTTTAAAATTCTTCAATTCTGCTATATTTACGTATTTGAAACTTTTTGAGGATGAAAAGTACGTTAGCAATGTTTTTATTTCTTAGGTGCTCGAAATAGTAAAGTTTCGAAAAAATAATGATATCTCAAATTAGTACTCTTGCTGAAATATTGACAAACTTTCTCGCATGTCTGGTTTAGTTTAAAGGGAGAAAGAGGAAAAGGAAGGGGAGGAGAGGGAGGGAATAGGGTATCCATCTCTATTTGATAATTTTATAAACTTATTTATACGTAGAATTAGATGGAACAGAACTTATGCAACCTGTGCCTAGAGCAAAGTTTCATTAGAAGTGTTATAGTTGTAATAGTACACACTATTATGATTCAAACAATTTTAAAAGGAACTGAGCGATCAGAATTTCGCGCATATTACTCAGTAAAGTGTTTTGTTTTATATAAGCACCTGGAAACATTCGCCGTCCTAAAACTGATAAGGCTATCCTACGGCATATTTTGTTTTGTCCTTGCTAAATTTTATTAGAAATCTCAGAGGGTAGTTTTATGATACTCACTAGTATAAGTACAAAGTATCTAAAAGAAGACGAGTGGCCAGAAGTTTTACGTATCATTCAACTAAGTTCAGTTTTTCGTCCTCCTTTTCTTTATTCCTTCTAAATTCTATGTAATAAAAGCGTTTACTTCTTAATCGGTTCAGTGTAAGGAATACTGAATGCATAGTTCTTAACTACAATATATAGAACACCTAATAGAGATGAGTTTTCATATTCTTTGCGTGAACCAAATGTCCAAGTGTTAGTATGGTGTTATAGTTACATGAATATAGTGCAACTTGTGTACAGGATGTAACATAAATGCATGACCAAAAGTGACGAGGGGATTGCGAACATTCAAATAAGTAAAAATGTTCCTATAAACATGGGTCCAATTCCGCTTCGTTTCCGAGATACAGGGTATTTAAATGTCGAGTCCTTTCAATGGCTTATTATGGGAAAGTGAATGGAAATGTTCAATATTACAGGAATAATACAATCAAGTGGAATTATGCCTGTGCAAATACACTTCACTAGCACAGAAACTAATCAACATTTGAGGTTATTAGGTTGTCAGTGTTGCATCCTGGTACAAAGTGTTACTGTATGTTTTCAAAAAGCACTAGACGTCCACGTTAGCATATGATTGCTGACATCAAAACGTTCCTAAACATGGGGCAGATTCCGCTATGTTTTCGAAAGACAGGCATAAGCGTGCGCAACGTGGGTTCCATGGGTGCCTTGGCACACCCATTAGACACAATGTTTTTTATGTAGAATTATTACAAACTGAGAAGAGATTACGTGTAAATTATTTCCCGTCTGCATGTGTGCCGTGCGTTACCGACTCAGCGTCGGGTGCAATGATGCTATCTTTTCTTAGGGGAAAGGGGGGGGGAGGACGATATTCCATATGGTGATACTTTAGATCTGGCACCCACATTCCCAATGTCCTGCGCACGCTAGTGAAGACAGGGAGTTCAAGTGTGAAGTCAATTAACGGTGCACAATAGGAAACAACGGTTCATAGATCACAACTCTTGCACGAAAGTGTTATTGTGTCCTTACAAATGAATGCAAATGAGAATAACTTACGCATGATACCACAAAGTAATGAAGTATTACGAAGCGGAATCTGCATTATTCTTGTAATATTGGACATTTCCATTCACTTTCCCATAGTGAGCCATTGGAGGGACTCGGCATTTGAACTCCTGTATCTCGTAAAGGAAGTGGCATCAAACACATGTTTATAGGAATATTTTTACTTATTTGGATGTCCGCAATCACCTCGTCACTTTTGGCCATGCATTTATGTTACACCCTGTATATTTATTGTTAATTTATTGTTTTGGAAAAGATGATCAGAAAAGACTTGAATATTGAAAAGGCTGTAATGTAAAGAATTCGTTTTATTTTTTTAGAAAACGATAAATGGAATGCACAGCTTTAAAGAATTGAATGAGGAACCGAATGTATTCTTTCTGAAAAGGACTGTGAAGGGAACGAGGCTCCTTTTTGAATGAAACTTTCGTGACTCGGTTTTCGAAAATATTCTGTTGAGAAATGTCACTACAACATATAATATCACAATAAACTTGTACAAGAATGTCCAAAATAAACTTTTTCAAGACATCAATTTTATTGTAAAATTTTAATATTGCCTTTTACATTTTACCAGTATTGAAAAAAAAAAGTGCTTTAATTTCAACAATCTTCAATATCAATAATTTGATAACGGGAACAAATGAAATAGTTTATACCCAAATTCTAGAATCTACTTTATTAGGGGCATAACTAATAGGGGCCTTAAGGGAAGTCCAGGGTGTCTACTAATATTCCAAAATGAAATTTCGTGACTTTTTTTTTTTTTTATCAAATTATAAAATTTCGTAACATTCAAAAATTAATAACAGTACTTATATTCTTTAGCACTTATCTTTATCTTATATCTATATTCACTGTATATTCAATATATTCATTGTATATAGACTGTTTTGTTCGGTAACTAACGAACAGCAAACACTCACAAATCCACTAATCTTAAAATTACATATCTATATACACATGACGTACATATATTTGCGAATTTGGATGCGAATTAGGCCAAATTTTCATGCATGCAATAGAAGCGTGCTTTGCTTTCGATTTGGTAGCGGCTAAAGCTGACAATAGACATTTTCTTGACGGTGAATTTTGACATTACATGGAACAAACTTTTCCAGTCTCTACTTATAGTTGTACAGATAACAAAAAATCGTGACCCAAAAGCTGAACTTCGTAGCTTTTCCTTGACTTTCATGACTGTTTTCTTATTTCGTGACTTTCGTGACCGATAGACACCGTCACTAAAACAACGAAGTCACACACAGATTTACGTTCAAAACTTACATTTAATTCAGATTACATTTAAAATGGTTAAATTAACTTATTACAAACTATACAGAAAATGATAATGATAATAATAATAATAATAATAATAATAATAATAATAATAATAATAATAATAATAATAATAATAATAATAATAAATCCTGTTAAAGTTAATATTCTTACTTCTCTTGAGTCGATGGCATCATTCATTATCTGGATCCAACCTTTGAAGGTGGCAACTTGAAACAAGGATAGGTACGCTTTGCCTACATGGTCGAAGTTCATGGGTGAATTTTCCCATGTATAATTCTCAGCTTCACATATAGTTCTATTCGGTATTATAAGATGATCGAGAGTTGTTCCATTGCCATCTACACACTGCAAAAAATTAGAAAAGGCTTATTATATATACCATATATACATATATATATTGACACATGTTATTTACACTGTTGCTAAAATTAAGTTCAATTCCGTATATGCTAAAAGATAAAAGATAGTAGATTCTAATCAATTAATTCTTCCACTGTTTTCATATTTTTCGAAATGTCAAACGGAAAAGAATCGTGATTTTCATTTTATACAGGGTTCCTACTGGCCAGGGAAGTCAGGAAAACTCAGGGGAAAAAACTGGAAATCAGAGAAAGTCAGGGAAATTTTATAAAATATATATTTTTTTAACATTAATTGTACACCAATTTCAGCTTAGCCAAACATTTATAATCACAGTATGAAACGTTGCTCAGATTTTAATGGGTGGTAAGTGGAATGTACGCATGAGCAGTTGATTATTATTTGTCTCTATAGAATATATGTTCTCATATATAAATATTCACCGTTATTTATTCTTTATTTATATGTCAATGTCATCCGACATATGTCATAAATGTCAGGGAATTTTCTGCCAAGGGTCAGGGAAGGTCAGGGAGAAGTCAGGGAAATAGATTTCTCCAGATCACTAGGAACCCTGTTATGTCAATTTGATAGCAAGGACCATAAACTAGTTGTTGCAATATTAGTTTTGTCTAAAATATTTATATAGAAGTAACTTTTGATGTCGTTGACAGTCACTCGTGATACCTTGAAAATACTGATCACTGTTTCATATTTTGTGAGATAATTAGATGATTTTTTTAAAATCTACTATTTTTATTTATTTATTTTCACTGTAACTTTGACTTTGGATATTCTAAGTTCAAGTGAGGAATTAAAACAGTTTGTTGTAAAGTAAAGGATATTTTCCAAAAAATACGGGCAGTCAAGCTTCCCATCTCTCATTTCAAAGACTACTGACGTCGATGAGAAACAAACTCAGAGTTCGTAACTCAGAACCTCCTCATATAACTATAGAGGAGTCACGTAAGGTTAAAAAATTGCAAGTAGAACAATCTTTCTAATGAATGTTGAACACATGTAATCAGGGTATGTGTGAAAAAAGGTTGGGTGGATGGAAAAGCGTAATTATGTGAAAACGCTAGAAAGCCTTCAATACATATAGCAAAATGGAAGAAAAACTTGATTCACAACAACAGTTATTAACAACAGACTGCGGTAGTTCGGTTTATGACGAGATAGGTGGGAATTGAGACCATCATCATTATGCAGCTTCAACGAATTCATGACCATATGGAAGATTTCAAATAATGTGTATTAATGATAAATTACCATCAACAATAAAGGTGTGGGCAATATTCAATAGAGTATGATCGTAGATGAATTATAATACAAAATGTTATTTTCCCCTTCGAAGTTAAAGGCCCTATTTGAGAAAAAATAGCGATTTGTTTACACATGGCATATCTCAGGTGAAAATGCGACACTAATTAAAATTACAAATAAGGAATCTATCTGTAATTGCAATTATTCTTTATTATTCTTTTACATATCAGTAACGTTTTTCTTTGTTCTCAATTCACTATAGTATTTTCCGGAGAAACTATGTTCTCCAAGCTAGATAGAGATTTGATAAATATATTGTTTAGTAGTTCTATGCTTCTCTTAGAACTGTTGGAAAATACTAGTCAGTTTTAATGTTAAAATCTTGGTAATTGAATAGATTTAGAGATAATTTTTACTTTCACACTGTTCCCCTTATATAACTTCAGGGCCATACGGACTAAAGATTTTATAGTGGTAACTTCGTAAAATAATTTATCAACTAACAAGTTGAAAACAATAATAATAATGGCCATATTTAAGTTCACGCTTTTCTAAGCATCATGTGCTGCTATTAATTTATTTTTATTTTTTATTTTTATTTTTTAACGTGGTTTTACGTATTGCCCTTTAGTTTTAAGAAGATGAGGATAAATACTGGTTAAATACAGGGCAAAAAACACCAGAAACAAATTCCTTTTTAACAGGTAAGATTTAAACTTACAACTAGTACGCTTTACGCTGTTTAACCTATTGATTTAGACAGTGTGGTTATGCCAGCTTGCTACGTGTTTTTAGTACATAAGATTCATATCAAACATGTAATAAACGTACATCTCCAAATCATAACAACCTGGGCAATGCTAAATTTTATAGTTATCAAATCGTGCATTTTTCGACCTTGTATTCTACACTATACTATGTAACTGCGCAAACAATAAAGTTGAGAGCTAATTAACTACACAGTAATTTGATATATAATTGTTTTAATGATTCTGCATGATCTTTTTGTCTTTAAAAAAGTCCAACCTGGTTGCGCTCTGATTTACTTGGGGCAGTGTTTCTTGCTCGTGCATAAAGTTAGTAACTTGTAATCTTGTAGAAAATATAACAACTTGCTGAGTCCAAATGCACTTTAGTTGCATTAAACTGTTTCAGCGATCTCTGTTACCTTAATCAGTAACTCTTGAGAATTTTGCGTATGTCCAATTGAAAACTAATGAGGTTCATACTCTTGTCATTGTAAATCACTTCTACCTGAACAGCTCTTCTTTTGAATGGGATCTGCTACTGAAGATATGTTGTACTAGAGCTTCTATTGTACATACTAGTAATGTAAAACTAGTTTTGTAGAGTTGTGTTCATCATTGAATAACATTTGTAAAATTACTGTTGTTGTGATTATAAATTTGTAAGATTTCATACTTTTTCAGGTTATCGGTGACCTGAAATTCCTATTGAAGATTAAGTATATCAATATGTATTTTTATTTATTTATTTATTTATTTATTTATTTATTTATTTATTTCATTTTTAAACCATTAATCTTCCGTAACTGCTTGATCTGCACTACCATTAACTGCTGTAGAAAACTTGAATTCGACTGCCATCTGCTCAATTAGCTATAATTGTGTTTCTATTGCTTTTTGTTACTAGGTCTCTCTATGGTTTATTAAATGTTTTGTTAGTAACCAGCTCTTGACAACTTTCACTATTTTTGAGACTTCTTTTTTCAGTTATTGTTGTTATTCTGTGAAGTGCATTATGTTTTTAATTTCAATAAACCATATAGAAACCTAGTAACAAAAACAATAGAAACAGGATTTTAGCTAATTGAGCAGACAGTAGTCGAATTCAAGTTTTCTACAAAAGTACAGATCAAGCAATTACAGATTAGTGGTTGGAAATTGAAAACACTAAGAAAATACATATCGATATGTAGTTAATGCTTCATAGGTATTTCAAGTGAGTGATAAGTTGAAAAAGTATGTTTCTTTTTCTAAGTTTATAATCACAACAATTTTGCAAGTGTTTTTCAATGCTGAATAAAATTCTACAAAACTAATCCTACATTACACATCTACTTGTAATTAAAAAAAAAATAGTGCAAAATATTTGAAGAGCAGATCGTTCAAAAGAAAAGATGTTCGAGTACAAATGATTTACATTAAAAAAAAGTTTAAACCTAATTATTTTTTAATTGCCTGTACGAAAAAAAAAATGAAAAATGAAATTTTGAGAAGAAGCAAAAGAAAAGTTTTACGTGAGTTTTTCAGTACTCTGATGAAGCAAAGAGGTAGGGAAAATATTTTCTTTATTTCTTTGGAAGTTAGCTTGTTCTTCCTCTTCCTTCTGGGTCTACTCAGAAACAATTTACAAAGATTTTTGTTAACTTTTTCGTTATCTGTCTCTCTCTCTCTCTCTCTCTCTCTCTCTATCTATCTATCTATCTATCTATCTATATATATATATATTGTTTGAATTGTGTCTTCTTGCTTTTAATATCTTCCTAAATACATCGTTTTCCAACATTCTTACTCTATGTCCACTTGTAATTCAGTCCCAGCTTTCATATTCACACAGTACAACAAGATTTTTCGTTTGCTTATTTTCCTTTTTAATTTCTCGAAACGATAAAAGTACAGTAAAACCTGTGAACTTGGCCACCTCTCTAAGTTGGGCACCTGCTTATCTTGGTGTGGTTCGTCTTGAACCTGCAATTTTCCCATAAGACTGTACTCTGTACTCTGTGACTTATTACTCTGTAAGTTGGCCACCTGTCTATTTTGGAAGTTGGCCACATTAAAGCAATGTTTACCCTATGATGATGATAATAAATTTACCTGCATATCTTGGCCACGCAAAACACCGTTTTGTTATTTTTCTTAACTATTTCGTATTCCCATATGAGAGATAGATCTTCTGTATTTGTGACTGGACACAAAAAGCATGAATTCGCACTATTTGTTCTTGGAGTCAATTGCCAGAAAACTACCCTCAAAAAAGGGGTGGTGAAGGAAGATGTGAATATGGAAAAGCACGTACAGAAATTCAGGAAAGGTTTTACGTATTTGTTTACCCTGTCTGTTTTGGTCAAACCATTACCTATATCGGCTCCTTTCATCAGTGGAAAGCTTTAGTAATTCCTCGAAATTCTCAAGGTTAAAGCTAACCATCTCAATTGTCAACTATTGGCACCTGACGGTTTGTCGAAAGGTAGCGGAGGTTATCAGATATGAATTCCCTTAAGATTTTTTCAAAACATATTTTGCTCCGAGGGAAACACTTGGAGCTCATTAACAAGAGGTAGTTAACTACAAAATTGGAATGTGCATATGTGCCAAAGAGAATAAAAGAAATACGTTTCTAATTAACCACAATCAATAAATTCGTTTAATAACTGATCTGCTATTTTTCGAAAGGTATCTATAGAAAATACTTGTCACTGTCGAAAAAAGTAAAAGTAATATAAACTGCACATAAATTGTTCAATTTATAATTCTGTTTTTCTTATTTTCAATCTGAATAACTCAGTGTGCTAAAATATCAGTTTCAATAAACTGCCTACATACGTTTCTATTTTATAGTTGTTTGTGTTATTGTGTTTTCAATCCGAATAACCAAGTGTACCTGACTAGTTTTCAGGAAGATAAAGGTACATATATTAAACATACTGTAGTATTTTTTCTAGTACTGTATAGTGTTATGATTACTCTATATACATTTTTTAAAAGTAGCTGTCGTGCCATTTCTTATTAAAATTTTACAATAAAGTAATACTAGAAATCCTATTCTAAAAATACAATAATGACGCTTTATTTCTGCAAGTTGGCCACCTGTCTAAGTTGGCCACTTTTCAAGGGAACCTATGGTGCCCAACATCGACAGGTTTCACTGTATTGCACAAGATATTCGTGCCATAATTTTCTCTCTATTTCTCTGTTAACGTCACTTTTGTGTGTTTGTACGAATGTGTTATCACCACACACAAGTGTTTAGGTATATTTGCTTCCTTTGCATTAGTATTCAAATTTTTTACTTTCTAGCCGCACCGTTCCGCCGATTTTCATAAGACCAACGAAGTAAAGCAGTACTACATCTAGTCAGTATTTAGATGAATGACGTTGGAAAAACTAATTGATGTTGGCATTGTAATGTTAACCCAGCGTCATGAAGATAATTGGGAATGGTGTAATATACACTTCATTTTAAATCGCAGACTGATCAACCAAAGCCTTTCAGAATTTCGTACGAGGAAATACTTTTTTGTTTGTGTTTGCACGTGTGTGTGTGCATGTGTTAAGTACGGTTTTGACTTGTTTCCAAGTAGTTCAGTTTGTCTACATTCATTTTCAGACCTAATGTTTTTCCTGTTTTTTTGTTAACATAGAGTCAGTAAAGTATACGTATTATTTTCTTGTACTAATCTTATAGCACGCCTGGTTTTAATATTTGCCCTAACATATTATTATTGAGCACAGGAAGTTGGAAATAAGTTTCCTCTCATTTTCTTCCCGAGTAATCATAAAGCAATGGAACAAACAAGACATCAGCTTAATGCGACGGCCATCCACATGTTATTTGGTGACGTGCAACCAAAATCCTGCAGGTGGCTCTATCGCAGTGCTAGCAGAAATTTCAAATAAGCCCCCTACTCTGTGCCCAGCAAGTATGAAGTTAGGGCAACCAATGCCGAGTGGTATTGTCAGCTGCTAATAAGACTGAATTATACTATTTTCGAATCGGCCTGGATTTCTATATCTGGCGTTCTTTTGGACAGTAATACGAGACCAGACTCGGCGGCGGCAACACAAAACCATCTTGCCGCCTTCGGATGCGAGCGCCTCGTCGATTCACAGTACAGTCACGATCTAGCCCCAGGCGACTTCCATCTCTTTGCAGCATTGAAGAAGGCTCTCCAAAAATCGCTTTGAAACCAATGGTGAAGTGAATACAGCCGCGAAGGACTGTTTCTGTATGCAGGATACACATTTCTTCCAAGGAAGATTTTTAAACTTTGTAAAGCGTTATGACAAATACATCCTTGGTTTTTATGTGGAAAATAAGGTAAGTCTTGTTCTTTATTTTCCCACTATATTGTTTGTCTTGCCTAAACACTTGACAATAGACGCAAAGGGAAACTTATTTTCCGACTTAACCTCACACATTTTCAGATAATACATAATACACTTTGAACTGTAATTCTTGTTGTTTACCAAAATTTAAAATTAACATTAGAGGGTATCATACATTCGAATTTAACTACCGTTTATTCTTATGTTTAAAATTTTAGGTATTATTTTAATGTTTCAGATACAAGATTGTAAATTCAATATTCAATTAACAACAGAAGTCACTCGTTGTAAATATATGTTCACATTTTTACCTTAAAATATTTCCCTGCAAACAGCTGAACACCCATAATGGCAAAGATAAGCCAGAAGATGAGGCACACAAGAAGCACATTGAAGATACTGGGGATCGCTTGTACGAGGGCATTCACTACGACCTGAAACGTACGTTAATATTAGGTTTCTGACTTCTGATAAATATAAATATATGTATGCAATACGTCAAATGAGGAATAAATAAAAGAGGGGGAAAATACTTCACTTCTCACTCTGTATTTGGTTTCCATGCAGATATCAAGCCCATGCAAATTTGCTCTTTGGCATGTTCCTTCAGCATCTTTTCTCATCTAATGGAAAAGTAAAAAACTGCTATGGTATATTGCAATGTAAACCCTGTATGGCAAATTAATAATTTTGTACATGCATATTAAAATTTCATAAAAATTAAAACTTTTTGGTGTATAACTATTCTAATAAAGCAGTTCATTGGGTAGTATACTCCATATATATATATATATATATATATATATATATATATATATATATATATATATATATTTAAAATTGCACAAAGCAGATGTTCTTTTGCGTGGGTTTCGCAACAGTTCCAAGTAAAGAAATGCATTGTGATTAAATTGATACGAATATATATATATATATATATATATCTTTAAAAAAAGAGCCAATATAACGAAGTTCATCCGTTGAGTTCTTGTCGATTAAAGTGAATTACAAAAAACTGAACATTTTTTAATTACCCTAGTCATCTTTATGTTACAATATTCCAAACAAAGAATACATAATACCCCTAATACGAAGAATTAAAAGAAAAAAGATAGGAATAATAAAATGAGGTGAAAGGAACAAAGAAGATTGCAATGGATTAGCGGAGGTTATAACATCAAACGAATAATCAGTTTATAGGTTTATAAAGGAATGAAAGAAAGGGAAGGAGTACACATGGTGTGTTCTTAAACATTTTTAGGTTTGGTTAATTGGTTTAAAATTTATTGCATTAACTTTGTGTATTTTGTTTCAAAAAATATTAACACTGATTCTCTAACAGTATAGAATCTATTGTGAAAATATAATGAACCTCTTTGCTTTTCTTCAGGCTACATGCGTTGAGGCTCTATACTTTCACCTCTTTTTCTTTTCTTTCTTGTATGTAATTAACACAAAACAATGGAATAATAGTATATACAATAATAACAAACCCTGTGCTATAACATGCATGTACTAGTTGACTACTAGAAGCAGAAAATCAACATCAGTTTGAAGAAAGAAAGTGCAAGTTTGTAAGTGAGAAAAATGGGGGACAGTCCATGCAAGGAAGAATAATATCTCAGCTGATGATTGCAATTTTCCCGAAGTCTCAAGGTTGCCTTTTAAGGAGTAGAAACCTAGTACTGTCCTGATTATATATATATATATTTTAAAAAAAGTGATAGTTAATATATTCTAATGAGTATTGAGAGAGAAAAATTAAAGTTTCGGATCACAGTTTTAATGTATAGCAGAGTATTCATTAGATCTTATAAAAATGACGTCTTAATATTGATTTTTTTAATTGATTTACAAATTAAAATACACAGCTTTGTTTTGATGACTATTTAGGTTAAGAAATAAGTACAACAAAATTGACTAATCATTGGAAGTACTAAGGTATTCATTTAAAAAAAATGTTAATAGATATTTAAAGGAATAAGATTTAAGTGCAGTTGTGACGTGGTAAAATATAATTGACTAATATTTTGTTAACAAAACAAAAACGGCACTACATTCTAAATCAAATGTAAAAAAAAAAAAACTATGCCACTGGCTCCTCTAAGGCACCCTGAGACTGGGTACATACCCTCATCCCCTGCATTCTAGACATAGCTCTAAGAGGCCTCAGAGCTCTGAGAGTACGCATAGTTTTGAAGGCTTGAATGCTTCCTGCCCCAGCCAAGGATGCTACGAAGTTTATGAGGGACACCTGGAGTAAAGACCAAGTTAAGACAGAATGAAGAAAGCACTTCAGTGGGCCACAACACTACACAATGGCATGAAAGTACTGTTACGATCCATCACACAGTCAAGCACATGCATTTCCTGTACCTACTATATCCGTTTATACAACTGAAAAACATCTATTCTAGACTTCGACGAGAAAATACGGATGTATATCAATGTCATAGAAACAGGAATGCAACTTATTTTTGACTACTGTGATGAACCTGAAAAAAACATGATAGCAGGGACTACTGCCAAGGAAAGTCACCTTGGCCAATCAGTAAATTACCCGCCCGACCCCTACACCACCCGAACTTGTCGAAGCGACGAGGCAGACACCAATGTACAGCAACTCCCTCTTCCTGAAACAGACACAGAAAGCTTCGGAGAGAGCCACAGTGAAAAGTGTACACAACACCAACCACGACGGCTAATAACAGGATGAGGCGGCAGTAGAACGGCAGACAAAAGATAGAGGAAAATTTATATATAAATTTATATATTTAACAAGGGACTACCATAGAGGAAATATTTACTGGTAAGATAGGAAGGACTGAATACAACTGCCGCCCTTCACCCGCCACCCATCCTACTTACTCTCATGCCCTCCCAGCGTGAGACTGCCCTAAGAGGTCTTAATGCTCGCAGCGTTCGCATGGAACGGAATGCAGGAATACCATCGGCTCCGGCCCATACGGCCGTAAGGTTTATCAGAGAGAGCTATATATGGTATGAGGAAAATTTATTAATAGCACTTGAAAGAAACACTTAGGCATCCAGATGTTGCTGGTTTGAATAATTATAATACTAATAAGTAAACAAAATATAAAATTATTTTTTGAAAATCTAATTTGGCGTTTTCATCAAACGTTATACAAATGATTTTCAAGTACAATATGTACAACACAACAAAAAGAAACATCAGATACCTAAGTTTGAAGTGAGTTAAAATTAATCACCATTTAAAGTAAACAATGTTTTACTTATATTTTTAAAGACTGAATGATTTAGAGTTACCAAGGTATAAATCAGCTATGTAAATGGATTGAGAAGGGAAGCTACCAAATACTTTCCTATTTCATAATTACTTTCTTATTTTACTTTCTATGAGACTAATTGTTGTATAAGCTTTCTATAAATATATATATTTTTTAAAATTAAAAAAAAAATAGATTCCCTCATGCAGTACTATAAATTAGTTAATAATTTATAAATTTGATAACTTATCCATTTGACAGTGATAGACACGAATCATAATCTAAATAAAAAAAATAAGGGTGAAAATACAAACCTTCTTTAATTGTTTTCGTACCTATCTTCTCTAATTCTTAATAAATGAATGATTTCATTCTTTGGAAACCTAACTTTGATCTTTTAATTGCAAACACCAGTGTCATTGAACCACAAAATACAATAGTTACATGAAATTATAAAGTAAATTTTCGCGCAAGTAGTCACTGTACAAGTTATTGTGCTATTTGTTTTTAAATTACAGGCTTTAGAAGCTAAATGTGCTTGAATATAAGTAAATTTATTTTCTTATTTCCAATGGGCCAATTGCAACCATTATTGGTAAGTGTGAAAATCAATTAAGCTTTTACTAAACTTATCTCTATGTCCTTTCGTATTGCATTTTCTTTTCTTTTGAGAAATCTTATTAAAAGCTTTGACTGTCAACACCAATATACACTACAGAACAAAAGTCTGAGCACACTAATAAAAACGTATTTTATCTCAAAACATTGTACAAAGGAACTTTGATTTAATGCGAAAGATATAGAAATAAATAGTAAGTTTCCACGAACCCAAATTTCACGAAAATTTTGTACGGAAACATCAATACCACCCAAAGTTTTCATAACTTGATATCACCTAAATATCCATTCAATTTGTTTTGAAATTTTTCAGCTTTAATCTTGCTTCACGAATTCTGCAAAATCTCTCCCAGTTCTTTAATAACTGGGAATATAGGAGTTCAATGGTAAAAATATCAGGAAACTGAGAAAGGAATTCTATTAATTTAATTCATTCCCCATTTTCCCCCTCTATTTCTCTCTGTAAATTATTATCGTATGACCGTAATGCATTTTAAAAATCGTTATTTTGTTGGAATACAAACCAACGAAAAAGAATTTGCGTGCCAGAAGGAATAGCTTTCTTTACAAGAATTTTTGCCGGTGCATCTTTTTGCGATTATTCTTTTGATTTTCACCAGATCCCATCAGTTGAATCCTTTCCATCAGAGAAATCACAGATCAGACATCCACGTGGAATTTATTTCGGCGAATTACATCAAACATTGTCAGGTCGTGAACATATTGACCAAAAATTTTACTGTTAATTGAATTTCAACACTAACTTTCAAAATCTTGGCATATCAAGAGTAATAGTAATGGTTTAGAAAAGAAGAAACCATTACAGAGTGTGCTCTGAATTTTGTTCGGCACTTTAAAAAACATCCATAACACATTCAACAGAAATCTCAAAGAAATCCTTAAAAACATCATAAAATTTAATAAAAAGAAGCAAAGTAATAAATTTCAAGTAGATTAGTTTTCATTTATGAACTCAATCTATCAATGTTTAGTGCCTTGAAATAAGCTTAAGTTTTTTTTAATATTAATTACTTATCAAGTAGACTTGATAATTGTTTTACATTAACAAATATGCGATATTCGTTTCAGCAATAATAAAAATTATAATACAAATATTAGTATGTATATAGTAATCACAAGAAACAGAATTCCTATTGTATTTATTTCTGTTTTGAACGTTGAAGAAAATGCCATATTGCACTACTTGAAAAATACCCACGTACAGGAATTTCTTCTAACTCAATGGCAAATTTAAACACATTTATTCATGTTCATTACATATGAATAGTTTATAGCACTTTTTTCTAGTATCATCATGTACTGATAATTGGTACAACAAAAATTTTACTGGGACAGTATTTCAAAAATTACTCCATATAACAAAAAATCTTCAATTACACGTAAGTATGTGTTGAATTTAATAATTTTGTATAAAGAAAATAATTCTTTCGCTAAATTTTTTGTCAAAATGTATAAACTCATAGTTTTGGGATATTTTTCACTTAAAACTCTTAAGTGAATAATAATAAAACAAAAGGTTCTTAAATGAATTTTTTATTACTAATTCATTCTCTTGTGCTATTGATATAGGAATCTAAACTTCAAAATACACATTAATTGGCTTTGCTAAAATACAATTATTCATGTAATATATACGTAAGCAGTAGTTTGATAGATTACACTAAGTAATTGATTTGTATATTTCTAGATTTGTTAAGTCTTGTTTTACACCTTGGTATGTAATCCCAAATTATTAACTTTTATAAGACATTGGTTACTGTTTTATATTCTATAACACTTATAACAGTACTTCACTAGCAACATTAATCATCCATCTACAAAGAAATAGACAAGTACAGTAAAACAATATAAAACCACGGATACTTGAAATAAAAAGGAATTACACTAAAATTTATATTTACCAACAATGTTGACAAGCAAATAGCAGCACGCATGCTACAAAACTTATAGCCACTTTGAATTTATTATGATGTCATTTTTGTCACTGAAAACTAAATAAATAATACTAACTAATTTAGTTTTTAATAAATTCACATAATATGATAGAGGGCAAACATAAAAGTGTAATGTTACGTCACTTAGCAAGAGGATAGTGCAGGTAAGGATGAAGTATATATTTTCAAATTGTACAACACAGAAAAATATTTAATAAAAGCTTTAGGAATTAGAAAAGCAACAGGTCGGCTGGTGTGTGCTGTAGCTCTTCTATATTTCTGTTGGTCAAAGAAAGAGGAAAAATGGAGAAAGACTTTTTGTAACAAACCAACAACAAAATGATGCAACTCGCAGCCCTCCCTGCTGATCTAATGGCTAGCATACACTCTTTTGGTGTGCTAAGTCCCAGATATGATTTTCAGTGGAAGAGCATTACATTACGGTGGTATGGATTCAGCTCTGTATCTCATATAACCTCGGTACGTACAAGGGATGCTTTACTTCAATACACAAACAAATGACGCAACACGTAAAAAAGAATGAGAATATAAAAAAGTGTTAACTTATTTTCGTACGTTTGCTTAGTGCTTAATGTTTCTTTACTTCACTGACGATATATAGTCATACAGATTAACATGAGAGCATGAGATCTAATTTTCAGTGTTTTTACCAGATTATTTAGCCACGAGAAAACAGAATGAATTTATATATGAATTCCGAAATCTAGAGCTTACAAGAATCTGTAAAATATCATTACTACAGATACAGTAGAAAGCAATGCGCTATGATTGAAATCTGTTAATTTAATAAGGATGCAAGATCATATTATAAATGACGTAAATTTTTGAACAATATTTATTCTTCAAGGGTAAAGAAACTCTCACTTCAGTTGGGAAACTTCATAAACTTGATAAAATTTTAAGAAAAATCGACAAAAACTCGGAGTTCATGTTTTATGATAAATTATTATAACACCATGTGTAATACTTAAAATAGCACATTGCATGATTTGGAAGATGGAAATTGAAACAAGAGTATTTTAAGAACAAATACAATATTTAAGTTTGTATTGAATTGGCCTATAGAGTAATTTGCCGAAGAGTATTCTAAGAAAGACGACAGTTCCTCCAGTAGTTAAGTTGGTGGAAGTCATATTGATTAGAACAGCTACTTGACATTGGTATTATATTCAAAGAAAGACGACAGTTCCTCCAGTAGTTAAGTTGGTGGAAGTCATACTGATTAGAAAGCAACTTGACATTGTTATTATATGTAGTCAAAGTAACTTGAATGACACGGACATTATCGTATGGAAAACAACGGGAAACTACCAGATTAGTTTCAATAAGTTTTTCTAGTTTGACACGGACACGGAGAGAAACACGTGTAAATGAAGAGGTTAGACCTAAGTGAATGAAGGCTTTAGATTTGTGTCAAATGAGCCATCGATGATGGAAGAATTTCTATAAATACTAATTAATAAAATAAAAAAACTGTAGATTAGAGAAAAATAAGTAAGAGAAAATATAAAATCATAATCAAGTATTAATTGAAATTTAATTGATTGAGATCTGAAAAAAAAAACTTAAATAAAATCAAAGGAACTTTGAATTTATAAAGAATAAATTAAAATAAAAACATATTTATAACTGAATTATCAATCATATATTTCGTTTTAATATACAGGGTGGGTGTAAATTCAATCCCCATTTTTAATTTAGATTACCCTAGAAACTAGAATCAGCTCTTGCTGGCGTGTAATACTGTTTACTAATGTAAGGTTTACCATTTATGATTTCAGAAATTGATCCATTGAAAATCGGAAAAAGGCTGGCGTATGCAGCGTAGAAGATAGAGCTAAGATTGCTGCCAGGTATTAATAATTTAATAGTAAGTTACAAACGTAAGAATGTTAAAACTTTAGACAATCTTTTTATTTTTGTTTTAAGTTCGGAAATTATATATTTCTATTTCTTTCTAAAGGAGTATGCGTAAGCTAATGAAACAAAAACGAAAGGAAAAGATGGAATTAAAAGACAAATTAATATAAAAAAAGAATTATTTCATTTTAAGTATTAAAAAAATAACCCAAAAGCGTAGAATAATGTATTTTGTGAAACAACGAACTTTAGTAGTAATTAAGTGTACGTAACGCAACAAAAAATGTAATTAGTATAATGTTAAATTCTAAGAAACTTATATTCTATCTCTATTTATGAAACCAAATGTAGAAAGATTACAGAGAATTAATGATACATAAAATTCAAACAATTCATTTGAAACAATCTGTAATTCAATACTAAACATTGTAAATAGGCATGCGTTTCATTAACAGAAATATATGCTACTATATTATTTATATTTTACTATTCTAAGAAAAGAATATAAAGAACAATTACGTGCAAATGTTATTTAATTACAAATAATTACTACATACCAGAACAAAAAAAGATTCAAATCTCATAAATTGCAGGACAGAGAGAAAATTGTATAATTTCCGTTTTTAAGTGTGATTATGACATCGAGAGCACTGTGACAGTCAATCAAACTAGCATTCGCCAAATAAAACAAAATATTATTACGCTAACACAGCTGAAACTTAAATAATATATATATTAAGATTTATTCTTAACAGCTTTAACCATTTTGTCTAAACTACTGAGTTTTCTACTAGATATTATTGCACTAAATTAATAATACACAACACAAGAATACCTATTGTTATAGAAAGAGAGATATAGATCTGCAATAGACATTTCTCCTTGGTTTCCAAACCTAGAATAGAATACTGCAAACAAAACAGAATCATTTCATATGTATATACGTATATATATATATATAAATCATTACAAACATATTTAATCTTCATGCATGTTGCATACTACTCAAAGGTATTTTTTTAAAAATAAATCTCAACTATACTCACCATTACAATAACGAAATCCAACCAGCACCAAGCATTCGTGAAATAGGTTTTAAATCCTAACGCCAACCACTTAACCAACATTTCAATGAAGAAAATTACAGTAAATATCCTATCCATATAGTACAGGATATCTTGAAGGATAGGACGACTATTCAGATGGACATCTTCCAAAGCCTGGAATTAAAACAATTTAAATCCATTACTAACTGATAAAGATTAAATACCAGTGAAACAGTGTATGATAAAATTCTGTTTGTGACAGACAAGAAAATCTATGTTCAAATTAATTCGACATTATAACGTAAATAATTACAATAATAAATGCTCTATCTGCTTCAAATAATGCTAAAAATAATTATATGGATCTTCTAATAAATTTAACCTAGTTCTACAAACTCTTCGCTGTTAGTGTGTGTGTGTGTCTGTGTGTGTGTGTGTCTGTGTCTGTGTGTGTGGTTAGTACAATGTGTTAGCGTAGTCACATGAAAATCAAAATTAAAGGTACTTATATGACAGTTATGAAGAAAAAAGCATAATGGAGAAACGAAATAATGGCACTTATTTAACCTTCAATTTCGTCAACGGTAACACATTGCCTACTTAAAACTTTCAGTCTCATCATACTCAATATGGTACACGACGGGCTTCTGTTTTTTCTGTCTCGTGCTCATTTTAAAAAGATATTTTCTCTACTACGGTAATAAGAATTAAATCATAACAACCTCAATTTCTGACTGAGTTTATTTAGTTTCTCTAGTATCTTCATAACTATCAAGTAAATATTGTATTTGCCGGCACAAAAGACGCATTGACGTATGAGGCGCTCGCCATTTTCTGTACTTAATTTTGAAGAAAAAATATTTTCCTTGCATGTTATAAAGATTATTTTTTTAAAAAATATACAAAGTTATATTTTAGCAAGAAATATACATATGCGGAGTTAACAGCGATTAATTAAAATATACAATCATACGCGCACCTTGGAATATCTGTAGTGCATATGCATTCAGAAAAAGCAAACATACTATTAAACGGTAAATAAAATATGTATCCAAATTACTTTTCCTGAGTCACTAGAGCCATATGCATAGTTAATCCCGTAGAGGCCTTCTAGTCGAACCGAATCTGAGAGATACCTCAATCCTATCATTGATTTTGTTGCACATAACTTTCAAAATGATCCTTTAGATACGGTTAACCCTGAAGGCTGGTTGGCCTAAATACACCTCGCGTGAGACTAAAATGTTGTCCAAAATAGTTAAAGGTAATGTTCCGAAGCTCATTGATACTCTACAAAGTGTTAACATCGCATGCAGAAACTGCAAAAATTAAATTTATGCCACACACAGAAACGAAAGAAATTTTCATAACATTGTTGAAATACAAAAAAATGTATCTGAAAAATAAATGCTAATTACAAATACAGTATTTTATTTTTTTTCAATTTTCAGGTAAAATCTGTTAACTCGCAAAATGAATAATGAAGTTTTGTTACATAGTAAACATGTTAGGGCGTAAATTTATAATAGAAATCCAACTATAAATAAATTATCTACAGAGCATCTTTTTGGCAAAATCGACTCTTAGTACTTCGAGAGTTCTATTTTATAGGTAAAGTTGCATTTGGCAGTGCAGGTTAACTTTTGGAGGACATAAACATTATGTTTATAAATACTGTACAGCATTTTCTTGGCAAGATAATATGCAAGCAGAGTAAAAACTATTGTCCGCCTTCTACTATAGTGCTATCAACCAATTCGTGTACAATATACATATATCTATATACATGAAAACCACACATCCGAAAACCACGCACTAAGCTTTGCAAGGTGTTCTCTACAAGTTGTTTTTGCATCTATTACGATTGAGGCCATAATGAAGCTGGAGGGTCAAGCCAGGTGCATTTGTAGCGAGCGGGCACATTAGCTACGGTGGGTATTTGCATAAACGAAGACCAGTACGAAATATACGCTCCAACTTGTGCTACGTGATCACTACAGTTGAATTACAAGTGTTTTGATATAATCGTTACTCATGCACACCCAGTGTTCGAAGTGGAAAAAAGCAGAGGCGGTATGTTTTATTATAATTTTGACTCAACATTTCTTCTATTTAAATATTGTCTTGATCACTGAAAAACCAGAGACGGTATGTCCCCATTACTGAAAAACCAGAGGCGGTATGGCATACCATCGCATACCGTCTCACTTCGACCACTGTGTACACCTGTATATAACCTGTGAACGTAGAAATAATGTTAGAAAGTGTGGCTCATTACTAACCAATAGTATGCAGGACCACCTAGCACAAGTGCATAGTATTTCTCGTACTTATATTCCATTATGTGCATATCTCCATCGCTAACACGCCTGCTTCTGGAGACGAAACCCCGCGCAATCCCTCAAGTTTCACCCTGCTCCGAAGCAGAATAAATGCAAAATTAGCTTCTATTGGTAAAGAAGCACAGTTTCGTGACATCTGCCATTTATTGTTTCATGGCATATACGTTAACCACCATATTATACTGTGTCCACAGCTGGTGGATAATATTTTCACAATAAAATGTGATTTCAAGTGTTGTATCAATTTGACTTCGTAATGCTTAATCTATACGAATTTCCCATACTGTAAAGTAAGAGCACTCGACTGTTTTATTTCAGGTAGAATTTATTAGTCCATTTCCTGATTATGTTTCCAATATTTTCACTAGCGGAAGTAAAACGTTTCCAATCTTACTGTATGATTCAGCATATATTTTTAAATTATTTGCTATCCAAAAAGGTATAATCGTATTATCGCTTAAGTTGTTCAATAAAATCGATAAATGAACTAATATATTCAAATACTTGGTTTGCATAAAGCATAACCATTTTATATAACAACAAAAACTATTGCGGGCTAGCAAGAGGTGCACCAAAGCATTCGCAGTCAAGCCCTTGAGTTACGGGTATGTTGCTGGATTGTTTGGCCCTATAGAAGATCTCTATTTAAGTGCCCCTTAAGTTGCCAACAAGTAACCCGTAGAATAACTATGCATACGGCCCTAAACTGCAGGTGTTTGTAAAACTGTTGCATACCGTAAGGAAACAAGATAAAAATTAAAGAAAACAAAAGCAGGAAAATGTATTTAATTTGAAATAATCACATTCTCTGTATCCGCGTATAAACCACGTTCCATTTTTTGATTTATTCTCAAAGGGAAAAAGTGCGTTTTTCAATTTGATTATATATATATATATATATATATATATATATATATATATACGAGAAGGAAGAGAGCAAAAAAATTAACTAATATTTTATGTTTCCAAAATCATTAATTATGGTAACACTTTCTAGTGACGAAGAAAGGTAGTATATATGAACCAGTATTTTCAATTGTACACGAATGTCTTGTTTTTAATCTCCTTGTTTTAAATTACAAGGTTTGCTCAATACCATACACGCATTTAATATACTCGAATTATTTATTGTACGGAAGGCAGTTAAATCCCCAGTCATGTATATGCGTTCTCCAATACATTACTAAAGCAATATTTACGATAAATTTGAACCACAGTTAATAACTACTACTGACAACGATGGAAAATAATGTAGATTTTATAGTTTACATGTTCCTTTTCAATGCATAAATCCTAAAACAAATCTTTGAGATGGAGCTGGAATAAAAACATTACTCAATATCCTTCTTAAGCTGTAAATAGTAAAAACCTCTAACCTACTAAAATGGAGATATTCTGATTACTGAGATAATTTATGGAAAACAGATAGAGTTGAGTATGTCTCTTTCTACAGCTGTATCGTTAATGATGAAGTTTAGTTAGAATCCTTCCATAATTTCAATAATAATAATAATAATATAATTTTTGCTATTATTCTCACTAACTTCTTTCCATTTCTCTGATCAGAATTTAACACATTTGAAACTATCTTTGCCTCCTAAACATTATAGCTACTTGATACAACACAGAAGGTAAACGTAACATAAACACATTTCTTGGCATTTTAAGTTATTTTATTTTATTTTAATCCTAACGTTAAAAAACAGTGTTTCATTCTCCATATTGATATGTTTCGATATTAAACCAAATTGAATTAAAATCCAAGAAATGTATTTATTTGATTTTGTATCATTGAAACTATATTCATATTAATCGATATAAGAGAGAAAATGTTTATATTTACCAAGGCTAAACTGCTAAGAAGAATTAAAGTAATGACAGCAGTCTCAAAATATTTATTTTCAATGAGCTGGAAGGTTTTAAGTCGAAGGTTTGCCCAACCTTGCCAGAAAGGAGAATCTTCATCACCAGCCAAAATGGGGAAGCGTTTATAGCAATGATCGGGACAACAGTCAGCAGGGTAATCAGCTAGCATGACATCTTCTGTTCCAGCATCCAAAATCCTTTCTTCTCCATCCAGGATCCCCTCCTCACCTCCTTCTCCCTCTTCGAGTTCTAAGAAAAGAGACCAAGAATCTCAAAATGGCGTATTATAGTAGGAAAGTAATATATGATTCATTTAATAGTGCACAGCTTAATAGTGTACACAAATAATCTAATTACGTTATCTAGTCTCAACAACAGAAGACGCAGAAAATTTTAAGTGTTTTAAGTCCTGTATCATATATCAGTATCACTTTGTCACGTTGTTAAATGTTCAAGGTCTTTAAATCTGATTAAAAACGAACAGCCGAACAAACAATAAAATAAAATAGTCATCTTAAAATTACATTTAGCAGAATGTCTCCTACACTTATCACTTTGAAACCAATGTTGTTTAAACAGTATTCACTACAATGTATATTGTTTAATATTTTGTGTACGAAAACTTTATAAGAAACTTTAGTGAGGCCTTCTAAATCTCAAAAGTTATTGAAATGTTTAGAATTTTAAGAACAAGAGTTCGCTTTCATTTTAAAACATAGTAATCTAATAAAACACTTTGTGCAGATACAATTCTGTTTGTCAAAGTTGTAGAAATGTTGTTCCCTATTATAAATCAAAATAATAATAATAATAATAATAATAATAATAATAATAATAATAATAATAATAATAATAATAATAATAATAATAATAATAATAGCATAAAAATAAATGGATGCAAAATTGTGAGAAAAAGGCCGGATATTTTTACATTATAATGTACATATCTTTGGGAAATACTCAGGCATAATTTTGATGAAGTAGGATGACTTTATGAAACTATGATGAATGTCAATCACAAGAAGAGGATAGTAGTAGCAACATCGATCACAATAGTGACTTTGATTTCAGTGGCGTTTTTCCCAGCTTACTCTTTACAGGTATAGCACGTTCAGTACACAAAGTAATCAGGTCCACTTTTGGTCGTTTTAGACATATTTCATATTTAAGATCTCTATCTGATTGTAAATAATTCTTATAATTTAAAAAAAACAGTATTCACTTTTCCATGTGCACGTATTTAAGCATGGTGTATAAGCTTTATGTCTCTCTCTTTCTAATTGGTAGCCTAATAACTTTAGTAATTGTCCTTGATTTCCTTGTACTTTGAACGTCCCACTGCTTACACTGGTACTTCTAATAATGAGCAGCGATTCATATACATAACAAGCAAAATTCTGCAATTTAAGTTTCATTCTAAGTATACTCTTCATAAAATGTTAATGTATTCATTTTCGGTTTCCGTAATTGCATATCAATGTGTAATAATGATTAAAATAAAATATTTATCTGAATACGTCTTTTTTTTAACCTGAATTTTCGGTAACTTTTGGCTCTTAGTAGGATAGAAGAGTCAGAAAATGTTTCACATCTGGCTACCAACATGCCATTTAAAATACAGTTAGTGTATTAATACCTAAATCTAAAAAACCCGAGACACAAATTTTTCTACGTCTCCTACCTCCTGTATGAATCATCAAAATGGTGTCAAAAACAGTAATAATAATAATAATAATAATAATAATAATAATAATAATAATAATAATAATAATAATAATAATAAAGCGATTCTTCACAATATGAACTCCAATGCATTTTCGTGTCATGTAGCTCATAATGAGATGTAAACATAATTGATTACAAGTTTAAATGTTACAATGACAGATTCTCACACAATCGCCTATAAATCCAATATGATGGCCAATATGGCTACCTGGTAATAAAAAATTATGAGCTCAAAATACAGGAGCAAATTTTATCTCTAATGTTATTTTTGGAAGTTGATAAGTCTATCCAATTGAACATTAAATATTGTGACAGTAAAATTGTCTCCCATTTACTTCGATCCTACACAACTATCCCTTCAGTGACTAAAATGAAAAGTGATCCGTTACTGTCAACGGTTAATCTACATCGTTACGATGAAGGTCCAACACCCAAACCAAGAGAACTGTTTCTTCTATCATTGGTAGGTCTAGAATTAGCACATAATGGAAATCAAAGCACGAAGGAAATGCATGTTTCATTTGCTTAGTTTCACGAGAAGAAAAATTCCGCTGTCAAAAAATGTTTCACTCTACAGTACTTCCATTTTTGAGAAAAGAAATGATAAGACACTCCGCAATGGTAAGTCACTTAATGAACGTTGTTATGAAGGCAACATCTAAATTAAAGGAAAGTCAAACACCCGTTAATAAGTGCTTATCAACCTGTATATGTAATAGAAAAACAGTTGCAGTGGCGATATCCAAAAAAATACGGTGAAAAAGTTCTACTTATAATGGTAGTCCTATACACTGAAGTTATGGTACTCAAAAGTCTTGGAAAATTGCGGCTTAAAAGCGGTTGGACTGAAGTATTGATACGTGCTAATTTTCCAAGCTTTGGTATCGCAGAGTCATATTTCTTAGAGGTCATGTTAAGAGAGCAAGATATGCTAATGAAATTACCCTATGTGCCTTGTTTTGTTTGCAAAAGAAAGCGTACCAGAATTATTGTGGTACAACTTCTGAAGATACAACTAAAGACATTGAATCCTGGATCAAAGAAAGAGCTGCTGAGTCGGTGATATTTCGATATTAGAATATGGTTATGAATTACTTCTCTTACAACTTGTGTTCAGTATTTGTACCTCTAATTTTACACTTTTCTAAACTCTTCGAAAGACTTGTGTCCATGGACCTTTGATCTACATGCAATTCATTATTCCAGATGGTTGTCTGTTTGCGTTAATACATTACAAGAAATTCCAGTAAGACATCCTCATGTCCACAATGCATTTCTATCTAGTCACCTTACCAGTTCTTGGAAAGGATCACCATTTTCAGCAGTTTCAGATAACCAATTTCATGAGCAGAATAATAAGTTTGTAAAAAACCACCTGAAGCCATTATTCTTGGTAATAAAAGTGCCTTGCTGCAGTAGATGGTGGCAGGTCCTCATATACTCAATTGATATTAGAATTTGAAGATACAGTCGGGTTGACTCTCAAGTAAACGCTTGCAAAATCAACATCATGAAGATACGGTTTCATTCAACAAAAGATTCCTTAATAATGTTAATGAAGTGATATCAGTTTTTGAGACCAATGAAAATCACGAACCAGTTACTGTAAGTGATACAAAAGTGCTTATGAATGAGGACGCAGTAACAGCTGTGAAAGAAATTCATGAAGTAGGGATCAAACAATGCAATGGTAGTATACTGCACTGTCTTATACAATGCCAGGTTTCAATCCACAAAATCATACCTAGAAATAATATTGACATTTTTGGTATAGCAAAGAAGGGGAAATCGAAAGGAAAGAACAAAATAAAAAAATTTACAGGCTGATTTAAGTTTATTTTTCAGAACGTATGTGGCTTGTCAAAACATAAAAGGTGATGTATCTGCAGTTTTCTCACACGAAAATAAAGCCTATTCACCACACATTTTTGAGAATGAATTACTTAGGAAGACAAACAACAAATTAGATATATAGAAACGCATCTTAGGTGAATGTGATTATTCCACTTCAATGGAAGGAAAAGGCAATGACTTAGATGCTACTACGTACAAAATCGATGGGCCAGCTATGGTTCACATATTGAAACCAGAATTTTCCAGATGTTTTGCAGATCATATCGAAAACGTATTCAAGAAACACATTTATTGTCTTTTTAGCAAAGTTGATAGAGTTGATGTTGTGTTCGATCGGTATTTTAAGGGGCAGTGGAAATGGTATTCATACTAATGTAACTAATGTCCACAATAATTCCCAAAAGTTTCATCAAATTCCTGCTTCTAAATGAAAACAAACAGCAGCTTTTTCACTGTTTGGTAGAAGAATTTATGCAATGTGATTTTGAAGGAAAGCAACTTCTGTGTACTATGATAAATTTGTTAAAACAGAACCAAAAGACATTGATGTGAGTGCTATAATTCCATGCTCCCCACGAAGAAGCTGATAGCCGAGTATTTCTTCACACAACAAATGCTGCAGACAATGGACATTCAATAATAATTATAAGAACTGTATACTCCGATGTAATTGATTTATCCATTGCAACTTTTGGAAAAATTCAGAATAATAAGTAAGAACTGTGGATTGAGTATGGTATAGAAAAAAATAAACAATTGCTTCCCAATCATGAATTCTGTAACAAATTGGACATTGATTTACAAATGAACCTACCGGCTTTTCACTCATTTACAGGATATGACACAGTATCAAGCTTTTGCGGCATTGGAAAACGAAAAGCCTGGGATGCATGGATGTCTTTTAGAGATGTTAGCATTGCATTTGATCAGCTGCATATGAATGAAACATACTTAGAGGATAGTGTGTTACATTTGAAAAAAAGATTTGTTACTCTTATGTATGATCGCTATTCTACTCTTACAAGTGTCAATGAGTGCAGGCAAGCAATTGAAAATATTCCTCCTACACAAGATGCTCTTAAACAATATTGTAAACGAGCAGCAATTCAATGTTAAATATGGAATAAATATTTACTGTCACAATATTAGCTACCACAACCTGCAGAATGGGGATGGAGAAAAATGGTGGATGACGCTTCCAGATATTTCTCGTGATTGCCAAGAACTTGTCTTCTGCCACTGTCATAAGCAATGTGTATCGTGTAAATGTACAAGTAACAATTTACCTTCTCACTGTTGTGTTCCTGTGAAGGCCAGTGCTTAGATAATGACATTTAATACTAAATACTGATGTGATAAGTGTATGTTTAGCCTCATGGTAATATGATTTCAAAGTTTATATTGTAATTGAAACTCTAATATATGCTTTTATTTTAATTTCAATATACATTTAAATGTTATAAATACTTACATGTTACATAGATGATACTTTAACAATCAAAACTAACTGATAGAATTTTTCAAAGTGTTTCAGAAGAATTTAAAATTTAATTTTTAAAAAAATAGTAGTAGTAATATATTTCTATGTATACTTCGGTTGATTGAAGTCTGATATGCAGTAGTACCAATGATTTGATACACCAAGGTCACCTAATTATATTTTTATAACTTCCATTGACTTCATACTATATGTACTAATGCATTCAATTTCGACATTAATGGGCCACATTGATGTGAGGGAAGATTCTTAAGAAAGGGCGAATTAAAGATTTTCGTGAATTGGTATAAATCTGAGAAATAGATTACGGACCTTTTTTTATATTTGACTCACTAAATGTAGCTTACATTTTGAGAATCAATTTTACCACTCATTGCTAAATTTTATCAATGATAAATTAGATAATCTAAAGATAAATTAGATTTGTCCGGGAAAAACGAAGCTCCCTCTGAGGTAAATAATATTGTAAAAAAAATAATAAAATATGTTTCCTTAGCGGCTCCCCCGCGCCTCATTCCTGGATCCGCCACTGGTTAAGAGTAAGCTTTATCTTTACACCGAACATGTTCATGCTTTATTGTTTATTTATTTGAAAACAAAGATGTTGATTTTTGCGTCTTTAGTTACCCCTTTATTTATTATTTACAGTTTTTTTTTGACACAATTTTGATGACATCATCACTTGATGATAGAGGGTTAGAAAAATTTGTCCCGGGGATTTTAGGTTCAAACATTCATATACTAACTACATGCCAAATAGAATATTGGTAGCCAGCAAATAGAATATTGGTAGCCACTCCTGAAATATTTTTTCACTTTCTCGAAGGGTTCTGCCCCACTATGTTGCCTTTTGCGAGGGATGCAAATTCAACGAAAGACGATATTCTTCTTAGTTACGTTCCCGTTTTTACCTTGATATTGTATTCTCAAATATTCCTGTTTCACTATTCTTATTTTGACTTTTCTTTTGTTTCACTACCAAGTAATCTTCAATTGTTTTCAAATGCAAATATTGAAGTTGCATTTAATTGCAAACAAACTAAAAATTATAATGATCTTGAGCACAAAAGTACCACTTCTTTTTCGCATTTATGTTTCAGTATCCACTCAAGAGTACCATTTTCACGTAACTTCTTCTTCTTTGTAAAAATTAAAACATCCAATCAATATTGCCATTTTAAGCTATATTCTTCTTCTTTCTAAATATAAAGCATCAATTCAAAATTGTCATTTTAAAGTAACTTCTTCCTGGTCCTAAAACTTGAAGCATCTATGCAAGATTGTCATTTTCACCTAAGTTCTTCCTCTTTCTAAAAATTAAAGCATTCATTCAAGATTGTCATTTTAATCTGTGAGTTACGTTTTTCCTAAATAAAATAGTTCCACAGACTAGACATGGATAGTGCTAGGAGTACGAAGACAGAAACCAAGACTACCAATGTGTGAAAGGGATCTAAACTTGTTTTTTTCAGACTGATTGCAAGAATGTTTTATTTATTTTTTTCACATAACTCTCCATAAATTTATTTCAATGAGCTTTTCTTTATTCTTTGTTTCTTGGTAATACTTATCTAAACAAAAGTATAGAAATAAGAAAAGTTAGAGATAGTATTTTACCTTCATCTTGTTCTAAGTCCTCCTTACTTGCGTCTTTCTTCTCTTCTCCATCTAACGTTTCTGCACTACCCTTGTGGCTGTCATCCTTGAATGGACGGTTCTTGTGGCTTCCGTAAGATTTGTTGCTGAAGAAAATAATAAATTAAATGAGAGACAAGCATTTTCCAGCAGCTACGGGACAGTATGCTAATTTTATCAACATGAAGATATACAGGATGTTCAATTTAAATGAGGCTCGTCTATGTAAAAGTTAATATTTGTATTAAATTTTCTTATATATTGTTCTAACACTGGCATGTAACTCAGCTGTCTGCGTCAGCTTGGCAGCGAAGCCTGCGTAAGGTGGTGGTGGAGCGAAATGAAGTAGGTGCACATGTGCTTGATGAGCTAATAGTGAGTGGTTTATTCTCAACAAATGTGTGTTGTGTCAGAATAATTTTTATTGTCATATAGCGCATTACACTTTTGACCTTTTTTGACTGGATTATTTTTCACAGAACTACGGCTCGCAAGATACCCAGATCTAACTAATGCAGACTTTTTCTGATGGTAGTATTTGACAGCAATAATGTTTTAAGAAATCCACATGTTATTCTGCAGTTGAAGACAAACATCATTCAAATAACCTATGATATTGAATCTCAAATACTACACAGAATGAATAAGGACATCATAAAACGTGTGAACACATGTGTTCAAATGGACGGATGTAATTTCTAATATATTTTGTAGTTAGGAAAGTATATAAACATTTCTTGAACATTATCTACCATAGGGATTCTTTCAATTGAACACGTTGTATAAATAGGGACAATATGTTAAACAAGCATGAAAAACTATTTCAAAATATCCAACCATGTTCTACTCAGAACGCAATAGTAATATGATTAATCTTCAAAAGAGTCCTGTTGAATTCACATAGATATTTCTGAAGTTCAACCCTATCATGTGTTGCTAATCTAAAACAGTATGTGAACTCTCTTTAAATATTTTGAAGGAATTATCCTCATAAAAAAACATACTTTTTTCTGAAATTATGATTATTGTAAATAATCTGCATCAATAGTAGGTCGTTTGCCAGAAATTGAAAAACTTCAATATGCTAAGACCATGTGTATGTCAGCAGTGAAAAGATTAATAGTTAGCATGATCGGAACTAATGACTGAAGTTAAATCAGTAAAAACCAAACTTTCATTTCTATAAAGTCAGAAAACAAAACTCACTTATTGTACTAATTGAGGGATTATTTTTTCGAACTTGACAATCACTCAAATTGTCAAATTGAATTTTTTTTTCTTAATAATATTAATCAGGTAGTTGCGCATATCTTCCTGAATCAAATTACTTCTTGCAATAGTATTCTATGGTGCAATTTTCATATTTTAGCTCTAATATTGTAATACAATATTTTGAAAAGGCATTTTCTGAGAAAGTTTCTTTTCTGCAATTATTAAGTTAAAAAAAAAAAAAAACATTCCTCAATTCTACTATATATATTAGATTTCCTTAGTTTGTAGCAATTAAAGTTTGATTTCTATCGATGTGATTTCACTCAAAAGCCGCTACTGCACTGCAGTAGTGAAGACCTTTGATCTCAGTAGTTTCAATAGTGAAGACCTTCGGTTCCATATATATAATTTGATTCAACTTACTCCTTTTTCACACTAAACACTAAAATTTACAATAAATTATTGAAATGTTGATCATTACACACAATAACTCACAACTTATCGATGGTAAAATAAAAACAAACTAGTATGTTAGTCTTTATACGTAATCATTTAGAATTCCCAGGACACAGTAAAGGTGACTGTTAATTAATGTTAACATAATGTGCCAGATTGTATTGGTGTTGTAGTATTATACAGTACCTTATTGCATCTTCTTCTGGCCTTCTCTTCAGCAGATCATTCTCAATTCTATTATCTTGAAGACTATCTTTGATTGAGTTTGCAATGGCCTTGGTGTTATTCATGGCTAACTTTCCCTTTTTCAATTTGGTAGTTAGATGGTCTTGAAAGAAAAAGAAAATGTTATCATTATTTTAATTCAAGAACGATATTTTAAATTTTTAAAACAACATTATTTGGTTTAGTCTATTAAATCATGCAGTGAAGACATGAAGTATAAATGAGACATGAAAACGAGAACAGGAATTGTTAAGGGAGCATTTGTAAAGTGAAGAAGCGTATTTTGTAAGTCAGAAACTTAGTTTTTTTTATTTTGTTTAAAAAAACAGGGAAAGTATTGTGCAGAACCATAAACTAATATAAAACTAATGTAAAAAAAGAAACTAATGTAAAACAATTTTAAGCCTTTCGAATATGGATGAAGAAGAATGGAGAATATTAGATAGGTTAAAAAAAGAAGGAATGACTACTTACAGTTGCTAAATAGTATTAAAGACATAGGCAATGTCCAAACAATGAGGTTAACCGTGCTATAACTGATATATCTCACTTGGGGTTTAGTAACAGCAGGTATAATAATAATAATAGTGATAATGATGATGTATTTAAGCCAAAAACTCATAGCTAAAGTAGTCAATTGACAAGAAACAGTACTCTTAAAGCCTAGAACTTCTCAAAATCCATATATTGAAAATTAGAGTTAGTGAAAGACAATCATTTACTAAGAATTTTTGATGTGTATATAAGATAATAGGCGAATATATTATTTTAGTCAAGCTAATAGAATAATCAACACAACACTAGAGTAGAAATAGATGAAAACTACTAAAATAAATACGTTTTTAGTTTTATAGTAGCTTACTAAATACTTTTTTAAAGTGATGATTATGTAGACAAGACTTAAGATTCCTTTCTAAGATTCTTGTCTAAGATTTATTTTTCTAAACTACAGGAAAAACAACGGACATGGTAGTCATATATCAATAAATATATTAGAAAGAGTAAAAAGACATTTGGAAATTCAGACCAAATATTTTCTTTGACAATGAAATGAAATTATCTTTCTGGTTCTTTCTAAATTTCATTGCCTACTTTCATTTAAGAATCTTCTAAGTTGATCTTTAATTCCACAAATTAAGTGGTATCTACTTGTATCTTAGCTACGAAAGAAATTTACAAGCTACCTTTCTGTTGAATTATACTATCTTTCATACCTTCTATCTTGCAAATTTAATCAGAGAATGACACACAAGAACAGTTCATATATTTTATTCTAATTTTAACCTATCAGTTACGGATTAGTGACATGATAGTAGGTCACACTGGTTTCCGATCATCGAAGCATTCATAATAATAAAATTTCAGTTCGTGACGATCTATTAGTTTGAAAGTACTATCAAACAATGTAGTTTTTCAGACACTGTGTGTCATTCTTCAATTGAATGGATAAAAGCCATAACAGTGTAAGTGCACAAATCTTATTTTCGAGAAAAACGAGTTTAAACTTGGATGAGAAAAAGTGCAATTATAAACTATTATATGTCTGGCAAACAACAGTATTCTTCTTAGATCTCTTCACCACATGAACTTTCTTAAGAATTTATTTTTCAAGTTTAATCAAAGTGTTCGTTATGGTTTTCAGTCATTCAATTAGTTTGCCAACAGTACTTTTCCAAGAAAACAAAACATAAGTCTTTCTACATGAAAGTCATTTTTTTTTCTTTCTTTTTTTTTAACGGAATTTCCTTTGAAACATGATGTTGAAGTTGTGGTGAATTTGTACTCAACAGAATGATATAAACTATAAACAACAAGCCAAATTTGGAAGCTCGGAACAAAGTATACACACTGCCAACTCTCTTTTATGAGAGTTATTGTGGAACAAGCAGACGAGCAGCCAGACACACAAATGGCAATTGAGAATGGTAGAAAGTCGCTACGTTTGGTTTAACAATATCTCAAAGATATTGAATTATTTTTATATATAAGACCAAAGTGATACAAAGTTCAAAATCTGATACTATTTCATATTTTCTTCGTTATTGTGAACAAGAATAAAACGGCGAATATACAGACATTTCCTTTTGAACTGAAAGTTATTAATCTAAACAATTTTAGCACAGGAGACTGACTGTACAATTAATGAGATAGGTGATTATTTTTTTTAATCATATGAAGAACGATGCATCTCTAAGCATAAGATCAGAGAATATTGTCTAATCAATCAAAGATGATAATGCCTAAACAAATAGTACTCTACCATAATGAAGGTGCATAACGATAATCGTATGATAGGATATGAAGAGTATTGATATGACCTAACGAAGGAAATAGCAAGCTTACTAAAACGGTCATTAAGATTACTATTATCTGTATTATCATGATATACATCAACTATATTATTGTTACTAATATTAAAAATGCACAGATATATATATAGGGTTAATGAACTATATTGACAAACTCAAAGATGTAATTGATAGTAAAAATTTTCATACGGATTTGTGGGGAGAAGTGTATAGTTTTAGAGCTAGGGGTGTCCGAAATTGTGGAAATGCCACATTCAACACGTGTTATTTCAAATTCGAGAAACTATGAAATAGTGGTCTATATCAACGCTAAAGAAGTCACGCATATGCTATCCAAAAATGCACATTTCATTAATGTGCAATGAATGCTCAAGGGATTCTGCAGAGGGTTCAAAGTAGACATAAGGTAAGCCTTAATAGCAGTGGACACGAAATGTTTCGGCGGGAAGCCGGAAGTGTTAGAACAGCCAGATCAATGGTTCCCTGTGTTGCGATGTATTTTGCCGTGGTATATTTCACGTTTTTTCACGTATAAATGTGAAACAAAACATCGCAGCACGCGTTATTTTGAACACGAGGGACCGTGGTGCTTGCGGCCCTAACACTTCCGACTTCCCGGCGAAGCATTGCATGTTCACTGCTACCAATTCTTGCCTTTTGCCTACTTTGGACCTACCTTCAATTCAAAGTATATCTGAGAATTTTTTTGGGAGTACAACACGTATTAAAATGTGGTATTTCCATGATTTTGGACGCCTATAGCTCTGAAACTATGTACTTCTCCCGACAGATCCATATGAAAATCTTACGAGCAATTATCTCTTTCAGTTTGTTGATATAGTTCATTAACCCCAATACATACATACATAGATATACAAGGTGTTTCAAAACAACACCGACAACGTTTTGGAGGTGATTCCTGACACCAAGATAAAACAAAAAGTATAGACCAACCTGGGTGTACAAATGCTTCCTTTCAGAGTTATAGACTGCCGAAAACATGGAAAAATGAACTTTAAAGGTCCATAGTTCCAATACTATTGAATCTACCGCAGTCGGGTGAAGATTTCACTTAGGAACTAATATGTGCCCTATACAAAAATTCATGTTTCAGAATCCTAAGGTACTTCCGCAACAATTTTTATAGAGGGAGTTTGGCTACGGACAATTAACTGGAAGTACTCACCATCTATTCTGAAACACATGCAGTAATATTAATGCCCGAAAATGCTTCCTTCCGAAACAGAAGCTCTGGCACTTGCATAACAAACCACCCCTTTCTATAAGATTCTTAGGTTGTGGTGATTAACTGTCTCCGCATGCGTCGGATGCGCAAACACTGACAATCAGTTTCCAGACTAAACTTAGATTTATCTGTGAAGAAAATTGTACGGCACTGTTTTATGTCCAAGTACGCTGGATAGTAAATCATATAAAACGTGTATGACAGTGCAATTATGTGAGAGAATTTCAGCTCACGGGTCGCCTTGCATACAGAACAAGTTGGTGCAGCCACTGATTCGATATCGGTCAAAATAGATGCATCCCAGAAGCTTCTGTGAGATCTCTAGCTAGAATCGATGCTGTCGTGGACGGCTTGGGTTGTAGCACGTAGACGACCACCTTCATACTACCCTCAAATATTTCCCATCATCTGGAATCTTCTTCACAATCATAAACTAAAGGTATTTCGAATATTAACTCTCTACTTGTCATGACTTGGACTTCCTCCAATTATCCGATTATCCAGCTATTTACTAACTGTACGTCCTATGAAACTTGATGATTCAATGCCGTGTTAACAAAAGATCTCCATTGACTATTATCCTTAACCAACTGAATCCAGTTTCTACCTTGTATTCCTATTTATTGCGAGATCCATGTTAGTATTGTCTTTCTATCTGCAGCCTAGTTGTTTTTCCGATTGGGTTTCCAGTAAAAAATTTTGTCAGTGTTCATTTTTTTTTTCTTTTTTTGTATTCTTGCTATATGACCTGCTCACTTGAACCTCCTAGACTTAGTGACCATAACAAGCTAGGTAAACGGTGTAAATTATCCAGTTACGCGTAACATTATTCAGACATTCTCTGTGCATCCAGTGTGCCTACTACTCGTGTACTCTGAGACACATACACAAAATATGCGTTAGAAACACTTCAATGAACACCTGTTCTGTCCCACACAAGTGATCTGAATCATAGAGAGTGTTGTATCGCGACCCTGAATGAAACAGACATTACGTATATCAGATATGCATCATGTGCAAATACACAGTACTACACCATCCCAATGCTGAACATTTTCTAGTGGATCTCGGTATGTATGACAAAAGAATTCATACTTACCATGAATAGTAAATTCCATTCCATCGCCGATTGCGACTTCCAGTTGCGTTTGTTCTTTAGGGCTTTTCTTATCTCGAAAGACGAGACCATCGGCCAAAATCTCATCAGCATTTATTTCCGTTTCTGTATCTCTTTCGTGGGCATCTTGAGTAATAAAAAATACATATAATTCATTATATTAGACAGACAATTTAAATACTTTTTCACAAATTGTAATTTACAATACTCCGAAACTGCATGCTTTACTATTAATAGTATCTCTTCGATTTTGTATCTTATTTCTAATATATCAGCAATAATTAGAGATTTGCTCACACTGAGTCACTAGTTTTTATTGAATATTAAACCATATTATCTTTCTACAAGGATTGCTCAAATAACGATCAGAATAATGTTAAGTGCATCTTGTTGTAATGTTTCTAAGTTTCATGTTGTAAACACAAGCATTTCTAAATGTGATACATCGAAACGTGTTGTTTAAAATATATTAGAGACTATCATCATAGTATCTCATGTATATATACAGGCTGTTTCAAAACAACACCAACAACGTTTGGGAGGTGATTCCTGACACCAAGATAAGAAGAAAAGTATAGATCAACCTGAGTACACAAATGCTTCCTTTCGGAGTTATAGGCTGTAAAAGAAAAGAAAGAAAAAAAAACTTTAAAGGTCCATAGCTCCATTACTATGGGATCTACCGTAGTCGGGTCAAAACTTTTTTTTTAGAACTAGTATGTTCCCTATCCAAATATCAATGTTTCAGAATCCTGTGCTACTTCCGCAACAATTTTTATAGAAGTAGTTGGTGAGTACTTCAAATTATATGCCCGTAACCAAACAGCCTCTACAAAAATTGTTGCGTGAGTACCTTAGGTTCTCAAGCATGTATTTTTGGATAGCGCACATATTAGTTTCTGAGTGAAGTCTTGACCTGATTACAGTAGGTGTCATAGTTTTGTATCTATGGGCCTTTAAACTTCATTTTTTTCATATTTTCGGCAGCCTATAACTCCGAAAGAAGGCATTTGTGCACCCAGGTTGGTCTATAATTTTCGACTTACTTATATATATAAGCATATACCTGTATATACCTGAGATATTGCTTTCAGGTAAGTTTGCTGTTTACGATTATCACATTTAGCATTCAAATTTCTCAATGTTGTAAAGAAAATGTCTACCAATTAGTAATCCTTTCGTTAAATTAACTAATACACTGAAACATTTTTGTATTGTGGTTTAGAAGTTTTTAATAACCTGCCTCCGACTATAAGACATTTGTCTTATTTAAAATATTTAATATATATATATATGAAACTTGAAATAAAATTTAAAAAAAAAAAATCTTGTGGTTTACAGGGACTAAAATGAAAATCTAAGTTTAAAGTGCCAATTTTATGACGAATTATAAATAAAAATTATATTCTTGTTATGAAAATGTAATAAATTTAACCATTATTATTATATTATGGTGTATAGTACTATTTATATTCCATGATTTCTTCGTCTCTCTTCACCTATATGTTTGCCAATATAGAATAGCAAGTGAAAGTTAACTGTTCACACTTATTGCTATAAATTACAAAACAGTAGCACTTTGACGGACACGGCTCTCATCTTGAGCTGACTTAGAATTATCATTTCTATCCTTTCATCTTCCCACATGTTTTTACCCTTTGAACCTTTCAGAGGCGCAAGTTAGCTGAAGATGAGGGACATTTCCTCGAATGTGCTACTGTTTTGTGACGGTGAGTGTAAAGAGCAAGTTATTTTTACTTGCTATTATGACTATTTTCACTGCTAGCAATCTATACTACTAAATTGATATACGATTCACAGTCATGCTGTAAAGGAGGTTCTTTTCATCTCCTTTTGTCCTTCTTTATTCACCGAAATAGTTAAACCACACTCACATAAAAAGAATGTTACTGCAGACTGTAAGATTATTAGAATTCTGTAAACCTTCTTGCTGCAACATTTTATCAAATAAATTGAACTTTCTTTAAAAAAAAATTCAAGTCAATTTTATTCAACAATTTTGTCAAGAATACGAAAATGAATGTAAAATACTACAAAAAATGCATTTCGTACTAGATTTGCAATATCGTTACTTATCACTAAACCTTTTAACGTATTCTGAACAAAATATTCAACAAAAATGGTTGTTATTATATAGAAGCGTCAACTAAATACTTGGTTATTGATAATTAAATATCATAAAACATGGATTGAAATTGCATTGATTTCTTTTATTTTCTGACAGAGAAACCACACGATCCATTTCAGAAATTGTATATTCTTTTTGTAAGACTTACTTACATTATATTAAGTGATAGTGAGATTTATATTGTATTGAATTACAATTATATTTCGCAATGGATGATAGGTTCTGTATCTAAATAAATTAAGTCCGGCATTGAACGGACACTGAAGTTTAAGTTAATGTAAACTGCAATGCCCATTACTTTGTGTATTTTTAGTTACTCATTCACTGTGCAGATTCTAAATTCAGCTACTGAGACCATTTTAAACTGAAAACATTACCAATGAAAGATGATAAGAATTTTTGAAAGAAATTACTCTAGACTCTATATATTTAAAAATTCTACACTGTCATTCTTCTTCTGTGTTTGAGGAAAAGTTCCAATCAGAATAGGAAACGATGGAATTCGAATCCAGGAGCTACTGATATCGTAGTAAGAATGGTTAACATATACATACATTTTAAAAAACAAAATATTATGAATGAAGTTGGTATTAGATCTGTGTAAGTCACAAATATTACTAATATTTATATTTAAATTAATTCATATTTAAAATATTCCAGTTGTTATTTGAGCAATCCAGAAGTGAGAATTGTGCAAAGCATAACCACAATGCATCAATTATCAATTTCCTACAAAAATTTTAACTATTGTGTTCATTTGCATTATCTAAGTTAGTAGTTTATAAATTCGTATTTAAAACACAGCTCAAGTGGAATTTTCAATTAAAAAAAATAGTGCAAATAACACTACTCACTTTTTACGTTATGCAGTCTACTAGCAAAATAGTGAAAGAATGCTTCTATAAATAAATAATTTATCAACAGGTGCTCTATGACAGAACTCGCATAGTGTTTAATCATTGATCTATGAAAAACAAAGCTAAGGTATAGGAAAAATCAAACATGCAATTGTTTTCTTAACTGTGAAAAAACGGTAATGCATACCATTACTTAAGTGGTTAGATTCAGAAAAGAAGTGTCTTTCAAAAAGGATTACATACTGAGATAACAATATCGCAAAGGCATACAGTTGAAATAAAAAAGGGAGTGACATGTTCCTTTTTTTTTAATTTTTACTTACAAGCTTTGATTCTGTATTTCTTTTCTGTTAGAATTAGAAACTTAACAAAGAAAGAAACCTGTACATACCCTAACACTGATCTGAAAACATGTCATACCACACACACTGCTGGAAACAATTACACAGGCGATTTTTCAAAGATAGATACACATAAAGCTTAGTCCTATCGGAATGCAAGTGGAAAGACAAGTTGCTTAGTCACAGAGGTGAGAAATAGAGAAAGAAAGATAGAGACAGATAGAAAAAAACAGAAGTTCACACTGTGGAAAATCGACATATGGATTTCTTGGATAACGGTGTTCTAAAACAAGAACTTAAAACCGAAAATTATATTTAATAAAATACACAAAGTGACATTTAAAGAAGAAAGAGCGAGGATAAATATTTATTAATACTCGAGAACGTTATATTAGAAATAATGATTTAATGGATTAAAATTGATTTCTTGTGCAATTTAAAATAATATTAAGCACATTTATATACTGAAGTAACAATTTTCCCATAAAATATTCTGTAATATTCTTCCCAAGAAACACAACAGAAAAAAAGTAGAAGTTTTCATTGTATCTTTATATATGTACTTTGTAATTAAGTTCTGGCCCTATTATTTAATTTTTCACTGTTAATCTACATAAGAGATATTTCTTTGATTCATTGCTCATTAAAAAAAGCCCTTCCGTACTTACCTACAGAACCAAAATATGAAAGAAATTTTCTTTACAACTTACTGGAAATAATCTTATAAACCATTTATTTATTTATTTACAGTTTCATTTCGGAATAAAAATTGTTAGAGCAGCTTAGCAATAATATCATTTTTTTTTTCTTTTCTGTAGAGTAATCTTTGTTAATATGTACTAACCAAACGTATCATTTCTAAACATTTCAAAGAGAAACCAGAAGAATAAAAAAAAAAAAAAAAATTGCTCAATTGACATATAGCCTCCCCAGATAAACAAAAATCTTTATCAATTGACCTATCGATCTAGTAGGTTGAGGCAAGTCATATTCTCTGTTTTGGTATTTTCTCCTTTCTAAGCGAGAACGCAATCTTTTCAATATCGAAGACAATTTAGTACTTCTTTTTTTATTTTTTCAGATATCATGTAATCACTTTATATTTTTGGCTTATTCATGTCAAGATTTTTTATTTTATTTCAACAATAATTATTTATGAAGGAATTAAATTGATTAATGAATTTGTTTTGAAACATTTTAGAGTTTAAATATGTAAAAATCAGAGACATTATTTCTTTTGACAGAGAATCTAAGAACTTTTAAATTATGCATAATTATTTTTTACGTTAGAATATATTCTGTGAAAGGTATATTCATAATGATCGCATCAGTAAGATTCTACTAATATCACTAATTTATTAATTATGATGTCTTTAACGGAAGAAATCAGAGAGGTGGAAATAACACACGATAAGGATGATAAGAAATGCACATAAATCATACTGCATGCTTCATGGCCAAAGCATGAAGATAATCCTGATGAACGTGCATATATAATTTTTACTTGTTTTAACTGTTACACATTTTAAATGTAAATTGTTATTTATCCTTAATCCTTTCTTTTTACAATCTTATAGTGTCACTTTTTAAACAACATTTTGAATCTAAGAAAGGCACCAATTTGAGGTAACTTTCTGATGTAGAATTCGTAATATATAATTAAAATTTACTATTACTATTACAGATTTACTGTTACTGTTACAGAATATACCTTATTATTTTACCATCGTACAGTAACTAAATTTTAGAAACTGCTAAATCGCATACTTTCACCATTATAAAATTATATAATCTTACTCTTCATGAATGTTTTGTTTAATATTTTCATCATATTACTTTTAATAACATGAGCTGTGCTTAATAAAGGTGAGAGTTCCATTTTTTTTCTGTTTTGAGAAAAATATAGCTTTAAGTAAGGAAAACAAATGAAACATATTCCAGAAGTTTTTCTGGGTCAAAAATACATAATGTAGAAATCTTGTATACAATAATGAAACTACATTTTCTCGAGTTGACAGCTCAATATTAAACATTAAAATACATTCAAAAATACTGAAATATTTTACTAGATACAAGTTAATGTCACAGATGATAACTGTATTGATAAGGCATGTGAATATACAACACCAGTATTAATTTAATGGATGATAGATAGATCTTGGCGCGCGACATGTCCTTGTACCACGATAAAAGTAACTGAATTGAAAGTACATTATAGGAAAATTCATGCAGACAATATACGCCAGATGAACATACGCAAATACACTTACAGATAAATAAATGTATTCAATCGATGTAAGTTAATGAACACATTTCTTGGCATCTTTACAGCCAATCATGATGTTGCGGAGCATTGTTAGATAAATATATCAAATAAAATTCGTTGGTGTTTCTAAATGAAATACGATATAAAGATTGATTTATTTCCTTATCTAGATTTTCGAATTCATTCCAAATTGATTTTACTTGTCACTTTAAGTAAGATTTATTAGAAAACCATAGTACAGTATTTTTACTTATATCGAAGAGCAAAGTACAGAACAAAAATAAAGTACTATTTAATGGCTACTTGCTTTAATGCTAATCGAAATCTGGGTTATTTACAAATCTCCTTAGCAAAATTAATTAAATTAAAAATTATATCTTGTTATTAATTTTCATTAGAACTTAAATGAATATTCCCTTCTAATTTTGTAGTTTTATAAAATAAAAGTTTTTTCAGTAGTTAATCATAAAACTCAAAAAGTTTAATTTATTGGAAATTGATTTTGAATTCTATTTTACTTCAGCCATATCTACTACAAGTTTATTACGATTATTATTTGGAATATTTACCAACATTAGAAATACTCGACTGTTAAATTAGCACTGCCAGATATGAATAATAAATGTATTACATACACATTAATGTAAATGTATTATTATATATACCCTATTTGTCTATATCTCTCTCTCTATATATATATATATGAACTCTAAACATAGTCGCCAAACTCCGGACAAATTTGCGAACTCTTCAGAATAATTTCGCCATGGTAGACAAGATTAAATTTAATTTAAATATTGAGTTAACATTTTTTTGAATATATATTGCTTTAAAAATATACATTAACTTTTTGTGGGAAATAAATCATATTAAACTAAAAAGCGTATTCCAACCTAGTTTTGAATTAGATCGTGGCTCTTCGCCCGCGATTTCTAAACAAATTTTAATTGCTGAGCTTCTTTACACACGGTAATAATCAAATACAAACATATGACATATACAGTGTCTCTAAGATTCTAAGGTAAACAGAAAGTAATAGAAAACCGAGAAATATGTTCATACCATGCATCAACTAATTTAGAACTAGATTAGCATAATTTTAAATTCAAATTTAATTATAAAATATATTATAAACAGTGACAGTTATTTGTATTCTTAGCTTATTTTTCTTGCTAGCCATACTTTACCTATTTCTCTTAACATCTGTTATAATTGGGGGGAAACTCGTTTCAAGAACTCATATCTCTACATTATTATCTCAGGAAGAAAAATAAAATTTATATTTTAGAATTGTTAAGATACTTATTAGGAAAGAAAGCGAATTAATGATGACAGAAAGTAAACGAATACGGAAGAAGAAGAAACAAAAAAGAATCAACAGAATATTCAGTTTTTAAAGAGCATATAATAATGAGGTTAAGTTAATCATATTTGATTGAACTTATGGAAGACATAAGTTACAATAATTCAACACTCTTTTATGTACTTAGGTAATACAAAATGATATGACTCTTAATAGAACACAGTAATTTTATTTCAAGACATCTAAATACTTGTTTAATGATACAAATGATAATTTAGTCAGAATTTAAGCCTGTTGCTATGAAAACTTCTTACTTTTACGTGATTCAAGGAACTTTTACAATTTCTATTTATTTTTTCGTTTCTACAACGTTTAGAAGTATCATTTTCAGAATAATTCAAGAATTTTGGTACATGTATAGCAGATAAATATGATATTATTTTGTTCTACAAGTTAAAAACATAATTATTTATTTTATTTAATTAACTGTATTTTTTATTAATTTGAATAAAATTACACTGTTGAATTATATTACTTTTAAGTTCACTTTGTGGTTTCAACATAAATTTTAATTTAATACGAGCATTTTTATTTTAAATACAACAAAATCAAAACAAAGAGAAAAAGTAGCTAAAGTAACAACAACGTTAAGACAATAGTTTCTAACATGAAGTTGTATAAATTCCGTTAAAGGTTTGAAACATTTGCTATTGATAACTATTGATAACTAAAATTGTAATTTTAAAGACATTATAATAAAATTTGTTGATTCGAAACTTCTGCTGATACTAACATGACCGTATTTCTTATCGACATGTACTCGAATTTATTAACTGTATATGTTCTTTCCAAAGTATTCCTTGAAAAAGTTATAATTTCGATCGCTAGACAGATACTCTGCTGTTGGAAGTTTATAGGACAAAGTTGGATTTCATCAACTTCAAAAGGATAAACAGATATAATTAATTAAACGACTATAAATATTTTATTAGTGGATTATTTTTTCCAAGCATATAATATATCTTTTGTTCTAGCTCCATTATAGTTTTCTTTTTAGATTACTGCTTTAACTGAAGATTCTTTCAACGAGAGAGTATCTTAACTGCCACTATCCATTTTTATTAATGTTCATATTTGTAATAAATGAATTATCCAAACTACTTTTTATTTTTCAAGCAAATCTATCAAGAATTTTGATTTAAAAACCAATCTAGAATAACATAATAATAAAAATATCTGTAAATTTTTAAGCTTTTATATGGTCAACAAAGTAATAAAAATAACTAATTACTATAAAATATTTTCAATGCTAAATTGAAATCTGCGAAGTAAAACAAAATTATTCTTTGGAAAATTGAAAAGAATATTTTACTGATATTAAAATGTATTATCCACAAGTTAATAATTCTTACCAGTATTCTTAATAGGAAAAGTTAACTTAAGTATACTACTTTGATTACTATAAAATAAGGTATCATTTATTGGCTAATTTACTTGAATTAATAATCTAGTAGAAAAGAAAAAAATATTATTAACTCCTTCCAGTTTGGTCAGAAGATTGCAACAATTTACGGTCATGCATGAACACCATCATTCATTCATCTACCATGAAAGAAATCATATAGTTAATATCTAGTGCACTAGAATTCAGGTATACTCAAACAAAACATGATAACGTTTAATGTGCTGTTAGAACAAAGAAAAAACAAAAACTAGGCCTATGGAAAATGTGTGACAGCAACAGTATGCTTAAGCAAAACGCAAATGAAAAACTGAATTGATGGTGTATTTGATTATTATTAGTGATTATCAGTTTCTTAAATTTCTTAAATAGTTAAAATTAAACTTATTAACCCCATTATAAATCAGAAAGATACATTTTCTGAATTTAGTTATTCAGTTATAGTCATGAATAAATGTTCAGCATTAAAGCCTTTAATTTTTTAATAATGGTTACGTTTAATAGGATTATTTCTGTTACAAGAATCACTTAATTATTGTTTGGTACAATTTATAAAGTAAATGAAAAATCAATTTTCGAGAAGTAAAATCAGCAAATCTGATGAACCTAATTCCTAAAACTTTGTTTCAACTAATCTCAAATCTTTCTGCATTTAGATGGGATTGCATGCTTTAACAAGGAAATATGGACTTTCTTTCTATTGTCATAACAGAATTCAAAACTGGCACTTTGTATTATATGAATCAAGGTTTAACATATTGATCCACGTCTATACGCGCAGGTTTAACTTCCTTTTTTAAATTGGTTAAGTATGATGTTTTCTTAATTCTGCAAGTACTAAATTTTAAACTGCATTTCTATGATTTCTATTTTTTCTTTTATAAATTATTATACTGATAGTTATTAAATAATTAAATATTGTATAATTATTGAATAATTAAATATTGATATTCTAGAGACATGAACAATATAACTTGGAATCGGAACTACAAACTATCAAAAGATTACTCAAACATGATTTCAAGCACAACTAAGTTTCTGTTATTAATCAAATTCTTTCTCTCATAATGAACTGCATATTTCATAACATGAATTTCTCACACATTTAACATACTTTGTTACCTAAATCATTATGATGTTTTGCAGAAAATTACATTTCCTTTCTATAACTTTATTCATAAGTTTTGCTTTTTGAATTAAACCGAAATATATCTAAGTAAATGTTTTATTGGCCCTTTTAGTATAATAATTTAATTGTGCTTTAAGGAAGAAGATAATAATATAATTTTCAATTACTCATTAATATTTAATTTCTGTTGATAATAATCACCAAAGTCTCTAATTCAATTTTGTATTACCATTGTTAAACTGTAATATTATTGGTACTACATTATAAAAATATCCTAATTCTCTTTATGAAAAAATGCTATGCATTTTCAAAGGGAAAGTATACTATGCTTTTTCTCTTTTCTTTAATAGAAATATTTGAGTAAAAATGTGTAAAACTTACCTGCGATGCAAGGAAATACTGATTTCAAAAGTCAAATTCAAATGTTAAGGTTTAAATTGTTTGCTAATCTTTGCAATTAATAGCAACTATATTACATTTTATATCAATATATAAATACTCTCCAGACTTTATCGAAACTAAGAAATGACTATCAAATCATTTGTTTGGTTTTGTCGTATAAGAAGAGAATTAAAGTTTCAAATAGTGGCAGTATAACTAAGGAGTTCTGTAATTAAGATCAGTAATGTACTTTCATATTATTACTAAATATCGATTGCTAAATATATTAGTTTAATGAATCCAAAGAAGTTGTAAAAGAAACACTAAACCTAAGACAATAATTAATATCTCTGATCTGATATAATAATTTATTTTAGTTCTTTACACTAAAAATTAATTTCAGAAGTAAACAAAATTTGTTAAAATGTACAAATACTTTAATGTTTCCTTTTTTTCTCAACTAAGTGCTCTTGTCGATTTTGAAGGTGGATTCTAACTTCGTATTGTAAATAGTAAATTATTAAACTTATGAAGATATTTGTATTTATATGTCTCCTTTAACATACCAACTTAGGTATAACTTTAGTTTTCTGAACGATATTAAGAACGACGTTATTTGTACTCAAGGAAATTTTTAGTTTCAGTTCCAGTTCGAATTCAAGAAAAGTGAAAACTTGAATTTCTCTAATACAATGAAACTTGCAACAAATTGAGAAATAATAATTTGAAGACTGTTTTCCTTTTTTTCTTCAATTAAATTGGTTATCCTAACTTATGATTCGAAGTTTCTTGATGTTGATTTCCTGTAGTCTACAAAACGGACGAAATATCCCATTCAATCAGGGATAGTGCAAAATCAATAGTGTGGTCTAGTATATACTCCGAACATATGTAAGATTTAACTAAAACTATGAATCTTATGTTTATTATGTTGAAGAAAACTTAAAATTAATCTAAAGATACGTATTTTAATGAACTTATATACGTCATTTCGTCGAATTTTGAAGAAAGAAAAATTTAAAGGAAAAAGGGGAAAACTTCATAATTCTAGGATTATGATACAATATGAAATACTGCTTTTTGTTATTACCACACTTACACGATCCAAACTTTTACCTCCCAAATATGTCTATCTGACTGCATATTAGAATACTATTGCTGAGTTCCATAGAGGTTAATTCTAGAAGAATTATTTACCTATGCTACTGGAGTTATTATAAGCACAACTTTTTATCTCATATTATTACAGTTCGTGACAAGAACCAGCACAAGTTTTGTGAAATTTTGATATAAAGAGAAGAGTAACTTCACACATATAATCTTGAAGTTAGATTATCAAAACAGATATCATATGTGACATTCGAAGTGTGTATCAATACTTATATATTCGGTAATATATTTCAAAGCAATAGCATGCAGTTATTATAATATTCCTTTTAAAGTCATATAGGGACATAAGAAGAAATTATATAATAAAACAGATCCATACAAGCAGTTCGTAATCGGAAAGGGTTTCTGGTTCCAGCAAGAGACTCAGATATATGGCAAAATGAGACAAGACATTTAGGAGGATCCAGTGAGATTTAAAAATAAAGATGGACAACCTGAAATGTCTTACCATTTGCTTTTACTCACATATATTTAGGCATCTGTTCTCGTACTGGAATTGTTTTTCATAATATTTCAGGTACCAACGAAATACCAGTATGTTTCTGTTCTTTTGTTGTAGTTTTCTTTAAGTAAGCAAAATTTGTTTTATTTTCCTACAGAAACCTTATCCTTCGTGCCTTTTAAGAAACTATTATAGAAACTGTGCATAATTTATCTTAACACAGTTTCATGTTAACTTGCATTTCAGTAAATTAAAAATTTTAGAAAATAGTTTTCTTCACTTGCAAATATTTGGAGCTTCAATATGATAAAAATGCAACTAGATTTAATCTATTGTTTGTGAAATTAAGTTCTAAATTAAGATTACAAAGCGGCTAATGTAGTTTTGATTCAGCAACTGAATAAACTATATTCATTACTACTTCAGTTTTATTTCGTACAACTGAAAGTAATAGTTATGCTTTCGTGTGTCTTTAAAAAAATCATTATGAAAATAAAACGGATGCTAATTTTTCTTGGTAAATTATTTTGAAGAATAATAATAATTAAAAATAAATGTGCAAATAGTGCAACTAAACAGTAAGAAGCCCTAGGAAATGCAATCTGATGCTACATAAATCTACAAAACTAAGGGCTAAGGTGACACCCAATACATGACACACAGGACAAGCAATCTGATTGGATATAAACCTTCTTTCCAACTGGAGGAGGGTCCCTCACCTGGCGTCTGATCTGATATCTGATTGGTTAGTTTGGCACGCATCATTTTAGCCAAATTTAGCAAACTACGTTTCATCCAGTTGATAAAGCGTGATATTCTATTGAAAGCTTCAGCTATCTTGTTGGTTTCATTATCAGATGTTGGTGCCGCTAAATTTGAGGAACCAAAATTGCTCAAGAGCAAGGCCAAGAAGAGGTTAAGTACCTGTAAAAATAATAGAATATGAACTTACAATATTTGTTCCTTATTGACCTATTTAATATTGAAGTCAAGTAGTCACTGCTCTCTGATATTTGAGATAAATTTCTCGTTGTTTTTATTACTAATATTTTATTTAATCTCACATATCATTGAAGACAATTGAATTGTTTACATACCACACTCTTGAGGCAAAACTAAATATAGTTTATTTTAACTAGTAATGTACGGAATAAGGAATATAATCAATTAATTATTTAAGCTTATATTATATATACTGTATGTATTCTAGAATATATATCTTTTTAAAATTCTTGTAACGTGTTTGTTTACTTTCATGTTCCCTTCTAAGAAAATGAACTCTATATATAGTACGTAATTACAATTACAACTATGATAAACATTACAACGGCCATGAAGTTATATAAGTTTACATGTGCCTGAGACACAACAGATGTAATTAATTGTTTTGTTTTCATTTACTTGATCGGACTTATAAATACTAAAATAAATTCAAACGAATTTTGTCACTTTTTCTTTCTCCAGTGCACTTGTTTTATAATTATATACTATCATTTCTCATGAACAATGTTTTTGTGAGACTGATTAATTTCACAACCATACGCCTTCAGATACTTTTCTGTTTGATCCCATCTTTAAAGAGTATCCTAGAGAGAGTACTTAAACTATATTACAAACGACTTTAGATTTTAATCCTTGTAATAGTGTTAATAGCGCAGTATTCCTTTTAAATTTCTCATCTTAATTGCCATAAAAATGTACAAATATGCCTACATGATTAGCCATAGTACAACTAGTATGTAGACACACAAAAGTGCAGATCACAAATCTGTGAAAAGAAAGAAGAATGTGAAGACACGAGGATAGAAAGGATACTGGAAGACGTCAGCAAATGCCTGTCATAGTATTCCTTGTAGAAGCTATTACATTAAAAGCTAGTTGTCACGAATATTTTGCGTCAGCTTGGCAATGACGCATCTTGTACAGATGTGACAATGCAGACATTACATTTAGAAAGAGGTGACAATGTATCTTGTAAATGTGCACGCATGTACATAACATTATAGATTATTTTGAAAATACAAGTTAGCATTAATTTCACTTTGCACTAATTTGAAATTGTATTATGAACATCCTTAAAATGAATAAAGATAGTTAACATGATGGATTTCTCAAACAGCCTAATAGCCTCGTTTGATAAATTAGACACCTTTATTTACATTTTGAAAAGAAGACTTCAACACAAATTCAAGTTTGCAAGTAAGAAACTATTATCGAAATATATTGACTTTCGTTAAAGTAAATCATGTACAGATTTAATATATATGGTGATTTCAAATATTACGTACAACTTTTAGAAGTGAGTACTGATAATACATTGAACGAAGAAGGTCAGTTACACATAAGTCAGAAGCCATTCGTTTAGTTATGGAAATTATTATTAATAATTCCGCAACATCAGAGATTTGGTGAATGATATCCTAAGAATAGTAAAATTTCAAAGAATGAATTCAAATCAGCATATGTTACGGTTGAGTACTATGCAAATACAATATAGACCCTACCTAATGAGCTTTCAAAATTAGGATTTACACAGCTTAAAATCCAACATTCCTTGCTACAGCGAAGGACTAGGACGAAAACATTCAAAAATGAATTGGTAGGAAACAGATGCATCGTCCGCTAACATCGTCTTCATGTAGTGGTGAGTACAGAACTGTGTGTCTTATATATGAAGACTTGCCATTGTTGTAAAGAATAGAACATTGCCAGGTTCTTCGGTAGACGATGTTAAATTAGTACGAATGTTAAAGCATGTGGGTACAGATCGGTATTTTTCCGTCTATGATAGTCATAAAAAGTAAAAGCAATATATCGTATAAATGTGGAGTTCAAACATTAAACTTTTCGTCTAACCTATGTAAAATGTTTATGAAACATTTATTGTAATAATTTACATAAGGAGCCTCACAAATAAAGAATGATTGTTGATATTGTGCTACTTTAGAGCTTTTCTCGAACTGGCAACAACAATTTTAATATGAGGTGCTTCATGAACCATTGTACTTCTTGTTTTCTTGAAGACCAGAGTTAAAAGCTTATCAATAATCATTCGATTAGTGTGGTTCATGAAGCACCTCATATTAAAATTATTGTTGCACACTAAACTAAACTGGCAGAATATCAGCAACTATGTTTTGTTTGCGGGGTTTCATACGTAATCATCATCATCATCATCATAGGTATTCTGCCTTTATTGGCAAGTCACTTGCCGCAGCTGAGCAACTTCCATGCTCCACGGTCCTCCGCTAACATCGTCTTCACGTATGATCACTCTGATTTTATATCATCCATTAATTGTAGTCTCCTTCGCCCCCTCTCTCTCCTTCCCGCTACCATACCCTCTAGGACGTCCCTCACGACACAATTTGTTTTTAGGCAATGTCCCAACCAGTTTCTCTTCCTCTTCTCAATAATATTTGGAAGTGTTATTTTCTCCTCCATCAATTCTAACACCCTCTCATTCGTTTTCCGCTCGATTCAACTAATTCTTTCCTTTCTCCTCCACACCCACATTTCGAAGGCTTCCAATCTTTTTCATCACTTTTACGTGATTAAAGTGATTACTTTTACGGACCTTTAATCACTTTCATCCATGTTTCCGCCCCATACAGCACAACACTTCACACGAAGCATTTTATGAGTCTTTTTCTCAACTCTTTATTCAAGGTCCCACAAAACAGACTTTTCTTATTCCTAAAGGCTTCTTTCGCCATTCCTATCCTTGCTTTTATTTCATGTTCGCACTTCATCTCGTTATTAAGAATACTACCCAGATATCGAAAACTATTCACTTGTTCTAGTTTCTCCCTTCTCACTTTTATATTTGACACAGACCGTTTCATTCCAATCACCATGCCTTTTGTCTTTCTAACATTTATTTTCATCCCATATTCTTCAAAGCCCTTCCTCAAGTTTTCTAACATCTTATTGATTTTCTTTTCAGATTCTGCAACAAGCGCCATATCTTCTGCAAATCGTATACATCTAATCATTCTACCTCCTACTGAAATGCCATCTTCATCATATAGGCTCTTTTTCACTATCTATTCTAGATAGATATTAAATAGTGTTGGCGAGAGACTAGGTTCTCTAATTCTGGTTTTAATATTGTTTTTTCTCATATCTATACAGAATTTGTGATCACTGCGCATGGTTTTCTAAACACCAAATAAGAGTCAGATTTTACTGTATTTAAATGATTCACTAAAAGTGATGAAGAATTTACCGTTTCTTTTTCTTCATAGAAGGCTACCAAAGTCCGGGAATAGTAGTGCCTGCCTTTCAATATGGATTCTATGGATATCGTTTCCATTATTTGACATTTAACTGTCATTAGCACATTCATTAGCACATTAGTTTGGAAGTTGTAGAAATTTCAATACTTCCTTTCTTCTTCTCATTCATTAGTATTCTCAGAGACTACATCTCTTTTCATCTAATTAATTATTGTTCCTTGTATATTTTCTTTCATTCACAGAATGGTTACACTCAGCTTCCGCATCAACAAAACAATAATTAACAATCTCAGTACTCAATAACTATAAATTATACTTTTTCTTTTTTCTAACAATACATGTATTATTTCTCATTCTCTGTTTAAATGTAACTTCATATAATTTTCTGCAATTATAGGATATTTTCTTACGCCTTTAACTCTATACGTAGCATTTTCCGATACATGTTCATAACATTTTTCTTTTGTTTCATTTCATATTAAAAATTACCCCATAAAGCTCTCTACAGGACTTTAAATATATTTTAATCTTTTTAATTATCCTTATTGGTTTGGTTTGTTTTTATTATCTTTACTGGAATTTAATGATCTAGATGTCATGGCAACTGTGGCACATTCGTGAAGAAAAAAGCAGAATTCAAAATCCACTGTGTGCGTATGTGTATTTGAAAGCCACAGGAACATGATTTACAGTGCCACCAACAGATGGTGTCTATGTGTATTCGCTAACGGCAGAGAACAATCGGATTCAGTGCTCGGTCACTTTTGATATGCACAAATGAACAAAAAGTACAAAGGCACAAAGAAAAGTACGATAAATTTAAATGTAGCAAACAGTAAATACTCTTCAAATAGTCTCGATGGCTTTCATATATGACTTGTTCATTGCACTAGGGAACTAAGTTCACTTTTGGCCATTTAAGACATACCTCATCTTTAAGATCTCTATCTGAAGGTTCTCCCAGATGTTGTACATAAATCTTATAATGTAAACGAGCGAGTTTCGCTCCACAGTGTAAAACTACAGTAGACTTCCACAGGCCGGTAGCCAGCCCAAAAATGTAGGAGAGGCCGGTAGAAGTTGGGGGGGGGGGGGCGATACAAATATATTATAATTCATCACATGTTATAGTTCATTTGCAAGCCTATAGTGAAAATTTTAGGGGGGCAGTAATAATTTAGAGGAGGGGCAGATCCCCCCGTGGATACGGGCCTGGATTTCCAAACTATGGGAATTCAATACTTAAACTTGAAGTATTACATCTATAACTACTGATTGCAATAGATTAATAAGATCAAAGATAGAACTGGTTTCTCAAACACTGACTTTATATTTTTAAAAAAGCCATAACTTACTATTTTTCTTCTACCACAATCAAGGTTGAAACTGGAAATCGTTAATTTGAACCAACTCCGGATTGAATAGATGGTCAAGGGATGACATAAAACCCTCTCTTAGGAAGTTGAGTCTATTGTAAAAAATCTTTATATCGATATCTCTTACTGATTGTGCTCTACGAAAATCAGTATTGGAACCAGAACTAGTAGTAGATTTCAACCACATCTGGCTTTGGCAGGGTGTTGCAGGATGTGATGGTATGATCTCTTTACACCCTGAATCAATTGCAGAAAACCACTTGTCGCTATACACTACCATTTTTGTCTATGGTCTAAGAAAATCAGTATTGAACCAGAAGTAATACTAAATTTGAACTACTTCCGGTTTTGGTAGAGTGTTCAGGCTAATCATGTTATGTTACCTCAAGACACTGAATCGTTAAAAAAACATTCTTGGTCTTTGTTACCGTTTTCGTTCTATGGCGACAATCGTTAAAATCAGATATGACTAATTTGAATCACTTCCGGTTTGAATAGAGTTAACGGAAGAGATGGAATTGCTAAATCAATTAAAAAAAACAGTATCTTGTTATCTTTTACCATTTTTGCTCTGATACCTGTCGACAGACAGACTGACGGACCGACGGAAAAGCTTTCGACATTTATGCATAACATAGCTTAAAGAAATGTTCTTTTAAAAAAAAGTTCACTTTTCCATCCACTTAAGCGTACTATACAAACTTTTTCTTTCACAACTTTGGTTTTGGACTTGATTCTCGTGTGCTCTAAGCACCAAATGTCTTTGTCAACAAGAGAAATGGCATTGAACACTGTCGGCTGTATGTGATTAGTCAATGTGTAACCCATTTCATATTGACAAAGATATGTGGACACCATGAGCAACTATTGAAAGGGTATTAGCTGTTTGCTATGTACTGTACCTTTTTTCAATCTTTGTACTTCTGTGCTCATTTATATTAGTCTTATTAAGGGTCAACAGATGCCACATACTGATGGCATTGAAAAGCACTATCCTGTTGCTTGCAAAGGCAGATAGTGGATTTCCGTTGCTGCAAACAATTGGCAGTTGTATAATAATAAGACAGTTACCATGTCCTAGAAAATTATTCTTATATATATATATATATATATATTTCAAAAGTCATGGTAACTATGCCACAACCAACAAAAGTAGGTAACGAGATAATAATAAATGACTGCAATTCCCTTGCACATGAACATGAACTTATACTAAGTTTGTTTGCTTATCTTTTACATATTTTATCAGGCTGCATTGAAAATTGTTTACTTACTCTTAAAAGACTTTAATTTATTATCACTACCCTAAATAGACTCGTAGGTGGTAGTTATTTTCGAAGATTTATTCATAATCTGGAAATACTGGTGAACCATTAAGAAACTCAACGCAAAAATAAACCAATAAAATTGATCTAAACTTTTCTTGAGGCTTGAACGATATATATATATTTAAAAAAAATCACACACAATTTTCTTTTAACGTTGAAACACACAAAAGATGGAAAGTGTTTACGTACAACCAAGTTTCCAATCACAACAGTTGCTAGGAAAAATGGAATGCATGACCAGTCTCCAACCAGCATACAATCCCACATAGATTCGATCCACTCTCCACACAACACTCGAAACACAATCATAAAAGAATGCATGAAATCTGTAAAGTTCCACCTTGGCAAATCGCCACCAGGGAAACGATCGACATTATCTGAAACAAAGGATGGAATAAAGTTATTAATACAATTACATAAATATTCGAATATTTAACTTATAATTAGATAACATTTTATTAATTTTTTGACAAAAATGTAAATTTAATGTGTCATAAACTTGTTATTTTAAACTAATCTGAAACTTTATTCTATTCATTTGAACAAGCTTCATTACGCTTATAGCCAGATAATTTTTCAACCTAAACCATTTTCGAAAATTTACCATGTATAGTATACATCAGCAATTCCCAAATTTTTTTCAAGTGAGGACAACTTTTATAAGTCAGAATATTCAACGGGTCATCTTACATATATTTCCTTCGAAAGCAATTCTATGTAGTTTTGAGCATATGTTAATACAAGTATTTTTTAAAATAGTATTATTTAAAATTCCCCTAATTTTATGTTAATATTGATGAGTAAAATACATATTTCTCTTTCTTCATTAAATAACTGAATGTTATAGAGAATACTTTATAATAATACATATATAAAAGATGCTAGTGAACTATACCGACGTGATTTCTCACATCAAAATAAGAAAAAAAAAGTTCATATAGGTCTGTGGGGGAAAAATTCACAATTTCAGAACTGAAGCTGCCCAAAATATTTAAAAAGTACATTTCGAACATAATGAACCGTAGAATATCATTCTATATTAGCGTGAAGGAAGTCACACACACGCCATTCAATTCATGCCTATTTCAGCAATGTGCAATGGGTGCGCAAGGGATTCCCCATAAAACTTATAAGTTAAAAAAAAACTGTGAACTATACCATGACAAATAAATTGCAGCATGCATTATTTCGAACATGAGAACCGGTCTCTAACACTACCGACTTCCAGCCGACTCATTCCATGTTCATGTTATCAAGGCTTACTTTCTGTTTAGTTTGAACGCACCTTTAAATCAGAGCATGATTTAGAATTATGTTTGTAGCATGTCTGAGAATTATGCCGTGTAGGAAGTCCCTTGCGCACCCATTGAACATTGCTGAAATAGGTATAGTATATATCTGCGATACTCGGCATCTATGCTGAATTATGGATGTTTGGATGGCGTATGTATGTCTTTATTTACACTGATGTACAACGCCACTTTGTTTCCCGTGTTCGAAATAATGTGTGTTGCAATGTATTTTTCCACACTTCTGGACGGCTCTTTTCTAGATTGATGTACAATCTGAGAGGACTAGAAGGGCAGATTTAGAAGAGTACTTGTGGTCAGTGGACTATAGTTTGAGAAATGCTGACATATATATATATACACGAGGAGTTCTACTTGAAGTAAGAACGGAAAATGAAATAATTACCAGAAAATAGTGAAAATATAAAAACATGAAAATAAATTAAAAAAACATTATAAGTACCGTATTTTTACTAAGAAAGGGAAGGAAAGAAGTCCAGAGAGAAAAAAGAAAAAGAACAGAAAGAAAGCTGTGAAGCATCCAAGTGAGCGCCATGTTAGAATGCAGGGTCACGTGATAATTTTGTCAGTTTAAAAGAAGAAAGAGTTTAGTGAAGAAGGATATAAAACAAAGGGGTCTAGTATGTCATCAAGAGTACGGAAGAATTATGGAAATAACAAACGAAGGGAAAAATTTTAGAAAGTTACAAGAACTGTTCTTTGAAACATCCTACAGCACCAAAGAAATGCCAGAAACTTAAATATAAAACATGATCTATGTTTAACAGCACTCTGACGTTTCAACAACCTATCACGAAGATAACATCTCGACCCTATTTTCTCTTCTTACTATTTGATAAGGCATTGAGCGAAAAAGTTGTGTGATAATGTTTCCACAAATTTTCAAGTAATTAAGTTTTCCATGTCCTTTTCGAGATTCCTCGTTCCAAATGTTTATGTACAGTAGAAGCAGTGGAATATGGACACCAAGATAGTTCCTCGAAATTATGTTTTCACAGTTTAAAAGTCAGGTGATTACATTTCAAATTAATATAGTGCCTATACTACAGCAGCAGTACCTTAAGTATTGCCAATAAATTCGACACTTATCAATTTTTAGTAACTAAATCTTACGAACATCACATAATAGAATTTATACATGTTAAGTATGGCATTCGAGACATTGTAATAGCCAAGACTTGGTACATTTTTGTCACGACAACGTGATGAGTTACATGCATTGATTAGCTAAATATAATTCTATAAGATCGGTTTATTAAAATATATATATATTTGAAATAGCTAACATTTGAATTTAAAGCTTTTTCTAAAAACAATCTTTATTCATATTTGCTAGTTGCGGTTCAAAATCACAATTGAAAAGCATTTGAAGAAAAGAAAAGAAGAAACACATTATATAGAATATTGATTTGTATTTGTGGCTATAGAAAGGTTCCAGAACTACAGTATGGTTGAGTTTCGACTTACTCACAAGATAGAGAAAAGAGTCAAAATTATTATTTGCGAATAAGATGTGAAGAAGTTCGTGTCAAAGAAACTCTAAAAATAAACTGTCAAAATAACAGCAAGGATTAGAATTCTGATTGAAACGATCTTTAGCTTTAGCACTTATGATTAACTTCATTTTATTGGATCAAAAGATCCCATTTATTTCAATCAATAATTTTCTTGTACGCCTTATATCTGGAGAACTATATATAGTGTAGCCAAACCCAAACTATCAGTATGATGTGCTCATTCTGTAGAAAGTACGAAAACTCGACTTAGGGGCCGTTTATGGCCCCTGATCCAAAAGCTAATTATAGTCAAGATCACAATCTTTTGATTCACTTTTGGTTTTCCTAAAATTCTTGTTTAACCATTCGTCGATTGTCATACTTTTTTACTATACATCGATTGTTGATTTTTAAACACATTTTAAATTATTGTATTAAATGTAGATGTTACACAACAGTGGTTGTTGAACTTACGAACTATTGAAATTACAAAACAAGATGATGTTATTCACGACAAAATCAGATATTTATAAAGGAATGAGGAATATATAACTCTTCATATATACTCTTTCCGATATAACCCATTCGCTTTATATTTCGTGTCGTTCACATATGTAACAGTTGTTCTTAGAAGAAAATTATACGAAAGAAAATTTTAAGTTCGTTAAAACTTAAATTCAATATGTAGCACATTAAATACAGACAGTTGAGTCGCATATACAGTATGTATCTAAATTTCAACCCCTCACCTATGCACATAGCAATTGCACCTTTTTTTGAAGGTTAACAAACAATTATGACCTTGCAATGTTATCGTAAATATATAGTGTGTACATCATGGCTCCCAAAATTAATATACGTATTTCGGAAAAAGAAAAGAGTGGCACTTTTCCACGCCAAATTTTTTGAGTCTGAAATTCAAAAACAGTGCAAAGAAATGAATTCATCTAGGATTGAGTCCTATAAAGAATATAATTAAGCAATATAAAAACAAAGAGATTTCAGCTTTTAGTTCACTCAATAAAGAGTGACAAATGCGACCATGCAGTGTAGTGACTCTAATTGTGTCTCCATAGGTACGTTGAATAGCTCTCCATGAAACTCTCCTTGAAAATGTGTGATGTCCACTTGGCTACATGTATCCTAGAAAACTGCGAATCACACCCTGTGCGACCACTTAAATTCCCAGAAGGCATTTAAGGGCAGAGGACATTTTCTAAGTGACACCCTTCGCTGGAAGAGAAAGACGTCAACCCCAGACGTCGTTTGTCCAGTGTCAAATGGAAATTCGTCACTACACTGGATGGGCTTAGATTTATTTATCCGATTGTGATAAAATTCGGTTGTGACTTACACTTCGGCTGTCCAAAATTCCCGTCCAGAATTCTTTTTTTATTGCAAGGCAACTTTTTTACAAGAATTTATGGTCGTTGCCGGATACCGTTGTTATAGAGGTTCACTATTCGTCAGTTACCTGAAAACAGTAACATCAACTACACTGCATCATCTGAATACTATCAGTGACACATACTGACATTTAATTATGCGGGAGATCTCCCTCATCTGAATGGAAATACCATAAATCAAGATCGTTTGTACTAGGGCACGTCTTCATCAAATATGTTTCATTCTATCCACAAATTTATGCAATAAATGCAGACAACCATGTGCAGCTAGGCATTTGCATTTGAGAACATATTGGTAAAGTCACCGTGCCAACCCTATGGATTTTTGTGAATTTGATGTTCTGAAGAAAGAACTTTCCTTGCGTCGTTTCACTACTCTCCAGGATCTGCGGAAAACCTGTAAATAGGAATGGTTTCCCCTTTTTTTGCTTCGTAAAAGCAGAAATTACTGTACAAGACTCTTGTTAAGACATATGAGAGTCACACTGAGGCAAATAGGTAGTGGTGTAATGGAGTTTCCTAGGATAATGTTAAGTTCAAATTTAGGCACTTAAACGCGACTCAACTCTTTGTATTCCCAAGATCGTGCTGACCACATTGATCACATACAATAGATCACATTGTATTTTGTGATCTAAATCATACAATGATGAAATTTACTTGTTCATGATCTCTTTAATAGACCAAACTAATGCAACATGTTCACAGTTTGTTAGCAATATATTTCAACGTGTCTATTCACAAAACAGATAGATAAATTTTTAGCAACGTTAGATTATTTTTTAAATCGTATATTTAGATGTAGTGCAGTAAAAAATAATATAAAATGCTTTTTCTTCCATTTGAAAAATGTTTGTGAATTCCCTTCTTAAAAAAAAAGTGGCAAGTCTGTAATTAGTAATAACAAATACTAAGAGAACGATATACTAGATTAAAATACCAGTAAATGTGTTTACGTACCTACATAGTTCTTGCCGAAAAGTTGCATACCCATCACAGCAAAGATGAAAATGATAATACACAATACAAAGGTCAAGTTACCCAAAGCACCCATGGTTTTACCCATAATGGAAATTAGAAGATTGAGAGTTGGCCAGGATTTTGCGAGTTTGAACACTCGAAGCTGTAAAACAAAACAAAGCATTAGTAATCAATTGTATTTCAGTGCATAGTAGAAAACAATACTTAAACCTATATACTCGATGATTATTTTTCATATCCTATTTCTTAATATTCCAACTTTAACTATAGATATAAACAATCCGCTTTAGTATAAATAATGCGCTTATAACTAGAATAAAACTCACAAAATTAGATATATTAATAATATAGGATTAAAGATATGTATTATATTTAACAATAGAATTAAAAATAAGCAAAAAAAAATTGATAATATCACAATTAGATGTGTAATTGCAAATATTTGTATTATAAATAATTTTCGTTGTAAGTGTGAGTGATATATAAATAATAATCACATAAGGTTCAGTTTGCTTTCCATGTATTGAAAAGTATTATGTAAATGTTTTAAATTTATGATTCGCGTCTTGTTGTTGCAGAGCTATTTGAATTATTAAATAACGAATTTCGAGACAACAAGATCTTGATTATGCACTAGTAGAGCTGGATTTTGAGTTTTCATTGATCAGAAAAGAACCAATGTGAAAGAAATTATTGTAATTTCAGTTTCATAAGAAGAGTAGTAATAGCTCCGTACTCAAATAAAATTATTAGGAACAATTGTAAAAGTTTATAAAATAATTTTAGAAGTTCCAATATATGCCTACATCTTACAACACTTCTTTCTTACCGAGTATTTATGTAATTGGTGATTTACCTATAAAAATTTGCTTACTTATAAAGAAAATATACTTTAAAAAAATGAGGCTTAACGTTATAAATACGAGTTATCTGATTTAAAAGAAACACTATATATGGAGAAACCCAAAAGTTTTATTTGTCTATATCATTTAATAAAATATGTAAGGTTACAAAATTAGAAAAATCTACAGAAAGATTAGGTCCACTTCTACTCAACATATCGGATAGAAAGAATTTATTTCTATTTCTTGATTATAACTTAATGTTACATGGAAGCTTTGAAAGTTGAACTGATATAAAGTTGGAGATATATAAATCTTCCAGTATTTATGGTCACTTTCCTTTAACAAAACATGAATAAAAAGAATTTCATGTATGAGAGTACTGAAAAAAAAGAATAGTAGATAGAAGGATGAGAATTGTTATTGAAGCCGTAAGTAGAAGTTTTAGGAGAGGGCTGAAATTGAAGTTCTACCTCTGGCAACAAAACTTCAGCTACAGTTTCTGAATATTATTTATGTTCGTCTCAAACCATTTAACAGCATTTCCATGATGTAAATCTAAGTTTAACACGTTATGAGTACAGATGGATGAAGAATCGAGAATAGTGTTTGCAGAACTGAAATTGTGTGCTCTTCATGTACGAATTGAATATTTGTTTATATTCTACCACACACCAGCTACAAAGACGGAGAAACCTTGGGAATTGGGAACCTCTGACATGACATCCAACATGTTTAACAGGTTAGTGGTTTGATAGACAATATCAGTGAACACCTCTTAGTCCAATTTAGGGAATAATGGCTAACACACTTTACCAGAATGCATTATCGAAGCAATAATTAAGCTCAGCTCTATACCACCGGTACAATGAAGTAGGATTCATTTTACAGAATGATAGAAGAGAACTTCGTTAAGGATTCTATTACTGTATTTTGAGCACTAGTATAGCCTTCGTTTTCTCCAGATATGAGCTGTATTAATTATGCAAGGAATCTATTTAACGCCGTACAGAAACCTACTATTTTCGATGCTTTCAGGATTCTGTTCTGGTGGAGTATTACAATTAGATAATAATAAATTTAACGATTTAATGGACAGTATGAAAGAAAAAACAATAATGTTCGTTCTACATGATGAGAAAAGAACCTCTCTTGTAAGGTTTCGGGTTTCATGAGGTGCTGAGAAAGAAATTGCAGGTGGAAGTATGATAATTGTTGCTGGGGCCTTAAACAGGTTTTAGGAGGGGGGCTGCATTGCACTGTACGGGAATCATACTGAAAATTACATGGAACCAATTAAAGGAAATAAATAATATACAGTATGAATGATGGTTTTTGTTTTACATTTATTCGTTTGCTTTTGTATGATTCTCTTTCTTTAATTGAACTTCATCAAGAGACATCACTCGGTTGTTTAGTCCCTACGCGATGGCAGGAACTTTTCATTCTGTATTGTATCATAGATGTGTATCTATCTGTATCTATCTCTCTATCTATAATATATATATATATATATATGTGTGTGTGTGTGTGTGTGTGTGTATGTGTGTGTGTGTTTATGTGTTTATTTATGTTATTTAGTAAAAACCACATAATATTCAATGAAGCTGGGCAATAACTATAAAAGTAGATATTGAAATTACCCTTCGAAATACTTACCAATCGAAATGATCGTAATACGGACAGACCTTGAACACCTTCCAATCCTAATTCCAATAGGGACAAAGCAACAATAATAAAATCAAAAATGTTCCAGCCTTCTTGAAAATAGTATTTGGGACTCATTGCTACCAACTTCATCGTAGCTTCTATTGCAAAAGTTGCTGTGAAGAACTGCAAGATGAAAAGTATATGTAGTAACACAAGCATTTAATAATCACTGTAAAATAAATGAAATAATAAAAAATTAAAGAAATAAAACTTGTGCGTTTGGGAAACTTACACAAAATTTACATCAGTGGCTTTCCAAGGGTGGAAGCTATCTACAGCCATCAAAGAAATTGCAGCAACAACTTATACATACGATATTTTTACATTTATTTTTCTTTTCTTATACAGAGTGGTTTCAATGTCATTTAGAACAACATTTCCTCAAAAATAATATCACCACTTCTTTTAGAAGCTGCTTCCACTCGCTAATATACATATGTAATTTTTACTTGTGAATAAAATCTCGTTTTAAGGCTACCGTTCTAATAGGCATTGAATATACAAACTTGTGCTTATTGCAACAAGAAACTAATTGTGTTTCAATTTTTAAAAGGCTCACCACATGTAGAAATTTAAAATACATGAATATATCTGAAGTATGTTGCTATCTAAAGTTGTAAATTAAATTGATCTACTTTTGTACCGTCATTTGAAGCTATATTATATAACCAATAATAAAGAAAAGGTCTTGATCTCTTCTTCAAACGGAAGTTTACAACGAAGTAAAATTTATAAAGTTGCACTATCAATAAATAAATCTACCTGTAGAGCCACCATTAAAAGTTTATACTCTCTATTTTTTTCAATAGTTTTGACACAAAAAAAAGTCAATTACTGTACCATTCTAGTTGCTCTACAGTTATATTTCCAGACTGACAAAATAGTACACAAATTGATATGTTCGTTCCAAAATTATTGAGTGAAATACATATAGTGCATTATTACTAGAGACTTTAATGTGCTTATTTCCTCTTATAATTACTTCGAACTTTGCTACTACTTTATTGGGCTTAAATTAATTATTATTTATTTTTAATCTTAATGAAAAGGGTTAGGTGTTACAATAGCTTTGACGAACTCTCGCCCACTTCAATACAGGCATTTGAATTGCATTGACCTAAGTCTGAACTCGATAGACTGCTAATAATATACTAAAGGACAAGAATTACGTCCTGAATTTACATATTGCTTTCCTATTTGTTTTCAAATTATAAATGTAATAAATTTTAAAGAAGACTTTCAAACCACTCTCGTACAGTATTCGATACGTATCATGATGTCATTTTACGTTGAATACATTTTATGTTAATATGCTGACGTATTAACATAAAACAACATTTATTTATTGTATTCACAATATCAAGAGATGACAAGATATTTGTTGTTTCCGCTTCATTTCCATAAAAACTCGTAAATGTTAAAAACATTTTATTCATTTATTAACTTGATTTTTATAAAACGTTCTCGAGGAATTTGAAGTCTAATTACCGATATCATTGATAAATACTTTCACTCTGAAGTTCAAGTGGAACAATAAGAAATACAATGAAACAGCATATAATGTATTTGATTGTTCTACAAAACAGGAATTAAACTCATCTATTACATGAAATTCTGTCCATAAATTATGTAAAGAAAAACAAAAAGAACTGCTTAATAGTTTTCAAATCGCACTTCTAAGTACAATGCTTTAATACGTAGTCTAGCAAACAGAAATATATGACTGACAGAAATATATAAGACATATATGACTTTGTTTATTGAATTCTGGTCGACGAGAAGCGAGCTGTGCTCTTGAAGAACAAGAGGCTGAGTTCGACGGACACGTGGTCTTCAAACAATGCAAGGACTGGAATTCTGTGCAATTGATGGAGGTTACTTCGACCAGAACAGGCACTTACACGTCGCACTGTTCCGCCTTCAGAAACCTGGATTACAGGAGTACGTCGCAGATCACAGAATTGAGTAACAACTTTTTCTTGATGTGACCAAATATAATTCTACAGGAAAGAAAATTGGTCAAAATGTGGTTCTCCGGAACAACATAAGTTTTTTTTTTTTTTTTTAAATAGAAAACTGCATTGACAATGTCAAGAATATATCAATGAAACTGTTTGTGGACGGTTTGTTTATGTGGATGCTTTGGGTGAGAGTTGGAAGATATAATGTTTGAATTTTAGAATAGAACAAAGTAATAATTGAATTATTTTTTATATGATACCAGTAAAATAATGCCAGCGGCAGAAGAAATTCTTCTATGCATATTATTCTATTTACATAAGCTTACCTTTAATTATTCTTTATCAACTGTAAAAAAAAATAAAATAAAATAAAAAAATAAACAGACCGCCATTGGAAACTTTTATGTGAATGTTCCACAGATGAGTTCAAGCAGAAAATTGAAAAATCGATTGTTCAAATTGATAAGTAACATACACGTCATTGCTCTAACTTCAAATTACCCAAAGTAAAAAAAAGATAGAGGACTTTTAAACTCTTAGAACAACTCCATCTAAACTATTGATTGATTGATTGATTTTTAAGTTTTACGTCACGTTCAGCAGCGAGGCTATATGAGACGTGGACCTACTGATTAATGTGGGATCCCAACCACATGAGCTCCCGCCGGGAATCGAACCCGGGTCTCCCACGCCAAAGGCGCGCATGCTAACCGCTTAGCTACGAAGGAGCTCTCCATCTAAACGAGTCCACTCAGCAGGTATATGTACAAGTGTGATCTACAATCTATGATTTTTATTTGAAAACAAGTTACAGGAGTTCGAAAACTTACAACAGTGACGGTCAAGAAAAAGGAATTTCGTAATACAGTAGTGTTTGAATGCAATTCTGGAATAACAATGTCCAAGTGTCTTTAACCCATCTTTTTATTATTCTGCATTTCTAAACCGAAAGTTGGGGGTCAATATCGAAGGATTAAATCATTTGCCTACCTAATCCTGTTGATACGATCCTTCTTTATATCATCCAGACAATCCAGTCTTTGTCTCCCACAGTCGCTTCTTCCTTTACTCTTTTCTTTCAACAGTATGTTATTTGTTGGAAAGACAATTTATTGTTTATCTTTAAGTTCTATTCAAGGATTATGTATTTTTTACTTATGTGTATATTTGATATAGTTTTACTTGTTAGATTGTTTATGTATTTTTTCATGTAAAATTTTCGAACGCTAGTAAAGTTTTTCTATTGGATAATTATTGAAAATTTACGTTGATATTAGAAATAACATTTTAAAAAATATCTTAATATGAAGGAAAAGAAAATAGTTTATCCGAATTGTCGAAATATACCTTGATAAAAATAAGCTTAACATATGTAAATATACATAAACGCTTATTATCATAATTACATATTCTGTGCATTCATATATTATGGTTTTGAGTATATCTAGTCCACATGGCCATTGAGTAAACTCGTATGCATTTCATGCTCACGGTAACGGTGAAAGCACAGATTTTCCGGTGTTAATCCAACATTATGTAAAAACTGACAAGCTATTTTAGTAGCAGATGGAAGGGCATGAAAAACAGAAATATATTATGCAGGTATTCGATGCACTGACCTCGTACGAACCACTTGAATATGCACAATCTAATTGAGAGAGCCCTTTATGGGCTGAAAACACTACAGTTTATTTTATAATTAATATTTATATTTTTGTGTAGCGCTACAACATATACCATCCCAATCATAGCTCTAAGGCATATTGACAAAATTTGAGCTTATAATAATTAGGAGATGTCCATAATACATTATTATCCAACGTATAAGCCTGAATGTTCTGTACAAATGATACAGATCTCAGAGGTTAACCCTGGATGTACACTAGATATACTGTAAATATCATATGGACCTCAAATAATAAACAACATGTGTTTGTTAACTCACTGAAGAGTTCATTGACTTTATATCAATTAAATGGTTCAGAATAAAAATCTTGGCTTCAATCTACACATACAGCATACTGCATATTATGAGGTACGACTGTCCAACGAAGCGGACTTTTTTCTTCCTTTTTCCGTTTTCATTTGTATGATGATTAATAGGGATAAATTCCATTTGTTGGTATTTTTTACCAGTGTAATCTTCAAGACAATCATACAAACATCTTTCAGCGAACCATGTTCCATTTTTTTTTGGCTTCTCCTTTTTACTTGAAATCCTACTTTGATATTGACCTCGATACATGTTCTTCCGTGAAAACTTCAAAATGATCAACTTGATTTGGGAGTACCTACATAAGCAACAAGTTCAAGTCTTCATAATGAGGGAAAAATAGCATCACCTTCTGACGTCTACATTAAACCTCATATTAAGTAATCGATTAGTCAACACACATTTGGACCTCTTTTCAGTATTATATTGTTTTTTTTTTTTTTTTTTTTTTTATCTATTGCATTGATGAGCTATCTTAGGCTTGAAAGTTTATTTTGACTGTTTATTTTAAATGGCAGTATATAAGTTGGGTAATAACTGTAACAAATGTAATTAGAGAATTTTATTGTAGACATCAAAACATTTCTGTTGTCAGGATGTGTACGACTGCATATCGAACTTAGTTTGGAACGAAAGAAAAGAAAAATAATAAAGAAATTAATTAATTAAGAAGGACTCACATGACAACTTTACACAGTAAGCGCTGGATAGAAATATTTAGCTTTCAAAATAGCTTGAAAGCTAAGTAATTTATTTATTACCTTCCGAATTATATACTTTGAACTACAATATAAGTACCTTTTATTTTGATTTATATCAATCAAAATAACAGATATACCCAAAATATTTCTTCACAATATTAAATTCGTCAACGTTTATAAAGTCTATTTTTATTAGTTATCCTAAGGGTAAGTACATATTTACTATGAATCGATGTAGCTTCGTTCGAATTTCAATGAAATAATATATAAAATCGGGATGATGTAAGCAAATAATCTTTTATTATTGAAATAGCAACAGGAAATAAAATAAAGTTTCCAAAGTGTGTGTGTAAGAAAGGAACTTAAATTGAAGGTAATAATCATACTTAAACTAAAGGGTTACGACCGACCCGATGGCTTTGTTTTAAGTTGAATGATGTAAGGTCAGTCTGTTATTTTTCACACAGAGAAGAACCTGAAGGGACTAATTCAGAAAGCATTAATAATTAATATATTTTATAAACGATGGACTTCTATGAAGATGAAAAGGAATATTTTCTACGTCCCTCTAACTTCAAAAACCTAACAAGACGATTATAGAAAAGTTAAAATGTAATTCATTAATAAATGTTTCTAAGATTTCATTTCAGGAAAAGTGGAATTCACGAACAAAATCTTTTTCTTATGAAGTAAATTTAAGCAATTACTATAAAACACAAAAGTATATTTGAAAATTTAGTAAAAGTATAGATTTCGTAAGCACTGCTACACATACACGGCGTTAAAATAAACACAACCTATGTGAGATTACTAAAACGTATCATTAATTAATACATAGCAACACTGCTTCCTGCCATTAATTAATTTTATATTCTCTTTAAATCCTTTTCTTCGCTTTGTAGTGACATCAATTAACGTTTTTCAGATTTCTTATCTATCATCCAAATTCAATCATTTGTAGTCTCTCCATAACCGAATGATTCTTATTTTCATTTAATTGTGTTTTCTGAAAGTAACAAAAAAGTATTTTTGTTTACACTCGAGTGAAGAGAGAATTCTCAGTCCTTGCATTACTTTTCATATAATAAAAAGTAATGATCTCAATCACTCTTCAAAAACATATAGTTAACCCTTCATAAAGAGTTGTGAGCGTGTGTCCTCCCTCACTTCCATTCCGTTTGTTGAAATTCCCCAGTCAGCCTCATCTGAAGTGGAATAAGGCTCTATGCACAATACATTGACGCAAACCTTGTAAAATGGTGTCGTTCTAGAACGTGTTGGCAACGCTTTACCGTGATGACTTGCCTTACGTGCTCAGAAAACAAAAGGATGTGAAGTGGCTATGATGTTTTAAAAAATAGTTCAGTAAAACTCGATGCCATCGACGTTTATTTCTATTGTTTTTTTTTTTTTTTTTTTTTTTTGGCGTTTTGAGTGCTCTATTTAAATGGCAAATAGGTATAAAACTCAATGGTACAAATATTATTTACAAAAGAATACTTTCTAATAATATTTTAATACTACTCATTACCATTAATAGGCGTAGGAAGACAGACACTTGGTGTCGACGGCGCGAAAGTTTGGCATTCTGACATCATCACCAAAATGAAGATGTAATAAGTAAATCGAGTGTAACAATAATCAGTGATAAATTAAGTAATCCTCTATGGTTTAGTGAAATTAATGACATAAATATTTTTCACGGTTAAGGCAGTTCCACAACGTAAACATTATTTTGGAAAATTAGTGAAAGTCAGTGAATATGTAAGAACATGATGTAAATTAGTTAAAAACCATGTGAATTCACATCGTGAAAATCTATAGGGTACATTTCTGGTCAACCAGCAAAATTAATCATCGCAGTTAATCATGCCAATAATAATGGTAATATAATAATAAACAAGTGAAAAGACCAAGTTTTTCATCGTACTTCCAATTTGTTGCATATCATGTAACCTCGCTGTAAATCGTACAATAAGAGGATCCAAGTCGAATTGACTTGAATGGAGCCCTAAATTCATCGTTGAAATAGGAAGACGAAACAAAAAGGAATTTCTCTCCTACGGAATTACACTGAATTCCTCCCAAAATCCCCCATAATCAACATGGAAAGCAGTGAAGTGTTCAGTGAACCAACGTGTGCTAAGTGGTCGTGCATCACCAATCCTAATATAAGCCAGCAATAAAATATAACACCATTTTAAATCAATTCTTCGTTCTTTTTTATTTTTTTATTATATAAATGGGCTGGTAGGTTCTGAATATATATTAAAATCGATGTATGAATAAAAGTATGCTAGTAAAGGTTACACGTAAGTAAATGTAAAATGTAAATTGCCTACTGATCAAGTAAAATTTATCCTGTGCATTTGTATTGTTTTCAGTTATGTTCATCACGTTCCGTACATAAATCATTACAAAAATCCTTAACATTTTGTGTCGGTATTCATACATACTCTGTACGCCTTAATGATAGACGCGTCAGGGATGGTGGGTGAGTACGAAAGCAACCTCCGCATGAGTTCATTTTGGTTTATGACTCGATTAAGAGAGACATTTATCTTTCGTTCTAACCACTGCCGCCTGCAGAGTTAAATATTTGTTTTTACTGACCACTAAATCCATTTTGGACATAAAAATTAATAGCCCGAACATGGGAAATCGAACCCGGCCGGCCATAAGAATGGCGCTCGAAGAGGGACGGACGAGAATCGAATCCGGCCGGTCATAGAGTAAATCCAACGAATTGGATTGTGTGGTCATCTGAGAACGGTTTGTTTTTATCCAGTTACGATAAAGATAAATGCATCAGCAAATTTGGTCCTTTGCCTGAAATGAATATTTCTGGGAGCTGTTGCGGACGGAATGGATTTTTTTTTCTTTTATGCTTCTATTCCATCTTCCCACTAACAATAGTGCAGCCAGAATTATATTTACTCTTACCTTTGTTATTACAATATTGAGTTAATTCCCTTTTTTGAAAACTTTCATTGAGAACATATCGAGTCTCATATTCACCAAACAATTAATGCAATGCCGTTAGCTGTAAGTACTTTTTATGATTCATCTAGTTTAGCCATCAGTCTGACTCATTTGGGGTATAATCATCAATCAAAATTGTGTTGTGAAACAGAAAGTTTTGCACAATGGACCATAACTTTTTAGTATCTGTACTAGGACCATGAAATTTTGTGTGCATGTATCGTGTTCTTTATGATAAAATTATATAGCAAATTTTCTTCCTCTATTTAGAGATACGTCCGCAAGAGAGAAGCAAGTAGACTGTCGCACCTACCAACAGTCGGTCATTGAAGTCCTGTACAAGGCCGTCAATTACTCAGCCATACCAATTCAACACAAATTGCTTCTTGTATATAGAGATGAGACATTGCACCACAGCAATATCCAGTAAAGAGTACAAAGGTTCCACCATGCTGATGTCAGTCTGCTGGATTAACAAGTTACGGGAGATCATCAACTGCACAACAACATAAACAACATAACAACGTGAACAACATAAACAAAAAGCACATTGGCAAATGTGTAACCGCACGCAGCAGCGCAAATCTGTCTTCAACATGGAAAGGGGGGACGAGTAAGACCATCTTCCCATATATATATTTTTTTAAAGCGATATTCAAAATATTTATGAAATTGAAAAACGATCCTGTGAAGGATCAGAGAAGCAGAGTTGTCTTTAACATTGGGAGGCGGGCAGATTTGAGGATTATTCTGGGAAACATATCAATTTCATCTCACTTTCCTTTGAGCAATCGAACACAAATCATTACATTTCTCTCTCCTCCCCCCCAAAAAAAAATTCAAATCGGATTATTGGAGAGCAGTCCCTCCAGTTTCAAGATGGGGGACATATCCCTCTCATGCCCCCAAGATTTGCGCCAGTGACCACACGACAGCTTGTTCAAGCGACTGTGTTATCTGTGGGTAGTATTGTAACATTAATATAGTCATTAAGTTACAGAAGATTTTGTGCTGTTGAGCGCTACACCTGTTCACAAGCGTAAAGAAACAAATCCACTCTACCAATCACACACAGTAGAAAATCAAAAGTATGGGATGGGAAGTGGTTTGTCAACACCTTTATAGTCCGAACCTGGCCCCGTACAATTTCTTTTCGTTTCGTCGCCTGAAGCCCGCCTTCAGAGTAGGCAGTTAACAGTGACCAATATCCCGTTGTGTGTGTGAAACAGTGGTGTAATAGTCAGCGCTCGGAGTTTTACCAAAGTGCATTTATTCACAACGGATGGAGAAACTTTGAGTAATATGCATATGTACATAAAGAACACAAGCACATGTACACAAAATTTGACGGTCCTATGCAACTATTAAATAAGTTATGCCCCATTGTAGAGAACTTTTTGAACGCCTTTTGTACTGAAATGAATTGTGAGACATGCAGAGAGTATCGAATAAAATCTGGTTAAGTTTACAATATTTATTTACCTTTCAGTCTAAATAATCTGAGACTTCTCAAAGGCCAAATTTTGAAGTGAAGCTAAATTATTTACATCTAATAAATAAATAAATAAATAATCATTTCCATGCTTGGAAATTATATATGTTGTAATATATGCATTCCAGCGGGATATGCCTAAATGTAAACCGACAAGAGGATTGAAAAAGAAATATAGACAACCCCTGTGACAGTGCCTAATTTTCCTGTCTTTTGAAAGTATTATATATTCGAATATTCTTTTATTTCTCTGTTAGAACGTGAATTCTGTTCACCTGTTATCCGACACCGCTACAATTAATTTTGTCATAGTCCGATCTTACAGTCTGCGAAAGACGTCAATTATTGCTGTACGTTATGAGATTATTCGGTTCACCCGTGAAGTCGTTATTATCGAAAAATAGCATCATTATAGCACGCAATATTAATAGCAAAAATGTTGCGAAACCCGCTAGTCTTGCGAAACTAAACTGATTGACAAAAAAATTTAGAGTGATAAAGAACATGGCTATTACTCTTAAGTTTATAAGTACAAACGTAACTTTTATCTCAATTTGCATCCACACAACCTAGTTTGTACCAGTAAAAGCAGTGCTGCATAAACAAAATATCCATTGAAGAATTATGATTGACAAACATCACGTAAGCCAGGTTAAAAAAAAAGTTATACTAAGTACATAAACTCTGAACTTTCGATCAATAGAACAATGATAGATGAATATATTGTAGTCAGATGAATGACTAGTTACAATATTCCTTATAAAGGTCACTCAGGTCGTGTTTCAAGTGGAGGAATATCGAAAAAGATGTACAATCCAGACAGCCTACTTCCAACAGTTAAAATAGGGTTACATTTTTCAGGGCTTATAACATGCTTATCGAGAAAGAAACATTAGCAGGAACTATAAGACCATTTTGGTCGACCATCTAGCATGGCCTTATGTAATAAAAATATCTTGTAATCTCTTTTTCCCAGAAAAATGGCCTGGTAATTACATTCAGTTATCATAACAAACGAAGGACTAAATATAGATTGTCATCCAAAAATATCAAAATACTTAAACACACATTTAAAAAAACCCTCTTGCTACTGTTTCGTATATTACTCGTAACAAGTGTAAAGAGTAAATACAGACCTATAGGAACTACTTATACTTTGTACACTTATCAGGGAAGACGGTTGAAAAATACAATATGAGCAAAACATCACGATACGTACCAAACATCTACAACAATAAAAGAAGAGAAATGTAACTACTAATACACAATCCTTCTCGTTCCAAAGGATACATTTTTTAAAACATAAAAAAATTGTTTTAAAATAATTTTACAAATATTAATAAAAGAAATATAATATTTTATTTTAATAGTTAATGTGCGAACTATTACATTTGATCTAATAGATCTGAAAGTGATAAATACAAAATATTAATGAATATCCATTGTTTATTCTTTCAAAGCTGCACTTACAAGTATTCAAAACTGTAAGTGCTTAATTGTTAAACTTAAATTTTCTTGTATCTTAATGGTATAAATTAATTTTGTTATTTATTATATCTCAAATAAGTAAATAAATAAATAATAAAATTTTCTTTTTTCTTTTTGATGGTTGATTTGATATACTTAGAACAATGTTTGATTAAAGTTCTAACTTCATTTTTGTTTAAGCCATATTAAGAAAGTCTTATTGTACAAATGAAGCAGTGTAAAAACGAAACTTTGGTCTTTTTTTTAAAAAAAAGGAAAGAAAAACTAAGATTAATTACTTAATAAACTTCTTAAACAGGAACTTCTTTAGATAAAATTTCTCAAATAATTCGCACATTACACTAGCTTTACTCTATACGAAACTATTTATACTAGCATATATGACGTGAAGTAGGCTATAAAATATGATATACAGTCTGTCAAAAGTGAAGCTTCCACACGGTAGAATTTAAATAGCATCGTCGTAAAATGACCCCTTCGACATCTCGAAAATTGAAAAGGTTACACACAACTCAATAATTTAATAAGATTAACCTTCCAAACATCAAGCAGGCTACAGAGACTATTTAAAAAAAAAAAGTCGTAGATAATATTTTTTTGTTACAACTTTATTTTCCTTAATATTCTTTAGCTTAATCAACATAAAATCCGACTAAAAGAAATATATATCATTAACAATCTGTTTGCAAAATGTTAATGTCTTTATTTTTGCATAGTACGCATTTATATATGAACCACTTGGATGCCAAGTAGCCTAATCCAAAATTGAAATTTGCAGGAGAAAAATTTGAAGTTCAATAACTCATGAAAAATTTATATTTCTGTTGCATTGGCAATCGTAACAACAACTATGTAGTTTAAAGTCTTATAATTTACTGTTTACAATTTTCTTCTTTTTTTAAAAAAAGATACTTTTGTATAGAAGTAAATGAAGACAATAGTCCATTTTTCCAAATTTTTGGACTTAGATCACTTGACATCCAAGCGGTCCATATAATAAAAGAAACTACACAACGTTCCTGAATATTTCCCTCATTTAATAGAATTTTAACTTTGGTTCCCACTTTTGCTGGAGTCTTTGTCGAGTCCGTTTCCTGTCTGTTGAGAAACCAAGACTGTTTACCTACACTTTGTTTTTAAGATTTCCTCCGCTGCTGGAATCTCCACGTATTCACTTGTTATTCGACTAAATACAAACAAAATCTTGAAATAAATGAAATAATCTTACTATGTAGCCCACTATATGTGAACTGGCTACCATCACATTATCGGAAAAATGTTACTAAATCAATAGTCGGTATGATTTCTATAATTTCAATTTATGGTGTCACAAATTCGTGTGCACTCTACCGCTTGATGATAAGTGTACTGAATTAATCTTGTCTTAACGGGAAACACAACAACGGACATAAGATGAAAGCCACGGGATTAGTCCAAGTAAAATGGAAGCGGATTTGACAAAGGTTCCACCAAAAAATGGAGCCGAATTTATATCCCATTAAATAAGAAAAATATGCAGGTATATTATTAAATTTCTTTTAGTATAATCTATGTTACAGTTTCGAAATATATCATTTCCTTCATCAGACACATTATGAATGAACAACCTAATGCTATAGCTTATAACTTTCAGAAAAAGAAAGGAGATAATTTTTAACAACTAAAAGTATTCTGTCTTTCATTTTATAGTTCTAAATTTTTAATTAGGTACAGATCTCAACTTTTAATTAGGTTCAAAGTTTTACTTTACGAAAACTCACTTTTAGTTAAACATATACCTGCGTTATCTTTATCTATATCTTATTCTACACTCCGTGTTGTGCCTTTTTGATCTATTTCTGTTCTATCTGATCTAATAACTTGTTCCACAATTCATGAATCGCTAGACATCTACACTAGATAACTACAATTCATTATTCCTTCTCTCTCTCTTCTCATCATATCCACTGTGCTTTTTCCACTTTCTTTTAATTTTTATTATATATATGTATGATAAAAATTATACATTATACTAGCCATAGTATTACGACCACCCACTAATGTCTGGTATGTCCATCTTTGGCTTGCATGACTGCAGCAATACGATTTGGCATTGAAGCAATGAGATCTTTGTAGGTGGCTGGAGGATTGGTGCAGAATATTTGCACATACAAATCATTTAATTCCTATAAATTCCGTGAAGGGGAGCGATGAGTTCAGATCTAACATTCAATGACATCCCAAAGGTGTTCAATTGGGCTAAGATTGGGTGAGTTTGGGGCGCTTGCAACAATTGAAATTTCCCATTATGCTCCTTGAACCACTGCAACACAACGTAGGTCTTGTGACAAGGAACATTGTTCTGCTGAAAGGTTTCATTGGCAGCTGGGAAATATGGCAACATGAATGGGTGTAGGTGATCAGCAACGATATGCCAATAGATAGGAGCCGTCATAGTGCCCTCCACATGCACTACCGGGCCCATAAATGATTAAGTAAAGGTTCCTCAAATTATAATACAACCAACGGCCTATCTTTGCCCTATTCCTAGCAGCTGTTCTGCTAGAAGACGACAGATTCTGAACGACCATCGATGTAATGAAGGCAGTGTCATGATTCATCGGACCATGCAACATTGTGCCATAGTTCGGGGGCCCAATGACGATGGACACGTGCCCATTCCAGTCATCTAGATGTCGTGCGATTAATATTGATACATGTGTGAGACGTCACATGCGGAGACCCATATCTAACAACGTATGTTGAACTGTGTGCTCAAACTTGTGATTTGTCCACTGTTGAAGTCTAATGTTAATTATGCCACAGTTTGTGCCTTATCCTGTTGTACCAAGTTCGACAATCTACGACGTCTGACATCTTTAGTGAGGTGTGGGTAACCCAAGTCTTCTGGTTTGGTGCTGGTTTCAACGTACTTTTCATACCTTTGGAAAACACTAACCACAGCCGATCGTGAACACCTCACAAGTCGCGCTATTTTCGAGATGCTCGTTCCCGCCGTTCGCGATCGTAATTTGATCCCCTATCAAACTCTGATATATCTCCACCATTTCCCTTTCTACTCGCATATAACTTCTTATAATTATTCAGTCATAAAATCAGATAGAAAAGAAAGAGAAAGAAAGGCACAACATGTAGCGTAGTGTAGTATATAAAATATGAGGACATGATAACCTAGTGCGTGACTAATTAAAATTTGAGATTTAAAAAATGAAAGTTTGAACCTAAATAAAACTGAGGTCTGTATCTAAATAAATATTTACAATTGTAAAATGAAAGAAAGATTAGGACTAGGAACTAGATTTTTGGGGTTTCGGCATTTATGGCCACGTTAGCCCGTCACGTACAAGGGATGACGTCCCTCGGCAATCATACTGCCCGGGAAATTGGAGAGAAAGAAAGGAATGGGGAGGCAAAGAAGCGACCTGAGCCATTGTGTTAGGTACCATCCTGGCATTTGCCTGGTGTGAATAAGGAAAACCCAGGAAGACTTCGTTCAGAATAGTTAGAAGGTGGGGAAATACAGTTTACAACATTTATTCCGCTCTATCTTTTACTTCTCGATATTCCAATGTGTTTACTGTATTATTTGTGTAAGATTTATTTTTTTTCGCATACACACTATATGTATTACGTTTTACGTCTGACAACATTGCAACGGTGGTGATGATACCAGCTATTGGTTTGTATCGAAACTAAATAATTGGAAGCCTGATTTGCATCGTATGCATCTTTCATTCTGACAGATATACTTGTTTGTATGCGAAAGTAGTTTACTTATAGTATTATTTGATATTACTATCATGGATTTCAAAACTTAATAACAGATAGAGATCAAGTTTTGTATCAAAGAGAGTAAAACAGCTACAGAAACTGCTCAAATGGTAAACGCAGAATATAGGAACAAAGTACTAACGGGATCAAACATTTTCCGTTGGTACTCTCGATTTCATAAAAGTCGGTAAGATGTTAAGCACTACCACATGAGTTATCAGCCTTCAACTATATAGTTACATCAATGAAAATATTGAAAGCGCACGGTAAATGCTATTAGAGAATCCATACATTTTCCCCTTATATGATAGCAGAAAACTGAATATTAGTAAGAATATGGCGGTGTGGACATTGTGATTGACAATTTGAATAAAAGGGAGATTTGTGTTCGTTTAGGTTTCCTACTTGACAGACAAGAAAGGAAGTCAAGAAGCTGATCACAATAGCTGAGAGCGATTCAGAGTTTCTTTCTGTGTTTTGTGCCGTAAAATGCCAATCACTAAATAACCTGTCTTTTGTTATTGTTATTGTTTTTGTTTTTAAAGGTGTAGTGGACAGGGTATTTTTGTCAGATAGCAAAACAGTAACTCGTAAAGACTACAGAGTTACGGGTCCATTAGACAAACGAATTTGATTTGTGAGATATGAACTGGGAGTATGACAATTGGGTTCTATTGCATGATAACGAACACAGTCGTAGGGCATAGTCGAACAACAATTTCTTATCTAGAAATGTGTTGTTGCTGTTATCACACACTCTGCTTATTCTCCGGGTTTAGTGCACGTAGATTACCTTCTCTTTCCAAAACTGAATATCCATCTCAAGGGGCAACACTTCACATCCAATTTGGAAGCCGAAAGAACAGTAACAGTAACTAATGAATTAAGCAACATACCAAAAGACGATTTCGAAATCTGCACGACTGTGACACTAGATACATGTAAACAAAGGGGCATATGTTGAAGACAAAAGCAGCATTTAAGTACTTCGTTTTTATTTAACTATTTATATATCCTAGTCATAAAACATACTGGACATACTGTTTATAAAAATGTTTCATGAAATAAAACGGTTTTTTACCAATTTTATTTTCTTGTCATTTTGAGTAGTAAAACGTATTTTGAAATATGAATGTACTCCAGTTTGTACTCTGAGCTTGCTCCTTGGAAGGTCAATACTAAAATATTTTAAGCAGCTATCTTTTCGAGAATGAATGCAAGAGTGCATTAACTACCAATAGATCTCTTTATTTTGTTATGTATTTATTGAGTTCGACAATGTTCATAATGATTCAATAAAATTTTAAAAGATGGTGTTGAAATTTTGCCCATAGAAAATGTAATCAATAATCAAAGGACAATCCGTACACTTTTTAATTTTTTTTTTTTGACTCATTACTTTACTACCTCAATTAAAGTTTTATATTTTCAGATGCAAATTTACGTCCTGGTCACCTGTATCATTTATTATTGTTATTAATAATTGTTTTGCAATATGATACATTATGGTAATTGTTTAAAAAATTCCAATTATCATGAATTTGGAAATTGTCCTAATCGAGATTATTCCATTAGATATAATTGTTTATTAGTCCTTTTTGCAAGGAACTTACATGAGGTAAATAGTATTCTTTATGTTTAAACATTATTCCTAATATTACATTATATTATGGTTAAACGTATTATTTTTTTAAAAATGTTCTTGTAATTGTTGTTTAGCGCGATAGCATAACGATACGCTATCATACATGCTAGTACAAATGATTCATTAAAATCAGATGTTCTACACAAATATGGTACAATCAATATGGTTTTAGTATTAGCATATTCTAAAGAACAAAATAGGAATTTCAAAAAAAAAAAAAAAAAAAAAAAGAAAGAAAAAGAAAAAAATCATTTCGAAAAATTGTTTGCCTAAAGTAGACGGACAACTTACTTAAGTTATCAGCTACTGTTTTCGATTAAAATTTAAAAACTACTAATAAATACAACACAGCTTGATTTTTATTTATGAATCTATACAAGATAGAAATATTTCGTCAAGCAACATGCAAGAACCGAGAAAAAGAATTTTTTAAGTGTAAGCATAAACTGCCACAACTCACATTTTTTCTTTCTTTCTTTTTTTTAACTTCATTTAACACCAATTTTCCTATCCCTCCCTCACACACAACATTACATGCTTTGTGATACATCAAAGATAGAACAAACATAAACAACACTACTCAATTTAGTTTACATTTATAGCAAAACCCACCGTAATTACTTACCACCTGGAAGTTTGCGCTTGTTAATTCCACTAAGGGTGGACGTAGAGCCTTTGTCATGCAATTGGTCTAAATGGTGGAAATTTTCAAACCCTCGTGCGTAAGTAGATGTAGCAAAGATGCTACTACATGCTGTTGCTTTTTTTATAATACATGTGTTGCTTGCCGAATGTGTGTAAGTTTACGACGAATTTTTAGTAATTGGCAGTGAACTACTGCATTAAATTTATTTCAGTGGCGACAAGTGACACTAGAAGTTAGTGAAGCTATATGACTACTCATTCCTAAAAAGTGTTATGAACTGATGCATACAAAATAATGTGTAAATATTTGATGTAAAGTGGTTCTAGTTCTCGAAATTTATGTTAATTGCTTACATTGTCATTTATTTCTGTGGAAGAATTCGATTCTTGTACACAATTGTAATTATCTTTATTTATTTAGTTGTTTTTAAAAACTTTGCAGTTATTTCAAGCTTGCAGAAATGCAATACACACGTCATTTTTTTAAAGAAAGTGATGTTGTTAGTAGAATTAAATATTTAATCACGCTCTGTCAAATTAGTTGTTGAAAGGTATGGTACTTCACTTACTTCACTCTAGAAGTCACCACTGAATTTTCTTGTAGAAAAAGAAATAGTTATAGCGAAGCTACAAGCAGCTGAAATTGGAAGACGGATTTTAAAGAAAAAGTTTTAAAAATAAAAAAAGAAAAGCCTTCGTCCCTCAAGCGCTTGACACTTATATATTAGCTTTGAAAAAGTGCAAAATTTCTTGAAAAGGAACAAAATTCATACTTCTGTGTACAGCTCAAGCTTTTAGTATAACATGTGTGTATTTTCATTTAAAAAAATAAAAAATAAGTAGACGGTGCCGTTTAAGTATGATCATCACAAAGCTTGAATAACAACGTAGAATATTTGCACTTCCGTTGAAACACGATAATGAAGAAGCCAAAAGTTAATTCGTACTTTCTTTCTCTTTTAACAAAACTTCTTTCGAATACCCAGACTTACATAATTGCCACGTTTTAGAACATGTTCCATTGCTGGTTCCATATCGTGATGATCCAAGGCCATGAAGAGTGTGTTGACTACAATACATAGGGTAATAAATAACTCAACAAATGGGTCGAAAACTATCAACGCTATAAATTCCGTAAGTTTTATCCACAACCAACAGCAGTCCCAAACACAGAACATGTCAATGCCCTTCATACAAATGGCCAGGATTTTGTCTTTTAATTTCGGGCCCTCTTCATCTTCATCTGTTGGAAAATAATAAATAGAAACTGTATAATGTTTTAGTAACAATCCTTAAAACGTTTCGGGGAGATTGAGTATACCAGTAGGCTGATGACACAGAAATGTCTCACGCACTAAAATAATTCTCCAGTTCAAAATATTTTGAGAAGCTACAACAAAACACAAGAAAAAAAATAGCAAAACTAATTTTTCATTTAATAATGTGCAATAACTGGAGAAAAGATTAGAATGTGAGACATAAAAATTTCTGGAGTGTTTAAAAATAACATAATATTCATGTTGAATTGTGTGGCTGCTGCACTAGTGACATTTTTATCTAATAAAAAGTAAGCAGTGTTTCTATATTCTTTTAAAATTTTAACGTGAGATTGTCTTATCATTGCAAAACTTTAATGTGATAAAGCAGTGCATATTTAAGTTAAAATAGTGTAATGGTGCGTTCTTTAAAAGAGATGTTAGTAAGTTAAATTAAAAATATAAACTTATAATACAAGTTAAATTTGCTTATTATTCATGATACGTATAGTTGATTGACCATCAGAACCTGTAATAAAACACATAACAAATAGTCGTATCTTTGTAAAATATGGTATAAAGAACGAAGTTAGAATTTTTTCACCATCGTAGAGTATAATATTTGTTTTCAAAATGTTACTCCATAAAGAAAATTATCTTTTGAATTTCAGATATTCTCATGCACATAACTTGTAAATTACCACTATATAAAGACCAAATTTAAGTATGAGTCATAAAATTATGTTTGACAAATAAATTAACCTCTGTAAATATTACTGGAAAGTAAACTGCTTTGACATTGAAATAGGTTATTTGGCAGTTAGATGTTACCCAGTTACCCAATAGATGAACTAGAGAAAATGTATTTCAAAATCATTTTGTTTGATCTTTTACTAAACGTTTTCTCTTTTCTAAAATGTTTCATAGTGTTTCTAACTCATTTTCTCTTACTATTAATTTAAGCTTTAATTTTAAAAATTCTTTTTTCTCTATTGATCTTCTGATTTTTAAAACCATTTGAAATTATTACCCTGTATTTCTTACGATATAGTAATGATATAGTATAAGAGGTTTCAGTTGCTCTTCCCGCTGAAACTAAGTTACGGAAGTGGACGCTGTGGCACCGCGACTCAAGGGACTTGGGTAACACGAACTACTAAAAGCAAGAACGAATCAAATCATTCAAAGCACGTGAGTCTGATAGAATTAGCCAGTGATACACTTAGCTACTGCCAGTAGCAGACAATGCAGTTAGTTACAACTCTAGGCCGTAATGTCACCATATCACTTTCGTTACATTGTGGGAGCGATTTGAATTTCCATTAAGAATATAGGGAGTGGTTCATCAGGATAATCAATGCTTTCGATCAACCAATGATGGTAATATTTCCCAATTACAACCTCTACATTATATGAAATCTTTGTAATAGAACATTAGGTACAGACAATTTGGACTTTGACACTGCGTAAGATTAAAGTTTCCGTCGTCATAACTGGAATTAACATTATAGTCTGCTGTAAGCAACAAAAAGAGTCTAGACTTTAGTGAACATTATTGACATTCATATTGCTCGATTGTTTGTATGAATTTTAATCTAACTGTAAGTATAATCTATATTGGCATTTATTTTTTCTGTTGCAGTATCGAAAGGATACGGTGGCTTAGGGTAGGCCATTCACCTTTAACTGCAGGTGTTTTAATTTGAACCTAGGTCAGGTAAGTTTGTGGTAGACAACTTCGTTTAATATATTTATCAATTTTTTTCTCTCTTTCCATCTTTTCATTCAAACATTTCTCTCATAATAATTTATGTATATATCTGTATATCATTCCTCTTGTTTTATTGTATAGCGCATAACTGCTTTTACATCAAAATAGTTTATTTGGCTGTTAGTTTACTCGATAGATGAACTAAAGAAAATGCATTTGTTCTCTTACTAAACGTCTCTCCTTTTTTGAAAATATTTATAGTGTTTCTAACTCATTTTCTTTTATTCTTTATTGAAGGTTATAATTTTAAAAATTGTTTTTCCTCCATTGATCTTCCGCATTTTCTCTCTCCAAGAGCATTTGGAATTATTAATCTCTTGATCAATTGACAATGATAATATATACTAATTATAAGCTCTACATTATATGAATCCTTGATAATATAACGTTAGATGCAAACAATTTTCAATTTGTAAAGCGCGTAACCGCAAGTTTTCTATCGTTGTATTTGGGTTTAACAATACGATTAAACTAAAAAATTAATTTAATTTTAAAAATTTTGTGCGAGTTGAATTCAAATTGACATGTTGATGCCATTCTTCTCATGTATTATTGCAAGATTTCAATTCACTTTTCTTTTCAATGTGGCTTTCATAAACTTTTTTGATGTTTAGTTATTTAATTGTTACTATTCGCCAGTGATATATATTGGATTACCAAACCTGTAAGTCTCCAAACTTCAAAGCGTAATATAATAGGTTTATCTCATGACACAGACAGGAATAATTTATTTATGATTTTCTAAAACTTCTTGACTTATCGAGATTGATCTCCAAACACTTAATTTTGCTATAAAAAATATGAATTCAGATGTTTCCTTAACTTTGATTTATATTTATTTCTTGTTATTAAACTCTCTGATGATATAGCTGTTCTTAAATTTGTAGCATACAGATAGTTATCAAAATAATGGAATCATCTGTCATTTGCAACACAGATGTGTGGTTACATAGCCAAGGCCCTAGCCGCACTTAAATCCGCTTCTCGTGAGCCAGGTCTGGTCAGAGGGAAGATGGGTGACTATTCGTAGTCACAAGATGGTGTTGACATTGCGGCGTCCAGCCAGCATGAGGACAATTAAAAGAAAGAAGTAGCAAACTTCGGTCTAGAGAGCCAGCACGGCGAGGAAGTTGATATGCTGACCACTCATCACCTCAAAGGTATGAGTGTCACAAAACCTGCTGGCTTCTTAAGTGCTGTTGTGCCAGAAGTTTAGATATTAAAGATGTGTGAGGAAGTAACAATGAGGATTCGTGTGCAGATCTAGTCGTTGTTAGCAGTGTGTTAATTGATAGTCAGGTGAGAAAGAACGGAGGCGTGTACTGAAACGGACAGACTGTGGTGTTGCAAAATGGGAAATATCTCTAAATTTCAAAGAGGCCAAATTGTGGAAGCGGGGTTATGAAAACAACATCAGATAAGAGTAATAATGGAGGAACAGAAACCTCAATGAAAGGGATAGCCGAAGGTTTAAGAGGATTGTCACCAAAGAATCTACAGCGAATTCAGGAAATGTGACTGCGTAACTCGATCCGCACTTGCACTTGCACGGTCGGGTTACTATTTCCAAACCTTTCATCATCATCAACAACACTTTAGCACCAAGAAGATGATACCGAAAACATGCAAAGTGGGCCATCGGTGATTGGAAATCCATAATATGATTGGATAAGTCCTTTGCTTTCTTTAGAATAAGCCGTGTATATGTATGGCGGACGTCCAAAGCAGGTTATGCATCTATTTGCTCCTTAGGGAAAGCATGGCGACGACTCTGATGCTGCGTGCAGCAATTGTGTGGACATTTTAGGTGACCACATGCATCCTATGGTCCAGATGTCGTTTTCAGTCACTTATGCAATTTTCCAAGATGATGATGCGTCAGTTCACACTGCTAAAGCTGCTGAGGCATGGTTTCACGAATATCGAGTAAACTACAATATCTCCTCTGTCCTGTGTAATCCCCAAACGTGAACATTATTGAGCAGCAGTAGTCAGTTCTGGAGCAGATATTCTCATCCATCCTCTTATTCGGAATGCTATATGCATTAAGAATGGTAAAATACTTCTGTGGAAACCATTCATGACTTATATCCTATATCCCACAACAATCAGTATTGTCCTGCAGGGTGATTTTTTTTTTTTTTACTCCATGCTGTGTTTATAATTGCGTTTTCTTCAGGTGTATCCACTATTTTGATAACCATCTGTTAAAATAAACGCACATTTTGTGATATATGGAACTTCTCTCAGAGCTCACTGCTCTCCTTTTTAAGAAACACTTAAGAACAGTTTTTAGTGGATATTTTTTGCTCTGCAATATATTCATTAATATGTCTTAGAAAAAAGTGTTATGTGCGTACACCTAACCAAAAATGAGTATTTTTTACAGTATTTTTCATTACATTTTAATTACTTAAACTTTACATAATTGAAATAGAAACATTTACAACATATATTTTAAAAATTCCACAGAAGAGTATATGTCAAAGCATTGCCACTTTTCCTTTTACGTGTACATTTTATGGACCTAATTCTTCATAATTATTCCAGCAAAATGTTATCTTTGATCAAAGAAAATACGCAATTATGATAAATGTATATGAGATTAATTCAGTTAATTTTAGTTTCAGCTGATTTGATGAAATGATTATGCAAATATTTACAAATATTTCAACCAGAAATTTTGACTGCATGACCAGCCATACTGGTTAAGTTCTAATCTATCTCTTCTGCAGAACAAGGAAAAATTTTTGGGAGAAAAAGTAGTGTTATCACTCCTCCAGTAACCTGTAAAAGTAAATGCTGGAAACTGCTGATACCTGGTAACCTAAACCTGAAACAATTTTCCCTTGTTGCAGAAACTCATAACCAAATGCCCTTTCTTATAATTATCTGCATTGAAAATAAAACCTGCATTTCAAAATGAAACCATCAATATTAGCTTTTATAGAGTATAAATGGATGTAAAAATATTATTTGTTTTAAGAAAAATAAAAGTTTTATGCACAATATTTGGAGGAAGCAGATTTTACATCAATTGCAGAAGTTTTTAGCTAATCACAAAAGAAAGTCTATTCCAGAATTTTCACTCATACATCATTCACACATTTCAAACGATCAAACGAAATGGAATAATATCGAAAATTTGGAATAGTTATTTCTGCAAATTAGTATGTCATGTCCTTGAAGAACTCAATATTAACTACAACGGACAGGTGAGCTCGGTCATAAACTAGTCTTCCTTATGAAGTCTAAAAAAATGTCTGTGTATTTGCAGTTCTAAACCTAAACACACTTATCAACGATATAATTTAGAAATTGCTCGGTTTCAAGTATTTCAAATATCGCATTTAAAATAACTGATGTTTAAATAAAGTAGTCATAAGTTTGTATTCTATGTTTCCATATTACATAGATGAAATATTGCATTTCATTTTGAAAATTAAAAATATATAGCTTATCTACTACTAGACGATGGATTCGCAGTACCGTGTATACATTGAAATTTTTGGTGTTCCTAACTTCATCACCCTATGAATTACCACTTTTGTAAGATTATATCTGCGTCCAATAGTTTAAAATCCTATTCATCTGAACTCCTAATTTCAGGTCATGGAGTAAAAAGATAACCTAAGGCCTACTATAGGTATCGTTTGAAGCTTCATGAGTTGTAATTAAAGATATTGGATAAACTAGTTATTTAAAAAAGACTATTAAATATCCAATGAAATAATTTTATTTAAATCTTAGTGTTTTTGAAAGAGAATCTTAGATATACAAATTGTAATAACTTATAAAGTCTTTGTTAATCATTATATACAGCATATACATAATAGCGGATAAAAATTTCACCTACTCAAATAGCCTCATACATGTATGTAAACTTATTCTGGTAAGTAAATCATTAGGTTTTTAGACTTTCAAATTATGCTTTGTATAAGTATGGGAAGTCTTATATAATGGTTATATCCATCTGCCTATTGACAGGTAGAATAGTGAAAACAGTAAAAAAAATAACGAGAAATGTTTTCGTGATTAGGTTACTGTCCCAAGAATAGGTTTCATCTAGTTTCTTAACCAACTATTCAAACTGGAAGTCTTAGAAATAAGCCATTTCTGTTTCCAACGTTGATCATTATAGAATAAAACAGTAATAAATAGCGAGAAGTGATTTTTGTAATTGATGCATCATCCCAAGAATATATTTCATGTTCACTCTTATCGGTCTTCTAATACCGGACTTGGTGTAAATCTACTATTGATATTGATCTCTATTGATCATAAACGGTAAGAGACAGCGGTATATGGCTTTTCAATATGGATTCAATGTCCCAAGAATAAGTTATTAGTTCATCAGCGAGGTTATATGAAACGTGGACCTACTGATTAACGTGGAATCCGAGCCACATCATCTCCTGCCGGGAATCAAACCCGGATTTCCCGCGCCAAAGGCGCGTACGCTAACCGCTTAGCTACGAGGGAGCTGTCACCCTTATTGGTGTATTCAAACCGGAAGTGGTATAAAACTACAGTTTCCAGTTTCAATACTGATCGCTATAGAGAGAAAACGGTAATAGATAAAGGGAAGCTTCTTTTTGATATGGTTTTAATGTCAAAGGAATAGATTATATCTGCATCTTTATCTTTGTAGAAAAATCAGAAGTTGCTCAACTTATGACTTCAATTCTAATGTTCTTAGAACAAGAACAATAATATGTAGCTCAATATTTTTTTTTCAAATGAATTCAGAGTCTCAAGAATAAGTTTCGATATCGAATCCCTGTAGTTTCGAAACCTTAGTTTCACATCGTGAAACGAAAGTCACTTGTTATTATTTCCATCACGTAAAATTATGTACTTTATTTTATTTACAAATACGCACACACACACACACACACACACACTCACACATACATATAAACATATAAATACAAACATACAAACATACATTCTCGCACACATTACACACATACAATATAATAATTAAACAAATTAAATAAGCCTGTATGTAGACAGTGAAACAGACAGAAGTTTCAAGAACTATTGAATAACAAGGGCATTTGATTCCTAATATTATGTAAAACATTAATTTTTTTATTATAGCACTGAGATTATAGTAGTAATACATAATAATATTAAATAAATAAAAAATCTCACTGCTATAAGCTTATTAGATGGATGGAAAGATACAGTAAGTATTTCAATTTAAAAAAAGTTGGAAAATTTCGAATGTGCATTACCCAACTAAACAATATAATAAAATTATATTTCTAGATCATAGTCAAAAATAACTCTGTGTTAGTTTTCCTACTATAAAATAAGCCACTTATGATCCAATAATAAACAGTGTGTCATTTCATACATTTGCCATGGTCTTTGTTTTCAGTTTTATTTTTTCATATTGCTGTCGTTTATTAAAATATCGGAAAAGCTAAAAGAAACAAAAGATTCTTTAAACATAAAAAATACTTCATATTTCTTTTAGAAGTTACGAGTAGTACTATTACTAAAATAAAGAAAAGGTTCATTTTCATTTTTATATATGAGATAGAGAGTCCTAGTCCAAACAGTGTTTTCTGCAAGGAAAATGTATGACACTATAGAAATTAGACATTCGCGAATTTTTTAGGAATTAAGAAATTAAATTCCAGAGAAGTATGTAGTGTATTTCTATCACTTCCAGTTTTAGTATAGAGTTATGGATGGAAATTAAATGTATTCTCGGAACACTCAATCAATTAATTTATGTCTGTCTCTCTCTTATTTTTCCTTTTTTCTAAATTTCGGAATTCCAGAATCTCGGAATTCGAAATCTCAGAATTTCAAAATCTCGGTCTTTGTATACGCAAGCTATTTCTATTAGATTGTCTATGAACACTTTTAAACGTCTCACTTTTCAGAAAGACTTTTCAAATCTTATGGCTGTTGTCCCAAAATCTAAAATGAAATTATGGCTCGTTCTCAAGAATTTAAAATATTATTTTAAAAAATAAAACAAGAATTTTAGAAATGATCAAAAAATGGATCAAAAGGTTACTATCTTGGCCAAGAATTTTAGGAATGATCCAAACAAAAATGCATCAAAAGATTGGGATCTTGGCCAATAATTAGTTTTTGAATCAAGGGCCATAAAAGTTTTGAACGGCTTCTAAATAGAGTTTTCGTATTTTCTACGGAATAAGCACATCATACTGAATTAAGTGATAGTTTGGGTTTGGCTACACTATGTAGTTCTCCAGATATAAGGCCTGCAAGAAATTTTTTCATTGAAATATATTGATTTTTGTCAAAAAAGAAGACATAAAACCAGATGGGGTAGAAATTTCCCAGTATTTAAGGTTTTAATATTGATTTCATGGAGCGAAAAAGGCAAAAGATATCTAAAGGCGGTTTCATCGGAATCGATTGAGCTTTTTTGTATTCCTAGAAGCTGGAATTGTTTGCGGTTTAACTGCAGGATGTCGTTTCACTTTTCATACAATGTTCACGTGAAATTACTGAACAATGTCTTACTACTAAACTAAATGATTAGTAGTTCCGAGAAAACGGAGAAAAACCAAATAATTTGAAAAATCTTGTTAAAGAAGTACATCAGACGCCCATTGATGGTAACCTTCGCTGCCATAGAAAGCGCGCGCGCGAGAGAGAAACGATTTCTCATGAATCGGAAAACTTTCCAGATTTTTCTCTGAAAAACAAATATACTATATATATATATATATATATATATATATATATATATATATATATATATATATATATATATATATATATACATTACTTTTATCAGAATAATGGAAACACATGAGGTTAGAAACACTTCAGCTATCTGGATCAGCAACGGTTAGGTGCCAACCGAAGCGCCGGGTTGTTGGTGGTAATGTGTAAAGTCAAAATCCGTACTACGTGAGGAGGAGTAGAACGGCAGTCGGAAGTGGACTGAGCAGACAATGATAGTGTGAAATTGGTGAACTCCCTGGTTTCCAAAGAGAGCGAACTATTGGAACTCAGTTGGTGCGAGCGTGACGAAAGTGGCAAACGTGTTAGGTGTGTCGCGAGGGACAGTGTCCAAGGTGATGACGGCTTACAAATCTCAAGACAAAATCAAAGAACAGATGGATGATGAACGGTGGTCGAACACTTTCTCAGAGGAACATCTATTGACGCTTACCGGTCGGGTTACTCCCCGTGATTATGTCACCATTATAGGAGACTATGCACATCCTATGGTAGACATTGTTTCCGAACAATGACACTATGTTCCAGATTGATAATGCACCCATTTACATAGCTGGAGCTGTTGCAGAGTGATTTGGGGAACATCGAGATAAAGATGAGCATTTCCTCTGGCCTGTCTAATCTCCGGACCTGAACATAATCGAACAGTTGTGGTCCGTTTTGTAGACATGAATACGGCGTAGATTTGTTTGTGCATTCGTTCTCAACAAACTATGTAATACACTGAAGGTGGAATTGTTAAATTTTTGCTTACTACCATTCACGACCTCATTCCAAGTCGCATTAATCTGGTAAGTTGATTTTTTAGATGTTTCCAGTATTCTAATAACCATCTGTATATGCTCATTTGTTTGTTGAAGTTTAGAGTTCGTTTTAAGCACAGAGACTATATGACACATGGACCTACAGTTTAAGATTAAATCCGAATCCTGCAATGCGTTCAAATTGTAATGCTCTCGGACTCAGTATATAAAAACTTAGTTTAAAATTTCATCCGGATACGTTCAACAACACGGTACACCGGGATGAACAAGAAGCAGACATCCAAAAATTACTTTTTCGGCATGTAGGAACCATGGAACTTGTAAATTCGTTGAGCTCTCGAATTCGACTTTTCCCTCACGATCATACCTATCGCAACTCAAACGTGAAGATATTCCTTCCTTCAGTAACTATTTTTTTCCAGATGTTGCCTAGCGATTCTAGGCAAATTACATCAACAACTTATACAAGACTACAGATATATCAAAATTTTATCCTCATACATACTAGACTGAAATCTTGTTATATCTCAATGATAAGAAACGTTATTTAATCTTTTGTAACTCTCGTGATCCTCAATTTTTTTCTTGATATGATATTAACAAAAACATGAAAGAGAACACATTTTCAGTTGTTTACATCTCTACTTGGTCACCAGCTTAATTTGAACGTTATTCAGTGTTAACTGCAGAGATAGTCATGTGCTATTTCCACGATTTAGTCACTTGTGGGTTGGACATTTTCTGGAATCAGAGTAGGTAACAAAGACAAGTTTTTTAAATTATCTTTTTGAGTGTTTTAAGATGAATATAATACATTGAACAGACGGTATCATTGTTTAGCGTTATAAATATCGAAGGAAAAAATTGTTAGAAAGCCCTCTCGTGGCTATATGGTTGTCGTACCTTTCTTCAGCGGATACTCGGATTCGCCGGCATAACCGTGGGAAGTAAAACTGAGATTTTAATTTCTTTTTTTTTTCGAATTCGATTCCCGGTGGAGACCAGTGCGATTCGGATCCTACGTTAAGCTGCAGGTCTATGTCTCATATAGCCTTGATGCTCAAAGAAATGTCAAACTTCTCCAGTGCATAACTGACTAGCAGGATATTATTATGTAAAATGAAAAGAATCCTATAACAGAATTGCTCCTTTCCTGAACCAATTTTCCTCCTAATTTTATATTAAACCGATACTCAATTATACTTATCTTTCTTTGTTTGTTTCTACAGAAACGACGTCGACGTTAAGCGGGTTTTCATGCCGAATATATATATATATATATATATATATATATATATACAGGGGTTGGACAAAAGTGTTAAAATCATACTTGGTATGGGTGTGGGGCCTCCTTTTGCGTCCAAAACAGCTTGGATCCGACATGGAATGGACGTATACAGCTTCTGAATCGTGGTTTGTGGAATTTTGTACCATTGTTCCTCCAAAGCATGCTCAAGTTCCTTAATGGATGCTGGTGGAGGGGTGGAGGGTAATGAGACCGAACACGCCTTTCCAACTCAGACAACAATGGCTCAATGATATTCAGATCTGGAGATTGTGGAACCCAGGAGAGGTGTGATAGCTCCTGGTCATGCTCCTCAAACCATTATTTCACCGTTTTTGCAGAGTGACAGGATGCCAAATCATCTTGGTAGATGCCATCACCATCAGGGAACAGTATTTGGGCCATGGGTAGAACCTGGTTCACCAAAATGGTCTCATACGCCTTAGCATTCATCATTCCATGCAGGGCTATGATGGGATCTGCGGAAAACCACGATATCACTGCCCATACTATAACAAAACCACCCCCATACTTTACAGTTGGGAGAAGAAAGTTCAGACGTAATTTTCATTGCAGTGGTCTTCTTTTTAGCCGCTACAATTCGTTTTAATGCCCTCCTGTCTCTATCTGACAGAATTGTCTTTCGACCACTGTTGTGTTTTGCAGACGTCGTTTGCCCATGAATTGTGTATGCCCTCGTGACATTGGACACAGTGCCTTTCGATATCCCCACAATGTTTGCCACTGTTGCCACTGAAGCTCTAACCAGACGGGCACCAACGATCATGCCTCTTTGGAACTCTGTCAGGTCGCCCATTTTACCGCACCACTTTCACACCACGACACTCACAGGTGAATTGGTTACTGCTAACGGAAGAGGAAGGTCCACATGACACATTGAAAACAAAAAACGATCGGCAACACACAGTGGAGGGCCAAACTTACGTGTCCTGATCCTGTATGAAGTGTTTTTAGATTCTTTTGTCTCACCCCTGTATATATATATATATATATATATATATATATATATATATATATATATATATTCTTTATGTTCCTAACATTTTAATTATTCCTTCATTAATCATAACCATTTTTATATTTAACACTTATGGTCAAACTATTTAAGGGCAATCTCAAATCATTTTACGGTGAAACTTTTTCAGTAGATGGCAGATGTCATTGCGATGTTGCCATATCAGTTTCGGAGAGGGAAGTTGTTATACACAAACACATTTTATACGTGAGTACGAAGAGAAATGAGAATTTTTATTTGGCTTTTATTCAACCAGCCCACTTTCAAGCTATTAATTGATTATATTCTATACTTAAAAGTTATCATTTCAACTCACGAAACGTTATACATTTATCTACAACTAGATACCTCTACTGTGCAGCTTAAGAATAGTGTACCGACTCAAACAACTACGTACATCTCTCATTTTGGTCAAAATAGACTCTTATACCTTCAAAAATGATATTTAAAAATGATACGGTTTAAGTTTAAATGATATACACGTTTTTGTCTAAATCTTTGCTATTTATAATTAAAACTGATCGTAGTCAGACTTCTTATTGAGTTGCACGACGTTAGGTATCACATAGTTTTTTTTTTTTTTTAAATTTTGATTTTAGTTTAGCGTCCCTTCAGCAGCAAGGCTATATGAGCCGTGGAACTATAGCTTAACGTGGGATCCGAACCACATGAGCTCTCGCCGGGAATCGAACCCGGATTTCCTACGCCATGGGCACGTAGCCTACGCTAACCGCTGAGCTTCGAGGGAGATAAGGTTTCACATAGAGTAGGTTTCACATCACACAAGTTAGGTTTTATACGCAAATCCCAAGAGATCACATTTAAGAGATCATGTATCTATAGATATTTTTTTCACATATTTACTTCGAAAACGAAAATTTGTATTCTGGCTGTTGCATATATGTCTTTTGCTAACCATTTAAATAATTTATTAGCAATGACAATAAGCCATGGCCCCACATACTATATTTCACAGAAACACACATAACCTTTTTTCATTGTTTCGAAATATTTCACATCAGATAGTAGATAGAAAAGTAAGTGGCTGATATCTAATCCAAAGTTATGGGAATTATTTCACAGTAGAACTAAGATATGTTAACTTACTGTATCTCCCATACATCAACAAAAACAAAACATATTTATTAAATTGTTCGATACAAAATGACGTAACATACACATGCACGTATACCACATTCCAAAGCCCTGTTTTGTAATTCGATATGTACTACGAGAGTGACAAACGTTCATAATTTGAAAAATGTTACAACACATGGAGAATGTATAGGATAAGTCGGGATAAAGTAGCGGAACACATGCAAGTCTGAGAAACTGCAAAATGCAATAACATTGGACAGAACATCAAGTTTCTAAATAGCTTTTTGTTTGATCGGAGAAAGAAATTTCATCCACTTTATAAAAACATAGGAAAGATAAGACATTAAAGTATCAAGAAAACAATTTAATATCATAGGTGAATATATATGAATAAAAAGATGATCTGAAAAATAAATTATAAATATGAAACAAAATTTCAGGTTAAACATTATGCTTGTAAATCTAGACATATACAAAGTACTAATGTTACATGCGATTCAACACTATGTACTTCACATAGAATCGGCATGCAAGATTACTAGATAAATGATCTACGTTGACTTTTTTCTTTTGTGTATCCCATCCAATTGTTTAATTAAATTATTCTGCTGTATATTTTTAAATTAAAGATCAAGAAAATGTATTTTTATCTAATTAAAAAAATTGTGTCTTCTTAGAAATTATCTTAAGAAGAAAGACAACGTGGATCTTATTTAGTTAATATAACTAAAAAGTTCACAAAATTAGATGCATGCTGGTAATGCACAAAATAAGTAAAAAATATTGAAACAATAAACCTATTTTTCTTTGGTAAATAAATCACAACAAGTATGTATTTTATATATGTATACAATATATTATAAATCAAGCATATTCTGGCCATCAACTCTATCTCCCCACATAAAAAAATACCAATCGGATATATAATGAGTACATGACAACTATAAACATACACAATACATAAAAATATAACACTATTTTTAAAGGGAACGAAATATAGAAATTTATTTATTCTTATGCATTCATTATATAACTATTAATATGCAAGCCATGCACCATTTAATATCGAATCTAAAAGTTTCACCTAACGTAACATTTTCTCAATATCTACTTAATGCACAATTTTACAAACAATATGTTACACAACCAAATATTTTTCTATGGGTTTCAAATACTACTTGTACATTTCACATTTAATGATCAGTAACAAACAAGGTTTCTTGCTATCCATTTTACATTTTTCATGTCATTATTTCCAGATTAATAATAGGGTCCTAGAATCTACACTTTAACTGGCTAAGATGTACTTACCTCCATGTTCACCACTAGCACGACTTTGCCTGCCTGCGGCTTGTTCAATAATATCGTTTAGCACCATTACATCTGTAAAGGGAAGAAATAAAACCATATTTCAATCTCTCAATGATAGATAAAAATGTAATTATCAGGAGCTCGATTCCTTACAAAATTACGATTTTTAATATTTTAAAAAGGTTTGTATGACGTTTGGGAAGTTCAAAATTTATTTTGAAATCATTTATATTCATAATGTGTAGTCTTAATAGCTTTTGATTAGTTACTAAAGTTCAATATTACACTCCAATTATCAACCACACGTGAAAAATAAATTAAAATAAAAGAAACTCAAGAATACAAACCATTTATACTAAGTCTTGCTCAAGAAGATTATATCTACTATTTTTGATTGAATAAAAGCAAGGAAACTAACCACATATGCTGAATGTTAGTTTTGGATGATTTTGGATTCTATATGGTATATTAGTCGAATAGTGCATCTCTTCACATAATATCCCTATTTATTAAATCCAAATGAATTGTTACGACTAACGTTTACAAATTAAAAAAAAATCAAATTGCAGAGAAATGCCTCCAAGATTATTTTACTTTTCGAAAATACAGCCTTAATGTATTACTAAAAATATACTGTGCGTTTTTAATCTCTTATATCCTAATGTTCCAACTTATAATCTTTCATCAATATCCTCGAAAGCAATGAATCATGTCTTGTGTTATTTCTGGTATCTTACAGAAAATTATGTTTTCTTTCTGGAAAGAAAACAATATTTAAAATGGTCCATTCATTCCAAGTTTATTGATAGAAGAATATATATGAGGCGAATTCATTGCACTTCGGCTGGCATATTTTATTTATTCACGCTAGCAACAATCTTCATGATTCTTTACCTGTCTCTTCAAACTAAATGCATTTAATATAGGAAGTTCACCACGTACCTTTCATATCTACAACAGTTTGTTGTTGAGCTGGTTCTATAAAGGGGTTATTATCCGGATGTTTAACTTTGCCCGCACCATCTTCACTATCGAGGGAAGATTCCTACAAATACATTATGATATTAATATAAATCCACTTGACAGCGCATTTAATATTTATATTTAATAATGCTTCTATAATGTTATAAATTTCCAATATTTATTTTTACACAAGATAATATTTGCATATACATGCTATTATTTTTACGCATTACGTAAGTTATTAAAATGAAATAATATCAAGTACGTATACATATATATATATACTATAATGAAAAATCTTGAAACAAATTAACTGAAGCAAACTAAAGAATAATATTAAAAGTGTATGGACAGAAAGGATTCATAATTCAACGCATGATCAAAAGTATTACTTAGAATATTCGTATTTAAGAAGTCTCTTACATATCAACATGGAATTGTTTGCATTAAATTATATGTTAAATCTAGGGAACAAACAAATAAAACAGCCAAGATTGATGACAGTTTATCAGAAATCATATCGTATCTCATCTCAAGCCATTTGTAACTTTTATATATAAATCTCAAACTATCATTTGATTAAAATAATATATATATATATATATATATATTGAGTAACTAAAAGCTTTCATAAACATAAAGGTTTCAAAATAATCCAAAACCATCGAAGGAAGTAGCAATAAAGTATTCGATCTAATTAAATTTTAGAAAAGAGAGTACGAGAGAAAATCATTTATCTTTTCTTTTGGCCAATATACAAGGAGAAATTAGTGTTAATTTAATTTCGTTGTCTACTAAAGTAGAAACTGGTATAGTAGTTTAAAATTGAAGGAGTTATAGGTTTTAGAAAAAGATTGGAATCAGCTAAACACAAAGGAAGAAAATAGTCTAGTCCAGCAAGACTTAAATCAACTACAAAATTAAACTAAGAATTCACAGTAAGTGGAAAACTAACAAATTTAAATATGACATTATTTTTGTAGTATAGAGAGTATTCAGAGAAATGTTCAAGGTTCTTATTCTCAAGAAAACAGGAAAAAAATATAAATATAAAAAGATCATCGTTCTTATATCGAAAACGATAAGAGTAATAAATAGAAAAAGATAGCGATATATTCATTTATGGAACTTGATCATAAGAAATTAAGCGATTGGAGAAGTTCATAATATTGAACGAACAAGCAGATCAGCAATTTTCTTTGCTACTTGTTTTTTTTCTCGTACTTATATAATAATATAGATCTTATGTATCAACCAACATACACACATATTTAATACATGCATTGATCAACCTTACTCCTACTATTCTTGAAGATAATCCGTCATTCATACCATGCTTTATTTAGATAGTTGTCAATTGTAAAATTAAAAAAAGTTAAAAGAATATAAAGATTCACCTAGATAAGAAATAAAAATAACTCCCATTCAATGAAGTTCAGAAATAAATTTTTAACATATGAAAGTAAAGGAAAATTCCCTTACATGCTTAAAAAACCCAACTTTACTTTTTAATATAGAATATTTACCTATACGACAGTTTTCAAGTGCCTAGAAACTTAATACTACTACGTAGTTCTTAGAATTAATATAAACTACAAAACAGCTATTTAATAATTTTAATTAATAAGCATAAGAAATAACAAATTTAAAAAAAGAGAGAAACGTTTATTGTGAATGGAAAAGTAGAAGATTGAATTCGTTGCGATGTTGTTAGGAAATCCTTCAGATAGTCCCAAATCAATTGAGTAAATGAGTGAAAAGATTGTCTTTGAAGTAAAAATATTTAAGTTCACTATTTCGAGTACTTTAAAGGTAATTTTTGGGACCTTATGACATTTCCAGTTTTTTAATAGATGTCTACGGAGTACTCTAAGAACATGGAAAATCATTTATCATAATGAACAATATATATATATATATTCTCTCAACATAATACAAGTTCATTTGTAAGAATTTTATGTTAGGCATGCTGGAAACTAACTAATAGATTATTAAAATGTCTACATGATGCATTTCTAAAATGTTAATAATTCATTACTTTTTCTGTGTAAACATAGTATTAGATTTATGGATGTTGTTAGCGTGAATAATCCAAAATTACTTGTATTGTGTTCTTTTAAAGTGTGTGTGTGTGTGTGTGTGTGTTCTACCATGCAAAACTTATGCAACTATTTATGCGAAATATGTGTATACGATTTGTTGACAGAAATAAATACATTAAGTTGAAGGAAACTTTTCATTATGGAATAGTTTCTTTCCCATAATAAAGAAGGTTAATACGAAGAAACTAAACAGTATCGATGTGAGAAATTAAAATAAACTTTAATTATCTGACCATTTGCTGTACATTATATCTTAGGTTTTTAATTTTGCACACCAAAGGTTACAAAAGACATTAGAAATAGTCTGTTTTCACGAAGCAAGTATCGAAAATGCCGTCTTGTGCTATAGAACACGTTGTCCTTCTTGCGCATCGTAGTTACGAAGTAGTTCAACAGTTGTACTTTAATTCATCATATTTTTATTTCTGTGGTCTTCTTATGAGTTTTGTGCATTTGACACCAATACAAAATGATCTTGGATATCTTAAAAGTTGTAATTTGATTATAACATGCAAACGTGTTCGAAAGATTGGATGCATTCATGTAAATGTCTACACTTGGATATAATTTCGAGTTTTACTTTTCATAACAGAAATAGGTTCACTACATTACATGCAATATAGTGTAATAAGTACAGAAAATCGTAGGTATTATTTCTCTTTCCATTCATTAAAATAACTTTTATTTCTAGTGTTCAGGGTTATCTTTGATTTCCTTAGATCTGTTCAGAAGCCAAACCAACAATATCCAGATAGATGTCCATATAATGCATTCTTCTTACTTCATTTGCTCGAAGAATTTTGCATCTGTTATATTGGGAAAACTTTTAGGAACACCACACATAGATACCATTTCGTGTAATATGTTGAACAGCTAGAGAAAATGTCAGAAATTGGACGTAACGCATGTAACACACACACACACACACAAGTGCAATTTGGAATAAGTGAGAATTTAAAATTTCAGGAGCTGCTTTGAAGAAGATTAAAAATAAGAATATGAGATGTTTATTAATTTAGGATATTAAAAAGAATAATTTGCGTTAATTAGATTTCATTAATTACATTGCATTAATTATTATAATAGTACTTTACTATCCACATATATGCATTAAATTTACAAGAGTTCATGCACTAATAATATCCTGATTATGGTACTGAAAAATCTTCAATTGAAATATTACTATTATTGTTAAATAACAACGTCATGCCTGTAGTGGCGATGTAATGTGCAAGTGATTCTCTCATTTGCATGCACTTTCATTGTCAAATTACTAAACGATGCATGCTTATTTTCCACTTGTCTCTTCTACATTTTCAGCACTTCATTCCTTAATAACTTTCAACTTAATTAAGTTGATATAGAAGAAACACAAAACATGCCCGATAAAGGTATCTATCACTACTGTCAGCAAATGATAGTTGAGCTTTCTGTATATAGATGTGTGTATAGATCCTATACTTTAATAAGATACTTAATATATATGGATGTTTTACTTATAAACAGCAAAACTTAGCAAGTGAATTCTTTTCTGCAAAGACTAGAAAAATGTGCACATACATGTTTAATTATGATAAGTTAAACAGGTATTTTAATTGTTGTTGTAGGAAACACGTCTGTAAAAGCATGCTACGCGAGTATTCAGTACATATTCTACATGCTAAGATAGAAATAAATTCACAAACTTGTTTTTTTCGGAAATAGTCCATTGTGTATTACTTTAGCATGGATATTTCTACGTTTCCGACATGTACTGTATGTTGAAATATACATACATGTGTAAGTATATTAACATACAGTACACACACACAAACACACATCACACATAAGTTCTTCAAATCAATATCCCAATTTCATGTGTTCTTATATTTAAAAACACATTTTTACATACCAGCATAATTTTTAAGGAAGAATTCACTCTCTAAGTCACTGGTTGCATTAATAAAACACCCTAGAATTTATAGTTAAATACGACAAGAGGAATTCAATAAGATATAAGATGGGTGACGTTTACTTTTGTATAATAGAAATCTAAATTATTTTATTTCAACAATAATTTTAAAACTGTCCATAGCTTTGGACTAATTTTCGACTTAGCCTCTACAATGAAAATTAGATTATTATGAAATAGAAATGGAATTTTAGAACTGGATGACGTGAAAGAGTTATAGCACCTCAAAACACATTCTGTTAGCATTAATTTATTAATTGGAGGATGAACTTATGTTGGAGTAAGTAATGTGGAAGATTACAGTTATGGAAGAACAGCACAGTCCTTAGGTATTGAGGAAAGTATTTTCCTTAATACCAAACAATTAGAGTCACCCAACTATGATAAAATTTTAGTATATTATTCATGCAATAGATAAAAGTGCAAATCACTTGTGGATTTACGAAATATTTTGTATAATAAAAACGGTTCTCGCTGAAGTTGTACCATGCAAGAATTTAAACAAAACACTCAACAAATTATGCAGTAGAGATAACAGATTAGCACACGTAAAAAGGACACACATTAGCCGTTGGAACAATGAAATAAGTGGTAAAATATTATGAAACTGCTGTAGTCGACATTAGAGACATTTTATGTATTTTATATACACACAAAATAATTGATAAAGAAGAACAGAGATAAAAAAAATGCACAATGTGAAGATGAAGAAGACACACGAAATGTTAAGTGCTGTGCATAATAGGGATTTGTCTCTACTAGCATTAAATTGTTGATATGCATGAACATGTATTGTTATAGGTATTTATATACACATATGTAGTACAAGCAGAGGGTTATGGAAACAGCATGAATTTCCGAGTTAATTTGTTCCCATACCAAGAGCAAGCAAACTCACCGGGAGCAATTGTAATATGAATTACTTACAGCATCTTTGTCGATATACTCTAGGTTGACATCTGGTCCAAATATCTCCCTAATGATGTTATCTATAACTTCATCATCTCTTCTGGGACCATCCCAATGTTTTCGTGGCAGCATATGCAGCACTTGCTTGCTGTCAAACTAATGCACAAAGAAAGAGGGGATGTCATGTATTTTTCGTTTCGTTTTATGTCCGCTTTTTCCCAAATCCAGCCCAGGTCACCAAAGAGTATTAGTTTGATAATTGCGATAGCTTTCTGTTTGCCTTATAGAAACACCTAACAGAAAGTGATATATGTGTGCTTGGGAGAGTTTCAAGCATATTCCATGTGCACTCAAAAGACACACACCTCCAAATCAAAAGAAGCTAAAAAGCCAAACATATACGCACGCACATGCATTTTAGTTGTACAAAGACTGAATATTAAATAGTTCTTTTCTGTGCACCGATTTTTCTACATATGCTCATCGTACATAATTAAATTTAAGATATTTTTTTTTTATTTTTCCTAACCATGCACAAAGAAAAAAATAATCGCAAATGATAAGTACAAACGAACAACCTCACAATGCACTACTTCACAGAAAACGAAACAGAAAAGAACAAATACTTTCATAAAGTATTTATGGAAAGTTTCACTTGGCATGGAAAACCATATATCTCATTATTCTCATATGCTAAGAAAATAGTATTTCAAAATTGTAGGGTTCAAATTCGTTCTCATTCTCTTTATGTTGTTTGTAATCGTCATATTTTACTCAAATATGTATTTTAGGTTATAAAATAGTTGGTTACATAACTACTTATATTAACCCATTTAACCTATTTACACCTGTACGTCAATCGATAATTGAGTCTATTTACGAGCTTTTTGATTAAAAAAAAATAAAAAATAACAAGAGTACAAAGTTTTAATTCTTGTGCATTAATTAAAATAATTTTGTGATGTAAAACAAATCTACTTCATCTACAGTAATTTAAGTTTTATCAACTATATTTATCATATTCTTCACTTCTTGTTCAAAAAAATCATTTTATAAAATCCGAGAAAGCACATATTCTCAGTTTACATTATTAGAATTTAGTTCATTGTCACCTTTCAACATGCTAGATGAATTATTACGATAATTATGGGATTTTCAAACAAGGTAAGTAAAATAAATAGCGAAGTGCGATACATTTTCAAACATTAATCAAACGTTATCACTTTGTAATCTAAAGTGCATATGAATGACTCGTATATGCAAGAACCTTCAATCAAAAATTTAAAAGTTCAACATAAATATGTTATTAGGGATATTCGGAGTCAAGCCTAGACTGGGACAAATTACGCAATATGGATGACAAAAGGAAGCCCTGGGGCCTAGCGTTAAAGTTACAGTAATGTAAATATTATTACCGTACAAGTTCAGAATCTTTTTTGTAACTAATGCCGTTTCTGCGTTTAGCTAGAAATGTTATTTTTCTACTGTAAACATATTAACATTTACAAATGTAATTAAAGTAATTGTATCTTACAAGTAAACCTTACGTTTGGGTGAATCGAGTTGCTGATTGAGACACATATGAGAAAGTAGTACTAAATGTGGTTAGTATTTCAGTGAAGTTGTAGGTGCGAAGCTCCAGGGGTTTAGGAGATACAGCTACCAGAACATCACATGGAAGTACAGAATAGTCTTCATACAGTTGGAGCTAAAAGCTCTGTAAGACCTCTTGTAATGACAAAAGGTGAATAACAAAAATATGGGTATATATTAGGATTAGGGGGAAGTCATATAGTAAGGGTATATTTGACGGCGGCCATCTTGAAATCCGCCATTTTGAATTAAGGTTAAGTTTGTAAAATAGGAATAGAGTCATGTGATACATGATTTAAGGCGCAAATTTAATCAGAAGAACAATGGTCACGTTAATTTTGAGTTACGCACAATTGGTAAAAAGTTACAGGAAAATTAAATATTGTTGCTGCATATGTATTAGTCCTTTACCCCACCTTGTAAATTTTGTTTTAATGATAATAATTAAATAAAAAGCAGGTGGATAAATATTAGGTCTATGGTAAGAGTTGCCTTGATGGCGGTCCTGTTCAAATCCGCCATTTTGAAGCAGACAAAAGTTTTAAACAAAACGCATAACAGTGATACCTTATTAATAGCAAATTTTACCATAACTCCACCGGTATAACCATTTTTGCTTTATCATTAACCAGCACAAAATTAAATGGATCGCTCCTTACGACTACTGCTTTGACGGAATTGTTAACGACAGATGATTCAATGTAACTCGATTGCCTTTGTCAGGTGTGCTCACTGTGAGCAGAGTATTTGTGCAAGTCATGCACTCTTTTCTGAACTACATATTGATTGTACTAATTGAGGTCTTTTCTGGAAGAAAGACGCAAGTTCAACTATGACTCAATTCCTCTTTGGTCATTTTTCCTTAAATTAGCAACTTGTTTATGCGATAACAAATGCTGGTTCATGATAAAGCAAAAATGGTTATACTGTTGGATTTATGGTAAAATTTGCTAATAAGGTGTCAATGTTATGCGTTTTGTTTAAAACTTTTGTCTGCTTCAAAATGGCGGATTTGAACATGGCCGCCATCAAGGCAACTCTTATCATAGACCTAATATTTATCTACCTGCTTTTTATTTAATTATTATCATTAAAACAAAATTTACAAGGTGGGGTAAAGGACTAATACATATGCTGCAACAATATTTAATTTTCCTGTAACTTTTTACCAATTGTGCGTAACTCAAAATTAACGTGACCATTGTTCTTCTGATTAAATTTGCGCCTTAAATCATGTATCACATGACCCTATTCTTATTTTACAAACTTAACCTTAATTCAAAATGGCGGATTTCAAGATGGCCACCGTCAGGTATACCCTTACTATATGACTTCCCCCTAGTCCTAATATATACCCATACATTTGTTATTCACCTTTTGTCGTTACAAGAGGTCTTACAGAGCTTTTAGCTCCAACTGTATGAAGACTATTCTGTACTTCCATGTGATGTTCTGGTAGCTGTATCTCCTAAGCCCCTGGACCTTCGCACCTACAACTTCACTGAAATACTAACCACATTTAGTACTACTTTCTCATATGTGTCTCAATAAGCAACTCGATTCACCCAAACGTAAGGTTTACTTGTTAGTAATTTTATGACATATAACTTGATGTTTTCTCCTCTGATGCAAGAGGTCCCTTCTTCGTCACAGACTTAATGAGCTTGTGGAAGGTAATATCGTGTCCGTGAGTTTTCTCGGGGTTCTCCTGTTTCTTCCCACAGTGTCATCCATTAATTATTTCAAAATCATTTTTTCATTAATCAGCCACCCTTTAGCCTAAAGAACATAAGAGTAGGATATAAAACTAGAAATTTATTTTATTTTAATTTTTTAAAAAAAAATATTTTTCATGACATATTTTCTATGATTGGAAACAACTTTACAGAGAGTTGCTAACAATATGGCTAGAATTTTGAAACTAATTTTTCTAATGCTTTAGGGTAGAATCAAATATTCTCAACAGAGGTCTAACTATCTATCTAATCTTTCTTTCGAAAACGAAGATTAAAGTCAAAAAGATAATAAGAGATACTAAATAAAGCTTTTCCAGTATATAGCAATATACAGTATATCTCATTGAAGTTCTGAATCCTAGAGCCCTTCCTCTTACGACTGGAACATTTTTTCTTTTCTTTTTCTTTATCGAAACAGAAATATTGAACTATTATAAATAAAATAAAGATGGTAGTTAATAATGCAATTTATGTGTTTTTTAATCAAAATTGATTCGTCAATTTATTGCTGCTTTTGTACTTAAAACTAATTAACCTCTTGTTGTGAATTTGACTTAATTAAATTAATATAGTAATAATGTAGGCAATAGCACTTTATCAATATTGAATAAGATGACTACAGTGTTAAGATATATGGATAAAATATGTTTGTTTAGCATTTAGAATTCCATATGTTCTACATAAACTGCTTTTTTCCATGCCAAGTGTAATTTTAAAAATAATAAATTCAGGAAATAGCATTTATAACATTTCTGTTTATAATTTACTGCACACCGCAATTAAACGGAAAGGGTTGTATTCAAAATAATTATACTTTTACATATATATATTTATATATTTACAAACTCCAACATCCAATATAGTAACAACTGTGATTTGGGTATGTGTTATGAGGTGTTAAACATTTCGTCATATATGCTTGCTTGGTTCATTGCTTCTCTATGCCTTCATAGCCTACATGCTAGGGAATGACGCTTTTGTCCTTACTTTGGTAAACGAAATATTAATACCACAAAAAATACCTCTATATCTATCACTGAATTCGTTATCATACTACTGCTTATGAAACAAAAATCAGTAATAACTATGAAAACTATATAAACTTGCTTAAATTACGGCACATTTCTACAATGTTTTAACAATATTTAACAAAAACTAAGTTAAAAATTCTTGTCTACAGAAGAAATCCTATATATACACTAAGGGTAGGGAGGAATACTACGAGATGATTTTCACATGCAAACATGCGACATTCTGATGCACAGTGTTTCTGAAGGTAAATTACAGAACGGTACAAAAGGTAAACTGAAGACAGTGCAAGCAAGACTCAGCATTAGATTACAGGCAACTTGAACTCAAGGTACACACTAACAAACACCACATTTAAAAAAAAAATGCATTATATGTTCTTCCATAAAATCTACATTTTAAAGACGTAGAGTTTATTAAGACAAGTGCATTTTGTTGACAGTATTAACTGTCAAATATGTCTGTCTGAGTTTGTGCCGATACCTCATGGACAGACCACATTCAGTTGATTGTAACATAATTCAAGGTTGAAACAATTGAAGGGGTGGGAGGGGAGGGAACGGATAATGAATAGAAGATGGGAACGGGAAGTGTTAAGAAGAAATGAACTCAAATTCAGATGGATGTAGATACATTCCACATTAAGGCTAACATCGTAAGGGTTTATCAAACAAATTGGGACCAGGGATTTCCTAGCAAACAACGTAACGAGTGGTAACTACTAGCATATCTCACGATAATATCGAGCATTCCAAGTGCTACATAAATACAAAGCAAAGAAAAGTCTTACCAACATGTAATAAAATAACATTATCATTATTATCATTTCAAATTCATACTTATTTTACTCACAAAGTCACGAAGGTGTTTATTGTTGTCCATTACTACTTCAGGAACTTGTGAAGGTGGATTTCTTGATGACCGGAACTGGCTCCGTAACTGGCTTTCTTTGGTCATCGGTTTGCCATTCAAAAGGTCACCATGGGATGTATAGGAAATACGGGAAGCGTGAGACGTGTACGAAGAATGGCGGGAGCCCAGGTTTGTATAGACTGGCACAATGATGGCACCATTTTCCTCAGACATTGGAGTGACTGCGTTAGAATCATCGGCATATGGAAGATGTTCTTGTGCATCAAGATACGTGGACAGGACGAGAGGTTTGCGATCACCAAAACGGCGTCCATTTCTCCACGTGAATTGATGGCTTCCCCTCGACCCCCGCCGAATGTTGAAAGGGGAACCTGGCAAGCTTAAGCTGGCCTGTAAGGGGGAAAGGACTAGGTTCGAGATATCTTTTTTATTCCAAATGAGTAAATATTTATAATCACAAAATGCAATATTTACCCACCAACATGCAATGAAATCTGATTTTTTTTCCTCTGACAATAATAGCACAGAATCATTATCACAAAATATAACAAGTGAAAAAGGGAACTTGTAAATTATGGGAGACACCATTTAAAAAAGTATACTTAAAAATCCACATAAATGAAAACATCTTGTAATACATAGAAATGGTAGGCAGTTAAAAATTCAGGTTTAAGTTCAAATATTCACAGCTATTCCAATGAATATCCGCACTGGGGTAAAAATATATTATTGGATTCACCGTTACGGGATATTCATAGTATCTCACCATAATGAATGATCCACCTTCACTTTTCTTTTTAAAGAGAGGGAGGAGAATGATTCTATGCTTGTTTACAGTTTTCCCTTCAAATAAGATGTAGACACATATAATCGGCACACTATGATGAGTATGAAGAAACAAATAAAAACACATAATTATTGCAACAAATATTCATTCAGCAAGGCGGAAAAGTATACGCTAAGTGTAAGAAAAGCTCTGGAGAGAAAAATAGGGTAAAATGTGTAAAAATAGGAACATAAAGAAAGAATTGAATCAATAATCGACAGTGCGTATTTCCAATGTGGTTTTATGAAATAATTAGTGCTCGCTGTAATAGTGTCAATGGAAATAAGTAATAAAACAATAAATAAAATCAAACCAGACAAAAAAAGCCACGTGATTGTGATTTTTGCGCTTTCATGTAGATATAAAAAAAAATTCCCCGTGAGGATATTGTGGAACAGCTCTGAGCAACATCTTACAAATACTTAACAAATAGAGCTTGGATTCTTTGTAGTTTACAACATGTAGCCTAAGTTAAAGAAAAATTGCGAAAAATAAAGCAAGCTGCAAGAAGAGAAGAATGATATTGATACGATACATGTAACATATATATACATATTATTAAAAAAATAGTATCTCAAAAAGCGTCAATACACATTAAAGGTTTGAAGAAGAAAACTTAAAATGTTACAAATCTTAATAACTAAACTCATATTTAAATATTAATGTTATAAAACAACTCTTTCTACTTAGGAAATGATTAAAATGAACAGAATCAATTACCACTACTAATCTAGACAATTTGCAATATCATCACTGAATGATCGAAGAATGTCTTTTCGAATAGTTTACAACTAACAAACCTTTACTTATAAAAGGATTATAGTCAGTTTTTCAATAAATTCCAACTAATTACTATATGCACAGAGTTTTTGTCCAATCACTGACTTGGATAATTTTTGCCAAGAATAAAGACTCGATAAGTAATATATACAGCCTACCATGTCAAGTTCAAAAACAAGCAGATAGGAAGTCATGGCCTTCTAAATTTTCAGGTCAAATCTTCTGAACCGTTCAGCTTCAAAAAAGGGATGGACGAAATTGTAGTTTTCGAAAAGTTATATGGAGGGCAACTGGAAGGGCTTATTAGTTGGATTAGATCTAGGTTATCTAGAGGTCAGATCTCGTTTCAAAGTTTGTTTCAGTATTTTGGAACAGTTTCAGAAAGACTAATTCTGGTGGTGAAAATACGAAGATAATTGCAAAATCTAGCGATAAGAAAATACTATGACATGACTTAGGGATAAGTACTTTTCAGATCACTGTTTTGTTGGATGTGACAATTTTGTTTTCTAGCAGCTTATATCGATATAATAATGAAAACCGTAGAAAAGAATATGATATACAAATAGAAAAGTTGGACAGCTCTCTGAAATATTTATTTATTTATTTATTTATTCACATAGTTTCATACAGCACTAACTCAATTGACTGAAACTGAACAACATACAATAACAAATAGAAAAAAAAAAAAAGAATATACTAACAGAAGAAGGTTCACTTCTAAATTTACAATGTTTTCTTCAGTTGAGTTCTAAAATTTCGTTGAGAAGTAAAAAATTAGTTTGTTAGCACAATTACAGTGTATTATAATCATGCGCTAGTTTGTAAAACAAGGAGCGTTTTACAATAGATAACCTAGGTGTCTCGTGAGTTAGCAAATTAAGAGAGCAAATTCGTCAGAGAGGAACTCGAAAATTAATCTGCGATAGCAAAAACTCAGAATCAATTTTATCATTAGTAATCTTATATAGGTACAGTAAGTCCGCAGCTCGGTGTCGTTTGTAAGGGATACTTAAGTTTACTAAGGACGTTATTTCTTGTCTCGAGTGATCACGTAATTCCGGAATTCTAAATCTAACTATGGCTATAAAGAAGACCGAGTCAAATGCATGATAGGTTAGTAGGTACTTATACTACCATATTCCATACAGGTGAACAATATTCAATGATCTACTTTGCAGGTGATAGCATAGTATAAGCATCATATTATTCTTATGGACCCAAGATAGCTCGAGGGATTCTATTTTCTCGTAATTGCTAAATGCACTTAATTTCCATAGTCTTTCTATGAGAATAGATCCCTTCGTGTAATATAAGCCTGATTACTTGGTTTAATTTTTGCCATTTTCTTCAAACATGTTACTCAAATGCAGATTTCAGAATATCTTAGAAAGAACAGAAGCTATACATGGCCAGTTTCGAATGTAGAATTACGAAAATTGAAACCAATTTGCCCGGAAATGATACGAAGAAAACGTTAAGTTTCCACCACTAAAGTTTATTCTTGTCGCCGCAGGAAGTTGCGAACTTTGTGTACATTATGTTAGATACTATAAAAACTAGATTTTGCACCATTGTAATAGAAATGATGATTGCAGTTAAATTAGTTCAATTCAGTTCATACTGGTCTGACGCCTAACTTACTGAAGGAATTTCCCTGAAATTCTCGAACCTAAAAACGTACAATATCACTTTCGCAGTTCTGAAGAATGACAATGAATAAGACTTCTTTTAATTCTTCTTCTGGGAGAAAAAGCTTTTGTGCTGCCGTGGACTTTTGTACGTGTCGTCACTTGCACTAGTATGTTTTTATTTTCTTCCTCTTCTCCCTCACTGTAAAGAAGACTTGTAATATAACTTGGACTGATGTTTCTAATATGGCAATTTCAAGTAGACCGACACCAATCAAGTCGAATAAAGTAATTTGGCCAATAAAATATTTTTCTTTCTCAAAAACTTTCTATACTATACACTTGAATACATAATATTTACGCACACATATAGTTTTTCGAATTTCCGATAAAGTTGTCTGAAAATCTCTACTCATTTGCGCGAATCTCATTATATATATTTTTTTCTTATCACTAGATTTCACGATTATTTATGCGCCATTGTGTGTGTCTCCTCAGATCGAGAGCTGCAGCTGCTCTATAAATCTAAATCGAATTCTACATCTGTCCACAAGGTGACTTTGACTTGGGTCAAATTAATGTGGTTGTTTCGTTATTCTCTATGGGTCTTGTCCAATTCTACAATGTGTTTCATCCATCTCTTGTAGTAGAAAACGTGACGATGTGGAAACTTCGACTCGAAAACTCTGATGGCTGTGACTGATCATTTTAGAATCTCGTAAATTAAACATTGAGTTTTTTTTTTTTTTTTTTGTCCTTGGCGAGATCCTCCATACTGGTCAAGGAGTAGAAAATCTAAAATCTCTTCTTTACATATATATATATATATATATATATATATATATATATATATATATATATATATATATATAGTTCTTTAAACTTTATATATAGACACACAGTCCTTTAAACTAGTTTTAGCTTCTTTCTCCTTTATATATAAACTTCGACAATGTCGATGTATTCATTTAAACTTATGAAGATTCGATTAAAATCAATGTGTTCACTATGCGTAGCGAAGGGTTCATGTATTTAATTTACAGTATTAAGGTTTGTAAATTGAAAAATAATTTTCAGTATCTTATGTTTGTGTTAACATTTCAGTATTTTTGTTGTATTGCTAGGTAATGTAAATATTAAGAATTGCATAGTTTAGTCCGTAATAAGGACAAACCACTCATTTAAACTTAGTAACTAAATCTAAAGTTTATCACAAATTTTTGAAACCTGCTAATTTAACAGGTATATTTACATTTACATATTATCATAGATCTCTTTTATCTCCGAGAAACGAGACCTGTTAGAACATATAAAAGATGAAATTTTATTTATCCACAATTTCTTGAGTCGTAGTATTGTGGTCAACTTACTAATTACATTTTCATAAGTCGTGTATTATAAATTGTGCATATATTATTTTTTGTTAATATTTTCTCTTAGATTTTTTTTTGACAGTATTAGGATGACAAAATTTCAGTTTATAACAAAATTATATCATTGACAATTCTTACATATTTTTATTGTATTAAAGATAATTTTAACAAAAGGAAAATGGTACCATGGTTATAATATTGATTCAATTATTCATAAGAAAGAATCATCAGTATAGAAGCAAAAATTATCATATTTTTTTTTCTTTCTTGCAGAAAGTAAGTTAAAACCAACATAGACTATAAAATTAATATGAGTTCAATTAGTACACAATGTATTTTGAAAGATCTACCTATGTCGTTCGTTAGTTTAAATTAAACACAAGCTAAAACTATTAACCTAAAATACGAATTTACATCTGAAAGGTTACAATTATGAAAATAATTTTGAAACGAGTTTCAATTTAAACGAAGGTCTTTCTTTGTACGATTCTTTTAAGTATTTGTTTAATTTACTGCCCTAATAGTAAGTAATTACTGGTTTCTACGAAAAGATTATGTTTAACAAGTGTATTGCTTTAATTTTAATACATCACAATAGGGAATTGAACACATATAATGCGTAAATGTGCATATAAGTGTATTAATGATACGTTTGGTGTACACAATATTAGTTTCGAGAATTTTAAATACATCATGTATTGTTGTGGAGATTCAAAATCAAATATACAGTTATTACATAGCTCGTAATTTCTATGATACAACAACACGATACATAAATTACATAGCAAAAATCTCGCAAATTCGATATGATAGGTTCTGGAATTATCAAGTATTTATAATTTATTATTAAAATCTATTTTTCAAATTCTCAACAACGATTAAGAAATGTGTGACAAATACTTTGAACCATAAGAAAGTATTCAACACAGATATTGTACTGTAGAATCATATTTAGAGAAGTAAATAGTTGATAAAGGAAGTTCGTAATAGCATATAGAATGACAGTAGTCTTAAAGACTAGAAGAGCAGTAGGAATGCGAAGAAGCAGTATACATGAAAATTTATAGACATCAAAAAGATAGGAGAGTTAAAAAAGAGATTTATAGATAGAGTTTAAACCAGATATCAGGAAGTAGAAACATATCACATCATTTATGTGAAATATCTTTGCCTTGTCAAGTAAGAATGTGTCCGAATATTTTAAGGCTAACTAAAGAATTAATAAACAAATATTCAAAATTTACGAAAGCAATTTTAAAGTTCAAACTTGATCATAGAAGATAACTTCTCTCAAAGTGACAAAATTATAAGGAGTTTATTCTTTTTAATCATTTAAACTAAAAAATGATACAATCTAGATATGTACTTTTCGCGACTGTTATTTGAGAATATAGAACAAAATTCCGACGAATTCAACGAACTACAGTCGAAACCGTTTATAGCGACATCAATTTTTAACGATGTATGGGTATAACAGCGAAATTTAACGATTCCGTCTAAATCCCACATAAACACTTTAATTAAACAGCCATTTAATATGACATATTATATAAAATTACATACTTTTATCACGTTTTCGAAAAACTGTATTGGCTATAACGTCCAATGTTGATTTTGGTTTGTTACATATTTGAGATTGCTGACAACAATGTAGATCTTATTTTCAAACTCTCGCTTTCAGCACATTATAGATTTCAAATCAATATGTCTGTTAAATAGTCAAGACACGCATCGCTCTGAAGATGTCGCAGAAGAAAAGAAAGTATTTAATATTGAAGAAAAGTTACAAATATTAAGGAAATTAGAGAGTAGGCAAACAAACGTCAGCATCACGAAGGAACTGAGTGTATCACACTAACAATTTCTAGAATTTGGAAGGGCATGGAGTACACTCTGTTTTCGATTTCAACTTTAAAAAATCAAGCAGGCCAAATCATCTGAGAACAAAGTCATTATACAAGGTTTACGTTGATTGTATAAGCAGCGAAGAACAAATAATATGTAGATGAATAGACTTATTCTTCAAGCGAAAGCCAATGGTCAGTCAATTTACAGATTTCTATAATTCGTTAATATTATTTGTATTTCCGTGCTTTCGATTCTCTCCTGGAGACTTAATCATGCAAGATATAACTAGGAATTAAAAAAATAAGAACTTCAAGGAATAAAATGGAATGGACTTACTAAGGGAAGAGCGGTGCTGGAACGCACTCTGTCGATTTCAACGATCACACATCAAATGGTGGTTATGTAAGCTGTAATATGGCGGAGTCAATTTGTGCGCTCTTTTGTTCTTTAGAGGAAAGTTGCCAGCTCATGCTGTTATTTTCGTTGTTCTGCCAATGCTGTGCGAATTTTTGTAATTACTGCTTCCCATTCATCACTTACCCATTCCTTGTCCAAATTTATGTTTTTCTTGATGAGTACATAAGTTTTCAAATGCGCGCATCTCTACTTCATTTCTGATCCTCAATCAAATTTTGTGTTTCTTGTTTCTACCTTGTGATTCTTTTTGATATTTCGACAGATTTGACACCAGATTTTCCATTTTTGAATCTCTAATATGCTCCTTGACACAGACTTTTAGATTTCTTTTGATTTTGCCCATGTAATATACATGGCAGCTGCATTTTATTTCGTGAACACCTAATTTTTCATTGGGTTCCGTGTAATCACTCTTAAATTAGGTAATGTTCCTTTCTAAGTTTTGGGGGCTTTCAAAGTTGTACGAAAACCGTATTGCGTATAGATCTTATTCAATGTAATTATAAATCAGAAAAATAGGCAATACCACCCATTTTTGTCTTTCGTGTAGGTTTTAGGTCTATTGGAACGTAAATCCCTTTTAATCTGATTATACTAATTAATTAATAATGGGACTGGATACCCATTCATGCTACATAGTCTCAATAAATGGTCAATCTCTATCTGTAATTCTGTTTTCAGAGAGGTAAGTCGAAAGACACGTAACAAGAAATTATTCCAAATATTTGCTTTGGTACTTCCAGAATGAGCAGATTTATAATATATGTACTGTATACCAGCTACAAGCTTGTGCTGGTGGGAAGCCAGTTTCTCCTTGCAACGAAGTTCATATATTAGATTGGAATTCAACTCTTTGCAAAAAGTTGTGGCCAGTACAAATGGAACCATTACACATCACATACTTTGGATAATTCCATCAGTAAAGCCCTAAAAGTCCCTGAGCCTGGATTATGACCTGCCAAAGATACATAAGCAAACGCCCTTGTCAGACCAATTATTTCAGGGCAACGTAAGTCTAAGTATATATTGGCTAAATGGCTTGTTAACTCTTTCAAGAGAGCTCCTCTGTGGCTAAGCGGTTAGCGTACGCGCCTTTGGCGTGGGAGACCCGGATTCGATTCCCGGCGGGAGCTCATGTGGTTCGGATTCCACGTTAATCCGTAGGTCCACGTCTCATATAGCCTCGCTGCTGACCGGGACGTTAAACTCAAAATCAACTCAACTCAACTCTTTCAAGGGTCTGAATATTTCCCTTACTCATTGTGTGAAGAATAGCTTAGAATTAAAACAACAAATATAAAATTTACTTAATGTCAATAACATAAAAATGTCGTCAGCAGACTTTGTTGGCATGTACCCGCTCACCTTTTGCAATTAGTTTTTGAATTAGTTACAACCATTCTGTACAATAAGACCCCTTATTACATCTGAAGTGAACGAAACACCCAGGCTCATCGAATGTTGCTTAAAATGTATCTTCTCCTTTGAAGGTAATATTTAAAACCAAGTCGAAGTTCTAGCTATGGGGAACCCATTATCATCATTGTTGGCTAATTTGGTATTTCATTCGATAGAAAATAGGAATACTGGTTCCGACACACTATTATAGATATGTGGACGACGCACTTTTCTTGTACAAGGACAATTCACGGCTAGATTTTTTACTAAATAAATTGAACTGTATCCATAGTAGTTTGAGATTTGCCATTAAGAAAGAAAAGCAAAGTAGGTTTACTTATTTACATTTCAATATAAGAAGATACAACAATAAGTTCATTAGTAGTGTCCACCACAAGCCTACAGCCGGTGCACATTATAAAACAGAATGAGTACCACAGCAAATATTTGGAAGAATTTCTCTTTACATGCCACTTGACTTGCCTCTCTAAAAATAAAGATAGCCATTTATTGAAGTTATGTAGTATGAATGGATATCCGGCTCTATTATTAATTCATTAATTAATATAACTAGATTAAAAGGGATTTATGTTTCGATTAAACCTGAAACCGATACGAAAGATAAAAAGGATTACCTATTTTTTCCCGATTGATAACTGCATTGAATAAGATCTATATGCAATACGTTTTTTGTACAGCATTGAACCTCCCTTTCTCCCAAATCTTAGAAAGGATCATTACTCAATTTAAGTTATTATACATAGACACCAATAAAAAATCAGGTGTTTACGAAATAAGTAGCAGTTGCCATGAGTGTTACATAGGAAAAAACAAAAGAAATATAAAAATCCGTGTTAAGAGCATATTAGGAATACAAAAATGGAAAATCTGGTGTCAAATCTGTCGAAACATTCACAAGAAACACAAGAAGGAAGATTCAAAAATTTGATTGAGGGTTAGAAATGAAGTAGATAGTCTCGTATTTGAAAATTTATGTATTCAGTAAAGAAAAATGAACAAGGGATGGGTAAGTGATGAATAGAAAGCAGTAATTACAAAACTTTGTACAGTATTGGCATAACATCGGAAATAACAGCATAAGCCGGCAACCTTACTAAAAAGCACAAGAGTGCACAAGTTGATTCCGCCATATTGCAGCTTATGTCACCACCATTTGTTATGTGATCGCTGAACTCGACAAAACGCGTTCCAGCATCGCTCTTCTATTGGTAAGTCCGTTCCATTTTATTCCTTAATGCTTTTATTTTTATTCTCATTTTTATTCTCCGCGACCAAAACTCCACGGGAGAGTCGAAAACACGAAAATATAAATAATTCTTAGGAATTACAGAAATCAGTGAGTAGAATGATAGAATTAGTGAGCATGGTTTTACAGCGTCGAAAGCTAATGCATTTAGTCAATCCGAACTTCAATTGTTCTTCCTCTTGAATACGTTTTCTAGCTCGCATGATATTGTTGAAGGGAAAATTTGTAGCGAAGCTGTCGGTTTATTTGACGGCGTAGTAGAAAAGTGGCTGTCTAGGAAGTGGCTTGTTGCGTGTTAAGGTTACAAGCCAGATGATACATTCAATGCAGATGAAACTGACTTGTTTCATAATACGAGTATGATCCCAAGTAAGACACTGAAATTTAAAGGTGAAGGGTGTTCTGGAAAAATGGCAGGATCATGCAAAGAAAAGCTTTTGATGATTGGTAAAAATGTTTAAACGCATTCATTCCCTCCCTGTAGTTATGAAAAAATACAGTGTTGGATGACATCGGAAAAGTTTTTTAAAAAAATGGTTGCGCAAGTGAGACTCTCAGCTGAAATCAAAGAAGTGAAAATTTCTTCTTCGAGTTGACAACTGCCCTATTTATTCCATAGTCGACAATCTGCAGTGTATAAAACTTTTTTTTTTAATCTTCAAACGTGACTTCTGTTTTATAACCTATGGACTAAGGAGTTATAAAATCTCTTAAAATGTAGTACAGGCAACTTTAAGTGATGAACATGTCACAAAAAATCGAAGAAGATGAATAAACAATTCTCAACGTCCTTGATGCAATTTAAATAATATGAGGAACGTGGAAAAATGTTAGTAAAAGATCACTGTCAGTTATTTTAACACGCAGGTTTCAGAGATCTTCCTTCACCATTCCACGGTTAGGGCGATACCTTTTCAGCAATCACTGATGCTACTGATGAGAAGATCAGGAAGATGACATTCCTCTGGCGAAATTAGTTTAAGAACTTGGTCCATCTTTATCAACTTTTTGCTGAGGTGGAAACGATCTTGCCGTTTGTGCCTCAATGAGTGAAGAAGAAATTATAACTGACATTCAAAGCCAACACATGAAAAACAGTTTATTGCACCATCTCTTAACGAAGCGCTCAGCGTAATATCTTATTGTCAAAGAAGAGTTTAATATAAATAACAATAATGAGATGTTGAAACGAAGGCATCGTCAAATGCAAAATGAGTACGCACATCTTAAGTGCAAAAAGCAAAGATAATTGATTACATTAAGTAGTAAAGTATACTGTAGTTTGCATTACTGTATTAAATTTTAAAGTTAAAGCAACTGATTTAAAAAAAAAAAAAATTAACAATATTGTCTTAGCTGTTATTGTAGAAAACCAGAAAACTAAATTTCGATAATGTGTTTAGCTAAAGTAGAAGTGGAATAATAGTGTATTCGTTATTGATGCTTAGTGGTTACGTTTGCTGGATATTTCTAATGTGTAAGCTAAAGTGCATTTGTACATTTGTACACGATTTTAAAAAGAGACATAGGAGTAAGTGTAAACCTTCATAATTTACAGTATTGCAGTTATTATAAGAGAGTACTTACAGTAATTTATGTATAGAGTATCTTTTCATTTTTGTGCTGTATTTACTGTAATTAATTTTTGTAATACAGTAACTGGAACGAGGATGTGTCATTCATCATATTATATTATACAGCACATACAGTATAAGTTTGTAATATGCTTAACATTTTATCTCATTCATTAGTCACGACCGTATACAAGATTATTGAACAGTTTACATTGTTACTACCTCGTTTTTCTCACTTATTGTAGGTTTTTATGTATTTTGTTTCATATCTACTGTATAAATATTAGAAGAATAATTCGTTTTCAGTCCCACTCCACAAATACTGTATTATAAATATGTAATGTATTTCCGTTACGTTTTTTGAACCTTTAACTTTATTCTGTTCATTAACTATGTAAGTGTGCAGCCTAAAGTTTACAGATATGAAATTTTCGCCAAAACAACAAAACTTCGGTTTCTGTGATTTTCGGCTATAACGACCGTGAACTGTCGATCCCTTCGGAGTCGTTATAATCGTTTCGACTGTATATTGCGACTGTTGTGATGACAAGGGTGTACAATTTAAACGCAACATTCGCGATGATACTGAAATCCTAAAGAGCAAAAACTAACAGATGTGGATATTCAGATAATCTATTAAAAGTTCCAACATTAAACGCAGACTGTGACTGAAGTTTAAAGAAGATAAATAACAAGAAGTAACTACTTCAGACTACCTGAAAAATGGAAATATACCGAAAGTAATCGAATATGTATGATTATAAAAGTAAAGGTAGTAATCCGAAATCATAAAAAAATTTAGCATTACAGATACATATACAGAATAGACAATTACGATAAAAAACTACACATTTCCTTGTTGGCTTAAGTTTAATAATAATTATTTACATTATAAATGGAACAGCATTTAATATCGTAACTAAACTTAATAAGTTTAATCTATGGATCATATAGTCTCCATAAAAGAAAATATTTATATTAATTTTTTATTATACATAATTAAAGCGTTGCGTTCGTTAATTATGAAATATTCTCCTTATTTTTATTACCATCCTAATGTATTTTTAATAAAAAGATATACAGTAGCTTATGTTATTATTCACAGTGCGAAGTTAGATTCACTTGAGCAGATGTTTAGCTATAATTACATGAAATGCACTAAAACTATTTAAATGGTGGCTTTTAATCTTTTCTGTGATATAACAAACAAAGAACACGAATTTTATGACATCTATTTTAACGGTTATATATATAATTTTAGATAGGGAGTGAGTATTAATGCAACTAAATGAACATTAAATTTAAATAATATATTTATAAATAAAGAGCATTATCTGAAAATTACACAGAAGTTAAATAAATTCGTATTTCGATGTCTATAAGTAATCAAATGAGTAAATACATCTTTTAGCAGCCCTCAGAATTAACGTAGCTGAAAAAAGAAAACTTTTCTAAACAATGATAATATCAACAATACAACAGTAAAAAAATGAACATTTTAGGAAGATCCACAAACGTTTTGTTTGGTATTGGTATAAAAAAAATTGTTTGAACTTACCAAGAAGTTTGATTCGTCTGCTGACTGCATGTATGTCAGGTGAGAGAAAAATGAATAAAATTCTTGATGAATTATACATGAATTATAAATTTACGCATGTAGTGCACATTTTGCTTTGAATTCTTCCACAATATTTAAATTGTAATGTGGAAAAATGTAACATTTAAAATTGACATAAATACATGATAGTGCATTCCAAAGAGTTTCTATCTTGTGGTTGGTATTTTTACTCGAATATTTTCTTAGCTTAAAATGAAAATATTGCTCTTATTTCTGCATGCAACTTTGTACCTAAATATTTCCGTTTACAAACTTAATATTTCTATATATTGGTTCCCTTTTCTAAGATTTATTATTATTCCTCTTTTAGGATTTTTTCAAAACATGAGTTGCTTATTTTTTCTTTTTTTTTTTTTAATCTAAAAGTAGGCCTCTTATGAGCCTTCTGTGTAAAGCTGTAAAGATATTTTTATTGTTTTGCTTCTTGATTATAAGTTAATTAATGGCCTTCAGTTTGATAATTCTCTCTCATTTATTTCAAGAATTTGTGAAATTAAAAAAAAAGTCTTATTGTAAATTCAAATATATTATCTATTATAAATCTGTCAAGATATCTTCACTGAAAAGAAACTGTATTATCAATACTTTTGTAATGGAATTAAATTTTAAGTTATTATTTTTTCTTTAAAACATTGTTGTCTCCTTTCCTGTTCGATTTCCGATTAATAGCTTTCATTTATCATTTTATATAGATATATAGATACCATGAGATGTTGCTTTGCCATTGATTCTTCGTATGTACACTTCTCTAATTTAGTAGCTTTCCTTTCTTAAAATAGTAATCGACATCAAAACAGTTGTCGAAACATTTTTTTTTTTTTAAATACGAAGCTCAACTTTCCCAAAGCTAATAAGCTTTCTTTTCAATACATTAATTTAATTTTTGTAATGAGTGATTGAAATCCTTGTATTACTATTTTCGCTGAGTCTCAGGTAACTTTTATTTGTGAAACATTCACAAACATTCAGAACTTTTTTAATTCTATGTTCTTATTACTGTATTCATTCAGAACTTATATCTTCCTTCTTACTTTAATATTCTATATTTTCCCCTCCTTCAACAAAAAATACACTTTTAGTTATACAAAAATATGATGGCACACCTTCTACAAAATTACACTACTTTGTGTCAACGTGACACCTTATTCAATATTTGTCATATTTAAATCAATAGTGATGTAAATCCTCCTTCTAGATAAAAGATATGCATTTTGAATCGCTGTTCGTTGAAGATAATGTTAAAACCACCCACTACCCATTAATGTGTCAATTATAGTAATTTATACTCTACAATACACTAAAACAAATTAATTATATTAAATAACTGACATGTTTTCTTCATATTATAATAATTAAAATCATTTGAATAAATTTCCTATCGAATAGGGCATCTAATATGAATGAAGTATAATTCTTACTATTATATTACCGATAAAATTACATTTCTGTATTTAGTGAAAAGAATATTTCATAAATCTTCATATGCATAACAACTTTTTCGAAGTAACTTATTTAATTTACATAGAATGTGAATTAATAATTTATCTTTATGTGGATTTCATATGAGTGTTTGAAATGAAATAATTAAGGAATTTATAATTGCTAGTGATTATAAAACAGCAAGTATACTATTTTATTTAAATATAGATAATTAGATTTGTTAGCATTTATTTGCTTTTGTAACCTCGATTTGCGTAGAGATTAATGCTTTTTTGATAAATTACTGTTCATTTATTGCTCACATTTTGTATTCAATTTCTTAAAATGATATTTTTCCAAATTCCTAAATATTTATAACATCCTTTTTAATTTAACATCACAAATGAATTTTACATGAATTGATTTAGTACCGATAAAATCTTCAGATTGTAATTAAATTTCTTTAATTTTATCTTTGTATAGCATAAAATACGTTCAATTTCTTCACATTCTCTTTATTTTCCAATGTTTATAGACAGTACTGCATAGAAACATTTCTTGTTTTTATTATTATTACAATTTAATTTTAGCAATATACAGTCTTTCAGTTCTGAAATGTCGTGCGTCTACAGTAAAACGTTTATCCTATTTAATTTAGCGGAAGCTTGAAGTATAACTTCAAATTTATATCTTGAAGGAACACAATTTAGCTTCTTAATAGTATACAGAATAAGATAGTAACATATATACATTGCATACGAATAAGAAATAGTTAATGGCACAATTTAAGCTTCAGCAAACATTTACAATAAAAATTAACTAGATTCTAAAATAAACACATAAATATTGATTTTATAGTATCTACATTTTCAGAAAAATGTAGATATACAAAAGATGTTGTTACTATCTCCTAGAAGCTGTACATAAATATAAAATTATAAAACTAGTGAAAATTTGAATCAACATAGTTTATCATTCATTACCATTACGTAAATATTTTTCTTTTTATATTTTAACTTTTCAAATTTTCATTCATGCATAAATAGTTAATAAAAATAAATTACAATATTACAGCACATGCTAACTTTGTTTAAAAAATGAAAAAATGCTGACTGATTAATAATGCTGATAATGTTACAGTGGCTCATTTTCGTAATTTCAAATTTGTAATCATTCATTTTTTTTTTTTAAAAAAAAAGAAGGTCCAAGATATTTAATAATTTCTAAGTATACGGCGTCTGAATGAATCATCCTAATTTTTGTTATAATAATGCATATAGCGGGTGTTAATATAATCAATGGACTAGAAAAATCAAAGCCAAATAAAGAATTCAATAAGGAAGACACACACTGGATTGAAATTCAAATACAGGAAAGTAAAAGATAATTTCTAAAGTCTAATTTCAAGTTCATATTCAACACGTAAAGGAATTTCAATGGAAATTTGATTACTAAGTTATTGTTTAATTAGTGGTCAATCTGACAAATTTTTATCAAAGTGATACTAAGTACTGCTTTAAAATTGAATCAATAATTACTTCATAATGTAAACTACTAACTCTAACATACGCTCATGGGTTTTATTTTTTCTTAGCAATGTTTACTATTTCTATATTATTTACTTTAAATATTCTTCATACAGCGATTGGCATTATCAAGATGACAAAACTATAAATAAAAAGAATAAGGAAAAGATAGTGAAGAAAAAGCAAGGAAATCATTTTAATAAAAACAAACTATATTCTCTATATTCATCTACGTAAGTCCTATATCGATGGTATTACACACACAGATTACAGATTAAGCAGACTGATTGATCGATTAAGGCTATGTGAGAAGGGACTTACTGCTTAAAGCGGATTATAGAAAGCATATGAGTTCACTGCTTGAGCACTAAGAGGCACAGATTAAGCAAACGTACTATTTGCACAAGTTTTTTCCCTCTTCTTTTATCAGAAGATATGTGAAGGTATCAATGATGACGATGTCATTGATGTGGAACCAGTTCTTGTCAAAGGAGGTTGTTTTCGCATTTACCTATGTTTCTTATATATATGAGCGGCTCGGATAAGCATAATGGTATGTCACAGTTTTTAACTTTCAACGAGGGGGAGTCCGAAAATAAGTCTTACAGTCAGTGACGGCAAAGCAAAACCATATTGCAACTCTTGGGTGGAAGCGCCTTGCCCATCCGCCATACAGTCCTGATCTCGAACCCAGTGACTTCCATATATTTTCGGCTTTGAAAAAGACTCTCGGCGGCAGGTGCTTGGGAAGCAATGCCGAAGTTACGGAAGCTGTTCGACGCTACTTCCGTATGCAGAGCCCTGAATTTCTTCCTGGAAGTGTTTTTGAGGTTTATAGACGGTATGACAAAAGTCTCAATGTATATGGTACTTACGTGGGAAAATAAACGTACGTCTGATCTTTAATGCCACATGCTATTTTTGGTTTAGCATCCCCACCTCTGCCCACAGTCGCCTGGGGAAACTTTTATTTTCGGACTCCCCTTAGTAAACTGGAAAAGAAGATGTACCATTCCCATGCAATTCAATGCAGGACACATATCAAACAAGCTTCTTCTGCCACCTGGAGGTACATTCCCGATATTAAGCTACCTATATAAAGTACAGGACAAAAATAAACGACCAAAAATGCCATTAAAACTAATGAAGATTTTGTCCTTTATTTTTTCCCCGTACTTTACTTCTCTGTGATTTGATTAGAACCAATTCCACTTAATAACGCAATTTTAATGAAAGTACTGCTTACCATTATGTTCGCCCGAGTGTTTCATATATATCTATATACAAGATGTAACATAAATGCATGTCCAAAAGTGACGAGGTGATTGCGGACATCCAAATAAATAAAAATGTGCCTATAAACATGTGTCTGATACCGCTTTGTTTCCGAGATACAGGGTGTTCAAATGTCGAGTCCCTCCAATGGCTTACTATGGGAAAGTGAATGGAAATGTTCAATATTACTAGAATAATACAATCAAGTGGAATTGTGCCTGTGTAGATACGTTGACACTAACAGAGAGAATGATACTAATCAACATTTGAGGTTATTGGGTTGTCAGTGTTGTTAACCTGGTACTAGGGTTATGTTTTTAAATAGCACTAGACGTTCACACGTTAGCATAAGATTGCTGACATCAAAACGTTCCTAAACATGGGGCAGATTCCGCTTCGTTTTTGAAAGACAAGGCGTCCAAGTGTGAAGTCAATTAACAGATCACAATAGTAAAAAACGGTTCATAGATCACAATAGAAGCGTTACAGCCTCATGGATGGGACTTCGAGAACTGAGGATGATTTGTGTACGTGAGTTATGTTATTAATGTTCTTTTAAAAACTGTAAAAGGACTCTAATTATCTTTCACCGGTGTAAACTTCTAATCGTATGTGAACCACTGTATCATTAAGTTAAAAGAAGTTATCACATTTAGCCATTCTTCAAGCAACAATGAGTTAATAGTACAGAACTCTACATTGAATTCAACTATTAAAGATTTAAGTACATTTTACATCAATTTAAAACATCAAGACTTCTTTCTTCTTCATGCACTTTATTGTTAATAGTAGGTAATATTCATATGTTCGTATGTAATAAGCTTGGTTATTAAAAACTTAAATAGAATTCACACATTTACAAACATAAAATATTGTAATTTTTACATTCATTACAGAAATTACATTATTTTTTTTTTTCTTTCAGCAAGCCATACAGTAACTGAAGAAAAGCATTACAGTGTAAACAGAAGACCACATACCTTCATCAGACTGTCCTGGTAAGCATAAGGAAACTGGCTTTTAGTTCCATATTTTGAAACTGTGTACTGACAGCATCCCTTAGAAAAAAAAGAGAAATATACCTCCTACAAGAACTTATATTATCGCATATCCACGGATAACTCAACCACTACAACGAAAAATATGAATACACCGAAAACGAAAAGATAGAACTTTAAAAAAATAGCCCAGAAAAACAAAAACAGTAAATAAAAATACACATAGGAAACTTATATTGAAATTAATGAAATAAAATTTACTGATAGTTTATTTCAGTTCACAACATAGAGTAAAAAAAAAGGAAAGCATGCACTTAAGTCGTACATTTTGAAAGATCTCATCGGTAACAATTGCTTTTACTACTCTACCTCGTTAAATTATAACCTGAAATGCATATTCAGGACTTAAAAAAGTAATTTATGTCTTTAATATAAAATAATATATAATAAAACCTGTACGTAACCGATCCCGTACTTAAAACAAATCTTGGTTAATGTAAAAATTTCAGAATCATCATTCATAAAAAAATCATAGATTAATATGTATATACCTAACAAATATTTAAGAACTTGGAAATATAAATGTTGAGATTTAGAAGAATAAGCACTAACGTTAAGAATAAGTCATCAGTTTACTTCGATTGATTGGTGAAACGTTTAAGGGAAGAAGATATACTGTATGTAGTGTTTGTTGAATTAGAGAAGGATTTTGAGACGTGAACTTGGAATTATTAATGAAAATACTACGAAGGTAGTGATAATAAAAGCATTGAAGATTTCGTAACAAATTCGTGTATGAAACAAGTGAAAGTTATAATAGAAGAAAAAATAAAATAGTATATACATTTAAATGAGGTGCTAGATAAAGATAATTACTAACTGATATAATGGAATGCGTATCTATTAAAGTCTTATAATAAATAAAAATTCTTATCATTAAAATATTCAAAAGATACGAATCCTGCGAATAGTTTTGAGGCAATCCTTACCTCTTTCTCAGTGCATTCAAAGAAAACTTTTGACCATTACTTTTATCCTGCAAGATGGAGAAGCAGATAATTGCACACACCTTGTGTTTATGTTGCAACAAGTTTGCTTTTAATGCGCTGAGGAGGATGTAAGGAGTGCTTCAAAACTGTTAGGAGAATTTTTCTTTTCAATATTTCAAGGATGAGAATTTTTATTTTCTGTTGTGATAGAGATGTTGCATCTCAATAAGTGGAGGAGACAGTGTTTCGGCAAAAGGTACTAGGGTTGATTATGTTCAATTTGCAAGTGAAATTGGACTTATTGCGAAATCTAATCGAAAATAAGAGGACGCTAAAACATTTTTAGGAAATCTCTGCAGAATATGGAATGAAAAGGCACATTAGAAAAACGGTAGCAATATTATGAAAGGCAATGTACGAACTATAGGAATTGGAAGAACTAGTTTCATGTACAGAGGTAGTATTATTAGTAAAAATATGAAACAGTCCCATAAAATAAAAGCAAGAGTAGAAATCGTGAAGAAAGCCGTCAAGCAGGAAAGAGTATTTTGAGAGTAGCTGAGTAAAGAATTGTGAAAAAAAAAACCTCATCAAATGTTTTGTGTAGAGTATTATACTAAACAGAATTTAAATGTAAACGTTACGAAAAGATTAAAAGCGTTCGATATATATATATATATATATATATATATATATATATATATATATATGAAAGAGAATAGAGAATTATGTAATAGTCTAGTTAGAGTAGAAACTAATGAAAAAGTGTTAGTAGAAAATAGGAAGAAAATATCAATAATGTAGACAGTTAAAAAGAGGTAAAAAAAAATGATTAGGACATAAAAAGAAGTATTATGAAGAATTGATAGAAGGTGTGATGACAAAAAGCACTAGAACGAGAGAAGGTTACTCTTAATGAACGATAAGAAAAAGTAATTCCTGTTTCAAGAATAAAGAAATTTACTGATTATAATGAATAGAAGGGTCTCAGTTTGCAGAAATAACTTGCACTATCAGCAGAACACTTACGATTTTTGTGATTACGATATGGAAGTGGTAAACTTACAACAATATGATTACTTATTTCTTTGTTTATTATTATTATTATTATTATTATTATTATTATTATTATTATTATTAGTAGTAGTAGTAGTAGTAGTAGTAGTAGTACTAGTAGTAGTAATAGTAGTAGTTGTTGTTGTTCATGATGATGATGTTAATTAATGTATGCAATAAAGTTAAATAAACATATAACAAATGCATAACTTATATATATATTTATCCATCGTACATGTTGATTTTTCAAATTGCATTAAAATATTCGGGAGAAATACATACCGGACTTCAGTTACTTTGATAAGGATAATTCAATTATTTAACTTAATATGATTTAGAATAAATTGAGTTATTTAGTTTCATCTAATTATAATAGCGTAATATAATAGAAAAAGTCTATTATTGAGTGTTTATATGCTTAGTTTAAAAATTGCAGGATGAATTTAAATGTAATCTCCATCCAATCTTACGTTTATAAAATTAAGAAAAAATATCCTCTACAATTAGAATAATTACGAGAAGAAACAGAACAATAACCTTGTTACACAACCATTATAATTATCTACATTTTAAATCATTATCCTATCATTATCTATTGTCAAGAAAATATTTAGAAGTTTACTGATTCTTTTTCGCTATAAGGAAATCGTATTTATATTGTGTCCGTAAGAAAATCATATTTATGTTGTGCACTTATTTATTGTAATGCTTGCGTTTGTTAAAGAATGCTTGCGTTTGGTTTTCCTGTTGTTTCACGATTAGAACTGACAAAAAATGTCCAATTAAATAGAATATTTTTTTGAATAATTTGTTACTGTAGTATTTATTAGAGACACTATGTGATAACATTATTATAACAACTATGTAATGAAATTAAAAAAATAATGAGACCATAAGTTACGTTATTTTATTATTTTTTTAAACGAAATAAGTAACTAGTAAGATTTAAAGCGTGTTTCAAATACTGTAAAACTATTTCTATCTCTAATAACTTTTTTCCCATTGCAGAGTAGGCAAAAATGGTAAGTTCACGAAATAATAAGAGAACAAAATGTACAATGTGTACGATTACTTGAACATTTATAGTGGAGAGTAGCCACTGTGGACAAAAAGTCGGTTCTCTCATCTTCACCTCGTAAGAAATTGATCATTCATAACCACAAATAAACGTTCGCAATTGCATTCTGTTCTGTTTCAAATAATATAGTCAAAATTATTATATAATAACACACCCTCTGGAGATCTAACTTTCTATTTTTATTTACTTTTATTTTTTATTACCCAAAGTATCTTACCTAAATGTTTTTCAGCTATTTAGAAATCTTTGTGCCTTGTGAGGAAAGTATTTCTTCCACTTTCAATCTCTCGATTTATTTATTCATAATATACCACTATTCTTGAAACGACAGCCGCTGTGGCTCAGTGGAAAAGCACTCAGCTCTGATAGGTGGGGTCCCTGGTTTGATCCCAGATCCCTCCAAAAGGTTTTTATGATGTACAAACACCGTGTGCATGAATTTTCTCGGGGTTATCCAGTTTTCTCCACTTTCGTCATTCTATCATTATCATCATTCAGTCATCATCATCGTCTTCCTTAGCCTCGATACATAATCCTAGGGCGTTAATTAAAAAAAAAAAAAGAACTTGGAACGCGTCTTATACAAGTTTTTTAAATCATTTTACTTCAAACTTCTACACATTATTTGAACACAAAAATTATATATACACTATGAAAACTACCTTCAGAAGCTCTTTCAAAATGCACGAGTTAAAGGATATCTTCAATTTTGGTATCAATACACCTAAGAAGTTACAGAGTTACTATACTTGACCAAGAAAACAAAAACAAAAACACGAGTAAACTTCAAAAGGTTACACGGATTTCAAGCTATAACGGCTACAAACAGCCACATACAATCGAGCTAACGGTGCTTAAACGAAAAAAATGAAAAAGTAAAAATAAAGAAGGAAAATTAATAACACCCATGCGTAGCGTATCGATTGTTTCCTTTATACAAGTCTGCGATGTCTGGAACCGATGAGGTTTACACAACCATGCTTATTCGTCAGGCAATCAAAAGTCCATCCTTGCTACGGTTATTATTTCTACACAACACACATCGAAAGTATATGAAGTTATATACATATTTCTGTTTCAGAACAAAACTGTCGTACAGTACACAAACATTGAATTTACAACAACATCTAAAAATATAGCAGGATTATAAATGTACATATATATGGATATATATGTGTGTTGAATGTGTTTTTATACACAGCCACATAGGTATTCTAACTTCAGAAACTCAAAGTGAAGTTAAAATTATTATTCCAAGCCAGAGCATTTTATAGATTATGTGATACTGAATCTGAGTTTGTGAACTGTGGTATTATGCATTAGTGAATAATTAATATTCGTGAGTGGAATTATTTGACAGATTTCTCTTTAAACCTCCACGTCTTGGTAAAATTTATGTATGCTGCAGAACTAAAATTAATTCTAGATAATAACAATTCCTTCTATTGCTTTCGTATTTTTGATTGCACTTTTTGTTATTTTACCATTATAAACTACATAATCCTTACTTATTAGACGTTTACAAGTATATTAAATAGTATATTGAGATAACTTAGATGATAACAACTAGCTTTATTTTACGGCGTAAAGAATAGAAAATCTAGCTTTAATTTAAGACATAAAGAATCGAAAATCGTGCTTTCTTTTCCATATTGAGAAATGTTAATAATGTAGATTTATCATCAGAACAGAGAGTTGAAACAAGAACTAAAAACTGACAATTTTTATAGAAATAGAAACGTAATACCAAGTTTTTAAAAATGTAATTAACAAGAATAAGCTGATATTATGTACCTCACCAAAGCACAGTATACTACAACATGACATAAATCTTATTTGTTGCGAAATCTACGAGAATACGACGATTAAGATAAATATTTACAAAATAGTTGTCATGATTGAAAGGAAACAAACACAGCAATTAGGTAGGATAAGTTATCCCTTTATAAAGAGTAAAATTTCAGTTGAAGGCATATAGGATGTAATGCAACAAATAAGTCTTAAATATCGCGTCTATTCGCACTAAATATTTTGTCATTATTGTAAATAATACCAAAAAAAAAAAAAAAAAAAAAAAGGAAGACTAAAGTTTTGGAAAATGAATATTTAGTACTTATAAAACGTTATGAAATTAACATACTAGTTGTAACCACCTCTCTTACTACTTAAATATTTGTAAGCTCGATATATTATACCAGAGCATATACATTGTAAGGAAGACCCTGAAAACATTTTAAAGTTCTTTATGGTACCTCTCAATACTTACAGCTTCTTTTAAAACTTTTCGATTTTCATTTGTTCTTCTGTCTTAATGAAATAATTTAAAAGCACAGTTGAATGTAGAAATATACCTTCAAAACTTTCCTATCGGTTAACTTTATTAATAAACTATTGAGGTACATAATAATTTATCAAAAAATTCCACACAGCATGCAGTAGTGAATACTTCCAGACTCAGGGTGACAAAATCTATAAAATATTATGGCTTAGAATCTAAAAATTACACATTATTGTATTTGTAAATGTTATAATAGAAAACTTAGAACGATAATCATAGAGGGGAAACTATTAACACGATTACAAAGATAGTACAGACGTTCATAGATACATCAGAATATCACGAAGAAGATACAAAAGTTGGTATCCAAGCTAATGAACTGTAAGCACACATTATAGCACAATATAAATTATTAATAAAGTAAATTGATTTTTCTTACTTACCTTTCTCACCTTTCCGTTCGCTCTTCCTTTGTAATCACTAATGGAGTCACCTCCCTCAGACTTTATGCTCATTTTTTCTTTGTTATCATCTGTGTTTCCTTTTTCTTGGCCTACAAACAGTTCATAACTATGGCATGAAAAGTCTGAAGGAGACTTCGCCATTTCCCCTGGAGCTCCTCCGGCAGCACCACCTCCTCCTCCACCGCCTCCCCCCGAGCTTGCTGCTGCTGCGGCTGCTTCCTTCGCTGCGTGTCTCTCCGCTCGCTCTTCCTCTCTTTGTTGTTTCGCTAGTCTCGCTTCTTCCGCTTCCTGACAAAGAAGTAATTAAAAATAAAGTTATGGTATTTTGTGTATTATCTTAACTGTACAGTGTGAATACGTTAAAAGCTGTAAAATAACTTGATAGGATGCATATTAAATACAAAACTAAAGCTGTATTCACCAAAAATACCCGTAATAGAAATCTCACCGTGAACGTTCTAGCAAAGATTTCTTGCTATCCTTTTCATGGAACCTTTCAGAAAATTAACTCTGCAAGACAAACTGTTTTTAATCTTTACTATATACAATAATCTATGCACCTCTAGAAGTAATGTTTTTTTTTCTTTATTTTTTTAAAGAAATTTAAGAACTCATAAATCTTGTGGACGGATCTGTAGCCTGCAAATCAGGCGATTAATAATCAATGAAATTGATTCAAAGTCTCACTTGTTCCATCCGTGTTCCATTTTCACTCTACTGATTATCTCACTTGGGTTAAGAAAAACGAAAATATTAAAAACTGTAGTGAAGTGAAACTTAAACATAGGAGGGACACAGACGGAACAAGCGAGATTTCAAATCAATGTTTCATTAATTATTATTAATCGCTTGATTTACGAGATACAGGTCCGTTCACAGGATATAGAAAATCTGTACAAATACAGAGAGAATTTCTTAAAAACATTACTTCTGGAAGCACATAAGTTGTTGTATACAGTAAACGTTAATAACAATGATGTAGTTCGTATAGCAACGTTAATTTTCTGAAAAATAACTCTTACAGAAGATAACAAGAAATGTTTGCTGAAACATTTACAATGAGATTTGCAATCTGGATATTTGGGGGAATAGCTTTAGTTTTATACATTAAAAACTGATTTGTCGAAGAGCTGACAACATTAATAAACTTGGATAAATTTTAGCATGACTTTTTAAGTGCTGAAACACAACGAAAGTGAATCCCAGTTGGTGCTCACGATGCAAAGATCTTTTTTGTTGTTAGCTTGTATGTTATCTTAAGAACAACTGTATACGTTTTAAATTTTGTGGTTATTTGCTTCATATATTTATCTATTTTCCCTAAATTACAATCCTATATTCATGACTGATCAGAAAGAGATTCTCAGAGAGAAAAACAGTGGTTACAACAATTTGTTGAGTACCGTATTCTATGCTGAAAATATCTCTTAGAAATTGTGAAGGAATGTGTGTATTTAATTGTGATTCTAGAGAGGATGACAGTCTAGTGTCGATATTATAATATAGTTTTAAATATTTGGCAGATGTTCAAATCGGTATTATTAAAATATAGAAAGACAATGTACCATATACAACAAGGAAAATATACTCAATACAAGAACTATAGAGTAATATGCATGTCACTAATTTATAAATCAAACCTTTGAATATTGGAAAAGAAAATAAGAAAACACATAGATGGAAAAATATAGGAAGAACAATGTGCATATAGATAAACATAATATATATACTAGGAACAGTGAAATATTGAAATATAAACAAGAAGTTAATTTTATCTCTTTCAGATGAAGGTAGAAATAGAGGGAATTGCAATGAAATGTCATGACAATAGGTAAAGGAAGAAAACTTTTTCGCGTGATGCCAACAGGAAGAAAAGTAAAAGTAAGATCAAAAATAGCGAGAATGAAAAGAACACAGAAGTATTCGGGAAAATAAGGAAGGGGAATGTAAAACAAATAAAAGAAATAACCCATGATTGAAACAAATGAAAAGAATTTGTCTGAGCTCTTACGTTGTATGCAATAGGGAGACGAAGATATAGATACTGTGTTTCTCGTGCCATTTCATTGTTTGAAAGAGAAAATAGATGGTACAAATGTTCTGATAGAGAAGCCTTACTTCGGTATTTGTGATTTTAAATATTTCATCCTCGCTTTCCAAAGATATCTTTCTACAACTATTTGCGAACTATGTGTCTCTACAGCTTTATGCATAGATAGCTTTTTACGTAACAGATTAAATATTGAAAACAAGTGCTGGCAACTACAACCAAACAGTGAACTAGTAAGCAATTTTCTTCGTGTTTGCACCCTTACCTAAGACCCAATGGTAAGTAATGCTCTTAAAATCAAAATAATTTTATTCAGAAACATCAGTTTCTTTTTCTAATATTCATGTTCTAATAGTTTAAGACTTGGAATTATGTTGAATTTTCGGCTAAAGCTTAAATTCGTTTTAAACTAAAAGCTTAAGAAAATAGAAGCTAAGTCCAGAGTTACGCATAAACTCACTGATAGCATTAATTCAAGTATATTAAGTTTATTATTTTTTGCAGAGATGTAACACAAATATTGTTAGATTGTTTATTAAGTTTTTTTCTTTAATGGTTAATTTGAGAAAATACTTCTAAACTATCTACTGATCTCAAAATAGATTTCTGTCAGAGACATCTCAAGTTTTGATTTTGGAAGTAAAGGCCTAAAGCTTGGAATTACACTCAACCCCTTATGTATTTAACATACAAGGGCATATATTATATAAAAAGCAGAGTTGGCCATTTCATAGAGCCACTCCTTGTGGTATGGTGTTCGGTTCACGTGAACACGTTCATAACACTTCAAAACGTATTGCATAAACTGAAAGAAGTGCCAATGAACATATATTATTCGCTTGCTCAATATTATTATTGTCGTTAGTTTTGGTATATCATTTGTAAGTACCAAACAAAGCAATGTCTCAAAACAAGTACGAAATCATATTGTTTTGTCTGTTGAAGACAGACCGCTTGTAAAGTATGAATTTTCTTTTTCTATATTTGATTTTTAATAATTTACATATTTTTCATGGACAACTTACCCGCATCGCCTCTTCCTCTAATGCCTCTTCTTCTTCAGCCTTCTTTTGCAACTCGTCGTACGACATGGCGACAATGGCCAAGATCAAGTTCACGAGATAGAATGAACCCAAAAAGATGATAACAATAAAAAATAACATGTGCCATGGGCCTGCTGAGCGTAGCGTCTGAAACAAAGAAATACAACAGTCATTGATATATAAATATTTGATAACTTGTCTATATTATGAAGAAAATTGCCGTCTTATTTTAAAATACAGAATATGTGTGATACAAAATATTACTTGCCTCTCGACTTTAATAAATTATTATTGTAATGAATATTCCTAATTAAGTCTTTTTCAAAAAATATTTATAAAGAAGCATTGTATTCAAATTCTCAACTCTAATAAAATTTAACAGAAATAATGTATGACGACTTTTCTTCTTTTTTTACTCGTTTCTATTTTTCGTTCTATTGATTCTGTAATTCCTTTCTCAATGTTTTAACCTCCTCTTCAAGTCACTGCTCATCTTTCTCAAAAACTTCAATTCTTCTTCCTGCCTCAGAGTTATTACTATTACTTATTTATTTCTGAAATTCGAATTGAACCCAATTATTGTGATCAAAGTCTTCGTCACTAGAAATAATTTTTGCCAACTTTTCTTTCCATCTGTTTTCTACTCCTTTAGTTAACCTTCCTCCATTTATCTATTTGACTTCCTTTTCGTTGTTCCGTTTTACGTCTCACGCTTATGCCTTCAAGGCTAAAGGAGACAGTGATGATGAGAAATGAATGGAATGGTGGAATGAATAAAGAGGGAGGAAACGGGATAACCCTGAGAAAATCCACGGTGTTTGTCCACCACAAAGTTCACTTGGCACGAGCTGGAATCGAACCAAGGACCCGATGCATTAGAGGTGAATGTTCTACCACTGCGCCGCCGCGGCCCATTCCCTTTTTCGTTGTTCTTGAAGCCCTTAGTCTTATTGGTGTTTCTCAAAAAAATATAATTTTCAAATTGTTATTGACTTAACCCTTTTTATCAGAATCAGAAGGCTAAAAACACTCTTAAAGAGATGTTCGTAAAAGGATCTAAAATTTGTAAACCTATTGTGCTATCGAGTGGACAAATGAATGCCTTATAACCATTTTATAACTCTAACTGTATCTGCTGCTTAATATCTTCTGTGTAGAATAGTTCAACCTATATTAAGCTCGGTTAGCTCGGTAAGCGCGATTAAGTGTTGCAATTCAATCACTTTAAATTACTTTCTATGGTGTATAGAACTTATTTTAAGATTATTCTTTAGATATTCTTCCTCACTAGCACTACTAAACCTACTCACACCTGTTGATGCAACTCAGTCATCTCGGAATCACTAGTGCACACATAGACAAAAATTATTCAATATTTGCATGTGTGGTATTATTTTCCTACGTTGTTTCGGATATCTTCACATATATTGCTTACATCGAGGATAATTGGTTAGTTTCTTGCTTCCTTTTTAAGCCTCGCATTGTAAGTTGATTATTTGAGTGAAGAAAGTTGTAATATAATCATTCGATCTTGGTTCAAAAATGTTACTTGGGCGTCGGCATTCTCAAAATTATCTTAATTATCTGTTGAAATGTCAATTGTTTTGTCAGTAGGAGTTGTTTTTTCTAAAGCTTCATCCTTTATACGGAATATCAGTTGATCTCGTAACTTCTGATTAAGGTATGACCCAAAATCGCAATAAAATGTTTTCTCCCTGAATTCCAAAGCAAACTTTATAATCTGTTTCTCTGATGTTGCACTAAGGACAGAAAACGGCGTTGCTCAGCTGACTAGTTAGATTTTACACCATATTGATCATATATCAACTTTTTGAGTTGTTGCTGGGAGTTTTCACTGGTGTATACCGTCAGCAAAGATATCTTAGTTCTTTAAATGCTCATGATCAAATAACAGTAAGAAGTGTACGAAGTTGGCTATTTTTGCTATTTTGGTCGTCTTACATAGCTATTCAAATCCTTCAAAATATGATTGAATGTTTCTGTATCTATAGCATTAAAATTCTCAGAGTTGTATAAGTTTGATTATTTAAGAATGTAGATTTTATACCAAATCTGCACAAATGTTGGAACTTACTCCTATACTTATTCGTAGCGTTTATTGACAAGTAACTAACCTCTTGTTATTATAAGTTAGACTCACATCAGTGAGAAAATACTTTCTAGAATTCTTTCTATTTTAAATTTTATATATATGAGACAGAAACAGCACTTGTACTTTACAACTCAATCTTAATGAGCAATTGCTATGAATTTTCTTAGTTAATAGATACAACAATAATTCCTTCTGAAAGAATTGTGTTCGAAATTACAAGTATCAAAATATTTTATTCGAACTCTCAGCTCTCAACAAATTTAACAAAATAAAACAGCATGATAACAATATTCACAAATTTTCCCTTTTACCGTTTTCTTTTCCACATTTTATTCCTAACAAAGCTAGGAAGAGAAACTTTTAAGAGTTATTTTTTGCCAGTTTATGCCCTCTGTGAAGCCGGGCCCGAGCTTGAGTGGTACTTGTATCCTATGGGTAGCCATGTTAAGTCACATCATATTTTTCTTGTAATGAAGTCGTAAAGTAATGGACTGTATTTATTCAACTGATTTATGAAACATAAAAACAAAATAATTATTAGAAACAGGTTCTAGTCTCCTTTACCGCGAAATTTCTCTCACTACTCATGTGACAGTGGGTGGATGAATACCTGGTAAGGGTAGAAAGAAAGAATATGGTACCCACGGGGATTGAAATCAAGTTGTCCAGTTGATAGGTAGATGCCTTACCGACTACGTCGCCGTGGTTTTTAATTCCTTTGTATTACCAAAAGATGCACTGAAATCCCTTTTAAAATGTATGAAGTACTTTATATACTTAGTTGTGACAATTACATTCCATAAATAGAATAAGATGCTGATGACAACATTAGTAAAAGCAATTAAGTATCTTTCAAACATTACTGATAAAAGTATATGCGATTTTTTAAAATAAGATACTTTATCTTAATCTAAATGTAGATTTATTGTCTTAAAACAAATATTCTTCCTTCAACAGTTGTCAGGCACCTCATTTTATGTATTATACGTATATATATACGTATATATATATATATATATATATATATATATATATATATATATATATATATATATATAAAATTTCTTTTAAACTTTAGACTCATTCCATAATACGAATGCAAATATTCGATGTAATGCCATTAAATTATTATTATATATTGCATTTTTAATTCTTGGTTACATACTTAGCAACCTTGAACACCACACACCATGAGAAATCAGACGGCCATCACAAAATTGTCTGAGAAACACAACACAACATGCACACTACTGCTAAACCTTTAATGTCATGAAGTACGCAAACGTCATACTCCCAGAGAAGCTGTGATGTAATCTAATTGTAAGTCGCTGAAGAAGGATAATGATTTCCTAGTGTTATACAAAGGATACTAACTATTCATAATGAAAAGACCACTTATTATAGATTCACTAAAACCAGATTTCAGTTTTGCAAAAGATAATCCTTCGTTATTGAGGCTTATCGTCAATTAATAAGCGTAAATATTTTGATAATAACAATTAACAGTTTGGTTTTATATGTACGCAAAGAGCATTGAAGACGTGTGAAGTTATATTTCTCAAAAGAGAAATTTATACATTCATTAGTGCCTTATAGAAGCACTATTACTAATACTTATTATTATAGTACATTTGAAATACTTACCAATTGATACAAATTTTCCCAGTAATCCTGGGTCATTAACCTGAATGCTGATAAAAAAGCCCAACCAAAGCTGTCAAAGCTTGTATACCCGTAGTTGGGGTTGTCACCGAAACCTTGCAAACACGTATATCCTTCAGGACATGGTCTATAAGAAAATAAAAGAATAAATAATTATAATAAGAATAAATCATCATTAGTATGAGCTTAAGAAATAAAACATTTCTCGGTGAACGACTATTAAAATATTGAATGTTGCAAGATTTTATGGTATTATTCAAAATTAAAATTTTAGTTCTCGTATGGTAAACGGTTACAATTTTTGCCTTTGATGTCAGGACCTCGGATTTTATTCTCAGTGAAGTACATATGATTAAGATAGGGTTACTACATGTATATATTTGAGATTTAAAATTTTTCGTTTGCGTACATTTTCTAAAATGTCTTGATTATTCGCATTTTCTAAGCTCAAGTGTATTGTCAATTAATTTCAGACATTTTGCATGAAATATATGTTTGGCTATTTGTATTTCAAGAAGGAGTCAGCGTGATACTATGTAAGTAATCTTGTTTATTTGGTATTTATTTCAATATATATTTTTCATAATATTTTAAAAGCAAACTTTATCATTCCTATGTCTAAACTTAATGTTTATATCACGAGTTAGTCAGGTGAACGTGTCTCCGCATTTTGCAATTTCAGAATATGGTAATCCTAATCCTATGTAATTCTAATCCACATACCCTTCTGGCTGAGAAGAAACGTTGAGTTCCAAATAAACACTTCATGGTAATTTGAAAATGTCCTCTTTTGTTTACTGCGTCTAATGTTTAATATACAGTAAACTATACAGTTTTGGTGTTCTCTGACATCTTCCTCAGCAGATCGGGCAACTCGTTGCAATCCATCTCATTTTTCAGAATTTCCTCTTGCACTATTTTGCTAATATGGTAATGTGAATTCCTTGCACTAAAACCTATTTAAATTGTTTTAAGTAAATCTTGTTTTTTTAAATCTATAAACTAGCACAAAATTACAGGAGTCTTCATAAAAACCTTCTCTAAATGTTTCCACAACAATAATTACAAAAGAAGAAAATTCTAGTTCAAGGAATTTACATGATTATATTTTAAAAATAGTGCAAGAGGAAATTCTGAGCAGTGAGGTGGATTGCCAGTTGATTGCTCGATCTGCTGTGGAAGGTGATAGGAAAGACTGAAGCAGTATAGTTAATAGTGCATTAAGTGAAATGAAATGAAATATTTCAGTTTTACGTCCCATGGTTAGCCGGCGAGGCTAAAGGAGACGGTGATAATGAGAAATGAATGAAATAGTGGAATGAAGAAAGTGGGAGGAAACGGGAGAATCTCGAGAAAACCCACGAACATGATATTTGTCCACCACAAAGCCCACTTGGCGCGAGCTAGGATCGAACCAGGGATGAACCACGCATCAGAGTGAACGCTCTACCACTGAGCCACCGTGCCCCTGCATTAAATATTAGACGCAGTAAATAAAAGAGCACGTTTAAAAATTATTATAAACATGATTACGTCAATTCATATTCTTAAATAATTAAACAATTTACGAGTTGGAAAAATATAGATGGAACTTATTACTGGGCTAAGTGGGACTTAAATCTAATTATCTGTTTACTGATCGAATGTTTTATATTCGAAATACCAGCAATATGACCACTTTGTTTACTGCTTCTTTTCCTGGTAGTAATTAACTGGCAATTTTTAGTAGAGGCAATCCATTCTTGTGAATATATTAATTAAGTACTTTTATGGTTCAACATTATAAACATACATATTTTCAATTATAAGGATCACGCACTAAATCATAAGCGGGAATGATGGAGGGTAAACAATAAAGTTAATTTCAAAGTTCTTGAGTGCTAAATATGACAATAATGTCAATATTTGAGCCTAATTTACCTTATGGTGAAAAATACTCCACAGAAATGTGTGAGTCGGAAGAAGATTACTATAATTTCTATGGTAATTACGATGTTTACGATGTCTATGATAATTGATGTATATAATTATGTATATAAGTTTTTCATAGCCAATAATAATTATAAAATATATTTTTATTTACAAAACTGAATATCTACAAAAGCTTAAATTTTTACTATCTTTTGGATATTTTCTATCAGGTAAGGATTATAATATGATAATCAGAGTATATCTATAATGTATATGTACAGTCAGAAACAATATTAAGTATAGGTTGGAGCTGTTATTTCTTATACCTCTAACCTATACTTAATTTTGTTTCTGACTGTGCAATCAATTTAATACAATATACTAATCTCTTCGATAGAAAAAAAATACAAAAAAGTAGTAAAAAGTATTCCTGAAATTTTCAGTTTACATAGATTCTGAATTTTATTAAAAATTACCTTTACTTTAGTTATTATATGGATGGGTTAAATTCAAAGCGGCATAAGTTAATTTTTCAGAATTCAAAGTGACACATTCACGCCTGCTGAAAGGGATAGATTTAACTCCACAAATATGACTTCAATGGCGGGTCACTTACTTTTCCAGTTAATTGGAAAAATTATATATTGAAAGCAAATAGTAAAATCTTTGTTTCTTGGAGTAAGCAGAACATGCCTTATGCAACTGTAAATTTAACCCTTTCATAAGATAAGTTACGTATATAAATTTTAAAAAATGAAGTACAAACCCTGCACCAGATGAATTCCCACATAAAGGATATTCCACTGCATCTGGTGGTTTGTGCCAGTGACCTACGAAAGAATTTTTTCTTTATATTAATGAATATTTTTAAGAAAAGGAGAAACTAATGCATATTTTTTCACCTATAAAGAACATGTCTCCTTAGCCTACTCCCAAAATAATCAAGTTGGATGTTACTAGGTAAGTAGGGGAGATATGTATGTTCTACCCCACTTTCCCCCTCCACCCCTAACTAACAAAAAAATTATGAAGCCGCCACTGACTGCCAAAAATTTATGAAGTCACCCCTGACCATTGTACTTTAACACAGAAGGATACCCCAAAGTGAGATTGAATATGCTTTTATGACATTTAAAATCATAAAAACTTACATCTAAAACTAAAACTACACTACATATAATTATATCTACTCCTCTTCTATCTTATAATGCCCCCAAGCTAACGTTTTTATACCATCTCGCGCTATATATCTTTTATCGTCCGAGGAATCTAGTGCCAGCTTATGAACGGTTATGCTATATATATCGTGCTTATAACTTCTAATGAGGTTTATGTCCTTATACGTTTTAACATTTTTAAATAAGCTTTCTTTATAATCATCAAATTGCAACTCCTTGGCAACTACGCATTTAGTTACTCCTTTAGCTTTTTTCTTTTCTTTATTTTCTACTCTATAAGCATACATCTTTGATCTCAATCCAATAAACTCTGTCATTATCTTACCTTTATTCTCATCTTTCATCTTACCTATTACTTTTTTGTTTATTAGTGGTAGTCCATATATGTTATTTTCCTTGTATTCACTCGTGTCAAACTGGTCAATTATTTCTGCTATATCTTTGTAAAAGTCTTCAGTCTCAATCTCATATATAAAGCTATCGGTGTCCATATAACATAAATCTATATTGTTTCCATATTTCGGCTTCATCGTGTTATAATGAAAATCATACATTAACAGTTTTGATAGTTCTAATACACTCATACCAACATATATTGGCTTATTAAACGTTAATCGCTCTTTTTTCATATGTATAGCACACAAGTTCTCACTAAATATTGTTCTGTAATCAAAGTTAGGTTTAGCAATTAATGCTTCTACCCTCTTAGGATCACATTCTAATTGTATGGGCTGCCTCTTTCTAATATTTTCCATTGTTTTTCCGAATACCGAGTTATTCATGAGCTTATAAAAATCTTTTTCAAACTCATTTTTAGCTTGCGTCCTCATCTCTGTATTTAAATCAATGTATTTCTTTAGCCAATTTGATTGTTTAAACTCTAATACCCTATACACTTTCTTCAATCTCATTCCAAGTGACATATAAAGTTTTAAGTTTCTATAGTGAATTACATATCTTTCCTTATTATAAAGTGTTGTTAGTAGTTTCGATTGTTTTGATTCTGGTGGACACATGTTTTCTGGAGCTAATGGTAAATCAGAATGCTTGTTATGTAAATGTTTTGGATATTCTAAATCTACTTCTAATATGTAGCCAGTTTCTGAGTCATCTGGAATGTTCTTTATATCTATGTATGGTTTAACCCACTTAAAGTCTTTATAAGGCATGTATTGACTCATAGCCCATCCATATAAGTTGTTTGCGTCTAAATATGCTAGGTATGTTGAACACTCATCCTTATTATAATCTTGCATATATTTGTTGTTAGCTTTTACATATCTTTTACTGCATTGTGAGATTCCTCCTCGTATACCCTTTTCTAACATTAGTATTTTATCATAATCAGTCAACATTTCTAAGTTAATTTTAGTCATCTTTAACATTGCATCCCATGATAGGCCTGGTGCTGTATAATACCAAGCAGGATCTAATCCATATGCCTTTAAACACACATCTCTAAAGTTTTCAAATATATCTGTTAATTGAAGGACATCTGTTTTGTTATAATGTTCAGTTAAGTCCTCCAATAACTCTAGATTGAATTCTTTACAAACTCGTACATGAAGCTTATGACGTTCAGGACTCATTTTTTCTCCTGTTAATCTGTTTGTAAATTTGTCTGGAGATAATGGAACAGGTTCTTTCAATTTTTCAAATGAATCAACATAATCAAATGGATAATCACCTTTAGTATTAACTAGATCAAGTTTATCAATCGGGAAAAACTTTAATGTTTCTCGAAATTGTTCTGGCTTTAAATTCTTTGTTAGCTCTGCTAAACTCTTTGGCATAAATCTAAATGAATCAACAAATCTTAAATTTATTCCATCTTTTTCTGATCCTGCTTTTACATATTTTTCATATGTTATGTACCTTTCCTCATTATTAGCGATCAGTTTAATTTTCTGTGTATCATAAGCTAACTCCTTAATAAACAAATGTGTATTATAGCCAGTTAAGTTGTGAAGAAATACAGGAACAAAGTTGGGATTTTTATAGTTTAAATTGCAATAACTGTGAGCTGCACCTCTAAACTTTCCAGTTAAATGATCATGATCTCTTACCTTTGCTTTATTTTTATTTATCTTATACAAACATTTTTTTAAGTCATGCTTCCATTCTTCTATTTTTTCACTCATATCATCTTTATCCTTGTAGAACTGTATTTTCTTCTTCAGTATATTTATTTTTTTCTCAACAGCTGGAGGTAAGTCATTCAAGTTTTTCTCACATATATGACAAGTATCCGAACTGTTATAAGCTTTTATTTCCTTCTCACTAAGCGGAGTCATATTAACTACTCTGTTATATATTTTCATAATTTCTATTGCTTCTTTTTGTAACATTTCAATAAATACTTTCGCAGCATCTGGACCTATATAACTAACAGGGGCTTTGTAGTCTCCATTTGAATACTTGACATAGTAACAAAAACTCATTGGCTTATGCTTTTGATATTTTACTGTTTTACTACAATTGTGCTCTATTTTTAACTTACATAAGATACATTCAAAGTCAGCTATTATCGTAAATGGAACTCTTAATGATCTATTATAGTTTTGAAACTTTATTTGATTGTCGTATGGTTTAGGAAGTTCTATTCTAACAGCCTCATGCTCTTTACAATATAGCTCATGGTTTTGCAACTGCTTCTCATCTCTAAAGTGTCTTGTTAAACATCTATCACAAAAGTATAACTTCTCAGTATGTTTTGTCACTTGACTTCTTATTAATCGTGATAGGTCTTTTATCCAACAAAAATGATTGTTTTTTTCATCTTTTACATATAATAAATTGATATGAGTTTCTTGCTTATTTTTTGTGATTTGAAGTGGATATACATTATAGTTCTTGTCATAGCTGTAAACATTGATGGAGATATTACTTCTTTTTTCAAATTTAACTATATCTTTTAACTGTACAGGAAACTCAATACCATTACAATATTTCTTTTGTAATTCATTAACAAGTTGCTTATAATGAGAGGGTCTTTGAGGATTTTTTGAAACGGTTTTATCAATAGGTTTTAAATAACTTGCAATAGAATATAAGAAACATTTATTATCTTTATTTTGAATATTTATTACTGCTTTCTTATCTTTAATCTGCTTTGGAAGTTCAATATAGGAAGAAGCTCTTAATGGTACATACTTATTTAATCTGATTTCTAGGTGTTTAATTTGATGTAACGTCCATCCTGATCCTCGGCCTTGAAATTCTTCCATTTCTCTACGAAGTTTTTTTTTGGCATAAGATATATATTCACTTAAGTCAGTTGATTTTAATATTCTCTCGTTTGATGTTTTGAAATTGTGCTCTTGTATTTCTTTATCTTTAATATAGTCACAAATGAAAACAAGGTTAACTTTAACAGGGTGAAATTTTAATTCCTCTTTGATTTTGTTAATAGCAACTCTTCCACTTGTATCTAAAAATTTTATTGGGTCTTTATATCCTCCTGTGTTTTCGACTTTAATGGTTTGTAAACGCTTCTTGAGTGCTGTTTCTTCTAATTCAACTTTGATGGGTATACGTGCTGGCTTCGGTTCTTCAATTACTTCTTGTTTAAAGGGGAATATATTTCTAATCTGCCTTCTGCTTTGTTCATCGTCATGTTGTTTAAGAAGGTCTATCAGTTCTGCTTTTCTTAATCGGGAATATCTTCTGATTCCCCTCTCTTTACATTGGCGTCTTAACTCTACTACAGTAAATTTATTATAATTACTCATCTTATTTATACTATAGAAAATCTTTATACTCTTCAATTTTTACCTACACCGGGCTATTTCAGTTCATTTTCATTTGTCCTAGTACAACGCTTAACATTGTACACCCCTGCCATTGTCTACATATTAGGCGTTGTATTAGAACAGGACTTTCATGGGAATACCCCATCAAAGTCACATATACACATTTAAAACTGAATCATTTTTGTAAACTTACTCATCATCATCATCATAATCATCACTACCATATTTATATTCATCATCACTACTCAAATCAGATGTTTTTTGTTGCATTATTAATAATTCTTTTTCCTTCAACAGTATTTGCTTCTCTAGTAGTGCTGCTAAGAGTTTAAGATCATGATGAATTAGTTTAAGTCTATCATGTAATAAATCAAATTCTTTCTCCATATTTGTTATATAGAAAACCAACAAAAATTCGGCCCTGGAAATATATGTTTGAAAGGGGTCCAGTGCTGGTGGCCCCCTTGTTGTAACTTTAATTATCAGATAATAACCTATCATACAAGCAATCAATTTCTTTAATCAATTCTTCTTCTGATAGTGATGTCCAAAACTCATTACCCTTACCTTTACGAATATCTAGTTCTTGCTGCATTAGGTTGCATAGCTTAATACTGTTAGGATCTCTAAACTTTTCGTATATTATTACATGATTCGGATATTTTTCTTCTGCTTCATTAAGAGGCTTATATAGACTTCTCTTTTGACATCTGATAGCATAATAAGGGAAAGGATCATTAGATTTGTTCTTCTTATATATGATTAGACAATTATCTTTTGAAACATCATCTGTATATGGTGCTGCAATTTCTTTTAAGCTCTCGTTTTGAATTCTCAATCTCTCCATTGTTTGATCTATTTCTTCTACTCTTTTTTGCAACTCTTCATTGTCTTGTTGATACTGTCTAAATTCCTGAGTGAAGTAATTAATAATAATTTCATTACATTTAATATAAAAATCTGGTGAAACCCATCTTGCTATATCAAGTATTAACTCTTTCGGAATATATGTTCCTCGTATAATACCTAATTGTCCACCTTTAACAATCTTAAAGTCATCCCCACGAATTCGTTGCGATGATTTTATATAAGAAATTAACTCTTTAGATTGTTTATTTTCTAACCATTTATAAAATTTCTTTCCTCCGTCTTGACACAACTTAGTAGCGTTGAAATATCCTGTTGATTTGTCTATAATCAACTTGAAATCACCAAACAGACCATACCAGTAATCATCTTTAATCTGTTCATAGCAAATATCTTTTAAACTAAGAGGACTATCCATAGTACCCATATTTATTATATAGAAAATCTTTATTTTTAACTTCATTTTCGTGGGGGTCCACCAGCACTGGACCCCTTTCAAACATGCATACGTCGCTTTAGCTCCCGGGGGTTTGATGAGCGAACCATAAAACCTTTTCAACAACGACAAATACAATTGAGACACTTATGACCTTATACTCAAAAACAAATCAACAACAAACTCATCGTCGTCTTCTCCTTCAATATCTACGTGACAACCATACGAAACAACACAGCTGTATTTTTCTTTGACTTTGTTTAGGAGGTTGACGGAGTTTGGATCTTTGGTTTCTGATAACACTGACATTCTTGGGTACTTTTCTTTGAGACACTGAAGTCTTGCTTTGATGTTTCGCTGCTGAACCCTTCCAACCCAATATTTGTATGATTCGTAACGCCTAACCTGATCGTGTTTGTCTGTGTCGTACTTGTCTACTATGTCTTGAAGCTGACCAGCCGTGAGGTTCTTTTTAACGATGATTAACTTGTGTACTTTTCCTGGGTCTTCTGTGTGTTCTGCTGCAATTGATTTAAGCTTTGTTATCTCCTTTGCTTGTTCTTCGTTGTGTATTTTGAGGTCAGTCATTGACTGTTCTACTTCTTTAACTCTTGCTTCTAGGGCGGTTGTGTCTTGTCGGAGCTGTTTAAAGTTTTGAATGAAGTAACTCTCGATAATGTCATAGCACTTGTCGTAAAAATCATCTGATAACCAATTGGCAATGTCTAGTATTATCTTCTTGTAAACATATGTACCTGATATGGTGTTATTGATCTTGCTGCCTGCTAGTTTGACTTCATATGATGCTTGTTTGAAACGGTCGGGAAGTCGACCGTTAATTTTTTTCTTGTAGTACTCCATTCGCCTCTTAGATCTAGTGTTTTCTAACCAATGCTTAAGTTCTTTTCCTCCAGCCTTACACATCTTGGTCGCATTGAAGTATTCAGTGCTCTTGTCTATAATCAGTTTGAAGTCACCAAAGACGCCGTACCAATAGTTGTCTTTAATCTGTTCGTAGCAAATATCGTTTAAACTAAGAGAACTATCCATAGTACTCATATTTATTATATAGAAAATCTTTATTTTTAACTTCATTTTCGTTACCAGCTAGCCGGCGCCAGATATCCCGCACCGGCTTTGGGGGTTTGTTTGTTCTAATACAACGCTTCGTACTTTGATGGGTTAACCCATAAAAGCAATGGTATATTTAGTTTCTCGTACTTAAATGTCTCTTAACTGAATGAACCTGTCAACAAGATCTATATCACTTAAATCTGTGTTCATATGCGAACCGTGCCAAGTTATTCTATCATCATAGCGTTCTTTAGCTCTGTTGTATAAGTTGATAGAGTTTGGATCGTCGACGTTAAGCAGAATACTCATACTTGGATACTTAAGTTTGAGTTGTTTAATCCTACTTTCGTAATTGCATGTTTGTACTCTTCCAACCCAATACTTATATCGTTCTATTCTTTCTTTTTGATCTCGTTCTTCTTCGTCATAGTAAAAGAGTATATTTTCAAGTTGTTCTTTAGTAAGGTTTTTCTTGATAATGAATAGCCTATGTATCTTTCCTGGATCTTCTGTATATGGTGCTGCAACTGTTTTAAGATAATCAACTTTGCTTTCTAGTTTTTGATTGTGCAAACGTAATTCATCCATTTGTTGTTGTATTTTTTGCATTTCTGTTTGGAGTAATTCGTTGTTGTCGCGATATTGTTGAAAGTCTTGGATAAAGTAGTCTTCTATAATGCTGCTACACTTATCATAAAAATCAAACGATAACCATGAAGCTATTTCAACCAACACTCTTTTGTATACATATGTTCCAGAAATCAACAAGTCGTTTTGGTTTGTACCTTTTGATTCTATATAATAATGTGATGATTTTTGGTGGAGCATTTCTGCTCCGCCTGATTTTGTGTTATAATATTCTAAAAGGGTTTTTGATCTAGATAATCTTAACCAATCTTTAAACGGCTTTCCTCCATCATAACACAGTTTAGTAGCATTGAAGTAACCAGTCTTCTTATCTATAATCAGTCTAAAGTCACCAAACAAACCATACCAGTAATCATCTTTAATCTGTTCATAGCAAATATCGTTTAAACTAAGAGAACTATCCATAGTACTCATATTTATTATATAGAAAATCTTTATTTTTAACTTCATTTTCGTTACCAGCTAGTTTTACTGTGTAAGACGAGTTTCTAAAATTCCTAGCCTCGGAGGAACTTCGAAGTTTGTTGTATTGCTAATTTTTTTGATAATTTCCACAGTTAGAATGCAAGCGCTGGAAATATATGTTATGGGGGTATCGTTTCGTTACCCCCCCTTATCTCATTTAAACCAACCTTTTATGGCATAATAACCATAAAAGACAAACATTTATATTTACACTACAACATTACTTTTATCTATCCAACTATTATGCGAATCATCAAACCCTAGCCATTTAACATATACTTTGTCACCTTTCTTTCTCAACACCTTTTCTACCAAATATTCATGCTTATGTTTCGTCTTTAATAGTTCTGGTTCGTAAAATCTACCTTGCACATCCTCTTCTTCTAAATCTTTAATTCTATATGTAGGCGGATTGGATGGAATAACTTCACTAATAACAAATACTTCTGTTGACCAATTAGGTGTATATCCTTTCTCAAATAACCCTTTCGACTTACTTATACGAACATGATCTTGGGCTTAACACGCTTATATTCTTTTTGATGCACTTTCTCCAATATTGTTTGCTCATTCTTCTTATTAACTTCTACAGGCTTTAAACCAATTGTTCTATGAATTTGATGATTATATTCTTTAACTAGTGTTGGTAATATCTCTATCCATTTATAATTCCCTTGCGTTGTGAACCTTTTCCACATGTTCTGCTTAAGTGTTCGATTAAATCTCTCAACAACAGAAGCTTTCTTACCACTATAGGTTGAGTAATGATTAATCTTATTTTCCTCCATCAACTTCTTAAACTCTTTATTGTAAAACTCTTTACTTGATCTGTTTGTAAGTTACTAGGTTTTCTCGTTCTTAATATGGATTCGAATGCTTCTGTAACGTTCTTACCACTCTTATCTTTAACAGGAACAGCAAACGCACATTTCGAGAACACATCTATAATCGTTAGCAGATACTTATAACCTTTATTGATTTTGGAAACGCCTTTTAATACTCCGCTATCCATTTCAACAAGATCAGCTTGCCAAAGATCATCGATACCTTTTATAACTACACTTAATCTGTCAAAGTTTTTTCTAGATGGTTTGTGAATTTCTTCTATAATGTCTTCTCTAACACCTTTACCTTCTTCTAGTCAATCAGGCTTTTTAACGAATTGAGTTTTAGTAATACCACATACAGAACAAATACCTTTCTTTAGATATCTTCCATTCTTTGTTTGTTCAATTCTAATGATATCTTTCTTCGTATCTGTCGATTTCTTACACTTAACACAATACATCCTGTTTATTATATAGAAAATCAATAACTATCGCTGTTTAATATTATGCTTTCAACATTCTCACCATCATCATCACTATCTTCGTCTTCTCTTTCTACATGCATATTAAACAATAGTAATTTACCATGTTTCAGATCAGAACCTTTAGATGGTCTAACTGTTAATTTATCATTTGTATTAAAGTGTAATGGAAAAGTTTCAACTAGAGAATCATTTAAATATATATCTATATAATACGTATTGTAAGATGATTCTATATGCATTAAGCTACCTTTATAAAGAAATTTGTATGCGATAGATAGATTATGTATTAAAAAGAACGGAGTTTCAACATTTTCTGATATTAATCGACTATGAAGCTCTATAACATAACTCCGTTTGATGAAGTTAAGCTCTTCTTTCAACATAGCGATATCTTTTCTCACAACTGTATTATCTAACTCTGATGTCATTTTAACATTACCAAAGATATCCATATTTATTATATAGCAAACGTCTTTAGGAAAGCTCTTTCTATGTACATTACAACAAACAATAATTGTCCTTCTTCCATAGCAGAATTTTTATTTGGTTTAATCGTAATTATATCGTTCTTCTTAAAGTCAAAAGGTATCTCTTTAATCAAAGTATCACCCAAATATATATCTAGAAAGTATTTATCCAAACTTAATTCCATGTGCATTATTTTCCCATTATAGAGAAATTTGTAACCGTTAGAGAGATTAAATATTCTGAAGATTGGCTCCTTAACGTTTTTAGCTCTTAATCGATATAGTAGAGGCATGGTTTCTTTCTGCATAACCAATTTAGTAGTATCCATCCTAACCTTTTGAAAATCTTCTTTCTTTATGTATGTGTCTTGTAACGTTTCTAATGCATCTTCAAATCGTTTTCTATCGTTCTCTAATTGAGCTTCTATTGACCTAAGTTGACTTACGCTAACAACATCATTTAAATTCTCCAACAATTTTAATTTTTCTTCACTAATATCAACATCACCTTTTCTATCTTTAACATTACCAAATATATCCATACTCGTTTATTATACAGAAAATGCCCATCCTAGTTTTTCAAAACATTTCTTTAACATCTCTATTTGTCTAGGCGAGTGTTTAAAATCAATATCAACATGAACATCATGCTTTTTCAACAGATGGTACAATACACATTTCAAGTTAATAAACAATGCTCTTTCCGGATACAGCTCCCTAAAGACCTCGTGTAAGTTTTCGAACTCATTTATAAGTGTTTCCTCCATATGCTGTAATTTTAATGGTTTTTGATCGGTTAGGTGATAGTGTATTAAATAGACATCATCATAATATTTCGTGTATTTGTTTTTCTTTAGCACTTCTAGAACATCTTTTGTTGATATTAAATCTCTTGGCATATTTCTAAGTTAATCATTTAACACCTTGAGCACCTCTTCGGGAATAATTCTATCCTGTAAAGCTTGCAAACGAGATAACTGTAACTTAAATCTATTTGTAGTATCGTACCATGGTTTTCTTACGCAAGCAGCTTTCACTTCTTCACAAGTACTGTAAACCCAACCATTCTCTACAGAACAATCGTCACAAATGTATCTACTCATACCTTTTGTTAATGACTTACTACCACAATAACTGCATTGTAATGGTGCGGTGCTATAATTTGACAGCAAGTCCTTTAAGGTAATTATTGGACGTAACTTTCTCAACTCTTCTTCCGTGTACAAAAATTTAGGTATTAGCATTTTCCATAAATCAATAACATTGTAAACGTTGTTTCTATCTTTTAAGTCTATCTCGCTAACATCCTGAAAATACTGATAAAAATTATATCTATCTAGTGAACGGAAAATTGTATCGAACGGATGAAACTTTGGTAACTTACTTCCAATATGTGTTTTGTTCTTTTCTAAAACTTCAAAAACATTAAACCCGAGGACAGTGCCTATACTCCCAATTGTAACATCATTACTATCAGTTTGAATTTTAACTCTATTTCTTAAATGATCTTCTGATAATGTTATGTTGATGGATTGAGATTTTAAATATTCATTAAGACTGTTTAAGCTGTATTGCCCTTCTGGTATAAAAACTTGTCTATCACCATATGAGAAACTGTTTTTTTCTGTTGTTATGTTTGGAGTTAGATATGTACTGTAAAACCCAACTAGTCCTATACTCAAATAGTTGCTCCTGTTGTCTAATTCGTAATGGAGTTTCTTCTTTAAAATGGAAGTATTACTCGTTAACTTGAATACCTTAGCCATTTATTATATAATAAATGAATGAGTTCGATTTACCTAGAGATATTCCAAGAGAGAAAGTAATCAAGTTAATAGAAGATGTCATTCAAAAGTTAGAATTCAGCTTAAAGAAGAAAAAGAGAAAACTACGAATTGTTAAATATGCATACTACACTTTGATCACGTTATCAGTTATACTTTCTGCAACAACTGGGTTTATTAATATTTTTATACCTGTAACAATTTACTCAATATTAACAACGTCTCTTGCAACTGGAAGTGCTATAATAACAGGTTTGTCTTCTAAGTTGAACATAAGCAAAAGAAAGGATGAATATAAAGCCATTGTCACTTGTATTAACTCATTTAAAGAACAGTTAGAGATGATAATAACATTAAATGGCGAAATGGATAGCGAATATATAAAAGATACGTTGCTTAAGATCAGAGAACAACTTAAAGATATAAGATAGACTATGTAAATACAAGTCAAGTCCTTAAAGACAACGTAAGACCTGGAGACTACAAAGGGCGTCCGCATTACGGACACCCTTCCAAATGGACAACCTCACACAACTTTCATCAACGAACCGGGTCTGTACTAGTACTATGAGCAGAAAATTAATCATCGGAATTAAAGGTGAGCAAAACGCTCACCTTACAGTTTGTCCTCAAACTGTTTGAAAGGGGTCCAGTGCTGGTGGACCCCTGATTTTCTCTATAATAAATGAGTAAGAAAACTATTAATTGGGATATAAAAGAGATGATAAAAGAAACAACAGCTAAGAAAAGAAATGGAGAACTTATACCTGATGATGTTCGTTGTCTTATCGTGGGTCCGTCGGCGTGTGGTAAAACTTTTTTGTTATTTAACTTCTTATTACAGCCAGGTTGGTTAAACAATAATTACTTCTACATATATTCTAAAAGCATTATTCAACCAAAGTATGAGCAGTTAAGAGATCGATTTGAAAAGGAAGAACTAAAGTTAAATAAACAAATAGCAACGTTCTTAAGCGGTAATGATTCTATTGTGCCTATTGATGAATGTGAAAAATACTCTGTTGTTGTGTTTGACGATTACATTTTGGAGAATCAAGATACTGTTAGAAATTACTTTACAAGAGGTAGGCATAGACATTTAGACTGTTTCTATCTTGCACAAACATATTCAAAAGTACCTAAACAGTTTATAAGAGATAACGTCAACTTCCTATGCATATTCAGACAAGATGATACTAATCTTAAACATGTGTATAATGAGTTTGTTGGAGGAGATATGTCTTATGATAAATTTAAAGAGATATGTTCAAAATGTTGGCAAGAAGATTATGGTTTTATAGTAATTGATATGACAAGGAAGGTAAACAATGGTAAGTATAGGAACAAGATAAAACACTTCTTAAACGTTTGATGTTTTTTCACGTTTTACGTTTTAACGTCCCACCCAACCAGGTACATTCTAGGAACGTGCCATTTAAGTTCCATATGTACCGTTTACGTACCTGGTACTTGAAACATGTACATTTCATATGCATAGCACGTGTCGCTAGGTACGTGCCTTTCGAGGAATTTCTGACACTTGCAAGGTACTTTTACATGCTTCACTGGAATGTGAAGAATGTGAATGGCACATACCCCATGTACCATGGCATGGTTGTGCGTAAGTTGCTTCGTATTGCGACTAGGGTTGCCAATTTAGCCACTTTGTGACGAGATCTGGCCATTTTGAGAACGTCGTTAGTCACATAATTTCCAAAGAGCCAATAGTGGCTTTTTAGCCATATGCTTTTCACTTCTATAGCCACTTTCTGAGTTTAGCCACATTGTAATATACATACAAAATTAATATATTGTCAGTTATATATGGTGCTTATTGGGAAAAACACTCCCCAAAAAAGTTCATCTTAGACTGGAGAAATGGTTATCCTTCCTTTTCCATTATTATTTGGCTATGAAACAAATGCCGGAGACATATACAACCGCTATATACAACAGTGTGGTGTTGGAATGTGTAATGATTAGGATGTGATGTTTTAGTTTATTTTTTTGAAATTTCAACACTTCCAATGTACCCGTAAAAATGTACTAAAGAAATAGTGCCCATGTTTTTTAAATATTCAATTAGAACTGGACAATCTACATGAAATTTGCAATCGATCAGTGAAAACGTCATCTTTCTAGAGCCTGTAGTTTCTGAGATCTCATTGTCGAGAAACATATATGTGTATTTTAAAAGAGCTCCAAAGATGGCAGCACAATTCATTTGCATGTATTTCGGAGAAGGCTTACTAAAGGCAAAGGCCTTTGAACAATAATTTAAAAGGATAAACTTTGTGAAAAATATTTATTTCAGTAATTTATTTAAACTACACTCTTTTAAAAATATTTGTCTTTGTTATAAACGTGAAATCACAAATAACCGTAAATCAAAGGTTTGAATGCTAAGATTATAGGTTAGAGCTCAGTCGCTGGTAAATGTTACTGTAGTATTTTAATAGATAGTTAAATTGCCACACACATGCCGGAGGAGGGCATATATTTTCAGTTAGTTGCTTGGCTTTTTTTAAAAGTACAAGCTTCTAAATTCGAACTTAAAAATGAAGCGTTAAGGTTTTAGTGTTTAAGTACTCGCACCCCCAGTTGCATAGCACTGCCCTAAGGAACATTACTGACATGCCTAGTACATTCCTGGCACATGCCAATGCCAAGTAAATGTGTCAAGTACATACACGGTACGTGATATACACATAATAGATACATTCCTCGGTATGTGTCATGCACGTACTTTTGGGCGGAAGTAACCTTATTCCTTACATGTGTATTTCACATGATTGCTCTATTCACGTACCTATCATGTACATTCCAATGTACCTCGAGGAACATTCTTTACACATGATCAGTATGTACTTGTGTTGGGTGGGGTTTGACGTTTATTGACGTTTATTGACGTTCTTTGACGTTCATCGACGTTTGTTCGTTTTCTATACAATAAATGGATGAGAAAGAAATTGATAAGAATATTAAGTTGAAGGAGTTCTTGATAAAGGGCTTCAAATCTTGGAAGAAAGAAAGAGCGGGTATATACGATAAATTTAAAACACAAGAGCAACCTGTAATTGATGCTATTCAAAACTTGGGAAGTGAGATCAAAGAAGTAGCAGAACAAAATAAAAATCTAATAACTGAACTTGTTCCAGTTGCACATAAGACGGCTTCAATAGATCCTAGTCTACTAGAAACACCTAAAAAGATAGCTTATGATAGTTCCCCAAGTAGTAGTGATACGCCTATAACGGGAGAAATAAAGCAGATGAGAAAACAAATTAAAGACAAAGTGGAAGGAGTAGAACCTTTAACAACAGCCCAATCATTTGGTAAGATTGCAACGAAATATTATAGTAAAAGAAATGATAGTGTATTTGGAATAAGAGCTGCAGAAGAAGATGGAAAAATAATAAATAAGATAGGAAATTTGGAAATTAAAGTGAATTGTGATGATTTGATAATTAATGGTAAAACTTATAAAGGAACAGAAGGTCTATGGGAGTTGTTAACGATGAATACTAATAAAACCATTGAAGATTATGATGATGACGATTTCGAACAGTACAAGGAAATAATAATAGAATCAGATGCTGCCTTCCAAAAATATAATCGAGATAAAAAAGTAGCATCTAGTAGAGGTTCTAAGTACATTAATATTATCAAGCCTATTTGGGATAATTATATTAAACCATCTTTACCTCCAACACCACCAAGAAAGAAAACACCAAAGTCTGGTGAAGGAATTAAACAATATACCGAGATACCTAAAGAATATATATGGATGGATGACGTGAGAAAGCTTATAGATAGGCTAATTGTTATAGATGGAGAAGAAAAGGCTGGAAATGATAACTTTTACAATGAGAAAGTAGGTATAGTGAGTATGATTAATAACAAGCTTTCACAATTTATTCCTAATGATCCAAAAGGTATAGGTTATTTGATAAAGATATTGAATACATTACCACCACGATTCTGGAATGATGAGAAGCTTGGGAAAGGAATAATAAATAAGATTTTAAACATGAAGGGGATACCAGAGTTACATATACCAGGCTTCAGATTTTGCGGGCCTTTTACGAAACTTCAAGAAAGGTTAGAAAGAGGTGATGAAGGTATTAACCCATTAGATGAGGCTTGTAAAGAGCACGATATATACTACAGAGACAATAAAGATACAGAGTCAAGACATATTGCAGATAAGGAACTAGAAACTAAAGCGTGGAAAAGAGCATTTAGTAGTGATGCATCAATTGGTGAACGACTAGCTGCTTTTGGAGTTGGTACTGCTATGAATGCTAAGGTTAAGTTGGGATGGGGATTATAAGTTTTTAATTGTTATTATGTATGAGTCTTTTATGGATACGCCCCATAGAAGTGTTGTTTTTACACTTAGTCTAAAGCTTATCAACACATTAAGCCACAACTTGTTTAAACGTTTACAAGACTTTTAGACCCTTCACATGTGAAGGGCCAAGGATTAGACTTACTAAAACATTGGCAAGAAATTAAACGAAGTAAGAGAATGATTAAGGTGTTTGGTAAATTTTTCCTCGGTCGACTTTCCGACAATGCTAATATTTATACAGCTATACAAACACAAAACAAAACAACGGAAGACAAACTTATTTCAGGCACATACTACCACCCAGACCTCATAGTTCACATTGCATCATGGGTTTCCAAGCTTTATGACGATTTAACCATCAAGCATTGTTTCAAGATTTTCTTTATAATAAATGGATAGTGTTGAGAGTTACGAGTTACAGAGCTTTAAGGCTAACACAAGAACATTTAATAATTTGAATGAAGCTAACAAAGATATTGAGTTCGATTTCGATGTGGGGGATGGGTTCGTACATCCACACAAACCAGATTGTCATATGACTTTTGAAGTTGTTGGTGCATCAGTTGGAGGAACATTTGGTGCAAACGATACTATAAAACTTGTAGATACTTCTTCCCATTCTTCTTTTCTCAAATTGAGGTTAGAAAGCATGGAGTTGTTATAGATAAGATTGAACTACCTGGAATAACATCTACAGCTGTCGGAACATTAAAGATTTCCAAGCCAGAAGTTGAATATCTAAAACAAGCAGGATTTGAAACAGATGATAAACTTGGCCTAAGAAAGGACTTTAGTGTTTTGTACCCATTAAGATTAATTCCAGGCTTCTTAAGTGATTATAAAGAGGTTATGTGGAAAGGTGGATTGAGAATAACATTTACAAAAGCTAACAACAATAACGATGTTTTATACAAATGGACTGGATCAGGAGCAGCTCCTCATGATGGAAAAATAACAATAAAAAGTATGGAGATAAGAATGCCTATTGTTGAATACGAATCTAATTACGAAAACAAGTTAAAGTTGAATATTCTTAAAGAACCCAAAATCATGCTTTCATTCCATACTTATCAATGTGTTCAGAAGACTGTTGTAGGTTCTTTCTTGGAGTTTGATGTTACTACTCAATTTAATTCTAGACAATTTGATATGCCTGATTTCGTAGTTGTAATGTTCCAAACTGATAGAAGTGGCAAACAAACAGCAGATGCAAGTAAGTTTGATCATTGTAAGGTAAAGAATATCTATCTTAAGAATGGGAGGAATGAGGTATTTCCAAAAGAATCAAGAAACTTAGATATTGCTAACAAGGATTACTTTAAGATGTACGAAGATTATACTACGTTTAAGAGAATAACATGTGGCAACACCGAAATGTACTATGACCCTAAAGAGTTTATAGATAACAGACCAATGTATGTGATTAATTGTAGTAAGAGGAAGAATGTATCGGTAAATGAGAGAACAAACATAAAGATTTTTGTAGACTTTGCAGAAGCTGTGGCTGCTGATACTATATGTTATGCGATTTTAATTGGGCGAAAGAACTTTACATATGATCCCAAGAATGAGAAAGTAGTAGAAGAGTTTTAGATAGTTAACAAAATATCAACGGACATATAGAGATTTTAAAGGTGAGTGTTTTGCTCACCTTACGGTTCAAGGATCTAAGGGTCAGTATCACTGGCCCTTTATCAGTTACCCATAGGCGACCATGTAAGAGAAAAATATCAAAAAACAGTATTCGACTTTAAAGGGTATCGAAAAGATACCCTTGCATCCTCAAACTGTTTTCATTAACGATTGTTTTATGGAAGTTTTCCATAAAACGAAATTGACAAAAATGATTAAATATTTTTTGGTGAAGATAAAAATTGAAGAGTGTTGATTGATTTTCTATATAATAAATACGATGGCGAGTCATATTGAACTTTTAAACAAGCTTGGAAGTCTTGAACAAAAACAAGTTATTGGATTAAGAGAATTAGAATTAGATACAGAATTTAAGATTGTGAAAATGGAAAAGATTAAAACTAAGTTTGGAAAGAGCATATTAGTTGAGTGTGAGAAGTTCAAGGTTTTTCTTCCACCTAGATTTACAAAACACTTAACAGATAAAATGATTGATGAGATCGTTAAAGATGGAATAAAAATCAAATACACTGGTCTAAAAGAAAACTATCCAACTGTTGAGTTCTGTATGTAAATCCAAAAAATGAACAAAAATGAACAAAAATATGTCGTCAGAAGTAAAAAATGGAGTGGTTAGAAATGGATCCCCAAAAGAAGTTTATACTTACTAACAATTTCAATGTAATTGTAAAAAATGTGCAAACCGAAGTTCAAGTAGTTTTTGATATTAACGGCTGTCTATTCAGCTTGAATTATGATCAGTGGACAGAGTTTAAGAAGTCATTGTTTCCTATTGAGAACGAGGTTAGCAGAAGATTCCATTATCAGTATCCGAACTTGTAATTTTAAGTATGTTCTAAGTGTTTTATGGTTATAAAGCCATAAAACTGAGATCTTTGAACATACACAATGCATAAAGAGAAGCAGTACTTTTGAATGTCATTCGAATTTTAAATATCCATACATAAATAAGAGATTTATTTGAGTTTTTAAATAATATCCTTAAAGTTATGCAACCTACAATACATTCAAAAAAATTTAAATTTATTTCTCTATTGATTGACGTTTGAATTTTGAAAATCGGTTAATATTTGACGATGTTATAGCCAATTCAAAATTTCGGGAATTTTTTACGGGTTTATTTTTTAGTTTTCGGGAAAATGTTATTCTTTAAAAAAGTCTTAGAATTTTATTGTGATTATGGTAGTATTTTTTTATTTTTTCGATTTGATGAAAATTAGTAGAGATATTGAAAAAGGGAAACATATCCTGAGGGTTATGCAACCATTTATGCATTTTAAAAAAAATGGTTATGTCATTAGTATTCATTTGCCGTTTGAATTTTGAAAATCGGTTAATAAATAAGGATGATATAAGCATTTTTCATTTTTGCCCCTGAAATTTCAGAAGTTATGCATCCCGCAACACTTACCCCTGTAAAGTATGCAACCCGCAATACACATATGGGCTATCCAAAAATGCAATCAGATTGCCAAAATATTCAATAGAAGCCAAGATATAGATAATCTTATTGTTATATATTTTGAATTTACCGCTTCTATACTCATGCTCTCTCTAAAGGATTGTATGTTGGTAAGAGAACCAAGAGATTCAATGTATTACGTTTTCTCCCCGAAGGAGACTACGTCACGGATTCAATGACGTCAGTTATTACGTTTTCTCCCCAAAGGAGACTACGTCATTGTACAGCTCCCTCTGTCCACTGCTAGCTAGAAGCTCTGTTGAAGGAAGAGAGTTGCTAAGTGCATATATGTATGTTGGCATGAGGAGAAGGAAAGAGAATCGGATTAGACAGTCCTGTGCTGGTACTGGAATCGTTCAAATGAATCAGTAACAGATCACCTGTTCCGGAGTTGTATGTAATCTTTGTATGTATTCCTTCTCATTGAGTTTTTAAAGCTAATTATTAACGGATATCCATGATTCAAGTGTCAAATGAAAGCTTATAAACTGGAGATTAAGATGCAATAAATATATTTTGTGTAGGATTCCATTGTAAGTTTTTAGATGTAAGTTTAGGTGTAAAATTCTTCTATGGTTATATATCATAAAAGTAGATTGAAGATGTATCCTGTATGGGGTCAATGTGGGGAAGATGTAATTTTCGATGTGCATAATTAGATTCTATGCTGGGGGATTTCATATATAAAAAAGTCTGGTTTGAGGAAGTGGCCCCAGATTGGTTTTATGAATACTACTTAGGTAGGAGAGTCCTAACTCTTCAAATTATTATTTTCTATCATATTGAGATGGAAACACATGAAATAGTGCCACTCACTTATTTAAAAAGAAATTCTTTTATTCACGAAATATGAAGCACATTGTGTGATTACTGAGCTATGACCGCTATTACGGAATATGCACTCATTGCTTGCAAGTTTTTGAATGTGCAAGTTGCTGACCTAAGAAGCATAGGTAAGAAGTTAAATTCTAAACATAATGGACGAAAGAAATTATTTATTCACTTTTTACAAATGACAAATTATGAAGGTATGAAATATAATTTCTGGACCTTACCAACAGATACATTTCTCAATTGCTCAATAGCCTTTGTACTTAAAATATATTAAAATTGTTGTCACAATGGGCGAAGTACTAATCATCTGGGCATATTTTTGAATTTGGGGAGCAAATTTTTTGAGTTAAAATTTCATAATTTTTTGGTATATTTTTGTAGTTTTTGTTGGTTCAGGTCAGATTAGGTTATATTAGATTAGATTAGGTTAGGTTAGCTTAGGTTACTTTCGGTAAGGTCAAGTTAATTTTGTATTGGCTTCCCAGTTCCAAAACTATCCCATCATATGTAAATCTTAAAAAAAAAATAAATAAAAAAATTTAAAAAAAATTGGATGGTAGCGCCGGTCCAGAAATTCATACAGACGACGCATTAGGCTCTTTATACAGTTGGATACTAACAAATACATGGACATGCTAGGTCGTCGGAAAGCCATAGACTGTATTATTCGGTCTTTTCGTTTTCGGGGTGAGGTGCGAGGAATCTAAAGATATAGGGAGGAGACCATATTTATCACCTGCATGCTACATCTATATAATCAGAATGGGGGAATTCTTGAAGTTTGAGGAGAGATCCACTAACATGTCTGGATAAAACACTGGCCATAGAAGATAATAGTAATTTACAATAATATAAGTGTGTAATATTGTGTGTTTGGCCATCAATGGACTTCCAAATTACTGAAATGATTTCACAGAAATTTTCCCCAATGTGTTCAACAGTGGCATATTTAGGATTTTGTTTCGGGGGGTTTATGCACAACACGTGAATAAGCACTTAATTTTTTCCTTTTGGATGCCGACAAATTTTAATGAAGTTTTGCATATAACAAATTTATTTCGGGGGGGGGTGCTTGAGCCCGATGGCACCCCCTAAATACGCCACTGGATATAGAATACCTTTTGTTAAGCTTTGGCTCTCATTATGAACAGCGTAAGGATAATAGTTAACAAGGTAAATGAAAAATTAATTATTCTTGAAGGGATATCACATGGTACAAGGGGCTTTTCAAAACATGGAATATGTACACTCATGTCCAAAATGAGTGTCGCATATCTATAACTGCCTTCTTGTAAGAATATAATTTGATAATGATTTTGCAGGTACTTTTAATGTTGATACTATGTGTATAATCGGGAAATTTATATTTGTGGTAAATTTCAAAGGAAAAGAATTATAAATACGAAAATTAGAATGAGTAAAACAAAAGGTTCCTAAATGGACAAGAAATTTTTATTGTTCTTATTTACTGCTCTTTTGACATGAAATTTGCCACATACATGTCTTTGCCGATTATACACATAGGGCCTACTAACATTATAAGAATACCGGGCGAATTCGTTATCAAATTATATTCCTACAACAACATATTGATAGACATGCGAAAAATAATTTTGGACATGAGTGTACATATTCTTTTCTTGCACAAGGTCAATATGACGAACGCAGATAAGTATGAGGGATATTTTTGAATCGCCTGAGTTGAGAAGCGACTTTGAAGTGCGGGACTTCCGGAACTTCAGTAAATGCAAATTTTCGGTAAGAAGTTTCTGGACATTTAGTAGTAACAATAGTAGTAATAGTAGGTGTTTGCTTTGATCAGATTTCATTTAAGTTATGAAGTTTCCTGAGCCACACGTCAAATAGCAGTGTATGTTTCGTATAATTTTTCATTACCTTATATTCTATCAGGAAACGAACAGGCATTTTGGTTAATTGTATACTAGTTCTTACAAAAAAATATTCCTAACATTACGAACACGTGATAACGGTCGAAAATTCTTATACAGTACTTTTCCTGATGCAATCGTTCAAAAGAAAAACTAGTAATGTATGTTATCAAAAAAAAAGAAAAAAAACACGGCAACATCACTATAATATTTAACAGTAATACAATAAAGTAAATTAAACAATTCATATCTACATAATCAAATCTATTGTTTCCATATCCTATCATTTGGTCAGAAAATGTGTACGGTACACACTCTAATCCAAATGCTCCCCTTAATTTTCTTTAATGAATTGTTCCGTTAGAGTGTTGTGCCCTTGACTTAAGAACGCTTTGCAAAACATCTTCAAAACAATGGAAAATAGAATATTACTTTTAAAAAAAGAGATCCAATATTTACTTAAGAAGTATGAAATAAAGTGATCAGTGTCTTGGAGATATTGGATATCATTCAATAACTTGTCTCTCAATTACGACAATCAATAGGTAGGATTATAAATTATATAGTCAATTTACAATAAAAATTCAACGCATCTGAGTGATTCTCTAAAAACAAAATTGAAAATTATTTCACTTGGCACACTATTAGCGTTATCGAGAGTACACAGATTAGTAAGAAAAATTTAATAGAGAAAGGGTAATATGGTTGTGTAGGGATGGTAACGTAACGAAAAATTATATCAGGTAGTCTAAAGAGTATTGAGCTTTTCATGCACGAAATGGCGCTAGTGTTCCAAATCACAGGGTATATGAGTTGCAGCAGATCTGGAAATTTGGATATCTAAGTTGCTCTTCGTTATTGTGGGTGATTAATCACAGCATGGCAAAAGTCGATCAAGACCGGCATGTCAGCACTTATGACATCGTCAAGGACATATATGATGTGTCAAACTATTTGGAGAAAGCTGGCTACTGAAAGGAGCTCAATATTTGAGTGCCACATGATTTGACTCAACATCATTTGTGCGATCGAATTTCTATCTACCAATTTCTACTCGAATTCGAGCCATTTCTGAAGCTATTGATCGCGAATGATGAAATGCGAATAACCTACGACAACAATTTGCGAGAAAGGTCGTAGTCGTAGCGAGAAGAAGCTCCACAGTCTGTAGCAAAGCCCACACTAAAGCCCAAGAAGTGCACTTGATGAGATTGGAAGGTCACAGTGCATCACGAACTACTGCCGCCAGGCAGAACAATAGACTCGGAAATTTACTGTAGACAATTAGCAGGAGCACACGTAGGAATTCAAAACAAACGACCGGAACTGATCAACAGAAAGAGTGTTGTATATCACGCTGACAACTCACTCTCACACATCTTTAACTACCCGCCAAAAATTAAGAAAACTTGGCCGGGAGGTTTTGATGCACCCACCATATAACCCAGACCTTGTACTGTTAGACTATCATTTGTTTCGGTCTCTGGAGAACATTTTGAATTGCGTTCAATTAATTTCAAAAGAGGCTCGTGAAAATCACGTATTATTATTTTTTGACCTGAACCACGAATGTTTTATAGTGAAGAGATTATTGTGTTGCCAGAAAATGGCAGAAGGTCATCAGACAAAATGGTGCAAATGTGATTTCATAACGTTATTTTAAATCAGAATTAATGTTTCTCCATTTTGACCTCCAAAAGCTCAATAACTTTTAGACCACCTGATACATTGTGTAATTTTGTAACGAAGACTTATGTATTTATTGTCTGCTTTTCTTTGCTTTCCAAAATGCAGAATTTTCCCCTGTAATACGAAATCCAGTACTTGATTACTTCTTAAATAATTTTTCAAGTCTTTCTCAAAAAGTTTTGGTATAAGACTCAATTTCGAGGACATTTTGTTATATGTTCATCCAATTCTTATCTAAATATCCAAGATCCATATATAAGCTGGCATTTGCAATTTTTACAAAACTAATAGACATAAACTAATAGTCACTGAATTCCATATGGAAAGATGGAAACTACTATATCATAAAAACAAATATACAGCATACAACATTTAAAATATTTTCGTTGCAGAATGTTTTACATAAAAGTAGTACTTCTTGTTAGTTCATCCTTGTATATTCATTTTACTCTTTTAGATTTAAGTTTGTACTTTTATATTCCCAAGAACATAAAGAGTATGCATACTGGAAGCTATTTGAACGTTAAAAACAAGAATTTATTTCTAACGTTTTTAAAAGTGGAAAATTTCAGTTACGTATGTACATTTTATTGTAATTTGACTGATTTCAACTATTATCGAAAGAATATATAGAAAATTTAATTATTTAATAAAGCTCAACGTTCCATTTCAGCATTGAAGGTAAATGAAACAGATTCTTATACATTAGCACGAACTAAAAAAAAGTAACAAGAGCGAGAATGCTACACCATGAGCGATCTCATTGCCTACGGAACATTGAATATTATATTTTTATAGCAGAAATGTTTGTTCTTTGCACGGTGAGAATAAGTTTTGGAAAGTAGTTAAACCCTCATTACCCCTTAGGATATGCATCTCAATGAAGGCGTAATGATAAAAATGTGTAATGTCACCCCTTCCCTATCCACCTTTCATTCATTTTCACTCGATGTCGATGGAGCTGATCTTAAAGTGAAACGTCATAATGTTGCTGTTCATCTCAGTGATGCAGAAAACTATGGCTTGGACACTAATTTTGGACGTTTTCGATTATTTTTACATGTCAACTATTTTGTACACTTACCTCTTACTTCCATGCAGGTAGAGGATGAATTTGGACTTAGAGGATGTCAAGAATGTCACTATCCTTCTCAGCGACCTCGAAAGCAAAGGATTCGACACTAATATTGGTTGTTTTCGACCATTTCTACATTCCAACCCCTCCCGCCCCTAAGAGTAACAGGGCTGTCTTTCCCCGCAATACAGCACCTCGAGTGTTAATTAATTACCTCAGAGATCCAGAAAATCATGAATCGACATCAATTTCTGCCGTTTTGTTTATTTTTACATGTCACCAGTTCGCGCCCTCCTAGAGGTGATAGGGTTGTCTTACCGCACATTATTTGTTTCCAAATTGTAAGTTTTATGTATACAAAGTTTAGGAAGTTGCGCGAGGCGTTCCAGACTTATACTGAATGATACACATTTGTTTACATAGGTAATCGTTTGTTTATAACGAGGAGTTTATATACCGAGTTTCACGTTCCTACTTTAAGGAGTTCGTGAGATATTGAATTTTCGCAAAAATTATGACCCCTGCTTCAACCTGCAAATGACATGCATTTTAATCAAAGTAACATGATAGAAACCTAATTCGAGGTAGGTGATGACTATTTGTAAAGAATCATATCAATCGGCTCAGCCGTTTTCCCGTTATTCAATAACAAAAAACTTCGTTTTCATTTTTTAAATAATAGATTGCGAGCACTAGATTCATGTTTCGAACTTTTGATACAGTTTATATAGTTTGCAATACATTTTTTATAGAGAAGCAAACAAAACTGTATATTTAAATTGACTTTTTCATATTTAACTTGTTGACCAAAAATAAATAAGCTAAATAAATAAATACAAATAAAAATAAAGAGAGAGAGAGAGAGAGAGAGAGAGAGAAGATACGAAAGAGTACAACTACTAATAAGATTACTAGATGTTGTTGGTAATATATTAACACTGCATCTTTTGAATGTAACATCCATTTCTCACAGAATCACGGTATCAGGATAAAGACGCATTTAATAATCAAGAATGGCAATTTTAGAACAGTCACCCAAACGAATCTCTGTATAAACGATCAGTTGAAGCTATTTGTACTTCGTACTCTCATAATACATTGTACGTACTATTAGCATACATGTAGTAATGAAGAGCGAGCGTTCCTGGGAACCCTTGGTCGAAGAGGTGTAAAACTTTTACAGGTCATTCATCCTAAGTGAGGCTTTTTTCTTTTTTTGTTTTGTTTTCCTCAACCACACCAGAAAAACGCCACGACGTTCCTAACATACTAGACACAGGCCGTTTTCTTTCTTCGCCAATTCCCTAGGCAGTGTAATCGGCGAGGAACATCATTCTCATACATGACGAACCTAGACAGGCCATATTTGCCAATAATGCATCGAAATATAATTCCTAACCTAAGCTATTGTACATACTAATGAATGAAGATAAGAACCCATTGAGACAATAAGGACGGTCAGTAATTATAGGAATTCTTTAAATCACCACTACCTGAATCTACGTTATATCCTGATAAAAATTTATATAGCAATTACCATATATCCAACGGTAATATCAGAGTTGGATATTGTACAAAATTATAATACTTTAAGACGTGTAGGATGGACCTAATAATATAGGTATATATTTATACTGATTAAACTACCTAGGTATTTAATTGATACAATACAGTAATATAAGGAACGTTGGAAAAACAAATTTTATTTTATAAATGAAATGAAAATAATTTGATCGATTACTCGTTGTCTCATGTGATTTTCTATATTCCTTTCGCTGTTTAGAAATTTTCTATTTATTCTAGTTCCCTAACCAATAGTATTTTATGTGGCAAAAATAGAAAACAAATTAAACAGAGACAAGTACTAAGCAAAATCGCTACTTAAAAAAAACAAAAAAAACTAGGACTCATCTCTTGTAATGTTGCTGAAAGCTATCATTCTTTGCGATCCCTTTGAGGTATGAAAATCTCAAAACTCATATCGCCTTATGCAGAGTCGTTTTGACGTATGATTAGCGTCATACTAAAGGCCTGACTACTACAGGAAAAATATGTTAGTTGAACGCTTTAGTATGGCACTAATCACGCGTCAGAACGACTCTGCATAAGTCCAATAGAGTCTAAGATCAACTAAAAGGAAAGGTAAACTTATGATGTTTTGCTTAAGAATGCTAAACTTCAAATGAGCGTTTCTTAGTAAATGTAAAGTGATACCCAAACTATATCATTACTAGCAACATGCCTGTTCTTCGCACGGGGAAAATACTAAAATGAGGGCTGAATTTGGATTTAAATGGCATCGAAAGTGTCACCGTTCATCTCAGCGTCTCCGTAAACTATGGATTAGACACTAATATATCGGTCATTTTCGATCATGCTTTTATATCTCCTTCCTCTCCCTCCCCAACTTGCGAGGCTAAATTTGGATTTAAATGTCATCGGAAGTGTCACTTTAATCTCAGCGACGCAAAAACTATGAATTCGACACTAATATCGGTCATTTTCGATCATTTTTAAATATCTTCCCCTTCCCTCCTCTAAGTTGCACCGTCAAAGTGAAATGATAAAAACTATCCCAGACTCGATCTTCATCTATGTTGAAAATTTGATCGGGTTGTCAATCTAAAATGGTGGAATTTTCGTAATCGGACAGCGTTTCAGCTCGATACTGGTATAGCACCAATAATAAAGTAAAATGCAACGTTGGCACATCATTCGAGGAAAGAAAGAATGAAATAATCTGGAGCGTGAAATACCCTGAGTCAAGGAGAATGGAAAGGGGGACAAATTAAAGAACAAAGGAGTAGACCTATTTGCAGGGCCCACGACTGTGGCGTCAGCACTACAAGGGGGTAGAGGTAGGAGAGAGGAGGTATACGAGGAAGACAAACAAATGAAAATAAGTCGTGTCGTTTTCTGACAGGTTTACTGTAAGAGGTAAGCGTGCGGAAGCTAATATCCCAACTGAAGTCGCCTGTTTCTATGGCCGGGTCCTACCCTAGATTTATTGATTTAGGTATGTGTGGAAGGAAAGAGCTAAGAGAATGGTTCGGGTCGCAAACGCCGAGGTCACAGCGGCCCTGTTAGGTAAGATGAGGAGTGGGGAAGGCAGCAGCCCTGGGCAGTGTAGAGACGGTAGCATCCCGGCATTCACCTGGCGGGACTGCGGAAAAGCATGAAAAACCGCAGTCGGGATGACTGGATCGTGTCATTCCTTGTGTCCGGTGCTTGCTTGTGTATATTTCTTTTCTATATGATTATTATTATTATTATTATTATTATTATTATTATTATTATTATTATTATTATTATTAGTAGTAGTAGTAGTAGTAGTAGTAGTAGTAGTAGTAGTAGTAGTAGTAGTAGTAGTAGTAGTAGTATGATTATTGTGATTCGGGTCTAGCCATTAGTTTATGCGTTGCTGCTATTGACTCTACGCACTAAGTTCTATGAGAGCAGTATATCGGTGTTGTTTACTCAAGAAGAAACAACGGGTCAGTAAATCCAATTAACTGGTGGTCTGTGATACACTTGAACAAAGTTGGCAAAGGTCGCAACCTGTACGTACACAGATTATTTGTCTGAGTGAATTTGATCGTTATTCCCAGAGTGCAGTGGTTGTAGGGTGGCTAGCTAATGCGACCGCTCTGGATGAATTGAGAGTAGTTCTGTGTTATCGATTTCACCTGTGACACGTGTGTTTTGAGGACGTGAAATGTATTCAATGCAAGAAAAAGCTGAAATGGTGCTCCTTCATGCAGCTGGAAAGAGTCAACGGGAAGCAGCAGCAGAATATCACAGGCGTCATCCAAATCAGGTGGCACCGTCCCACCAACTCATTTCGCTATTCATGGCACGCTTTAAAGCCACAGGTAGCGTGGCGGAAAGGCCCCGTAGTGGACGACCACGAACTGCAATATCTTGCGACATGACTATTGATGTGCTTGCAAAAGTGGCAGTTAGTCCTGAAATACCAACACGGAAGATTGTACAAGACGCGTCCATATCTCAGAAGTCGGTCTCCAGAATTTTATCACGTGAACGGTATCATCTTTACATGATACATTTGGTACAAGCGTTACATGGGGATGACAAAGACAGACGAACAGGGTTCTGTGAGTGGTTTCACTGGACACGAACACAACATTATATGCTAGAGGCTGACATTTTATTCAGTGATGAGGCTACTTTCCACCTCAACGGCACAGTCAACAGACACAATGCTGTGTGTTAGTCTCGCGAGAATCCCCACATAGTTGTTGAAGCGCACAATCAAGCCGATCCGCGAGTGAATGTGTGGTGTGGAATACACGGCAAAGTCATTTTAAGTCCCGTGTTTTTGCCCGATAGGTTAATATCAGACCAGTATCTACATCATCTGCACACTACATTACAGCCGTATCTGAATAAAATGCCTTTGGTATCGCGGCATGTATTTTATTTCCAGCACGATGGAGCACCGCCACATTACAGCCGCATAGTGCAACAATGGCTCAACGAGGTGCTTCCTGGCCGATGGATTGGTCCAAGGGGTCCCGTGGAATGGCCAGACCAGATCACCTGACCTCACGCTATTGTCTTTTACTTGTGGGGGTATCTAAAGTCCGTTGTGTATCGGAACAGACCCAGAACCGTGGAACAGCTGCAGGAGAATATTCGGAAGGTGTGTAGAGCAATAACACTCCAAACACGCCAGGGTGTGGTAGTGTGCGACGCCGTACCCGTTTGTGTCACCAGCAGAAGGGACACCAATTTGAGCACCTATTAACATAGTGCCCAGGACTGTTACGTCTAGAAGCAAGTGCCGTGCGTGCGTGAGGTATGTACATTTCTTCTCACTAACATGCACAGTAAACCTGTCAGAACGACACGACTTATTTTCATTTGTTTGTCTTCTTTGTACACCTCCTCTCTCCTCCCCCTCCCCCTTGTGGTGCTGACGCCACTATCGTGGACCCTGCAAATAGGTCTGCTCTTTTGTTCTTTAATTTGCTCCCCTTTTTATTCTCCTTGGCTCAGGGTATTTCACGCTCCAGATTACTTCATTCCATCTTGTCCTCCACTGACGTGGCAACGTGCATTTTCTTTATTATTGGGTGCTATACCACTGTCGAGCTGAAAAGGTTGGTCCGATTTCGAAAATGCCACCATTTTAGATTGACAACCCACACTTGCCAATCAAAATGCTCTCTTATCATTTCTTCATATCTTCAATAGTTACCGAGTTGGCCTGTGGCAAGGGACTTTCGATTCGCTCTGTATATATATGTGCCCTCTACCTCACCTACGTTGAAAAATTGATTGAGATCGGTCAGGTGGTCCAAGAGTCACAAACATAGTCACTTTCAGGTACGACAGGCAAATAAATGTTGAATCAAGAGAAGTTGATTTCTTTTGCTTAGTTTCCATCATAAGAGTATAATGTATGACAGTTTATATAGCTTCTTGAGTGTCACGATAGTTTTGGTAACAAATATCTCAAAGAGGTGGTGAATGCTACAGATAAATCATAGAAAGAAAATAAATTGACTTGCAAGGGATGTTGAGAAGACTAATAGCTGATGTAAGTTCGCAAGCTGTGAAGGAATAGATGCAATCTATTCAATTTATTACACCAAAGAAAATATTAAAACATGTGATATATTGAAATGTACTCGTTTCTTACTTTTCCACTTATTTCCATGATTTAAAAACTCAAAGTAAGCCTGAAAGATGTGCACAAACTCCGGGAGGTGATTCGTGACATCAAAAGAAGACAAAAAGTCCTCTTGCATATTATCGAATTCCGCATCGTGTAAGAGTGACAGGAGTGCCAATTTGGAATCGGAAATCGAATCCTGACAATTAAAACGAAATAAAAAGATGTGGATAGCGTATCCGACAACATGCAAGAGGACTTTTTGTCTTCTTTTGATGTCATGAATCACCTATCGGAGTTTGTGCACATCTTTCAGGTTCACCTTGTATATATAGTACGAGTTCATCGAACTCATTCGATTTGAATCAAACTTGTCTTGGATGTAGATTTTGACCTACTATTCAAAGCTTGTCAAGATACTATGCACAAAGTTATCGACAAAAATCAATTCATTATGTATAGTACAAAGGTAATAAATACTGTTTAAATATTAATTAAGAGGATAGAACAGCAGCAAGAGCAAAGTAATATTGATTAATGATTACCAATTTAGTTACAAACTATCTCTGAAATTCTTTGAAAATTTCCGCTGTGACCAGACCTGCTGTATAGAAGTTAATTTTCAATTCCTTGTGAATAACATTCTTTACAATTCTATTGCAGGTAAATGATTCACTCTTATACCCAGGGCCTAAAATTCAACGAAATCACAGCTCCACACTGGTAAAAATTTTATATAGTATAGAAAAACTACTTTAGTCAGCATTTGTTTTGACATATAATCAGTGTTCTGTCCAGTACATCATGTTACCAGCGACCAAAAATTATTATTATTATTAGGTAGGAAAATTTTGGCATCTAGAGCAAACAAAAGGCATTAGGATACATATTTAATTGTAATATATTAAACCATAACATACAGGAAACAAACCGGCAAGAAAAATAGTCACACTGGAAGAAAAAGTTACTTTTTCTTACATAAGAATTTCACCGTCATTCTTCCGTGATCATCACGCTGTCTCAGTCTGTTTTCTGCCGAGGCAAATACACCGTTATACCAGGGCTGTTCCTTTGACTTCCTACCAACTTCAAAACGCCAGCCATTTCATAACAGCAGGGGTTGGGCTAAAATCTTCCAACGGACCCTTATTTATATTAACGTGAAGGTAACTTTCACAGTAGTGGGAGCCAAAGAGAATCTGTTATCTGTTTTCAATATGTCGTAGTCACTTATAAGTCTTTCAACATCGAAAGAAGATAGTTTCGAAGCAACAACTCGGGCTAGACTTGTTGACAGAGCATGAAATGACTGATTTCCACAGATTTTCATGAGAAATCTTTTAGCGTCCAGACCTTTCAACATACTGCACGATGATGCCTCTCTATATTGAATTGCGAACTGCAATCTGTATTAGGACAAATAACTTTGTGGCATTCTCTTAGGGCAATCATCAGTTACATCCTCTTGCAAAACACGCAAAGGCTCCAAAGCAACAATACTGTCTTCATACAGCAAACGCTGACTAACAAAGTTAATTATGGAATCCAGGACTTCGTAGCGTACTACAGTAAAATCTCTTTTCTCACTGTCATATTTGTTATGGGATTTATTGCGACGTGTGTTACGATTAAGTTGAATACCATGTAATGAGTACTGCATTTCTCCGTTGACGTTCTCTTGCACACGTTCGTTTAAAAACGTTTTTTCCCACCCGCCTAACAGAGGTTTCTCTTTCATACTTTCCAATTGTGCTACAGTTCTATTTTTATTTGTTATTATGTCCAAAAGAAACATTTCATCACTCTCAAACTTGTGTTGGCAGTTCTTGAAAACATATAGAGCGTATGTCACAAGACACAGAAGATGAAGGCGATCTACTTCTATCCATTTACGCAGATGACCATTGGCTTCATTACATCCATGGCTTTCCATTTGCAATTAAAGGCAGCTTGGATACCAATTTTTTTTAGGAGAGTAGTGAGCATACTGAATGAAAATTCTGTCCACCTGACGTCAAAATTCTGGGTAGTGCAAAACTTTTAAGTTATTTTCTAAAGCTACCATCGTTAAACTTTTCGTTCGCTGCCCTGAAGAGTGATAGAAAGCACACAGTCCAGATGCTGCTTGTATGACAGATGAAACTTCTTGGACATTCTTGGTGACATCTTTCCATGCTAAATTAATGCGAGGGGCAGCACATCAAATTGCGGATGCGATGCGGATACGCATCAAATTGCGTTAATACGTGAAACAAATAAAAATACTCCGAGTCGGTGAAGTACTTCTCCACTGACAAGACCATGTACTCTTTTACCCAACATGCCCAACTTGGCCCAAATTTACTGCGTTATAGGCTACTGCCTACTGTACCTGTTCATACTGCTGACTGTGAGCGCGATTTCTCAAAACCGGGTAATATTTAGTCAGTAATGGGTGCCCACACTAAGAAATTCCCTGTATAATTTTACTAAGGCTTTGAATTCCAATGTTCCATATAAAAACAAATAGACCTAATGTCCAACGCCCAGCAACATGGAAAATTGAATACCCTATGCTGCTTGTAGGCACAAAGTACTGGTAAATCAACTAGACGAGAACCATGTGTTAGGTGTAGTGTCTGCAAGCATAAAGACGACCTAAAGGAACATTGGCTTACCTTTTGTTTCTTTATTTCCTTCCTCTGTTCCATTTTCGTTATTGTTTCTAAAGTAATCAAATTACTTTACCAAAGACAACAATGCAGCATCGTCACCAAACAGCGAACACTAATCTATAGAAAAAAGAATTAACCCGGGCTGGCTAGCGAGATTTTTTTCCCATGAAACTTACGAACGGATAATGTTTTCTGGGTTATGATTGGTTGTTGAGAGTCTACCTTGCTTCGGCTAAATTTTTGGCGGTTATATATGTATGTTATCTCTGGTAGTACATATTTCTATAACGGATTCAAAGAATCGTGTAATTTTTATCTACAAAACAACACATTTCATTATATCGGAAAGGTGTAATGTCCTATTGAAACAACAGATAAACGTGTAGTTAGTTGCATATTTTAATACTATATGAATGCAACCGAAAACGTTTGAAAACTAAATATAATTAAAAAGTTCCTTCACCTCAAAATTGGCAAGGGTTTTCCCTGCCATCTAGGAGACACCTATACGTATTAACTCTGGCTTAATATCATATACTGGCAGTTATATGGAATTGAGTAACCCATTGCATAATGAATGTATTGAATCAGTAAGACTTAGTTTGACACACTAAATGCGTTTAAATGCATAATCCGAGAAAAGTAAGGTACTCACATTAATACCACTCCACACTTTAAGAATTACAGTTCCACACTCCTTTTCTACAGTTCCACAAAGTGTAAAGTACTCCACTCAATTTTAGGCCCTGCTTATACCGAAGAAAATCATGTACAGTCACTAAGTTTATGATTACGTAAAATAGAAATCAAATGAAGGATATTTTATTACAACTATACGTAAGTTTCTTGTGTAAATACTATCAATTTAATGGGAAGATATGAAAAAAGCTCAACGAGTAAGAAGAAAGTCACATATAAAACGATCAAAGTGGTTTGAGTAATTCTATCAGGTAGTGTAGGTAAGCATCAACGTTTGGGGCGACGAATAAGTTTTCCTGTAGGATGTTTAATAAACAATGGATCTTGTTATATGGTTAGCTGTCGTTGGTTCACAGAGAATTGACCTATTGACAACATAGTCAACTTACAGAGTGATTATAATCCCATATACTGTATACTCTTAATTTCAGAAGACTGAATATAACTTTGTCTGGTGATCGGTTTCACAGGTTTCACAGCGTGATGAAGAGAGAAAGAAAGATAACAATGTGACTTGGCACTGCAGCGTCGACCAAGGAGTAGGTAGGTTTTCTGAGTACTTTAAAATCAGTCAGCGTTTGTAAGACAATATAAAACAAAAGTTACATATTAGTGGCCATTCTCCATTCAAATTTACCTTTAAATTGGATTCACTCCCAATAGCGTAATGATATTCACTGGAATTTCATTCACACATATATCGTTTATATTGAATACTTACGTTTTCGATACGGCCAACCGTATATGACATCGGAATTGTAGACGATGTTTGATTGCACTTTTATATTCACTATAAGATTTTGAATCACATTCCTAAAAAGCAGACCCAAAAGATGCACGACACTTTGAGGCATTTAAAAAAAAAAAAAAATTTGATTTCACTATTCTTCTTTGTTAATATAAAGATAACTTTTTATGTAAAGATATTTTGAAGCACTACTTACTTTCATTTTCCATGAACTTAGTCCAAGTTTCATCCGTCAAATTCCCCCACTCTCCATCTAAAGGGAAATTTTTTACGCACTTCTGTGTAAGGACCCCCATATAGATTTGGAGACCCAATAAGGCAAATACAGAAAGAGAAAACATAGTGAGGATAATCACATCTCGGAGATTCTTCACAGACTCTATAACAGCACCTACGATGGTCTTCAAACCTGTGGACAAAATTTTAAGGTATTAATGTTATATTACGACAGAAAAAATCTACTGTGGAAGCTATTTTCTATAACAGAAGACTGTAAACGTGTAAAGCGGAAATTACATTATTAAAAGACTTTTGAAAGAAAGCATATATTATACAGAATTGTGTTGAGATGTTAAGCTAAGTACATATTTTAACTGCTATTATTCATAAAGATGAGCCAGATATTTGTCTGCACGAAAGTTAGATAAACACAGCACTATTTAAACATTGTTTCTATGTTTATTGATTATTTATTTACTGTATATCATTGCATCTAAATTAAACTATTTTTTCATAAAATTCTCGGGGGGTGCTCACTTAAAAATATCCACATAAGAATGCAGTGTACAGTTCGTTTAAAACAAAGATACGGTTCCATTGTATTAACTTCTTCGCTCAACTGCGATTGTTATCTAATTTAAACTAATCCATATATGAAACTAACCACAACATTCACTATCATCTTTCTGATTTTTTAACGCAAACTCTTGCCCTTTTTTTAAATGACAAATGATGACAATGTCTATTATGTGAAAACGTTAGAACCTGTTGTTGGACAAAGTTGCACTTACATTGATATTTATTAGTGCATTATTCTTATTTGAAGGAATGAAGAAAAAAGCACAAACCCTAGGTTCAAAATTTGACACTGATGCATCCACCAATATGCGCTAGGTCTTGCACATGTAGACAGCAGATAAATATACCTAATTATTATCATTAAAAAATACGTTTCACATAAACGTTTAAATTTGTAGAAATACAAAATCAATAAATTTGTAGAAATACTATCAAATTATTTTACCGTTACAAGGTCGTTTTCTTTCAGAAGTAAATACATATGTATCGAAATGAAAAACTCGTATCATATTTTCACAAAGTTTCATATTTTCTTAAACATAATATGTTTTGGTTCATAAAATGAGTCATATTTTAGATCCAAACAAAGGTAGGCTATAACAGATAATAAAAAGTACGTAGAATATAATACGAATAGACAAAAAAAAATCATAACAAAAATAAAAGTTTACAAGAGTAGATTTACATCAATGTTGAAGTGTTTTCGACGGAATTATTTATCTCCACTGTTAGGCGGTGCTATATATTTCGGGCATTGTTCTGGGTCAATCATCAGAACAAATTCAAAAAGGTAAAAGTATAAAAGTAGAAATTACAATACGTTAAGACATGTCATTACAAGACTTAAAGATGAAATACAAAGAAAAAGAGCAAAAATTGAATTAAACAAACTGCAAATTAACGTGTCCAAATTATTATGCGATAAATGCTTACCGTTATTGTCAATTATTTTATTTCTTTGCAGCACAAGAAAGTCACATCTTTATATTTAACATTACGATACTGTGAACTCGGTGACCATTGAACAGCTTGGGCAGTTAATATGTACTTTATATATAAATGTCTGTCATGATTAGTTCTGAATTCTTTCTTTTAATAAAAAATGTCCCAAAAATGCAGTAGATAGGGTAAGTTTGAACAGTACATTATTTTAACATTAAAGATTTCTTGATGACACGTAGAAGCTATATATTGCGATGTCCTAACGTTCATATTACATTTCGTCATGCCTCCATACATTTACTGCTCACTCCTTTTCATTAAAGCTATCCATTTACAATTAAATAATAATGCACACATTTTACAAATTAGATGGTACACATTAATTAACAAAATTCATAAAGTTCATAGATCCGGAATGTTGAGTTATGTATATTTGGCCACCTTCTTTTCCAAATAAAATAATTACCGATAACACGAAAATTCATTATGACAATTTTGTAATGTTAAGTTTCAGCCTTTTCTTTGTGTTCTTGTTAATATGTCTTAATTTAAGTTTTGCCTGTGCGTTTCAATCTTTTTATCTTTGATCTAATGATGGACGTACACCAGTGTCTGAAATATACTGACAAGTAGATTTGTTTGTTTTAGGAGGCAATTTGGGTAAGATTTTATTTTATTTTATGTTAATTTTTAAAATTAGCTTCCTTGTTCATGTCTTCTGGTCAGATGATTATATTTTTTGTTTCCGTGTCGCTCTTTTTTAGTATTTTATGTGTTCATATTATGTTAGATAAGCTTGACGTGCTCTATTCTTACTTTCCGTGTATCTTAATAACAACATGCTTCTTTCAGCGTGCGTGCCTTTCAGTGGCAATATATATATATATATATATATATATATATATATATATATATATATATACAGGGTGTTTCAAAACAACACCGACAACGTTTGGGAGGTGATTCCTCACATCAAAATAAGACGAAAAGTATAGACCAACCTGGGTACACAAATGCTTCCTTACAGAGTAATAGGCTGCCGAAAACACCCTACGGTCTTATAATTTGAAGTACTCACAAACCACCTCTATAAAAATTGTTACGGAAGTACCGCAGGATTCTGAAACATGAATATTTGGATAGGGCACATACTAGTTCCTAAATAAAGTCTTGACCCGACTACTGTAGGTCCCATAGTTTCGGAGCTATGGACGTTTAAAATTCATTTTTTCATGTTTTCGGCAGCCTATAACTCCGAAAGGAAGCATATATATATATATATATATATATATATATATATATATATATATATATATATATATATATATATATATATATATATATATATAGATAGATAGATAGATAGATAGATAGATAGATAGACAGATGTGTGTGTGTGTATTGGCCACTTCTCCTCCTTATTTTTCCTTTCACCAGCACCTGTTGTGTCGGTCGTGGTCAATTACCATTAACCAATACATAATGGTATATACTGATTAATGAGGTCTAAGAAATTGAACCTTTGACTTCTTACATAATTCGCTATGCTTGACCAGAGACATGCGGAATTGAATCTGTATCCTTATATAATTGGCGCTTTTACACATAGACGAAGTCGAGATTGTAGATAAGACATCTTGATTTTTGCCTTTACAGTAACACACACAAATCGTAGTGTTTTCTCATTTGAAATTTTATATTTAGAGGTAAAAGTAACATTTAAGCCAGTATGTTAATTTTAGAGCTATTGAAGGTTAGAAATTAAATTGAAATTGAAAATGTTGCATTGATAAATCAATATAAATACAGTGATCTACACTTGACTTTACCATATGTAGAAAATGCTTTAGGCATTTACTGTGAAAGAAATACGTTTAGAAAAGTTGCTAATCAATCCATTGGAGAATATGTGTTTCAGTCTAATTGCAAATATAGAGCAAACATTGAAACAGTAAATTTAAAGGTATGCTGTTTAAAAAAAAAACTAACTGATATCAGAGGTTGAAAGAAGAGTACGCCCGTAGCAAAAGTCTTAGTTTGGCATACATTGAGAGAAAATTGAAACTGGATAGTAATAACAACAATGTCAGAAGAAAAGTTGTAGAACGGACAGCACAGAGAATCCGTAATAAATATTTTAATAATTGCAGCTCTGATAATTATTGTAAATTTAGGCCCAGTTACAATAAAGAAAATGTAGTACCTGTTGTGACGGGCAATCTAGCACATATAACACCATGTTCTCATGTTCTCGTGTTCCCATGTTAGCACGAGAAGTATCTCCGTTATAAATTAAATACGGAAAGAGAAATATGCACAGACGTGTTCAAATTATTAGACTCACGCTTGAAAACTGCAAAGTTGATGTTTCAGTCCTAATTTCGGAGTTCTGGAACATGTAATTTAATGATTAAATCACCAACATAGGATCCTTCATTTGTTTACTGTATAGTTGAAGTGGTGATATCACCGCTGAACAGCAGATGGCATTAGTAGAGGGGAGGGAGTTCTGAAAGTGGTATTTCAGTTGTAGACAACTATTGTGGTTTCTATTAACAAGTTACAATCCGAAGTATTGTGATTGCAGTCGTAAGCAGTTACAATATTCAAAGCGTTCAACAGTTCGAATGGGCCAGTTTAAAGTGATCGTGACGTGTTTTGTGTATTAATCTTTTATTCTGTGAAGTCCCGTAATCGCAGCATAATGGGAAAAGCCAGAGACCTTTCAAGTGGAAGTTGTCAAAACACTTCTGGCGGAAAGAGGATATACACAACGACAAATTGCTAGTAGAGTTGGGATAGGGCAAAATCTGTGAGTAAAATCTGCGATGAGCAAAAAGTAAATGTATCAACAAAATAAGGTTGGAAGTGTGAGCGAATACCAAAGCTATTGCCAAGAAGTATCAGAAAACTAAAAAGATTGGCACTGGGAAACAGAAACGCAATTTCTAGAGACTTAAGCATAAAAATGGCTGAGTATGATGTAGACATTTCGCCTGAAAATGTTCGAAGGATTCTTTATACTGAGGGAATAAAAGCACTCAGACCAAGAAAGAAAGCAAAAATTACTCCTATCATGGCAAAGAAGCGCCTCGAATGGGCACGAGGCCTAGAACATTGGACTGCTGATGATTGGAGAATAGGTGTTTCAGTGATGAATCATGTGTCTTCGTGTCTGATGAATGTTCACAATATGTGCAATGTCGACCTGGGGAGGAATTCAAGTTGGAATGCCTCCAACAAACTGTGAAGCATCCTACTACAGTCATGGTCTGGCGTGTGATATCTGTCTTCGGGCCTGGGAAATTATATATAAAAGAGGGAACAATGAAGCATGACCAATACCTACAATTTCTTCAAGAAGAACTGCTTTCCCAGACTGCAGTCTGGTTTGATGACGCACACTTCATCTTTATGCATGACGGAGCCCTATGCCACCGGGGCAAAACTGTGACAAAATTCTTCGAGAACAACGAAATTAGTGTTCTTCCGTGGCCGAGCAATAGTTCTGATATGAACCCGATTGAAAACCCTTGGAGCTTCATGAAGGAAAAACTAAAGAAGAAGCATATTACAACCAAACATCAATTGATCGAGAATATCAACAATTTGTGGTATCATGATGCTGAATTGAAGTCAAAGTGTGCTAAATTCGTATATAGCATGCCACAAAGGATAAAAGACCTAATAAAGAATAACGGATTTCATACGAAACATAAATCTTTGTGTGAAACATCATTTTCTTGTAAGTGTTCCGTTTCATTTTTTTTCCAATTTAGATACACACACTGCATAGCATTTATATTTGAATATCACATACGCGTTTGTTTTATTGATATTGAAAAGCATGTGCCATGTCCACAAGAAATTAGAAACAGAACAGTAATTTGGACCAAGTTCAAACGCGTTTTCTGACGTAATATTGTAAAAACAGTAAAATATTCAGAAATTGAATGTTGAGCCTAATAATTTGAACACGTCTGTAATATCAAGTGGAAAACAGAAAATGTAGAAATTAAAGCAAGATCAGTAAAAAGAGTTAAATTTGTTGATTACTCAGAGGTCCAGAAAGATATATGTGTGTTCCTGTAGAAGTAAGTATTTTGAAAATTCGGACAGAGTGGAGAAGTATGTAATTAATAAGGAAAACAATTAGCCACATCAAAAAATAAATAAAATAAGAAATAAATAATAAAATAAAACTGTCAATGATTAGAATTAACTTTTTGTATTGTTAGATCTAATGCCAAGTAATTAGAAAATATTGTTGTAAAATTAAATCAATGTGAAAGTAGTAATAGCTGATACAAATGTATTCCAGCAGGAGCAAGTCAGAAAAATTAAAATCGTATGTGATTTCGTCGAAAGTATTGAAAGTAGGCCGTCACTCAATAGTGAGTAAAGTAATAATAGTGCGAAAGAACATAGCCTGATACAAGTTTCTTGCACAAATGGTGTTGTTGATATCATCGAGGGGATCTGTACAAATGAAACAAATGATGTTGACGCAAGTGGAAAAAAATTGAAAATACATTTGGCCAGAGTATGGTCCTAAGTACTATAGATTTTAAGAATATACAATTTTTGGATTTTGCATTGCCAAGCGAAAGTGAAAGTAAATTCTGTGCTTGTTCATTGTGTATTTTGAGGACTGCGATGCGATAGAGTATATCTAACCCCTCGACCCTGTGCCTTGTTATATAAATAGTTGTGTGCCCTTTCAGTCATGTTGTGTTATTAGCACACACACGGTGGTTAAAATAAGTTTTACGAAAAATGAAACTAAAAGTATCGTTGTTAGTATGCAGCTTGCTTGCCAATACCAAATAAGTGGGATAATTGTTTTTGTGTTATTTTATTTTATATGCATGCCTGCTATAATAATAATAATAATAATAATAATAATAATAATAATAATAATAATAATAATAATAATAATAATAATAAATACTCAATGGAAATGTACATTCTATTAAATAGCCCCAAAAAATCAGGAAGGCTCAGCCTGACGTGAGAATACTAAGAAGACTGTGCAACACAAAGTAAATACTATTCGTACTAAAAACAAACAATGCATAGATAACAAACGAACGGGCCACTGTAAACCTGTAGATGTTTTGTACAAGTTGAAAAAATCTAATATAAAAGTTTCTTTCGCAGCTGTAAATTTAAATGTTGATTTATTTCCGCAAATTGAAAAAAGGTATTGGATAAATAGTAAGTGGTTTACAGCCGATTCAGTTATTTGTATATACCATCTAAGCTATGTTTTTACGATTTGTTAGAAATGTTTTCATAATATTAAAAAAATAAAATAAAATTTTGAAAGTATTTTCATAAAATGTAAGTTTGTAAACAAATATTTTAAAAATTAAACCTTTTTCGACTTTGCGTACAGAATTTGCAGAAAAAAAGAAAGAAAGAGAAAATGTTCTTATACAACCTACTCGCTGATAATTACCAATAAAAATTTTAAAAAAATCGATGAGATTTTCGATATAGATTTGTATATTAGATTTGCATGAAAAGTAATTTATAGATAAATTCAACATTACAGTATATTTTAACTATACATTGAACCTACTTGAGTTATTTAATTAACATACATATTAATGAGTAAGTATACAGTCTTGTACTTATGTAGTGAGCTATCATAGCTTCATCTTATCATCCAGACAGCCTTTTAGAATGCCACAAGGGATTTTGTAGCATATCAGAGAATTTTACAGTATATGATAGATATTAATGTATGTTAAATGTGTGTTAAGGTTGACTTGTAATCTTTCCAAAGAAATTGAACAACCAACCACGGCTAAAAATAACTTTTGGTGGCAATTCCCCGTCCTTTTTTAAAAGATAACCTTAGTGGGTGCCACTATTCTTTCAATTTTTACGTGCTTATCTAAGCTTTTCGTTGTCATCAATAAGGAATAGGATGACTCGTCATCATAGAGAATTTTATGTGGGTTTGAAGACTAAAACTTACAGAACAGGTACATGTGTATGTGTCGGTGTGGTAGATCGCAACCTGTTCGTGCCCTTCAACTTGTATTGTATACACTTAATGTTTGCGTAAAAGCGTTGTCCAGCACTTACTAATCTTATTGTTCCGCACACCCCCTAATATAAATGTACTACATGTATACAATGATATTAACGTTTTGGAAGTTTCATAGAACTTCATATGCATATTGATATGTCTAATTATTTTTATGAACATTTTATTTTGTATTTTACTAGTTTTATTGTTGGGTATTAGGTGAAAAAAATTTAAAATTGCATTTTTATAAGAAACATCTACTAATAATTTCTATTACATAATTTTATACTGTAGATATTGGATTTATTTAACATGCCAAGATATAACAGAATAAATACATAGAATATTAGCAGATTCTTCAAAATATGTTAGAAAATATTTTAATATTATTGAACTTTTTATAGACTATGTTGTATTGAATATTATTACAACTATTTGATTTGTATACGCATAGTAAGTATTGTTACCAATCGTAAAAAGTTTTCGTATATGTATTAACTTAAAAGGCACTACCACATTATATTATTAAAAGTATGAAAGATATTTAGTTTCTTAAATGTTATAAAATGTTCCAAATAAATAATTAATATAATTAATAATAGAATTTTGCATACATTGAAAAATTTTGAAAGGAAGCATTTTCAACATGCTAATATTTTTAGCAAATGATGTAAAACGACGAAAAAAATTAAAAATGTAATTAATGTTTAAAACTGAAAATCATTATATAATAATAATAATAATAATAATAATAATAATAATAATAATAATAATAATAATAATAATAATAATAATAATAATAATAATAATAATAATAGAAAGTATGAAAGTGAAAACAAAATGAAAGACAGTGAAAAGCTTTACGAACACTGCTCTATCCCAATACGTCAAATGCCCTATGCGTTTTATCTGCATTCCAAATGAACTGTTACGTCCCGTCACTTTCTTTCACACTTCATCAGAAGACTTCATGAAAAATTAACCCTATAAATGCCAATTGATGAAAACAACCTACGGATTTTTTAAAAATGATTTTCAATCTTCAAGGAAATTTTTCAACAGACTTAGTGAAATAATAATTTTGGAATAGTTGTTTCAGGGTTCTTGTTTGCTATTCGAATCCCTGCAGCAGCCTTTTCTGCCGCCATGTAGAACGGTATCAAAGTTTATACCCCATAGAAAATATTTAGCCGTCGTATATGCTGTTAAAATTCTTAGAACTAAACTTTTGCCAGATGAAATTCTTCTTACAAGTTAGGAGCTTCAAACGAGTATATAGAGGGTGAGTCAAAATAAGTGTTACAAGCCAATATCTCGCGAACTATACATCAAATAAGAAAAATGTTAAGAGTAAATGTACAATACAGAGGGGCCTAAAAAATGAGTCAAACGTGATGTTCCCCGCCCCTTTTTTGGGGGGAGGGGGTGTACGTGAAATTTTAAAATGAGATCATAGGTCGAGTGATACCTCGTTCGAAAGAGCTTGAAAAATTGAACAATTTTTGTAGGAAACAATTTTTGATATGGGGCACCCTTTTCAAGATGGTCCTGTATCAGATAAAATTTCCAGTACTTATAAATCAGAAACGGCTGAGTGGAAAACGGTGAAACAAAAAACGAAAAAGGAACACGCCATAGGCAACGTGGAATGGGTTGTCGCGGAGTCCCCAGGGCCCCCATCATGGAGCCCCGGGATCAACTTGAAAATTTCAAATGGGAATATAGGTCGAGTGATACCTCGTTTGATAGATCGTGGAAAACCAAACAGCTTGGTACAAAATTTGTTTTGATTTCTGGCAAGCCTGTTTCAAAATGACCGCTGAAAATGGTTCCCCATTCAGATACAAAGCACAGTGTTCAAACTGAGTGTTATAAGCCAATATCCAGCGAACTATGCATCAAATAAGTAATATGTTAAGAGTCAATGTACAATACAGACAGGCCTAAAAAATGGGTCAAACACGAGGTTCTTATTTTGTACTAATCTGTTTGATATTTCACAGTCTATCAAAGAAGGTATCACTCACCCTATGTTGCTATTTGAAATTCCATGTACACCCCTCCCTCCAAAATGAGGGGCGGGGGAACCTCATGTTTAACCCATATTTTAGGCCATCTGTATTGTACATTGACTCTTAACACTTTTCTTATTTGATGCATAGTTTGCGAGATATTGGAGTGTAACACTTAATTTGAACACTGCGCTTTGTATCTGAATGGGGAACCATTTTTGGCGGCCATTTTGAAACAGGCTTGCTCAAAATCAAAACAAATTTCGTATTTGGCTTTCCACGATCTATCAAACAAGGTATCACTCGACCTATATTCCCATTTGAAATTTTCAAGTTAATCCCGGGGTCCCATGATAGGGGCTCTGGGGACACCACAATTATACCATTCCACGTTGCCTATGGCTTTTTCCTTTTTCACTTTTTTGTTTCACCGTTTTCCACTCAGCCGTTTCTGATTTATAAGTACTGGAAATTTTATCTGATACAGGACAATTTTGGGGGTCTATCTTGAAAATGGTGCCCCATATCAAAAATTGTTTCCTACAAAAATTGTTCAATTTTCCAAGCTCTTTCCAACAAGGTATCACTCGACTTATGTTCCCATTTGAAAATTTCACGTACACCTGTCCCCTAAAATGGGAGCGGGGAGCCTCGTGTTTGACTCATTTTTTAGACCCCTCTGTATTGTACATTGACTCTTTAACATTTTTGTTATTTGATGTATAGTTCGCGAGATATTGGCTTGTAACACTTATTTTGATTCACCCTGTATATATAGCTGGGAGAACAGCTATGGGTCTAAACTGAGTATACATATATTTGTTACAAAAGTTTCGTATAAGGAAAGAAAGGAAATGAAGTCTTAATTCGTTTAACTTCATTGCTTATATCATCGCTTATTACCTAGGTATAATTATTGCATCAGTTGCTGTTCATCGAAGCTTGCAGAAGTCAAAAACGGAAATTGCCCAATGTTATTCCAATATTTATAGTTGATTATTGAGTATAATTGAATAGTAAATATATCATAATACACAGTGATAAGTCTTAAATCTCCCATAGTGTTGTCTTTTTCCTCTGTTTGGGGAAAGCAAAGAACAGTGCCTTGCCTTCCTCGTTTCTACTTATCCTACTTAATCAATCCACATTTCCAGTAGTTTTGGTTTCCTTGGAACATAGCTATTTATTTCTATATTCAAGTACATATCTCATTCGTTTTTATGACAATTGGTCATCGATGTTTTAAACAAGTCTTTTAAATAACAACACTACTGAATAGTTACTAGGGAGATTCATTATTCAAAGTTTCAACGAACATTTTTTTTTATTTTATTAATTTTAACCAAATAGACTCTCCGTAATCTATTCTTGAGGTAACCGTATGAAACAATTGGTGACTCACGAGAAAATGGACATGAATATCAAATACTTTAATACATCTTTCGTTAATATACATTAGTATGACAGTTTTACTATACGTACCTGGCACAATGGCTACAGTCTTCAAGGCTCGAAGTACTCTAAATGTTCTCAACGCTGCCAAGTTTCCCAGATCTATACCCATGGTAACGTAACTGTAAAGGATTATTGACTCATAATTATACAAAATAGTTGACAACTTGTGAGGAAGGAAACAATAGTGTTCGGTTTAGATATTTTCCCTGTGCTGAAATGTCATAATTAAGAAGGAATTCAAGACCTACGTTATGGATGTGAACGAACTATCAGTGTTAAATTATTATCTACAACGTACAAGGTATGATAAAACTACACTCCTAATTTCTATGACAAAAATACCACTAAAGATAGACTATGTCTACCAGACTAATAAAAATTGTGTTATTCCATCGTCCTATTACAATTCAGTTCCAAATAAGAAACGACAGACTTTTGTGAGTGTTACAAATAGTAGCTTTATATGAATGTTAATATAATTGAGTATAAAGATATAGTAAAAAGCAGTGAGCTATTTTACTTCTAGCTTGAGCTAAATAAAGCTGGAACCTCCTTCTGATATAATAGAAAACAACTTTTCTTGTATTTGCTACAACTTCTTTCACAAGAAAAACAGTAAGTTTTTATTTATTTATTTATTTATTGGCATTGGGACGTGTATGTGAAGATGTGAAATCTATGACATCCACACAAATGATAAATTTCCAATTGGTCTACTAAAACTAAATATGTTTTAAGTTTGTGCATACGTTTTCCATTGTTTTAGAGTGTCAAATGACAAGGTGTCATTGCATTATTAAAAATAAATAAATGTATATTTTAAATTTTATTTCAGATGCTTCTCTTCTCAGAGAAATAACTAAAACGCTTTCCGAAGCATATCAGATTTGCTCACTTGAAACATTTTGCCATGGTGCTCGTGGCCAGAATACAATTATGTAAGCTTTATTCTACGAGTATAAAACAATGTCTAGCCTCAATTTCAATTTCGAGGCCTTTTAAAAATACTTTTTTTTTTCTTGACTGGTTTGCTATTGTATATATAAAAATAAACAATCATATCTATAAAAATTAAATACTGTACTGTGTTTCCTACAATCTTAATTCCCGAAGGAAACCACACAATCGACGATAAATACATAAAATTGATTCAACTGTGTGATATAATTTGTGTTTAGTTTGGAGATCAAAATTAACTGCTCTTGTGTGTGTTTTCACTGCAAAATAATATTTCTTAAATATTTGGTACTATTTTTTAATGTTATCAAGTATTGTTTTATTTAAAGCTAACGAAATTCGTCGTTGAGGTCATTCAATATATATATATATATATATATATATATATATATATATATATATATATATAGATATAGATATATATATTCACACCTGCATTGGAACTAGTAAATTATTTTAAAGGAAAGTTACTTACACTTTCAAAACCAAACATAAATTGCTCAGATATTAACTTTGAACTTTCACGTGGGAGATCAGAAAAGATAATTTACTGAAATGCTTTTATTATGTATGCTTTTGTTTAGCAATAATAAGGACAATAGTCAGCATTTCAAACAAAATTAAACAAAAGGAGCAAGAGAAAGTGATTCTGACAAGATGTGCTACATCTCTAATCCATAGAATATGAACTAAAATTTTACTTCCAGAATTTACCATATGATATATGTCTATTATGATAATGTTGGAACGTTGAGTGCCACAGAGTCCCCTCCTTATAGTTGCTTCACGCAAAGTTTCGCTATTCTCCCTCTTTTGGTTTCTCCGTTATTACGGATGATCAAGATAAATTGTCCACCCTGTATAACTTTCATATGTAAATAAAGAAAGCCATTCTTAATTATCATAATCAACGTGAAATATGTTTTCAATCATACAGAGCTATTGAGCATTTTGTTGCATCTTTCTTTTCTTTTTCTTTTTTTTCTTTTTTTAAGTATAGGATGTCAATATTTAGTTGTAATTCCAAAAGTTGGTTATAAAATTGGTTATAAAATTGAATGAAGCCATTAGTGAAGAAATATCTTCTCTTCAGAATCTGAGCCTACCGAATACCCTATGCCGGAAATTTTGCTTATATATAAAGTGACAAAAATCTATTGGCATGTGCTTCACTTTCATTGAGTGAGTAAAAGAAAGCAGACAATAAGTAAAACCACCATGCAGTTCAAATAATTAACTACAACACATTTCACTCAAAACATTGAAAAAAGAAATTTTAAGACATGTAAGACCTAAATTAATAAACTGCATCATGGTTAGAATGAAGACCCCCCAATATATGTATAACACTGAGAAATATTGAAACAACACATACACGATAGGAATCAGTTAGAAGTGAAATAAAACATAAATATTCCTGTGTGCTAGCTTCACTGAACCAAAAAGCAGAACAGATTAGCATCAATATTAAAGCAACATACACTGAAATGCAAGAATTCTGTTAATCTAGATACCGAAATTTGAGGTAAATATTGTAAGAAATTTAGGATACTTATTTAATTCAGAAAGTTTACTATAAGAAAAAACTTAAACTTGACATCTACAAAAGCATAATTTTGTAGTCTCGAGTTGACTTCTATAAGGTATATATATTATTTATGAATATAGAAGCTACGAAAGAAGAGAAATTTGAAAGGTACAAGTACGATAAATGTGGAAAAGAGAATCAGAAATGAACATATTCAAAATGAAAACATTTATGTACAAAATTTAAGCGGTATTCAGTTAAAATTTACGGTATAAACATCACGTGCGATTTTATTTAATGTATTAAATATTCAGTATTAGTCACAATAAAATGAACAAGAATGCCAATGATGGATAACATGAATAAGTTTACAAGTTTAAGGATTTCTGTTATTCAAAATTATCATCAAACTTTCGGCCAGCACCAGTGGCTTTTTAAAAGGAAAACAACAAAAGAAATGGTAATATATCGATAAGTATACAAATCAAGTGGAAAGAGATCGTCCATTAATGCAGATTGCTCATTTGTCATTATTCATTACGTGGGGTAATTATGACTCTTTGCTCTATAATGGTGATGTAGTTTTGTAACTCGCCCAGCATTGAAAGGCAGTGATTGTCTTTAAATCGGAAATGAAAGTCATCATGTGCTTATGATTATTTTTTAACTTGCATGATTGATTTTTTAAATGTTTTATGACAAACCTCAGGTTTTTCATTAAGAAAAATGTCTGTACTGATATATTTTAGCACAGACATATAAAGAGTTTATTCTCAATATTTCTGTCACCACTATTGGAAAGTTGAAGCGACCTGAGATTGACGCAGCATGAAACTGAGTAGTTTCCGCAAAAACAGCCATTTCATTTTTCTTTTCTCTTTAAGAAATTTATATTCCTAAAAGAGAAAGCGTATTAAGTCTTTGTGATGGTATTTCATCAAAATGTAAATTTATCAAACGTTTGACATCATCATGTTACATATAAAATATTTTTATATATAAACTTTTAACATAATCGGTGGAGGTAAAGTACGGTTGACAATTAATACGCACTTCTGTCATTCAGGTTCCATAATTTGTGAATACATTCATTCATTTCATTGATCGGATCATTCACATTAGAAAACTGTTATCAAGTCTAGGTGATGGAAGATATGGATTATTTCCGTTTTCACTTATTGTGGTCTTTTAGCCTATCTGATACTTGTGTTTGTGTCTTGGCCACTCTCTTCTTTATTGGGCACTATGGCTTCATCTATGTTTTCAAAATTAATATTTATTAAGAATGTGAGTCTCTTATTAGGAATGAAAGATGAGTGAGAAAAAGCCTAAGCAAAGTAAATGTAAAGAAATGTTAATTTATGGTACAGTCTATTGGATACTCTAATGCTACTTCTACACAGAAAGAACTACTCTATGTAGATACTGCCCTATTTGCTATCTACTGAAAACTACTACTCACGCTAAAGCTATAACTACGAAGTCCAACCAGTTCCATGCATCTCTAAGGTACGTAAATGGTTGAAGTATGAACCCTCGTGCCATCACCTTAACAGCAGACTCAAAGGTGTAGATGCCAGTAAAAATTACTCTGTAAAAAAAGGTTATTTAGTTAGCTCTTTCTACGCCTGCTTCTCTCAGTTAAGTGTTAAAATCAGGATTTATATCCCACATTGTTCCAGGTAAGAAAAAATATTAATACGTACATTACAGATACGTATTAATATAGGAAGTTTCACTGTAAATTCTTGGATGACATTTTCAGACACTACATCCACATTTAACGATGAATTTAATAACTTTTATATAATTCAGGTAAAATGGATTAAGACTTAAGATGCTCCTTATAAAGACCCAAAAAATTATTTATCACGACAGTTTGTTCGTAAATGAAGAAATTTAAAAATGTATGTATAAATGATTCAGAAAATTGTACCTTTTTACAGAAATTCATGCTTTTAACTAACTAACGTTTTGAGTTATAGCAAAGGGTACACATTATGTGTACTCTGAATGTAAATATGTGTATGTATGTGTATTTTTATCTTTTTATGTATTTTGATAATCAATCTTGATGTATATTTATTCTTTTGAAAGCTACTTTATTTCATATTAACAAAGATGCAATTTTGGACCTGGGCTATTATGGAAAGTCATACAACATTAAAGTTTATCTGAACAAATTTTTTCTCTAATTCACGCTAGCTTTTCCTACTAACCTATAAAATTATACGAACTCTATATGGAGTTGAAAAAAGGAAATTTCGCACCTGTAGAGATAATGGTGTGAGGAAAAAACGGGTTTTCCTATTATCCACACAAATTCTATGTAATTTGAATGTGAGTGCCTGAAAATGCTTAACTTCAAGGTTGAAATTGTATCAAGTCCAAACTTCTATTTGTCAATTATTTGTTGTCTTTTCCAAGTGAAACTTCGAGAACTCATTTGATACTCAACTCAGTATTGGATAATATTATACTTAACTTTCATCTAAAGAAGGACGTGGGGCTGCGTCGCAAAAGTTAAATTTCTTTTGTATCTCATATTGCATCTCGAACACGTATTGTGTATGGTGCATAATCAGATTGTTTTTATCATCTCAGACACAGCACATTTATGTTCGAATACAGGAAAAGAGCTTAAAACTGAATTTATTACTGCGACTATAATCAAAATGATAAGCAACAAGTAATGATATACTAATTTGTAGTCTTCTACATTAATTTTACGTTATTATACATTTAATTAAATTATCAGAAATTAAAGAAATATATAAGAAACCCATCTTTAAAATTTTCAGACTCTAAGAAAACAAAGAGCTAATCTCTTAATACTTTTGGTAGATTGAAATTCTCATTATCAACTCACGTTTCTTTTAATAGAAAATCATTATAAAAAGGCACGTTCGTCGTTCACGTCTTTGTAATAATAAGTTGTCATCAGTCTGCATATTACTATTTAAACAAGCTAACTTCTATACAATTAAAATATGATATAAATATATATATCTGAATGAAAATAAACATCTAAAAACTCTCAATAGATAAAGACAAACAAATCGTTTTTTTTTAAATTGAAACACGAATACGTATAATCGTAACATTGGATTTTATAACTAAATTGTGAATTTATTATTAACTATTATAAAATGACTATCATTAAGATATTTAAAGTTTAAATGTTAATTCATAGTATTGAATTTCAGTCAGGTATATTATTGTCAATCAATGTCACACAAAGTGTAAATCGAAATACCTGAAGATACATTTTGAATGTAGTAATTACTGCAATGCTGGTAAAATGTTTAAAAACTAATATTAATAGATATTACTTCATTTTCAGAGAGAAAGACAAATTATGCTAACAGTTGTAATATGATTATATTCGAGATGCAATATTATTCTGCAGGAAAAGATGTTCGTAATCAGTATTCGTAAATATTAGTCTGCTGTTTCTACACATCACACTATAATAATTTAATTATACACATATTACAAACGCACAAACATCGGCTACTTATAAAACTAGCTAACGGAAACCTAAATCTTACAAAATGCAGATATCGTTGTTAAATATAAATCATTATTTGCTACTATGAGTTCTATAATGATAGCTCACAAAAGACAAAAAAATCTATAGCGAGAAATTAATACTATGTAGTATTTCGATAAGTACGGCCAATCCAGGCTAAAGGAATCTTCTCACATTGAAAACTAAAAGTAGATCAAATAGTTTTAAAGTGGCTGGAGACTGAATGTTTAAGTCTCTAGTTTGATTAACTAATCTCAGAATTCCAAACTTCGAATGAGTATTTAATAAAATGTGTATCACAGTATCTCAAGGTCTGTGTTATTGGAGAAATATATAATTGATTTGGCAACGCTGGGAGCAATATATAATCATTTGCTTCACATCAAAACAGTGTGGTGGTAAGTATCTGTATTAGTAGTCTGTCGTATTGTCGTTCTGAAGTTTAGAAAATTAAGCTGCGTAATTGTGAAATTTTAGCTTTGAAGTGACAAACATGTACATGTCACACCCGAAACCAAATGTTGTTTTAAGCTTTATTTACATGGAAACAAGAAATTATTTTAACAACAATTACGTGAGAGTTAGTTTTATAACGTCTCAATTCTACGCCATGCCTAATTTTTCGATAATGGTTTTGTTAATTGTGAAATAAGGGTTCCGGGAGTGACCAAAATATTAAATTTCTGGTGTGACCTCTTGCTTCTATATGCTTTCCTCTTTCTATATCATATGGTGTGAAAATAGTTGAAAGCATGAACGAAACATTTGAACATTTGAACTTTCACGTAGGAGATCAGAAAAGATAATTTGAGTATTCAGCACACATTTTTCTCATAAATTAGCCAGGGATGAGTGGAGGTTTTAGGTCCTTTGGAATTATATATTTATATGTTCCAAACCAATATAAAGACAAAGAAGACTTAGACATCAGATTCAATTCTTCCTTCGGAAGACTTACTGAGAAGAGTTTTTCTTAAAAGAAGTACATATTTGAATTTTTTGAAGAATATAACATAAGTGGGAACTTTAAATCTTTACTTCTCTAAATTAGACATATCTACACGGACTCAGTTCTTCAATACCGAGATTATATTTTTAACGCCAAATTTAATGAAAACGAACTGGATAGCTTTCTTTTTTATCTCAACATATAATAAATTTGCCCAAAACTGTGGTACTGGATGTAATTCCGAGTAACGTTTCCAGATAGTACAATATTTATTCCCTTTCTGAGGAGGAAATATAAAGAGTAATACGTTCTCTTAATATATACAACCCAATATAGACTCTTTTTCCATATTTTTCCTTCTGATTTGAAAACTCGTTAATCGTTATCAAACTTTGCTTCTCGAAAGATCTAGGTATCATAACAACTGGATTTTCTTCGCAGCATCTATAGTAAAGACCAACAGAAAAGTCAGGATCTCGGAGGGGGTCCCTTCTTGTTAACGAACTTCTGTGTTCGCCACCGTTCACAAAAGTGAAACTGTGGCGCTAGAGGAAGGTAGTTTCTTTTTTGAAATTGCAAATCCTGAAACAGTAACTTGGAAGTTTGTATTAAATAGAGTTAATTTACAAAATTTTCTCACAGATCACACTCGAAACTTTTTCAAGTTTCGTAAAAGTTAATAGTAAACATATTTTCGCCGAACTATGCAAATCATACGAAAGCTTGCAATGTCCTCTGTACTCTTTCTCCCTCTCTGGCCTTCTGTCTGTCTGTCTGTCTCTATCTATCTATCTATCTATCTATCTATCTATCTATCTATATATCTATCTATCTATATATATATATATATATATATATATAGAGAGAGAGAGAGTTTCCTTGTTGCGATGTGGATAGCGTATACGGCTTTGATACAAAAGACCTGGATTCGATTCCTTTCAGGAGCTCATGTAGTTCGGATTCCATGTTAAGCTGTAAGTCCACGCCTCATATAGCATCACTGCTAAACGTTACTCTGAACTCAAATACAACTACAACAAAATTTAGTCTAAAATGTTTGATTGATCCAAAATGTGTAAATATTCATAGAGTTTTGCGATTGAAAAATGGTATCACGGGTTTCATGGCGCATGTGATTCACACCCGGAACACAGTTTATTATTATTGTTAGTTGCACGAAATTAAATGTGAGTTAAAGCCTAGATTTTAAAGATACACTTATTGAGATACTACAACAATAATAGGAACGAGCTCACAATCTTCGCTTTTCACAATATTTAGTTTTCAAGCGTGAGAATATCACATTCTGGACTCCTGAATTGGTCGAGTATTAAGACTACAGGGAGAGACTAAGTACTAATAAATTACTATACTAATAGCTAGAAATGCATAAACATTCAAGAAATATCACTCTTCGTGAACTTTTCTCTTGTTGAGCTTCTGGTCACCACTTAACAATTTAGCTATGACTACATGTTTACTTAGTCAAATATATGATCCTATGAACTCAAAATAATTACCAAATACTATCTATGTAGCACAAGTAAGTCCAGCTGCAGAATGAATTGAAGTCATTTGTGAGACTAAGAGATGATCATGCAGTAAATACCTAGCAAATTACAGTAAACTGTTTTCATTTTTAAACAGTCATTATTAAAATTATGTATTTTTGTTTAAAAAATACGTGTAGAAAATCTTACATAAGACATTTTGCTACACGTACCATTATACATAATAAAATAAGTTTATTTAGTTTTTAGTTCTTAAAATGAAAAACAAAACTATATTTTTTACTATCAGTTTACTATCAGTCTCTGCTTTATGTATTGACTAAATTCAATAATGTAACTTTTTTTAATAATGAACTTCAAAACAAATTCTATTCATATATTACTATTTAAACGGCGTAACTCAATAAACTGGGTTTGTATGGTTTCTATATTTTCTTCATCACTTAAGACTGCAATTCTATTTTCATACAGAAAATATATAAATTTTGTACTAAATTCCTCAGTTATATGTACATGTATATATATATATTTGTTATTTATTTTTTAATATATAATTATTTACGTTATTAAGCTGATAAAACTTATCGTTTCTTAAATATTATAAAGTTTACGTTAATATTTTAAATTCAATGCAAATATTAAGTGAATTTTGAATACAAAATGCCCAAAATAAATTTCTATTCTTTATTCTTAATTGTTACTTGTGTACTTATTGGAGGTTCCTCTCCTATATATTTTCGCTTTTAATTATTAATGTGGAACAATCCAAGTCTCTGTAGTAGATGAAACCTTATGGCTTTAAAATTTGTTGTTACATGTCTACATTGTTCACTGCTTGAGTAATTGAACCATAATAATAATACTTCAAAATAAATATCTAATTTTATTTGTAATGTGCATGAATCATGAAAGTTTAACTGCTTCTTTTTAGTATTACAAATTAAAGATGAATGTACTATATAACTGACAGTAAGTAATGAGGCTATACAAGGATAACCATAAACAAATACGACAAATGTTTTATTTATTTCTATTATTTTATCGTGTTGCATCCAGTGTATTGTCAGTTTATTATAGAATTATCTTCAGTATTTGGAACGTATTGTCTAAATACTTATTTTTATATTAAAACATCGTTCAGAGTAAAAGCATATTTCAATGAAATTAATGCTAGGTACTTAGTACGTTTGAGTGGCAGAAATTATATTTCATCACTGTTTTGCCATTTTAGAACATATTAAGTAAGTATCTAGAATTTTAAAAATATGTCCCGTGAGTTCTATCTTTGATTAAGTTTTCCCATTTTTAAGCCCTGCACTTCAAATTAGAGGATTATACAATATGTTATATTCATATTGACACTTTGAACTTTCATTTTATTTCTCTCATTATTGTAATTACCTATATTAACTCTGAATACAAGCTTTATACGACGAGATCATACCATAAATTAATATCAAACAAGAAAGAACTAAAGTGAGTGATGAACATTTCACTGAAAGAGAATAAATATATAGAAAATACAAACTTAAAAAAAAAGTTACCAAAGAATAATTGTTGTAATTGCATAGAATTGCAAACAGAAAATTGTATAATCATTCTGCAAAAATAATGAATCTCTGTTCAAAATAAAATTATGTAATAAAAAATAAACTTCTTATAAAACTTGCGATAGAAATAGAGCTCAAAGTGATTGACGCCTTCACTGTTGAAATATAAATACTTCTGAAACACATAAATAAAAATAGTCCGGCAAGTTACTTTAAACCATATACATAAAAATAACTACGTATATATACAAATTCAAAACCAACTATTAGCTTTAAATGTATTTCTTAAACAACTAATGAAAATACATCATATTTTACTTTAATTAAATTATTAATACGTAAATCCCATATAATACAAAATTAACACTTTCAGTGTACTCTAAGAACATTCAGTGGAATAGGTGAATAAGGCAAAGTATTAATAAGGAAGTTAGAAATTACAATGCGTTAAGAATAATTGTATGTGTCATAATAAGTGAAATCTTTCCATGGGAAAGTATTTTCAGATAGAAATATACGAAGAAAAAAAAAAAAGGAGGGTAAAGAAAACAAGTTCATTTTATTAAGGGAATGTAAAACTGATATTGAGAAATAAAATTTGATCTTTCACTTTTATTTCGTTTTGTTTAAAAATGATTGTGAACAGCATATTATTTTATTCACATTATTTATTTGTAGTTTTCTCTTTATTACCGTGATAATAACTGGGTAACGTAATTCAGTATTATAAAACTGTTCTTCTATTATAAAACCAAATTGCCCGATCAAAATTAGTGGTACTTTGTAGTGTGTGTTAAGAACATAAATCAGATGATCAATTGTTTTGAATATAAATATTTCAACAAGCATAAAGATTTTCATTCACCTAATTCGAATTGAATCTCCTTTCTTCTTAATATATTTGTAGTTATTGTAGATACTAATTCTCAATTAAAAATTACGAACACTAAATGTATTGGAAAAAGAAGTATCACACAGAAGACCCATTCCATTAAGATTTTTACAATTAATTATCAATCTAGTTATTTTAGCTTTACTTATACTTTCTACAGAAATAAAGGTAAAACTGAATCCAGAAATTTATTGCTTCGTGTCTTATAGCAATCAACTTACTGAAATTTATGTTTTTAAAACAACACAATTTTCGTGCGTATTGTTAACCAATGGAAAATTAAATGATTTTCTATAAACCACTAAAACAATTAAAAATTGTAACAAAAATTAGCTTAAAGGTAACATTAAATTTACAAGTATTATATTTCTAGAAGTTTCTAAAAGTTGATGAAAGAAAATACAAGTATTATTTTGACCTCAACAAATGCAGACTTCCAATGAAAATATTAAAACACACTGCTAATACTTCTTTAAAATATTATAAAATTAGAAAGAAATATTATATATTGAACGCGTTAGTTTATTTAGTACAAAGATAATATCAAATTTAACTTGATCAACAAAGGAAAACTTGCATAGAGAACCTCTGTCAATCTCTTCATTTTCTCGATAACGAACGTGATTATTGGAAAAAGATGTCGAGAATAGAGATGTACTATAAATATAACAATAAAATAATAGCACAATAGGATAATAGAACAATATTATCTGAAATAAAGTAAAAAAAAAGTGGAGATTAATATGAGAAATAAGAGATGACTAACCTTGTAACATTAAAATAAATATAAGAATATGTAAAATAAATCCTACAAACTCTCAAACTCTAAGAAAGCTTAGTAAACTAATAAAAGTCAGCAATATACCACACATTTATTTTTCATAATCTACTTACTCTGTGGATTCGATGACGGCAGACGGAGGCATGATCATGAGAATACAGTTGACCAAAATGGTGGTGATAATGAACAAGGAGAAGAGGGGATGCACCAGAATGTAAATGGCGACTCGGCGAATTGGGTTGAATGGATCTAAGAACCACAGAGCATCTGTGGCACTAAACCGAAAAATGTCTTTTCCTTTACTAATAACAACGAATGTCTACAAAGAAAGAAAAGATAATTTATCTTATTAATAAATATTCGTAATAAGTATTCTAAGTACTATTAATTTAATGATGCTTAGAATTAAAATTCATATATTTATCTAAATTATCTAAATACATTCTTACTTAAGATATACCATACAATATTAGATAAGTAGATATACGGGCATAACCAAGTAAAATAATAGACAATAATCACAAGTGCACAATTTTAATATTTACATGGTTTGGATAGTTGCGTAACATCTTTTCAACACAGAGAATTATTAGCAATTAGTTTTATTTTTACTTTAATACTCTTTATTTCTTACTTATTTAAAATAATGCTGGAATAGAGTAAATGTCTGTAGGAATGAAAATATCTGGATATTAGGATATCTGGATATCTATACATTTTCTCTGACTGAAGAATTTTCAAGTAGGCTAATTCATGACTATATCTGGTTACTATAATTAGACTAATATTTTCCTTTCTAAAACTCAAGTCCATTTCAAAAATGTGTTGTGAAGGGAAAAACACATTGCTTTAAAATAGCACAAATATTATTAGTGAATATTTCAGTATTTCGAAGGAAACTTACGAAATTTAATTCGAGAAGTTATTTTCTGGAATAACAGACACATTTCTTTTAACTTTTAGGTCTCTTAATATTTAGCATTCTTTGAAATGAATCCTTGGCTTGAAAATATTGAGAAACACTCTTGTAAGGTGTTGTAACATTATATATTTGGATGAACTTTTATATACCTTTTCATCCTTCGATACAACTTATTCCTACAGTTAAGGTTTAAGAAGGGCTTTGCGACAACATAAGAATTATTGTTAATGAATCCATGGTCATTATCTTGTCTCCTTCGTTTTCATCTTTTTCATTATTAGCCACTAAATTTATATGTCTGCCTTAGAGCTCCTTCCAAGTCCCCGTAGTCTGTAATCAACTTGCATCATCTTACGAATTTTGTTTGCCATCTGCTCGGTTATTAATAACCTTCACTCTAGAAACGAATATCTAGCAAAATAACAAGAAACTTGACTCTTTTCTTTCCTCTCACAAGAAGATCCTTTCGTCTTCAGCTGACCCGTTGGGATTAAATTCAAATTACAGCTTGTCTTTTAACCCTACTCTCCTGATCCCCTATGACTTCCTTTCAGGTTAGAAAAAAAATAAAGAGTCGGAAAGAAGAAAGATGAAGTTTTGACATTTTGCTTTTATCTGAGGAAATAAAAACAGGAACAGATCGATATGCATAGCTCTTGCTATGTTCTGTCTTTATTTTCTCATAAAACAATATTATGTGGTTTTATTATCATGCACTAAATACGATCTGTATAAGAATTCTACTTCCAATATTTCATTTGACTATTTTTAAAACAACTTTCAGAGTATTGGCAAAGAAATGTTTTGAGGTACACTGAATTATATATATGTATGTAAATACGGTGTAGAATTAACTGTGAGATACTTATAAACACACATTTATTCTGTTCCGTATAGTATTGTTGGGAAATTATGTAAGTGAATTCATTGTACGAAGATTCTTTAAAAATTTGGTCATTTTATATTTAAGATTTAGATTCTGCTGAAGTTGCAAGACTGAAATAGTTATGATTTATATTAAACGTTTGTACTTGAACTCTACATAATACAACAATAATTATTATTATTATTGTTATTATATTATTATTATTATTATTATTATTATTATTATTATTATTATTATTATTATTATTAGTAGTAGTAGTAGTAGTAGTAGTAGTAGTAGTAGTAGTATTGGTATACCTCTGTATGTAATTTTCCCTATAGTTTGAGATATTTGGTTGAGAAAGGCACCTTTTAATTCAAAAATTGAGTGGTACCACAAATTCTGATTGTGATTTCGCGAGTTCAGTAAAATCTAACATAATTTATTTGACGATGTTCTAATGTTCGTATACTTTGTAATGCTAACTATGAGTAGATGATAACTACCTGGGAACTAATACTATCTTTGTTTACGTTAATAGGTATTATGTTAAACGCATATTGGAGATGAATAGCTTCAATTAGTTGTTGAAACCCAAACCTGGGTATTATGGCTTTGTAGGAGGAAATAGGTGAAACCATTTTTATGAGTCTCATGGTAATCAAGCTATCAATGTAAGATACTGCACTTACTTGTAGTATTTTTCAATCCATGATTCGTAGTAATTTGTAGGAAAATACTCATTTGTAACAAACTGCATTTCTATTGTCAAAATAGCTTATTGTGATGCATGTGTTACATAAGACTATTAAGAGAGTAATCTCGTTTGAAAGACCTTTAATTTCAAAAATTAGAGAATAATTAAAGAAATATTAAATGATATTTATCCCATTAGCACTGTTTTGAAAATCGCTAGTGAAAGTGAATATATAATATAATTATTATTTGTCAATGACTTTCTAACAACTTGATCAATTAGAACACAATTTTTGGCACTTTAAATAGAATTACATTCTCTTTACATATGGGTGACTTGGTCCGAAATTCTTGAGAAAAGAACATGTAGATGTGTACAACCACTTTTGCTGGTGGCTGTACATAAAAGCGGTGCTCAAATTATTGGGGAAAAGGGGAGCAATAGATGGGATTTCCCACCTATTTTTAATTTCCGAAAAACAAGCACATCATGGGATGAAATTTTAAAATAATGAAATAGTAATTCTCACTGAACATAAACCATGGTCATATGTCAAATTTTTGGCATTATCCTATGCTAGTGGATACTGCTACTTAATATCACATTACAACGTATTTTTATAAATTGACCTGAATACAAGAATATTAAACATATAGATCAAATAATTATCTAATATAGGAAATTTGATTCATATGATATTTAAGTACATATACTAGTATAATGAGACAGTAGCTAGAGAGAAATACACAAACGGACCAGTTTTTCGTTCTTAAACATATTCAGAAGACTTAAAGTGGAACAGATCACGTGCAAAACCATTGTTTTCTCTGCCAAGATTGATAAAAAAATCTAATTTCTTTCAAATTATCTAATCGAATTATTCCTTCTTCTGAACTACAAATTTGTCTTCTCTTCCAGGTCAAAATTCTTTTTTTTTTTTTTTTTTTTTTACAATATTTTCTTTCCTTTTTAGGAGAGAATAAGACATGTGATAGACACTTGAAATTCTGAATTCCCACTTAAATGATAATTAAGTTATTGCCATCAGATAAGGCATAGACTGACAACTTTAAAAAATATTTCTTGCTCACTGATTTTTTTAAACTTACAAACATATAACCCGAAAATGTTTTGAAGAATAAAAAGAATGTTAAAGAATTTAGCAGGGATTAAAATATTTATGATTAGCGCTGAAATTGATAATTGGTGTTAAAGTTTACATGGAGATGAAGACATTAGCAAATCACTGTTCTATAACTAAATATTTCAAGTGACCTGTCAATGACTTTAGAACAATTACGTTTATGATAATAACATTTTTGTGTTCTATGTTTCAGTTAGATTGTATGTTTTTCTATCTATATATTGTAAGTTTCTAAGTGAATATTAGCATACATTAAACATTTCTCTCAGACCTGTTCGTAGATTTACATTTTTATTATACCGTTCGATATTCTTAAGAGAGTACAGAATTGTTTTTTAAGTTTACCGTCCCACGATTATGTACCGAGGTTAAGGAAGACGATGGTGATGAAACAGATGATAATGGTGAAATGACGAAAGTGGGAGGAAAAGGAGAACCCCGAGAAGACTAACATACGCAATATTTGTCCACCCCATTAAAATAATGCTATATCATAGCAAGAAGGAAAAGAGAGATGAAACAATTTAAATATATTCCAATAATTTTTTATTATGTAGAAAAGAGCTGAAAATTATAGTTTGAGCATTTGCAGCAATAAATTGCATGTTTTTTTAAATTTATTTAATATTTTCCCTGATTTAATTATAGAACTTACGATGTATATTTCTATAATTGGTGTATGTATATTAAAGCAGCAGCTCTAACAGTGTTCTCACAGATTTTTGTAAACTGTTTTTCCTGAATAAAGAAGTTTTTCACTTTCTCGTTATCTTATTAGTTTAGTTAGATACCTCAACCAAAGGTAGGACACTAACTTCCTGTAAAATGGGTCGGCCTAGGAAACATGCGTGATTATGTATATACTTTTAGTCTATCTACGCGACACGGAATCATACACGAACATTTACACGGTATTAAGACTATCAGCTGTTGAGGAATCTCATGGTCTAACTCCAAAGATAGTCATTTGATCCTGATAAAATTTAAATGAAATCTGCGAGAAAGTATGCTCTTTGAAAATAAGAAAAAAAAAAAAAGAATAACCAAAATCGGTGCATCTGTTTTGAAGTTAGCGTAAGCATGAAAACAATGAAGTCGGTTAATTACGATATTAACACTATCAACCTTTGAGGAGTTTCGTGGTGTAGGTCTGATAACTATCATCAGATCCTAATGACATTTATACAAAACCACACTTTAAAAAAATAGTAAATCAGCAAAATTGATACACCTATATCAAAATTATGCGTGATCACACATAGAACTATGATCTGAACACTGTCAGCCATTAAGAAGTTTCATGGTTTAGTTCCGAAGACTATTGTTAGATCCTCATGAAATTTATGTGGAGCCACCGGAAAAGAATATTCTTTGAACAAGAAAAGAACCATTAGAATTGGTGTAACTGTGTCGAAGAGTTATACTTGAACATCACACAATATATATAAACAGGTCGAATTGAGAATTTTCATTTTAAGTCGGTTAAAACGACATATATACCTTCCACAGAAGGCCAGAGATGCCACACTGTCTACATTAAGAGATTCAAGATGCTATTGCTCAAAATCCCAACCACAAATCATGACACAACATACATTAATATAACTTAATGTATCTGTAATCTATTATTCTATATTGTTGTATTGGATGATCTGTAATTCCCAAATAACCTTATTACTTCAAAGTTCTCTTCGATTTCGAGAAAGACAACTTTGGTTCATTGACATTAAAAAACTTTTCAATAATTTCCCTGACATTCCCTGATTTTCCAGGTCTGTGGGAACCCTGTTTAATGTCTTTCTGTGGGTTCGCAAATACTCATCTTTTCCTCGAAAATAAAATATGGAAGTTTTCGGTGTAATTCAATGTATGTTAGTAAATTAATAGTCAGTATATATATATATATATATATATATATATATATATATATAACCTCCTCAGACCTGAAGGTGAATTTTGGTAGCTGGAGCTACCGTTGCCTATGAAATCATTGCTCAACACTAATGCTAAGAAATCTCCTCAGGTCCGAATGGCATCTCACTTAACCTTGAACGAATCGTAGGAAATTCGAAAAATTTCAACAAAATATTTGCAGGTGGCAACACGTTATCGAGAATGCAAAACACCAAGTCGAGGTAAGTTGTCAATTATAGATGTGTTTGCTAATTTCTTTTGAAAAACAAAGTATTACTAACATTTATTAGATGGTTACTAGAAGTAAGTGACATCCAGGTGAGATCCATTTGGACCTGGGGAGGTTTCCTAGCATCAGTGTTGAGCAATGAATTCATAGTCAACGGTACTCCAGCTACCAAAATTTGCCTTCAGTTCATTGATAAAAAAAAGCATTGGTAGAATTTTTTATTTTAATGTTCTACAGGCTGGTAGAAACTAGGTTTATTAATTTGTTTGTAATTCATTTTTTTAGCACCAAGGCTATATGAGATGTAAACAATAATTTAAAATGTCGAATATGAATTACAGCCAGGAAAATAGAGTTATATTAAGACCAAAGGCTCACGCTTTCCTGAAACTACAGATAGAAGAAAACCCATACTTTTTATCCATAGAAATACCACTGAAGACTAATTTATGTTCGCAATCGAACGAGAAATCATCATTGTACATGTAACAACTTGCATAATCAAGTTTATTAACCGTTATAGCTAATATTCGAATAATCAGGATATTACTATGGATATTATTATTTATTTATGTATATATAGAGAGAGTTTTATAATTAATTTTTTGAAGCTACTGAACTCTTGAACTTTTAAAGATCTACTATAGAATGGTGGATAGAAATGATTCTGATCTCTTTAAGATAGAAGTAACACCTCTACATTCGACCTATCTGGTTAAGGAGAACCAGTGAAAACTTTAAAATAATTTGAAGAGAGACTCAGATCTTAGACAAGACGATCTGCCCTGAGGACGTAACATGCAAGTAAACTGTTCTATTTTATTGTCGACAACGATTAATGTTAGTTTGTTCAGAAGAGCTTTTACCTTTGTAATGTGAACGCAAAATAACTTGATCCATCAATATTACCATGACGACCAATAAACAAAACAGGCTTCAATGTTACTGAACAGTATAACATGTTCAATTAAACTAACATATAAAGCTAAAATAAATCATTGTTTCTACAAAAAATTCAGTGTTATTGAAAAAAGAAATTATATATTTCTTAACGAAGGAAATGTATTTACAATGAGAACGTTTATTTAGAATATAATATTCATTATTGTCATTATTACTTGTTGTAATCTTGGTAACTTTACCTCCATAACATAGGATTAAACGTATTTATGCTCTTCACCGATAATTTCATAGAAAATTTGCCATCTGTTTAAACTGTCAAATTACAGAATAAATTGCTGACATAAATGTGTCCGGCTTGAAAACAATGCTGCCAAATTAAAATAAGTGAAAAAATTATGAAGGTACAAGTTTTCAAAGTACTAGTTTAGGATACTGGTTTCCTATCTTTACTATTATGAAATTTCTAAGACGTGCGATTTAGTATAGGCAGGGAACGATTGTTTAGTGTTAGAATGCACGCAACTTGTGCGAAGGATTTTCTTTTTTCTCTTTTATGCCAGGCCATGTGAATTTATGGGTTGCCTTGGAATTCTCCTGCTTTAATTTCACCGACTCTATGATCGTTCAATAATTCTCTTGAAGTTATCAGTCTTTTCTTTAGCTTGCAGGGTACAACTGTCCCATGTTGAAGAAAAAAATATATTTATTTTACAGCCAGCCAAATTATGATAAGAATCCAGACAAATAAGAACATTAGATAAATAATTACAGACTTCTCAAGATCACTCTCGTTTCAAGTGTTAAATTTCTCTCGCAGTCTCGTTCCTAATCCGGGTAATGATTATCCTTCAATCTTCTTTACATCTTCTCACTGTATTTTAAATTGCAAATGAACTCTTAGTTATTCAACTTATGTGCTATTTTGGAAACCACTCTATGAATCTTACCTCCTGTATTTTGTTTTGTTTATATTATTTTCAAATCTTTTTTATTCTCCTACTGTTTATATTATTTTCAGAGATACTTTCTGGATACTCTGAATGACAACCAGAAAACGAACCATGGATATATGACGAACACGAGCTATTAGTTTCACATTCTGATAAATACATTGAGTCTTACACGCGTATGTAACAATTTAAAGAAAATGTCAAAGAGTGTACAGATCAGATTTAAATTAAATGAAAAAGAAATATTATATGTCACTTTTCTTTACACATTTTACGCCATTCCAGAGAGAACAAAACATTACACCTTTCGGATCAAGTTAAGAAGTTTCCATATGAATCCCCTTGAGAAATATGATATCGCCCACATGACATGTTACTTCTAAGAAACTGTCCGATACGATCGACATATTTTGTAGACAAAGCAAGTATCTAACCATATAAGCAGAAACAGGAAACTATATATCATATATAGACAACCTACATATATCTTGTATATATAAACAGAGAGCAAGAAGAAGGAAAGAACCATTTTTTTGTTTTATTTGCTTTTATGTCTCTTCTTTAAAAATATAAGACTTGATATTGAACTAGTCAACAATTATTAAGTTAAAAGTATTTTGGTTCTTTTCTTTTTCGGTATCTTTTCAAATAATAAGAAATAGATATCATAAGAGTACTTGCAGAAATCAAATGAAAGAGACAAATATTTTGTGTGCTGCTATTTGCGATATTACTTTTGATAGAATTAAGACTCATTTATACTTATTTCCGATTGAGACACCAAATATACCTGACAGAAAATATGATTGACTAATAGTTTATAATTGGTTGTTATTTGTTTATGTAATTCAATTTTTATATTTTGTATGTCTCACATTTACATTTGTGCATTTGTGAATTTCAACATCTAACGAACACGGTAATATTTATCATTCTCATTAGTATTCTGTTATCATTAGCAGGTCGCATGTTACGAATTGAATAAGTATGTACGCAATTAGATTATCTGCAAATCTTTTCTTTAAGTCGTAAGAATTACTCTTTTTAATATAATTCATCAGTTGCAATCTTCTTTTTCTCCATCTTTTACCTTCAACCACATCTTCTATCACATTTCTAATAATACAGTTTCTTATCAAATAATTTTCCAGTTGTCTCACATATTTTTACTGCCGTTTCCTTAGCCTTTGATATATATATATATATATATATATATAAACTAGAAAGTTAATTCTTCTTAAGTTTAATTTGAATCAGTTGCTATTAGATCGTTATTAGCAAACTTTTACTCAGTTGTTAGGTTGAATACTAATTATATGATAATGTGAAATTCTTATTAGGAACTAACTAGATTTAAAAAAGATTAGCAGTCGATTATGACTACTAAAACAATATCGTTTTGGATTAATATTGTGCATTAACCTGAAAAAGTATAAAACTGCCTCATGTATGTTCTTTTCGTTTAACTTTGAAATAAATCTATTAATTTAGCTGGTTTATGTCACAAAGAAATACATTTTGTCAACGATAAACAAATCTGTTCGCAAATACGGTTTTATGACGAAGTTCCCACCGAAAATGAATTAACATTGTTTTGAATGTAGTACTTCGCATTGGCAAGACAAATGTGGAAATCTAACTCCTATAGTTCTTTTCTTAACAACATAAAAATAAATCTATTGATTGTCTGTAACCTAAAAAGAAAATAATTTTATCTCTTATAAACGAACTGTGCTAAAATATGTTAATTATTAGAAAGTTTCGAAAGAATATGTCTTGAACTGGATACGTATTTTTGCAGCTAAACAATCCTTAAAATAAGGCAGATATTAAATATACTTACTCTTTGATTGTGATAAAAGCTATCAATATCTTCTATGGGGGTCGCGGTAAGTTCGGGGGGAAAATCATCTTGGAGTCTTGCTGGAAGTGGGACTCCTTGCTCCAAATTTTGGTCCGGTTGGGGTCCTTCATCTTCGTCCTCGTCCTCATACCGAACCTGCGCGTAGAAAAGACAAATAGAAAAACAAAGCTAGGTTTATGGTAAACATTGTTATGGACTAAACCCGGGGTAAGAAACAATGGTAGAACATAAAACGAAAAAAGAAAAAGAACGGAATTGGAGACAAGAATGATGAAAATCAATTCAAGAATCAATATAACTTGAAAATGATAAATTATTACAATAATAATAATATCTTTTAAGTTAAATAATAAAAATACTCAGAAAGAAGTAAAGAAAAGGAAGGTAAGTACTTTACTGAGACGAGAAATACTGAGGAAGATCGTAAAAATTAAAGAAAATATTATTTCAGATATGATATTGTTGTCTTCAATTAACAGGAATAGAAACACAATATTTATATAATTTTGACTACAGGTGAGTGATGAAGTTTTTCATTGCTAGAATCACGTTCAACATTAAAAGCTATAAATAATTCAGTAGTTCACTGTATTTTGATTTATTACTATGATATTAACGTCCATATATGCTACATTTACTCAATAAAGTAAAAATGGTTACTACTAAGTGCAGACCAAAGTATATTGAGAATTAACTCTCGAGGACGAGTATATACACAGAAAGGAGAGTAAATTTTCATTTTGTACTAAAATACTACAGCAATTTTTTTTTTCGTGCTCAGTAAAATTTGAAGTGATTGCTAGACAATATTTGTAAATAGAACTGTGCGCGTATTATATAAAAATATGGTACCAGAATAAAACTGATATGGTGATTGTGATACCAGAATGATTTTGCAAATAAACTTGATAAATTGAACATTAATTTATTGAAAATGTTTTTGATAGTTTCATGATTTTTTCTAGAACAAATTAAATAATACTATCAAGTATCTGACAGATACGAGTTTAAATGATGGGAAAGTTTTTATAGTAGACATTGTTTGCTCAAATTTTAAGCTGAAGAATATTTTGAGTTTAAGATTAACTTGATATAATTCAAATGATTGTTATATGTAATGACTATCAAAAAATTAATACTGGTTTTAGTTTGTTTTTCGAGCGAGTATACGTACCTCCAAGTGAATTTTTTTATAATGAAATATCTACGGACAAGGATTTCGTAACATATTTGTTTCTAAAAGGAAATGTAAGCAATGACCCAAAAGTGTAACAGAAGACAGGTATAAGAGAAAATTGTTAGATTCGATTCTCTTAAAACATAGTGCCGAAGAATAAAAATACATTGTAGAATATTCTAGACCCTTGGAAATTATGTATTCAACTGGATTTACTATTTTACTATGTTCTAAATGCAAATACAAAAGTTTTCATTGATTAAATATTCGCAAGTTTTTATGTCTTCAATAAGATGATAAATAGTAACATATAAGTAACCAGCAGAAAACTAATATATGCAAGCTAAGACTTGACGAATGCCATACTAAAATTTAAAGTATTTTTACGTAATTATAAGAAATTCGACACTCACCACACTGGACTCACCGTAAGGTGAAGAATCACCTTCTTTAATTTAACTCACCTGGATTTACAACTAAATATGGATCAAAAATACATACAATAAGGACTCTCTAAATTAAATCCTGGATTATTTATTTCATCTAAATATTTTTTCCATTCGAGACAAATATAACAGGTTAGAAATACATTCAGATATTTCTATACGGTAAATAAAGCATGTGTGTTTGTGTAGTCAATATCTAAAGGCTTGCAAACTCTATGTAACTTTAATGTCGTGAAAATTGAACTAATTTTTAGCAGCTAATTGTCAAAACATACTTCGTGTATGTGTCTGTGTTTTATATTATCTATACTTAGTGAAGGTGAAATGTCTATACGTGAACCACTATTTTGCTAATGATATATCTACATAATATCAATGCGCTCGTGCTCTCTAAATTATAATTCCTTGATTAATTGTAATTAACTGATTTTATATGGAAAAATATTTCTAATATCCCATTCCACTCAGGCCATTCATTAAGGAACTGGCAAAATAATTTGATAGCGGACTACAGCAAATTGTTTCATTTATATTTTATAGATCATGCAAGCTGCTATGTTTATTTTGGCAAGTTTTGGCAGCCATATATTGTTCATGATTTCTTGTAAATACGTGATTGTGAAAAAAGCTCCAAATCATAGAGTCAGATATCTATATAAAATAGACTTTAAAAATATAGGTCTTCAAACTTTAAATATCTTATATATAAAATATATTTATTTCTTCATAATATACAGAACATTTCAAAAAATGTTACCACTGTTGTTGGCTTAATTGCTACCATTTCTATGATGATACTCAAGGTTAGCAGTAATGATTAACTTACTCAGTTCAATATACATCAGAGAAAGTATTCAAAAACGTTTCTGGAATATACTAGTCACTGATTTTACTTTAGGAAATTCATTTGTTATAATGACTATTCTTAATAGTTAATATTCATACTAAAATAAATAAATAAATGTTTCATGGTGAAGGTTAGATTAGGTTAGGTTTAGTTGTGTTGTAATGATGGAAACACTATCGAGTGAGTTTATAAGGGATCGAATCACAATGAATTGCCTAAAGTAAGATTTCGGCGTCACATGTTTATTCATTACCTTGATTCTTACGATACTGGAATGGTAACCTTGTATACATCATCGTAGAAGTGTTGAATCATATATATTCAATCATTAAGCTCAAAAAAGTACCGACCCTCAGACAAAAAGTGAGCACTGTACGACATTTGTAATCACTATTGCATGAGTGTTAATACTTTTTTGAATATTTCCTTGTCAAGATCTGTAACAAATTTTTGAAACATTCTGCACATTATATGTAAATTTCTCTAACAGGACTACGTTGTGAAAAAATGTCATCCGTGCACAATGTTCACTGCAAACAGCAATCAATCTCTTTTCTTTTCTGTTAATAAATTGCACAATTCAGCAGCCTTCAAAAGCATTCTTTGAACGAAATTAAGAATATAAAATATATCTTTTTGTTACAAAATACATATATAAAGAACAAGACAGGAAAATTAAAGAAAAAGTATAAAAAGAAAGATAAAAAAGAGGCGTTCAGCAGCTGAGATGCAAAACGGCCATAGCAAAATGCAAGCAGTGTGACCAGAATGTGAAAGAAAGAGATCTCAGTTTACTTAGCAAAAACCCTTACTTCTTTTTTCTTTTTCTTCCTCCCAAAATCCTGCAATTGAGAACGGAAGACACATATTGAAAAACACAGAAAGACACGCCCACCACATACACAGACAAACAGATATTTATTTAAAAAGAGATACACAAGCTACGTGGCATACATACACAAAAGGTGTTCTGTTATATACAGTTACAGATAGGAAAGAAACACAGTAACACATAACAGGAACACTCAGAAGTACTGTTAAAAGAGTAAATGAGCAGGGACAAAGTTTCGGCTCGCGCCTCCTAATTCAGAAGAAACGATATAGAGAATAGTTTCAGTACATAGATGTATAGGGCTTTTCAAAAGTAATTTAATAAATGTTTTGTTGTACTATTATCATTAGCCAAGGCCACCTTCACGGGAGATATTGGGGAAAGAAACCTTCAAAATTATCTAAAAGATTTTAGATTTGGTCTTATTTTAGTATTTGGAATTCGAGATGTTTCAATAAGAAGATGTTTAACTAGCATAAAAATTACATGAAGCGCTATTATGTAGAATATTTTGGACGAAAATGATACTTTCTAAAAAAAATGCTTGGGCTCGTTACATTAATTAGTGAAAAGATCGGGAAATTCGGTATAAATATAAATAAAATATACATTTTACTGAACCATCAGCGTTGAAATATATGTTCAAAGCAACTAGTAAGTCAGTAAAAATTTTTAATTACTTTTGTAATTTTCAAAAGAAACATGTTTTGTTCAGGTTTCTTAGGTAAAGCGCCCCTTGCGAAGGAACAAAAATACTTTTGAATAACCCTAATAATATTGTGTAAGTGTAACGGGTCTTTCCAAAATTGAAGCTCCAGTTTTAAGTACTTATATAGATACTAAAAAAATCCTTCATTATGTTTGCGCCTTCACATTCAATAAAATTTAGAACTTAAATCTTTTTTAAGGAAAAGTTAACATGTAAAGATTGTTTTAGAGTGAAGAGCTTTAGATAGTTCAACTAAAATTAAAATTATTGAATTCATTACTAAAAATACAGAAACTTAGAAGATAAAATATTTTAAGTATTTACTTGAGATAAAAAAGTATTAATTTTATTTTACCTCCCCTGCAAGTAATTATAGCATAGCAAGTAGGGTATAACTGGTGTAAGGCCGACAGGTAAGAAATTTAATAAATTATATTTCGAAATGAAAAAGAATATTTCGATAATCTGTATTGATTCAACAAATTAAAACTATATAATAAAATTTATTAATAATATCACTTCATTTGGCTGAAGAAGAACAAGTTTAGTTTGGAACAAAAATCATACTACTTCTGACTTACTTAAGAACTTACATTAATATGTTAAAAGACATACAGGAAGTTTAATTAGCTGTATTAAGGGAATGGTATATAAAAAGAAAACTCATATATAAGGTTTGAATGTATTGAATGTTGTATTATTATTTTCATTACGCTTATTAACCTATTAATTAAAAATACTACCTTATGTGTGTTAGTACAGCAATTTACTGTGGGGGTATAATAATTAACCTAACATTGCTATAGATTTTTACTCTATTCTTCTCAGAAAATTACAAATTAACAATTTGTGTCTGAAATTTCTCTATTTTGACTCTTAGTATTTATTACAAATTATTACAACCTAAAGATTAAATTTTCATTTTTAGAGACTAAAATATTACAGTTTTAAGGATACAGAAACATACTTTTTGTAACAGTTCCAAAGAAGGTATCTCTTACTGCATCTAACTCAAATAGATATTACTGAATTAAATTTAATGAAGATTCTATAGAGACGCTAAACATAGTGTATATATATTTTGATAATTTTAACGTATGTAAACGTGTCTAAATTATAAACGGAGTGCAATTTGGAAAGGAGAAAATGTGTAACTGTATTTTTGTGTGCATTAGTATAAGGAGAAGTAGATTACAGAAGTCAATAGGGCTAGAAGATTTCTCGTGTAGTTACTTCTACACACATACCAGTGCATGCAGACATGAACAATGAAGTACAGATTTAACAAACAGTTACATGTTCTGCAGTCTATACTTGGAAATAATTTATAAATTAATTTAAGTTAGACGATTTTTTTTATCTTCTAAGGTTTCACAAGCTCAACAATTTTTCGTTTAAACGTGTCGAAATGTTTATGCCTATTTTTCAGTTAGATATTAATCAACTAGTATGTAATAAGGGCTACTTTGTCTGTTTCAAAGAAATGCTTAATAAAGTTTTCTCTCTCTTTTCCTTAAATACTTTAAATAACTTAAAACCTGACACAAGATTATATTTGATTATAATACATTTTACTCCATTTTATCATCTACATCTTGCATTAAGAAAACTATAAATCAAAGAGATATAATTTATTTGTAATTTTAGTTTGAAATTTGGTATTTTCATTACACGCTATTAGTGCTTTTTTTTGATCAATTTGAACTAGATGTGTGTGTTTACCAAACAAATGAAATTTTGATACCTTTTCACATGTTATTAGTTCTGCTTTTTATTTGAAGGCAATGTTACAAACAAAGATATTTCACTTCCACAAATCACACTTTGTTTCATACTTTCAATTCTGTATTTCTTTATCCGGGAAATGTTTACACTCAATATTTTTTCGCATTATTCTCAGTTTAAATGTATGTATTTTCACATGCTTCTCTGAATTCTTAAAAAAAATGTAAGTTAACATAAGTGTTTATTATTCTCAAGCATTTAAATAGCAATCTGTTAAAGAACTCAAGAAATAAATTTGTACTATATGTTTATAGAAATATAAGTACGACCGGACGATTTTACCTTTATGAAAAATATTGAGGATTAGAACTTCCTGAATAAAAAAAAATAGGTAGGTACAAGGAAATTTTATAATTATGATTTGCTTTTAGAAGACAAAACTTCTGAAAGGAAATTCCATAATTGGCCTGTAGTTGTGAAAGAATTGTAGATTGAGAATGCATTGCAGAATAAATTGCTTCTGAATAATAGTTCTTTATTAATACATTGAACCTAATTTACATTTAAATTTCAAATGAAAAGAAGCACATAATTATTACTTGAGCACATTTTAAACTGGAGCAACAATCGGTAAATGGAAAGATTGTGCATGCAATATGTTAAATGTAGAACAGAGAACTGTTCTGAGAAGTTCTTCTATTACATACTTTTGTTATAATATTTCTGTATTTGGCACTATTGTATTATATTAATTCAGAAACATCTATAAAACAAATGAAAAATAACTGAAAGATATTTAATTGTGTCAATAAAATAAAAAAAAGTTATTTATATTTATAATATATTTTCTTAAAATTTGTATTGATAATTACGTACACTAATTTTGATGTCAAAGAATACAGAAAAATAGCCAGAATTCGAAACTACTATTCAAGAAATAATGATGTTAAATGTTTGATAAGTATTTTCAGTAATAAAGAATCGTTATATGTTAACTGGACATTGATGTTTTATTTTATATCACTTTATGTAATTAAGTCATATTAATTTAACTCATAATCTATTTGAAATTACGTAGAAGATATTAGAAAATATTATGGCAGAAACTAGTAGCATGAACATTTATTTAGCTACGAGGGGCTTTCAACAAAGACTGACACCAGCGCCACTGGCGGCCAATAAACGAAGCACGCGCTCGTTTGTACATAGATATGTATACCTGGTGGTGTGAAATGAAAGACGGCCATATTTAACGAGGATCAGTAGTTTACTTGAGTGAGGGCGATAGTGCAAAGTGGATGTTTCTGTTTCTAGCCTCGAAGTTTTATCGTGATCAGTTTTACCGAAGGGCATCAATATGAAATTAAAATTTTGCGTGTTTTGAAGAAAACAGCTACAGAATAGGTTAGATATTTCGGAAGAAGCGCTTGGTGATCCAACTATGATTGAACGAAAGAGTTTTCGGCAATATGAGGTTCAAAAGTCTGCAACAAATCTGGTTTGATCGCGTCAGATAGATTTCTTCGATTATCGCGCTGTAGTGTACTGCCACGCGGTTCTGGCAGGCCAGACTGTAAATATAGAGTACTATATATCTTTCTTGAAGCATCTGATGAAAAATTTCATTCTCGAAAATAGGAGAGACCTTGCAGTGAAAACTGCATCTTGGCAAGTGCACGTGTTCATGTAAATAAAGTAGTAGTGTTTTTTTCAAGAAGAGCATCGAGATGGTTACGCATTCCCTATATAGCCCTAGACTCCTACATTAGACTCCTAGTGACTTCTTTTTATACCCACAGGTCGAAAAGGATCTCAAAGGATGTCGTTTTCAAAGCTCTGCGGCAATTTTGATGGGTTTAGAAACGATTTCGAAGCGTATGTTCAAAATAGCTTCAAACAGATGTTTACTGAGTGGCAGCGGCGCTGGTCCAAGTTCATTTCCCTGCATGGTGACTATATTAAATGCGATTCGAGAGCTACCGAATAAAATTGTGTAGTTTTAAAATAACAACCTTAACGTCAGGGTGAACACTCTTTGTACATTGATTTTGTTTGTTGTCAATATGCTATTTCTCTATTCTTTGCGAAATTATTTTCCGTACTATTTAATATTTAACTTCTGTTTCATTCAATGTGGCCAAATCTTAGCTCTCCTAGAAACTCAAAGCTTAACATGAGCTACGTACTATGATAAATATTGGATTATAATTTTTATTGTACCTACGTATTGTTTTCAAAAAATTTTGAGATTTTATTAGTAAGCATAATTATTTTTATGAATTAAATACTCTACTTTGTAAAATAATAATTACGTTAGTTTTCCAGATTTCATTTAATTTTAAGATATTACTTATTAGAATATTATAAATTTGAAAAGAAATATAAAATAGATTACAATTAATTTTTTCTGTTAGTAAAATCCCTAGTTCCATAATCAAAATATTTCGAACAATCATTTGTGAGTACATTTTAAATATTCTATTTTCAAGTGTGTTTTTCCTAATATTTTGATGAATACAAAACAGATATAAATTGAATCGTAAAGATATAATTCTGCGTTATTGAAGTTAATCAATATACAGTGCAAATATATCATGTGCTATAAAGATTGTATGTTTTAAAGTCAAGCACGATTTGCATATTTTTTTATTACATTATGTCAATAATACTTATGCAATATTGTTAGTGAATGATTGTGTGCATTAACTACGAAACAAATTCTGTAAGAACATTGACAGAATTAGTATAAGGAGAATAACACAAATATATGTACGTAGTTATAAGTATAAAAGAGTGCCTTATTGATATGAAGCACAAAAGAGAAATACAGTATTGAGTGCGGTGATAAAGAAAGAAACTTACATTACTTCTGTTAGTTATATCCAATTCAGTTGTACAGTAGTCTTTTAGACCATATTCTTTCCTGTATAAACAGACACTTAAAAGACACTAGGTATCTATATTAATTAGTTGGAATTGCTGCATTCAAATGTTGCTCTTATAGCTTTTACACGAATGAGAATATCCCATTATCACTCCAAAGTTACTTTATGGATCGGTATAGCTTTTGGTATAATAATTCGTCATTTATTGCCTGCGACATGCTATAGATATAACTAAGTTTTGTAAATTCAAATCCAACGGCAAAGGGGATTGGATGTCAAAATCACTATTATCACACATTTCGTTTCATAGGTGGGCATAACGACCTCTTTTTGTTAGAAAGTTTTAGAATCACAAAACACGAATGTAATTTACTTGCATGAAATCAATATGACAAACGAAGAAGGAAGGATTTGAGCAACTAGATATATAGGCATGAAATTTTATATATGATAATTTTTAATACCTGTAATACGAACCTGTCATTCACTTGTACGAAGTTTGGGAATCACAGCTCGAAGAGAGTGGTGAAAGGGAGAATTCTTAGTATTACGTACAGAATTATTACTATACGTTCCTTTTGATATGTTGGACATGAAGGCAAAAATGATATACAGGGGCCTTTTTATTTCAGAGAAAGCGAATCTATCACTTATCATAATTCAATTTAACAGAGAGGACACAAGAAGTGTAGGTCCACAAAAAATATCCGCAGAAACACGCTGAACATCTGCTAATACTAAGTAGTTACGCTAAAGTTTATTATGTCATCTAGTAATTAAGAGTTATATTTCGAATGCTACAGTCAAAGTATGTTCGTTCCGATGGTGTTTTACCGTATGAACACATCAACAATAACGATTTATAGAATCTCCATATTTAATTGAAAGATTTGTCGCTTTTGTAAGGCTTGTGATACTCAAACTTTATTTCGTGCTTGTTAATAAAATTCATGCGCCTGATATGTGCATAGTAAAATATAGACGTCTTCGTCATTATTATTCTTAATAGAATATAATTCTACTCAGACAGGTAAACTTATAGATAATTATTATTGGTTTCAATTCATTTCATTTCGCAACAAGTACAAGAACATGGCTATGCTGTGTAAACGTTTTCTTGTTCATAATCAACTTATGTCTTACTAAAATCAGCTAGGGAACTGAATGCTTAGCACACAGTTTTGCGTCACAAAGCTACAGAGTTTGATTCTGATAGAGGTCATTCTCATTGATTTATGAAGCATAATGTGGAACGTAAAACTAACTAAAAAATAGTTACATGAAAGGAAACAATTTGAAATATAGTCTTATTATTGATTCGAAGTTTGAAGGTCATGATCAATGATTTAAAGAACATGATCAATGTTTCAAAATATTGCACTATATAAATACATTAGTTATATTTACATATTTTGCAAAAGCAAAAAGTCTCAGTTAAGTGCATGGAATTCCTTAACTACTCTAAACTTCTGGATCTCCAAATTGAACTACCTTGTATACGCTTATGTAATCCAAACCGAACATCGAAGACGTCCACCGCAACGAGTACTTTAATCACTTGTTTACTCGTAGTATTCGGTTATTCTCACACTTGTGTTGTACTTATTATATTGATAACAACACACACAATAATCTTTTCTGCATTATGTACTGACTTCCTTAAGCTTGCAATTCAGTTACGATCCAAGAGAGTATGTAAGTGGCTCGGGCGAATAGATTTAGATTTCTGGGCTTTCGGCATCTATGGAAATTTAGCCCGTCACGTATGAGGGATGACGTCCCTCGGTGAGCACTCTATCCGAGGAAAGGGGAGGAAGGAAGCGGCCTGGGACCTATAAGTTAGGTACCACCCCGGCATTTGTCCGGGTGAATGAGGAAAACCTGATTCAGGACGGCTGGCCTGATAAAGCATTTTACACTTTTCGGCTGAAGGCCCCCACTGGGAATCGAACCCGGGACTGATCCGATGAAATTGAGTTATTAGGTGGAATGTGTTGGGATTGAATCATAGAATAGAATGTAGGTAATTTAATTTCGGAAATGTACCTGGAGGTAGCATGGGCAATTTATTTGGTATGTATCTTTGCATTGAATTGCATGGAAATGCTGAACCTTCCATTCCCAGTTTACTCGAAACTTAGAATATGTGACATATTATTATATTTCTTCGAGTAGCTCACGTATTGACTTACTGTATGAAGAAGCTCTAGTAATTTTGTTTTAAACCGAAATACATATATTTCTGATCTAATTAATATTTTTAGACAGCATTAAAATTAATGAATAATTTACATCCGTTATGAATCCTATCATTCCTAATACCTATTACTTATATTGTACTACTGATCCACAATCAATAAAGATTTCAAAGTCGTATCCGAAAGATTTTGCAAAACAAAAATAAGCTGTGACTAGTAAAAGTAATTTTTTCATTTTTATGGGTTCATTTTTAGTATACATTTCCCGATTATTGTTAGTATTATTAGTAACATAACTGAATCAAAATCAGGATTTCTTTAACAGGTAGTTCTCACTTTTGGATTATAGACTGAAATACTAAAATATGTTAAAAAAAATTAATTGTAATGTTTGACGCCAACAACTGTCGTAAAAGCAAACATCAATATTTCAGGTGCTTTTTAAATAAGCTTGACATTACGTTATTTGTGGTAAATTTATACATATATGTGGAAAGAACTCGCCTTTTTTAACCGCTCATAGACTATATTCCATTAGGAGTCATTGTCTGTTGCTGCCACTTTGCTGTCCTGACGTCTACGGCGGTCTCCACAACAGCATATTAATAATCGTAATAAAGATCGTTCATGCTGCACCTGCTGGTGTAAAAGCGAGGCATAGGCTATTGTTTCCAAGAGTACTGCATAAATCCCTACCAACAACTTTTATACTGAGAATCATTTTATTTGGCGATATCCCAGGATCATTAGTTTCTTTGTAATACGTTTAACTGTTATGTTCAGTCAATGTAAGAAGATCCAGGATTAATTGTAACATTGAAATAAACTAGGAATTACTACTTTGTTCGAATTAATTTCATATTTTTCATTCCAATTTAAGTATTTATATTATTAACTTTTACACTTTTCATTTCAATTCGCAAAGATCTACAGTTTTAAAAAATAAGACTTAGTTTCATTATTTAGTACAATATATTCAAAGTATATCTTAATTGTATTACAAGTCTTGAAGTTACACGGAAAGAATAATTCTCATTTTCTATTTATTTACTCGGATTTCATTTCTTGAAAAGGTTCACATACTCCTGCATTTACGCAAGTGCATTTTAACAATAACCAGACCATACTTCCGGAAATATTTCTAAATTGAAGTACACAAGTGCATATACTGGATATTCAAATTGTTTATTTGTATTTTTATACTTTTCTCTCTATGATACGCATTCTAGTGTTAAAAAGATCTGGGAACGACTTTGGGATAAAACTTGATGTAACTGTCAAAGGTTGTCACACTTCGGTGGGATTATTTTCGCTTATAAATTAAATTTTGTTATTTTAACAGTTATAGATTTTATAGATCTCTAACTAATCAATATTCTTTCCTTTCGTATGAACTCGATTTTAGCTTATTATTTCTTACTTTTAGGAAAGAATCCAAACAGCCACAATTTCTGACTCGAATATTACTGTTTCGGAAATAGTTGTGTTCGTACTATTTATGTTTATAGGATTAGAACTCCAGTAACATTGTCAGACCTTCTTGGTGAATGAAAATAATATGAGAAAATACTTTTGTCATAGTAAGACATCTCGTTGAGATTCGATTGTTGTTTCTTGTGAAATACTCGTGAAAAGAATATCATTATTTAATTTACTACACACTTGCAATATTTCTGGTCTGTTTTGAAGAGACGTAACGCAGCATTTCGCTAACAATGTCCAACTCCATATTACAAACTAGCAACAAAAGTTTCGACATAAACGCTGTGAAAGGTAGACAAGACGAAGTATTTATCCTTTGCTGAATCTTCGAAGCAGTATATAAATACATAGTTTCCTCAACTAGAATATGCAAACAATTTTTTTTGCTTCATCCAGGAATACTTTGGCTTCTTTTGTAAAAATTCTGCCGCTGAACACAAATCCAGACACTGTAATTTTAATTATGTAATCCTTTTTCTCGAAGAAATGCACTGATAAAAATTATTATACAAATAAGTTTGACAAGTTAAAGAGGAAGCTCTAGTAATCTAAATCAAAAGTCTGAAATCCATCAACATAAGAACAAAAGTTAAAAGAAGAAGCTCTCTCAGCCTTTCCCACTCTTTTCGTTCTTTATAAATTCTATTCGTATATAGCGCAAATAAGTACAAAATAACTTTTCTGAACTACATGTTAGTAGATGTCCTACAAGTAAAACGTAATTAATTAAGAAAATAAATTCATGATTATTAACAAAACATTTGTTGTAGATTTTCCGACTAAGAAAAAAAATTCATGGATACAATCTTGATCTTTCCTGCATTAGTATTCATTTTTGCAGTAAGACACATAATAGATTCATTCCTTCATTATTGAAGTTTAATGCCAATATTCACCACTGGTTATATGAGATGTGACTTATTTCTTAAATTGGGTCCTGATCTATTATTTGGGGTTTAATTCAATGTGAAGATCGAACATGGGACCATGCCCAAAGACATAACGTGCATTAGTCATTTGACAAACAGAGGAACTGGTTTATAATTTAAATAACACGAAACATTCAAGCGATGCTGCATTATTCATAGTCTTGAAACGGAATGACTTTTCAATTAAATGTGAACCATATAATTCTATAAGGTAATCCCAGAGTTGTCAAAAAAATTCGTGTTCGATCAAAGACATTTTCTTCTTTAGCTTTATGTTAATCTTTAGTCAGTAATAGTTGACACTTTCTAGGAGTTAAGTTATAAATTACTACAGGAAAGAAACTATTTAGAAACTTGCGTTCATTTTAGGAAAATAAATGTACAGTATGGCACAGTTTACTTCATAAAGTAATATTTGTCAAGAGTGATGCTCTAGCTTTTAATATACGTACAGTTCTGAATATATTGCTCGATTATATTACAGCATTTCCTGCCCCGAAATAAATAAGAAAAATGCACTTGATTGTTTTGCAGAAAGAAATATTCTCTAAAGAGTGCCACTTTTAGCTTTCACTTAACTGTTGGCTCCTCACTGGATATTTCAAATACGCTCCCAAGAGATAAATAAACGTTATTGCTCAGTTCAATTATTAAAATCAATCATGCAGATTCAGTTCATGTTGTCAACTATATAGACATCAGAAAACATACTTCTTTCAAATTTACTTTTATATGGTTCTATGAAACATTTCTTGGTTCGGAACTTGAAATTAAACCATCATAAATAATTATGAAACTTGTTGTTTGTTTTATTATTTTCATTTTTACCAGGTGTACTTCAACGAAGGGATTTTTCATTAACCATAAAAAGGTATCAGAGTCTCAGCGAGCAAAGACAGGCGATTGGCACAAGCTATTAGAGTGAAGAAATTGGAAGACGAAGAGCACCGAGAAAGTAGGCATGTAGCACAGAAAGTTAGGACGCTGTAAAGAAGAAAATTAGCACAAAATTCTAGCTGACAAAGCGATGAAAGGCTCTGTTCTTTCACATGATATTCGACTACTTGCTTAAGCATATTCTTCAAGTTCAGAATCTTCCTTGAGGTATTTTTTTTAATATGGCGAAGAATATTTGTCTGCTTCACCAATTACATTAACTATTGTTTTAAAGTCAACATTACATATAAGTAAAATTGGAAGTATATTCAGGTTCCTTAGTTATACTGGTTTATATTCCAATTAATGTATTGTTCAAGAACGTAATTGAAAACGTAGCACTGTCATTTTTTAAATCACTTCATAACATCACTTTCTAGCTCTCTAGGGTATGATCCTATTCCTATTTAACATGAATTATTTTCATATTAATTGTATTTAAATAGAAATTATGTATACGTACATATAATGTATACAAATGAATCCGGCAGTTAATCACAGTTAGTAGTTTGTAACTCCTAGAATATTCTTTTACAATTACAGGTTACATGATTCAACTTTTGAAATATTATTTGTAATACTATCAATTCTTTGTATTAATTTTTATATTTGTAGAAAGAAACTGATATAAAATAAATATTCTAAATATATTACCATCCCCATTTATGGCATTTCATCATCTTAATCTAGAACTCCCAGCAGATTCTTAGCTCTTGTTTATTGTGCATTATCGACTCCTCGCTTTCAACTGTTTCTTCATAATTTCCTTCATTTGTCATTGTATTACTTAAGCTCTTGATGTTGATGATAAGAGAATTTGAACTGTTTCTCAAACGTGTTCTTGTTACAATTTTAATTACAGCGTAACATGACAGCTCTTTAAACTAATGAAGAGCACACATATTTATGTACTAATATTTCTCAATTTTTTTGTTCAACATTTTCGTTCACCACGCAAATTTTGTTATACGTACTTAGTAAAATTTTCACTTTCAATTTTATCTGTAAATTTGCTAAATAGTTGATAACATATACTAGATCTGCACAAAATGAATAATTAATTATATACTAAATGCATTAATTGTGGTTCAATTTTCAATCTTAAAATTAATAGTTCACACAGCAATTGCAAGACACGAATCTACACGAATCGCCACCTGCAATATTAAAAGCTACAGTACAGATACAAAATCTACAACAATCTGAAAACTAAACAATTTCTAAACTACATCTACTGGCTACAACTACTGCACTAAACACTTACTGCTAACAACAGCAAACTCATATAATGCTCACATTTAAAAATAAGACACGAGCAATTGTACAGAAACACAATAAGTCCTCTTAAAGAGTGAGTCAACAATAATTATTTTTTTTAATTATGATAGAAGTTAACATCTTGGAGATATGATTTCTAAAGATTTGCTGAAGAAAATTGACATTTAAAGTAGTTTATTGTTAGAAATCGCATATATTTTATAACATATAAAATCTATATATCGTACAGAGTATTTACGTATGGGTTTGAAGACAGGGTAGGCCAATGCACTGGACCGCCACGCTCGATCCAACGTCTCACTGTCAGGAAGTTGTTATTCAATCACTGGCAAACATTCACACTAAAGTGCGCGAAAAATGAATCTTTCAGTTTAACGTCCTACGATTATGCCCTTTTTAGGATAAAGGAGACGATGATTAAAGCGAGTGAAAGATAATGGAAGAATTGATGGAATGAGAAAGTGGAAGGAAACGGGAGTATCCCAAGAAAATCCACGAATGCAATGTTGTCCACCACAAATTTACTTGGTCGGGGATCGAACAAGGGACCTCATGCACCAGAGGCAAGCACTCTACCACTGAGTTCCCTGAAGTGCTCCGGAGCCCCATCATGCATATACCACATGCTGCGACGAATCCATAGGGGAATATTTTCCAGTAATTCTGGCAGTGTACCGTGGAGGAAAGCCGAATACTGTGCTCCATTCAGTCTTCGGTGTAGCATGTATGGGCCGATCAGTTGATCATGGACAATATCACACCATATATTGAATCTACATTTATGTTGGTGATGAATGATAGGTGTACCATGAGCATGTGAATCTGCTCACATGTGTGTATTATGCATGTTGACGATACCTTCCTTCCAAACGTGGCTACGTCAGTGAACAGTACTGGTGTTTGATACCAGTGGGTTAGTGCATGATGGAAGTGATCTGTTGAATGAACCACTGGCAGAATGTTTCACATGGTTGGAAATCCAGTTCTGTCAGTCTTTTGCAGGTGGTATGGGTACAAGGCATTTTCATGTAACGCATGTCACATAATCATGTGACTACAATGCATTTGACAGCTAAGTTCCCTCTTACTCGTGCCTGGCTCATTATCCGGAGCTTCTAACACATATTCGTCCATAAAAGTGTTTGTACACGACGGGGTCGATCACCATTCACATGGGCAAATAGTGCGGTCTCTTATTTCATACACGTGCGATGAATTGCTGTAAATATTCTGTATGATGATTGGCGTCTGTTAGGAAAACGCTCCTGATACAGTCGTGCTGCTTCACGCCCATTGCCATCTGCACGATCGTACATGAATAGCATGTCGGCCTGTTCGCGGTTTGAATAATGCACTATGTTTTAGTTGAGCACTGCCACTCGTCTTATTCTATACTCGCAGCACAATGATCACAATCCTGTACTGTAATGTCTTGAACACAAGTGCCACCTGTGTCTGAACCGAGCAACTACGCACTGAACACCAGCGTCACCTCTTGATTTTCATAGACTGTCATCTCTAAGGTTTTCAATATCTACTGCTTCGAACTTACTGTCTCCACGCTTTTGGCCCTCGCTAACTCTATCGATATGCTCAATATGCTATATGTTTGTAGGACCTTTTTTAGGTTATCTGAGTGTTAGTAATCACTTTCAGACATTTGTTATATTAAGTTACACCGTGTACACACACACACACACACACACACACACACACACATATATATATATATATATATATATATATATTTTATATATATATATTAATATTTTTCTGACCAGAGTACGTACTTCATAAAAAATTAAAATATTTCATTACAGTTTCCATAACGTAACGAAACTGTTTCGAAATATTTTAATTTTTAATAAAGTACATACTCTGGTCAGAAAAATATATATATATATATATATATATATATATATATATATATATATATATATATATATATATATATATATATATATATATAATATTTTTCTGACCAGAGTATGTACTTTATTAAAAATTAAAATATTTCGAAACAGTTTCGTTACGTTATGGAAACTGTAATGAAATATTTTAATTTTTTATGAAGTACGTACTCTGGTCAGAAAAATATTAATTATTTAAATAATAATTCCGGAGTCAACATATATACTCGGAAATAATATATCTCACACGGATTCTACCGACGTGTGTATTAAATATTAGCTACTCATGAAACAGTTCTATTGATCAGTGAATTTTGAGACAAATACTGGTTTAAAGCTATATAATAAATTTAATGGAAAGAATTAGAATTTAAATACTCATGTTATTAATTTGTGTCGCACGTTATTATTTATTGATCTATTTATAATCTCTAGAAATATTCTTTATTAGGCATAATTATAGAGAGTAGCGAAGCGTGGCTGTTCGCGTGCTTCCAATGGTTCGATCTTGGTGGGAGCAGATATAACCTGAATCCCACGTTAAACTGTACGAGAGACGCTAAATCCTAAGAAACCCCATTTAAATATAAATTTAAGTAGTAGCCAGTAATTGGAAAATCTATTGTTGAGTACAGAATTACGAAGTTTTGTTTTCAGTAAATGAATTTAATCTTCTGAAAGTTAAGCTTATTAAAATGAGAAATACAAGACACATACTTTTCATTCTATTGTCCTCAGCTATACTAAAAACTAATACACTAGGCTCTCGCTAATCCAGCCCTCAGTAGTCCGGCCTCTCAGTAATCCGGCGCACATCCAACCAAAAACACTTGTACAATGAATCATCGTGCGCATGCGCAACAATGTTTAGTTAAAAAAGTTTTATATACTGTACGTATTCGAAATATATAAATCAAATACACACTCAATAATCCGGCACTTTCGCCAATCCGGCACCCATATGTGCCAGGAATGACCGGATTAGCGAGAGTCTAGAGTACACTTTTTGTGCATAAAAAGTGTAAGGAGTGTATCGAAAAGTAGTTAGCAACATTGGGGGTGTTGGTGTGCACTTGCGAGGCTGCATAGACGGCAAAACCTGGAAGCACCTGGTCAGTTGAAGTCTTGTAAACGGATAGCTGCGTGCTTGTTGCTGTGTTCCGAGTTGAATAGGAAATGTCGCGTGTGAAACTGGAAGTGAAGTGGGAAATCCTGCACAATTGGTGCACCGTCAAAGGCATAACATACAATCAGATAGGAAAAAAGTGTGGGGTTCATCATACAACTGTGAAATCGGTCATTGAGAAATTCGGTGAACACTACAGCTTTGAAGATATGCCGAGATCCGGGCGAAAAAAGGGTCCGAGAAACCCTGGACTCGACCGTGAAGTTGTGCGGTTGATACACCAAAATCCATCAATGTCTGTGCGGGATTTGGCTACCAAAGCGAGAACGTCCATAGGAATGATTCAGCGTATCAAGGTCAGATATAATTTGAAGACCTATAAGAAGCAAAAACGTGCGAAACAAACACCAAAGCAGAGACAAACGACACAAACAAGAGCCCGCAAGCTGTATGACAACATCGTAAAGTCACCAGAGCGATGTGTATTGATGGACGATGAAACGTACGTAAAAGAGGACTCAAAAACACTTCCGGGGCCCCAATATTATACTGCACGCAATGCTGGGGATGTATGTGCTGCACAGAGGTACGTTGACGTGGAAAAATTTGGGAAAAAAGTACTGGTATGGCAGGCAATCTGCTCCTGTGGTTTGCGCTCCGGTATATTTTATGCAGAATCCACCATAAACGCAGAAGTATACCGAAAGGAATGTCTACAAAAAAGACTGCTGCCATTGTATAAAAAGCATGCAATCCCCCTTTGTTTTGGCCCGACTTAGCAACAGCACACTATGCTAAGACGACAGTACGGTGGGCTCAATGAACAGAACATCGAGTTTGTAGGGAAACACATGAATCCACCAAACTGCCCACAACTCCGTCCAATCAAAAGATATTGGGTAATTGTCAAACGCAACTTCCGAAAGAATGATAAACCAGTGCGCAACATGGCGGACTTCAAGAGAAACTGGGCTGCAGCATCGAGGAAATGCACCGTCGAGACTGTGCAACGGTTAATGGCTGGAATTAAACAGAAACTACGTTCATATGTACGACGGGACATGTAAGTTGTATTTTCTTTGTCATGTAGATACATAGAGATTTTCTATTAATAAAAATGTGGGTTTGCTTCACTTTTTCTCTTTTCTTCTGACTTTAATGACATATGCAATGTTGCTAACTACTTTTCGATACACTCCTTACTTTGACCAGGAAAGATCAATAAATTATCGTATCAGTAAGATCAATTAACTTAAAATTTTCATCTTTATGTAGTGTAGTGAGATATATATTGCTGGCTTGCTTTATGCCAACTGTGCCAACTGTGCCAACTGTTCGTATGCCAACTGTGTGCTATGGAAATCAAATTCACGTGCATAGTCTCACACGAATCTCGGCTCTTAGGAGTTTCTAAGGAAGAGTAATTTAAGTTTATCCTGGCAGGAGCTGACAAGAAATCCTCTAGTTTGCAAGGCTATTTGACAATCAGTCATTACATGTACAATTTGTCTTGTTTCAGGCAAAGAAAAGTTTTACCTATCTTCTTAAAAGTCATTCTACGAGCTTTGTTATTTTGTGTACACTGTCCCGGGTAAGCTCTGTTTATCTTGAATATTATGTGGCTTCGTTACTGATTATAAATATTAAAATTTGTTTATATGAACTTTTAGCAGAACAGAAACAACGATATTTATAATTTCTCCGAATTCAAGAAATACCTTTAATTATACAGTTGATTTTATCCTGTCTACCAAACGGTCTTACAAAATCTGCTGATATTTACATATCGCCGCCTATATAACGTAACCTTCTAGACGTCGCCCAAGATTGGAAAATGAAATACAGTTAAAAATAATGTTTTTGATGAACTGTATAGCATATAGGTAAATGAATGAAGCTTCGTGTATTATATGGCAAACCATGACTTTTCTTTATAATTTTGGCCTTCGCTACAGAACATTATTCCATAATCAGGAAGTTTCAAAACTTCAGATGTTTTCCCGAAACTGGTTACAGATCAAAGCTAAACATAATCTTTGTTATCACTCCAATCTACTAACGTTACACTGAGAGATATCTTTGGAAGAATTCTAATTTGTCAACTTCATAATCACTAATGACGTCGTTAGAATTATACTTGGGAGTGTGCCAGTCCCCCTAAAATTCCCATGTGCCCCCCAAATTAATTTGATTTATTCATTTTATTCGTTCCCTTAAGAATAATAATAACATTTATTATTATATAATTCGTTAGTAGCGTTTAGAAGTAATGGAAGATTGTCCCAGTACTTTTTCTAGATATGAATAGGTGGATCTAGTTTGTTAATTTTGAGGGACTTCAGTTAGTTTTGAGGAAGCTTGATAGAGTAATATTTGTAACTTCAATTCACATTTACAATTCATCCCATCTACATTTAAAAATATGTAGAGCCCCAGCAAATGCAACTCATCTGTCATCTGAAACGCAAAATGAATTTATAACCTATCGTGTTGCAGTGAAGGTTATTTTCGCAGAATTAAAATTGACTGAGAAATTCAGCGTTATACCTGATGGTGATGAAAACCGTGATATCAACGAAAGTTTAGTATATATATATATATATATATATATATATATATATATATATATATATATATATATATATATGTGTGTGTGTGTGTGTGTGTGTGTGTGTAATATATGTTAAATATGATAAACCACGGAACATTTTTTTAATTTGTAAAACTTGGAGTTAAATATTCCTGAGATATCAAAATCTGTTGTACATGCCTTGCATGATTCGGGAGAATTCCTAGAATTAAAGGTTTTATTTACTAAAATAGTCTATTTTCAAATTTTTAGTATGTAACGTACTTCTGTATTTCCTATAGTTATGGGGGGGAAAACCTCTAAGATAAACATTAATATACCCAGGGGTAATAGTGGATCTGAAAAGGTAGGGGGACGGTAGATAGCACCCTAATGTCATGCCGTTCTCTTTGCCTATCTTTGCCCATTGTGATTTTAGGACCTGGGGGACGCCGCACATTTTAGAAGTTGGGGTACGGCGTACCCCGCGTCCCTCCTCACTTTTATCCCCTGAATACACCCATATCCGTAAATTCTGTAAATTGTATTTCTTTACTTACACAACCTTAGTTTTTATATAGCGTATTTACAAATTCCTCAATACCATTAATGGTATCACATTTTTTCCTTGAAACAGGTTGTATCCTCCTTAGAAGTTGCTACCCTCCGGCTAGCTTTAAAAATCTATAAATGTGTCGATATATTGATTAAGGAAAGGTTTTCTGAGCAAAAATTTGTTTTTAAAGTAATTGCTCGTATATGACTGCAAACTCTAGCACTAGCTGAAGAGCGGGACTAAGAAGATAGACACCATTTCTTTTATTTCTTATTGCTTTAGAAAAGAATAATTTTCTTTGTGAAAAAATTCACGCAGTAATATATATACAAAGAATTGTTTTCTATTTTTTTTATCTCTAATGATTTCTGGTTCATAACAAGTATAGTCTATTGTCAACTTTATTTTATCTATTAAGAAGCCCAAGCCAGGTAAAAGGTTTCGAGGCTTTACTTTTAAACAAATATTTTGATTTTCTAGATTATCTAAGTATTACTATCGTTATGTAGGTTTTCAAACTCAAGACTATTCTGATTTTGCAATATTGAAAACACGACTGAACGCAGATTTTATAAAGTAAAATCTAACAGTTCTGAATTTTTTTTAAAATTATGATTGTTTCTAAGGATACGAAGGAGCCTGAACATTGTCTTGGTTTGTCATCTACGCAATCAAACATTCCCATAGTGACCAGGAGTGATCACACGTCCACTGACAAGTCATGAGAGGTAGCCCACGGTGGTCTCTATCGATCGATATTATTGTTTTGTTATATCAGTGTTTTATTCTTGCAACACTGAAGTACAACTAGGGTTGCCAGTTCTAATGTTTACTCACAAAAGTTTACATTTTTCTGAGACATTTTAGTATGTGAAACTGTATTTGAATATTATGTACACAACTGTAAAATTCTTTCTTTTTTGCTCTGAAAAATCTGGCAATCCTCAGTGCAAGGAACATCTTGACTTATATGTAGTGAGAGAGTTGTATTAAGAAAAAAAAAGAGGAATAGTGAATGATGGGGTGTTGTCCTGTATTCTTGATCCGCTAATTTTAAAGAAATAGATCGTAGTATAGCATCTCAGTTCTCAATAAATATTAAAAATAAAAGCAAACAAAAATCAGAATTACCTAAAAAAATATATAAGCAATTTCTGGTTGATTTATTTTCTTCTCTTGATATTGTTTTTAAATTATTATATTAATACAATACACTAAGCGCCGAACGAACTTTCAGAAAAGTTACACGGAATCACTAGAAAATATGCTTTACGATATTATTAAATTAAAGAGTTTGTAATTTTTTTGATCGCTAGTGTATCATTTACGAATAAAGTTTTTTTTTTTTTTTTTTACGAATAAAGCGAATAATAACAATGATGTAACAGAACATTTGTCAATGATTCGCTTTAATATTACCAAAACATTATAACCGTCATAAAAGTGAATATCATAATATATGAAATATTGAAAGAAAAACACTACAATGCCAATAGTAAAGATGCCAACGCTTGGATAAATTTCGAATTTCACTTTTTATATTAATATGATGATGTGGAATCCAATGGTCTTTTTTTTTTAAAAGTATATTCATCGATTGGATCACGACAAAAAATGACCTTACAGTTGGGATATAGATAATTATAAATATCCAAGCTTTGGGGTCGTTTTTCTTGTGACCACATAGACGTATATGTTTTAAAATTAGTTTCATTGGTTAGAGGGTCCTCAAATTAATATACAAAGCGAAATTACCAATTTATCAGAATGTGAGCACTTTCACCATTGGCATTAGTGGTAGGTAGTTCTTTATTAGTCATTTAAGAAAAGTACTAAGAAAAATGAATATGTGATAAATAAAAATAATAAAATATAGGTCCTTTGCCTACTGGGAACGATGATAAAAGGGTTTAATGACAACATTTGTGGTGTGCTCACCTCTCCTTCAGCTCTCTTCTTTTCCAACTCTTTTTGCTTGGCATACTCTTCAGCTATTCGTGCCTCGATCGCAGCTAGGGACTCCCTCGTGAACGGACGGAACAAGCTGCGTTCTTCCTCAGAGATGATACTCTCCGAATCTACAGACATGGTCCTCGCTCCCGGACGCTAGTGACACGAGCGTGGGAGTAGTCTCATTTCCAGCCTGCACCACGCCTACAAATGGAACAAAACAAAACGAACCTGATTTAGGAAATGCTTAACTACATACAGAACATTTATGAAATTACACGAATTCATTAATACATTAATTTATGTAAATTTAAGAATTCACACACTGAGAAAAAAATATTAAGACACATGAAAATGTATTAAAATTCTCGTCACATTTGTAAGGAAGTCAAAAAACGAGTACTTTTCTGCAATTTTGTTAGTGCATATTAGTCAATGCAATGAAGATAAAGTTCATTGGATTTTTCAAAATTTAAAATGTGAAGCTAATCAAAATAAAACAAGATGATTTTTGTATCATGAAGGGTGTAATACGACGAATGTTGGTGTTGCAGTTATACGTTAGACGAATTGTTTTTTAATAAACAAGTAAAAAAAGTTAAGCCGCTGTGTATAGCTTGTTTGATATAAATAGCTATCAATGATAATATTACTTAGCTCAGCCCTCTCCGCTGGTCCAGTAGGTAGTGCCGCACGCTTCTGTGCAAAAAGGTCCTGAATTCCAATGGTGGTAGGGGAGCCGAAAAATTTGAACCCATTACAGTGGTTTGGATTCCACTTTGAGCTATAGATTCACGTCTCATAATAGCTTCGATACTGAATAGGAATGCTACACTCCAGTCAACCAATAGTTGGTTTCTTCTACAATCTTTGATAAATATAACTAATTGAAGATTGTTTTCTAAAATTAAATTCTAGTGCCACGCTTTTCTTTCTTTCTTTTCTTATATAGCTTTAATCTACGTATGATCATTAAAAAGCTATAGCGAAATTTACATATCTGCTTTGTTTTAATAAAAATCTCAAAACTACATAAACGTTAAACAAAACGTTTGATAAAAGAAGACGTTTACATTTTCTCTTGCATTATGGCTAAAGAAAATGATTTCAAAACCTAGGTTCCTAGGTTACGTGGGGCTGCTGAAAAATTCGTAGCCCAACCAATAAGGATTTTATTTCATTTCAGCTTCTCTTTCACCAACGAGACTATATGAGACGTGGATCTACAGCTTAACATTGGATCCGAACCACATGAGCTCCCGCGGGGAATCGAAGTCGGGTGTTCCACGCTAACGACGCGTACACTAATCGCTTAGCCACAAGGGAGCTTCCGAACCCAGAAGGAGTGCAGGTAGAATGATGAAATTGTACGGTATGTATAAATATAGATTTTCAATAATTAACGAAATTTTTATTGTTTTTCAGGGCTCTGAAGTAATCAGGTGTGCCCAACCTGCAAATTTCCAAAACATCAAAATCAGAGCTGTCACCAAATTTTTATTCCACTAAGTAAGGTGACTGAAGCAAATTTATGAGGAAATCAGTATTCATTACGGGACTCTCTTCCGTCATACGAGGTGGTGAAGAAGCGGTTGACACAGTTTAAATGTGGCGATTTCTCAACCAATGCTTTTCCACGTGCAGGAAGACAAAGCACTATCCCCGAAATCGTGGCTGAGATTCATGGCGTTATTTTTGAAAGTCGCAGGGTCTCAGCAAAACGTGTATCAGAGATTGTGGGGATTTCTCGGGACCAGGTGTGTAGCATAATTCATAATGGCTTGGATATGCGCAAGTTCTGTGCAAAATGGGCTCCTTATAATCTCTCAGCAGATCAATAGCGTGAAAGAGTGAGGGCATCAAGGTAAGCTATCTCCCATTTTTGACCGGAATACCGATCAATTTCTGTCAGGAATAGTAACCATGAACAAAACATGGTTGTACCACTACTATCTTGAAACGAAACAACAGTCAATGGAGTGGCGACACTCAAGTTCTCCTCGCTCTAATAAGATTAAGAGACAGAAGTTCGCTGGCAAAGCGTTTGCAATATCCTTCTAGGATATTCTAGGATAGTATTGGAGTCATATATCTCCTGAATAGGAACAAATATCTGAGAAGGAAAGGAAAGTACAGTAATATAGATCTTAATTTGATTTTCAGTTTTACACAAGTGAGTGAACTAGTGTCGACATGAACGAAAAATACATAGATAACAGGTGGATTGACTCCATTAAAAACTCGACCGAAGTAATCTCTTTATCTTCCTATTGCAAAAAATCCGGAATTCAAAAATTCGTTTAAATGTAAAATATAGTCACCGTTAAAGTTGCCGTTACCCGTTAAGATGTTAACGAATTGACTCCATTAACGAACTCAGCCAAGGTAGTCACCCTAGCTATCCATTGCAAAAAACAGAATTAAAAATTCTCATCCGTTCGAGAGTTACTGTGCGGAGTAATGAACGAACGAACGGACGTACTAACAACACAATCTTATAAATCTCGCTGCGTCATCCTATTTTCAAATGTGTAATCGTGGGATATGGTGAAGGGATTCAAAATTGTCGACACTGACGAAACAAACGTAGCGCAACTTGCAATAGATAGTGAACTGGAACACGATTTTACAAAAACGAAAATAATGATTTTGAGACCACACATTGCTGGTTGCTCGATGAATGTGTGATATTTATCAGGTCATAACTCTATGAGGACTATATGCCAAGGAATTATTATTTCTATATCTAGCACTAAAAGAGTCAGCACCGAGTTAAAAAGATTATAGCTTCCTAACGATAAGTTTGAAATGTATTTGAAGGGTACGGGGAAAAAACAAGGAATGTCCATGTATGTGCTTTTTCGGGTGCTTTGTCCTATCTGTTGATGACTCTCGGCACTATTTGACTGTCTATGGCATGCATGCGTAGATGTAGAAATGTTCATGTAAAATGTGGCAAAAGATTTCATAACCCCATTTTTTGTACACAGTTTTCAATATTAAAACGCCGTTATCTCGAAAATGAAGTTTTGTGACATTCCTTGTTTTTTCCCCTTACCCTTCATTTGTGAATTTTTAGTACCATGTGTAAAAGGTTGAGGGGTGTGCTCATAGATATTTGGTTAACATTACCGCTTTCAATTCAGGAGGTCCATGTCAGATACTAAAAATACGAATGAAAATGACCTAGTTTGTGATCACAGTACGGGAAAACGTCTGAACCATTTGTCACGAGTTTTTGAACATGGCTAATACTCTAAACAAACTTGTCTTTTGTCATGCAACTTTCATTAATATCCTTATTTTAAAAGGGGAATAGTGATGTCAAAAAATATAATTTCTCACGTCCCCCTCTAGTTAGGCAGATAAAACTCGAAATATAAACTTTTTATTAAAAATAATTTATTAGAAAATTCCTCTTTAAGTGAGGGAAAGGGCATTTATACAATATTTTAACTTACCACATTGTTCATAAAATGGTGAAAGTGAAGAAACGATTGAACCGTTAAGGTGAATTCCTAAATATAGTTAACACTTAGTTTGACGTCAGTTTTTATCATTATACTTAGATTGAAATATGTATTCTAAAGGAAAAAATCGGATTTAAATATATCATTCAAATATTTTCTGCGAAGAATGAGCATTTCAGCTAGTTTATGGTAAAATTTGTTTGTTCGAATTCCACATCAAGCTTTAGGTTCACGTCATAGCAGTTCGGCGCTTTAAAGGAAAATACCATTCTAAACACAAGATATAAAGAGTTCAGAGTAAGAGTTGACCATGTCAACAAATCACGACCGACATTGAAGTCAGTATCTCTCTATTACACTCTTACACGCCTATTTGCTGCAAAAGCTTTATATTTTCAGGAATATATCGTACGAATATATTAAAATAAAGAAATTTAAACTGAATATGTTTGCTGTAACATAATTCAATGTAACCTGGAATGAATATTGAAGATAAAGCGGATAAATAGAGCATCACAAAAATAAAGTCACCGTCATGCCTTCAACATAAGGGTAAATGAAGTGAACTACAAAATCTTCCTCAGAGAAAATAGTTGATTTTTTAAAAACATTATAATCCAATCATCTGGCGGCCTTTATACGGAGGGAATCGGGCAACCGCCCGGGATTTCGCGCATGAAAAGGCTCTACATTTCAGAGCAATACTATCAATTCTTTTCAACATTTATGGATAACAGATTATTTTTTTTAAACAATTCTGAATCTTAGAAAACCACGAACACTCAAACAGATAAGGCCTACAGCAATAATAATTTCAGGGAGTGGCTCATGGAATTTTCCCGCCGGAGCTACGAAATACTCCCAGGAGCAAATCTCTTGTGTTTAATAAGGGTTACTAGTATTCTCACAGTACTACTTTAACCTTTCGTGTATTGAAATTCTCCCCAGGAGAAATCGTCTGAAATCTCCATTGGATTACAGTAAGTGATTTTGAAGTGATTACTGGTAAGTGATTTTGAAAAGCGATTTCTTGCTGTCAATTTAACGTCCCCAAAGTAGATTCCATGTCCTCCGTTAACCTTCTATCCAAACCGAAAGTGATAGAAATCAACAGTTTTCGGTCTTGATCTTGAACGCCATAGAACAAAAACAGAAATTGATAACGATAAATGTTTTTTTTTTCAATCGATTCACCATCTCAAGAGAACATATAGACCCTAATCACTACCTGCAACACTCTGCCAAAACCGGAAGTGGTTGAAATATATTAGTATTTTCGGTTTCAATACTGATTTTCATAGAGTAAAAATTGATAGAGTGATAAATAAAAAAACACATTTAGTGTATCCTAAGAATGTGTTTTGTCTCGATTTCATATATATTTGTTGAAACCGGAAGTGATGAGAATCTACGATTTTTCGGCTACAACACTAATTGTATAATGGATAACATGGAAGTAGTGACAAACAGTTTTTTAAAATACGCATTCAGTACCAAAAATATGTTTCAACTCTGATTTTATTCCTCCATTGCAACTGGAAGTGATAGACATAAATTACCGCTTCTGCTTTTAATGTTAATCTTGATAGTGCTAAAACAGTGAGAGATAGCCAGTCATGATTTTTTGATATGAACTCACCGTCCAAAGAACAGAACCTATCTTTGGTCATATTCCTCTATTACAATCAGTAATTATAGATATGCTATTTCAAGTTTGAGTATTGAATTCACACAGTTTACAAGCTTACCGCAGTTTTTCACCTGTGTAACGAAACTCACTTGTTTTCTATTATATGTAGGCTATTTTCTCCATTTTTATTTTTCGCTTAAGAGCTTAGTATTTCGAATATTCAGATTCATCGTGTTAATGAAGTATTAAAACACGAATTGGAATTTCACTTTCAATTATTCTCTCTCTCTCCATACTTTCTTTTTCTGAAAATAGCCAAAACCAAAGAGCGACTAAACCAGGCGCTCATAAGCACTTTTGTTTTTCTCCCTTTTTCCATCAGGCTTTCTGTCGTTCTATTGTGGTGTGAGCGTTCGGCTTCCAGCTGGCGTTCAATACAGCATCAGGGTTACCAGCTGCAAAAGCATTATCGACATCCTTTAATACTTTTTGTTTCTGCAATTCTGAAATTTCCCATAGGAGCAAGAAATTATAAAGTATTTTCTTGCTTTAAGCCATCGAAAGATCTACGTGTAATCTATTGAAATTTGTGATTTATTCACGGACCGACAGAAAAAAAAGAGAGGAAACAATTTTGATACCAGCAAAGTTAAAAGAATATAAGCCTAGGCAAATCCTTATTTTTCAATTTAAACTATTTTGCAGCTATCTAGTGTTTATTGGATTAAAGTCACCTAAACTCATTCGCAAAGTTGATGACCGCAAAATTTGAAGGGAACGACACTCCAAAAAGCGTTGTTAACTAGTTCTGTTCATATTTCATGAAATTTCCGGTTTCGTTTCTTGAAAAAATCTAATATCTGAAAATCGATTTATGTTTCCGGTTTTGAAAACAGAAATAAGATTTGCGGTTTCAAAACAGAACGAACCGAGAACGTATTGATCGGTTTTCTGTTATAAAAAAAAATCGAAATTGAATTTCGGTTTTGAAATAATGAAATGATTTCAAAATTCAATAACCACCGGCGATTTTCGTTTATATCTTCATTACAAAAATACTTTCACGCAAATAAAAGTGCTTGAATTAGGAGGAACACTATTCCCTTTCCATCTTTCTATTTTTTAAAGATTACCATTCTCCTATTTTTGAAACATTCAATAAATAACCAAAGCTGGAAACGAGAAATGTAAAATGCTCGCGCAGGTAGCCTATATAATTTGCATAAGAATTTTCAAGTGTGTTATCCAATTAAAAACTTTACATGTACAGTTCCACTACGAAAGGTACCAGCCACTATCAAAATTAAATGTAAAGAAGTGATGGAGTATATTGTACAGGAGTATATACGATCCATTTTAAGCACTGCATTACATATTGATCGCCGTAATAAATATCTTAGGGGCTCCAGCGCAGGAACGTACTTTTGGGGTCCCATAACCAGCAAGTTGGCCACAGTGGATGAAGATATTCGTACCCCTCCAATCATACAGTTTTTGAAGAATAACAGTTGAAACTTGATCTCCTGTCAGAAGCCATAACTACGGATCGCCTTCAATTCATTTGTACATGTGGTTCCCCGAATATTCGGCAGGGCCTTCTTTCCGCAGGAGCCCTAGATCTCTCGTTCTGAAAACCACGAATGAATAACACCATTTAAAAGAAAGAAAAGAAAAAAAAACATAGAAGTTAGCCTACTAGATCTTTCGATTTCAACAAAGACATATCACACACACAGTATGTAATACAAAGTATATCTACTGATAATTTATGACGTATATTGATAATCAACTTCGCCGACTTTTCAGTGACGCCTTTGCAATTCTGCATTCAAGAGCCCAGCTTAAGCTGGCTACCTGCAAAATGTTGTGTATTGTATTATGCGAGCTGTTTGGTTGTTTTAATATTTAAATGATTTTTACCTTCAGAACATTAACATTATAAATGTTAAGAATGGAGGAGGAAATCAAATCAATTTTGCTACTAATATGAAACTTTAAAATGTAGAAATCTCATACAAAATTATTAACAGAGTATTTTGGATCTAAAGGTAACCAAGAAAGTTCTGTCTCATTTTGTGGAGATCTGTGTTCAATTGGCCCTCACACCGCGAGTTGAATGCGAATGGAGATAAGGCGAAGGTCACTTGTTGCTGTGGGTATATGCAACATATTACTTGGTTGTCGCAGTTCAGTTATACCGTGAACTTGCGTAAGGATAGAGATAGAGACGCCGTCATCATTGGTTAGCATCCCATGAACCGGTTCCAAAACAGCCGAAACCAGAACTGCATTAGAAGAAGGTCCTTTTGTGTGTTTGATGGACTACTTGCTGCATCATGTATCGGGAACTGCTACCACCTGGTCAGAGCGTCGATGTAACTGTGTACTGTCAGCAGTTGAACCGTGTTCAAGAAAAACTCAAAACTGTGGAGCCAGCACTTCTGAATAGCAAGATGGTACTCCTGTTACAGAACAACGCTAAGTTCCACGTGGCTAGGATGACCCGGGACATCATTCCACGCCTTGGATGGGAAACATTATTGCATCCTCTATACTCTCCGGACATTGCACCGTCCGATTATCACCTGTTCCATTCCTTGGACAATCACCTTAGAGGACGCCAGTTCAAATCCCTAGTATAGGTGCGGCACTTGATACCTTCTTCGCTTCAAGACTCACCATGTTCTTCACCGATGGAATCCATGGCTTTCCAGAACGTTGGCAGAAGGTCATTGATGCTGATGGGGACTATGTTTGATCTTCCAGATACGTCTTAGGTGACATATCGACAAGGGCGCCGATTTCTCTGTAAATTTGGGGGGGGGGGCATTCAGATGCAGAAGGTATAGGTATATATATATATATATATATATATGAAGATTTTAAGACAAATTGCACTCAAATTATGCCAAATATTGTATATTCACAAATACAGTAGGGAGCCCACATGAGCTTTGGGGGGGCCCGGGCCCCCTTGGTCCTCCTAGGATCGGCGCCCTTGCATATCGATGTTCGAAGGTGGTGCTTGGAAAAGCGATAGATCTTTCTTGGTTACCTTTATAGCTATTCAGTAATATGTAATATGAGTTTCAAACAATGGTTCCGGGGCGGCCCGGTACTCGTTCGCCCAGAGACTCCACTGCGTTGCACCATTTGCGTCACTTGCTGTTACGGCTCTTAACATACTTCTAATACTGGTTCATATTAGCTTTCAGATATTGAGAATGAATGGTAGAAAGAACTAAAGGAAATACAAAGTGGGTAAATTTCTATCTCTTTTTACAATACGTCCAGTAATCGAATGCATTTCCGCGTGTACCAAAGGCGAGCACCCTAGGCACTAGACTAGTGGAAGTGCGATTTTAGTGTCGTTTTAGATAATGAAAATACGTTTACACATATATGCAGACAGAGCCAGATTTAGGGGGTGCAAAGGTACACGTGCACCCTTCTTCGTTATAAATATACACTACCTAAAGTGAGAAGCTAGCAGTAAAAATAGCAACACTTTCCGAAAATTTCTACTCTCATGTTTTCGTTTGGGCTTAAAACAAAAAGAAATTCTGCAAAATCGACAGTTTAAGTCAATTTTCTAAAAGTTGTAAGAAAATTATTCATCGAGAGCAGACACTTAGCATTTCAGAGCATTTCCTCATTCACACCACAGATGCCTAAAAGCATTTAAAAAATTCTAATTCAATTTAAATGTACTGGTAGTTATTGATGAAACCCCCTTAGAAAATCCTGGATCCGACCCTGTGTGCAGACATTATTCAATTCTGTTCGGGCAAATCAAATTTGTCGAATTGTAATTTTGTGTCAGAATACTCGTGAGTGTATAATAACTACATACGAGTAGATATTTTCTAGAACCTTGTTTCCAATTTATTCCTTCTGCAAATATATTTATGTAACCTAGTCCTCGCAATATATGAAACAGGATAATCGAAAAGATAAATTACAGCGACATTTAATTGTTTTGCTATATTTTACGTATGAACAGAACAATCTTACAAACAGTAGCGTAGCTAGGATTGCCTTTAGAGGGCAGTAAGGGGGACCATTAATATTTTGAGTTATCGTTTCTGTTTAATGCTCTTTGCTAAATAAAGAAAAATAACACACACTAATTATATATTGAGCGCCCGTTTTTCAGTTTCTACATTGAATTAAGACTAAAATATCATATGACACTTAATCTCCGGAACCTTGTTTCAGCAGTAGACACTTAAGAGCAAGGGATTGCCATTGCTCGTTGCAGAGTCGTGAGTATCGATCAGGCGATCCGTGTTCAAACTAGACTTCTGGACTTTTTTTTGCCGTATTCTGACACTATCTTCTTATACGAGTACAATCTCACATGTTTTGGTATAGATACTATTTGGTATCTGCAATCACTATTCTAATCTATTCATGCGCACTGGAGATGAGTATCATACCCTGGTTTCACGCAAGGAACATACATATTTTTGGTGTGTTGTGGAACATTATTACCGTTTGCCCACGTTGTAGGACAAATTAAACACGTTCAGACATGCATTTCTGTTTAATATTACCACTTCGTTTCATTGTTTTCTGTGCACATTCATCTTAAATAACGTTTGCACAGTGAAGAAAGAAAACCAAAAATCGAAACCGAGCATCAGTTTTGATAACCAGAATCCGGTTTGAAAACCTAAACTCGATTTTTTAAATTTCAGCTTTTCCAAAGATCGATTTTCGATTTTCCGAAAAATGTATTTGGATAACACTAGTTGCAACCATGATGCCAGTTGATTATAGCTTGCCAGCAATAATATGCAAAACACCCTACGTTAGACTTCGAAACAACTTCGCAATGCTGGGTCCATTACGTACGTAGGTTAAAATATAAGATGTCAACTTTGTGCCTACGTTGTAATTTTGTCGTAAAAAGAATCATCCATGTTTCCCAACTGCTAATGTTCAATTGCTTATGTAGGCAAATGTATGGGTTTCGAATTCTACGATTAACCAAAGCCTGATAATTATCTTATGTTGGGTCATCAATTTTTGCTACTGCGGACTCTCGATAAATAATAAAAATTTCCAAGGGTGTGAAAAGGTGCCTGAAGAAAAGTTCTACAAGTACATAGACAATGTAAAGTATAGATTGCCTGTTCGTAAGTAGACCAGGTGGTAGTCTAGTATACAATGCAGTATAAAATGCAATTTTGACCAATCGTCAGTCGATGTTGACAGATAGTTGTTTTATTGTTGGTTTTAAAAACGTATATTTAACTTATTTCTAAAATAGCAATGTAAACAAACATTGTTTTCATAAATAAAATTGTTTGTGTTTCTCTGTTAAATTATTATGTTGTTACTGTTATTATTTCTCTTATTGTTATTATTATTGGTCGTTACAATAATAACAATCTAACCTAATCTTTACAATTGGTAATATTTTGAGGACAGGGACGTACGCAGGAATTTATTTCGGGAGGGGTCTAAAGCATTTTGGGGGTCCAAATACAATTTGAGGCTAAATTACATGAAAATTTCTAAAATTGCCCCTAAAAGTAGATTACATTTACAAAAAGTCGGGATTTCGGGGAGGGGTCCGGACCCACCCCCTGCGTACACCCCTGTTTGAGAACTAGCTGCACTCTTATAAAGTAAATGGAATGAAACGAAATAGAGAATTTTTAAATATAATGTATTGATTAAATCGTCCAATTCCAAAACAATTTTTGGCCATTTTCAGAAAATTCCAGAAAACCGAGGGGTCGATGGGTAGACCTGGAAATATTTGAATATGTTCAGTTTTTTTTTACATGAACACAGTGAAGTATTCCCAATTCTACAAAACATGCGGATCCTACATTTTTAAAAGTTTTCTGGGATTTTCTGTAAATGGACAAGAGCCAGGTTGGAACTGGACGACTCAATATGTTAATGAGTCAAAAAAAGTTCATTTAATCATTTTGATACGTAAACATCTCCATTGTCACTATTTTACACCGTTGGTGATTTTTATGGTTTTATATAATGGTTTTATTTCACATAGCTACTACCAACTTACTTTGTACTTCTGATCATAAAGCAACAATACCTAAGGAACTGCAACTACCTATCAAATAACGAAAAATAGTTATTGTTACTGTTTCGAAACCTATAAATAAAGCACTTTTCTATAAAGAGTTAACTCTCTTCCGGCACACCAGTGATACGCACACTGTTTGAAAATGGCCGAAGTAGAAGTTATCAATATCTATAAAGATCCTACAGATTCATGTTTGTCCAAAATAATACGCACATGCTACCGGGTTGAAGAGCCAGCACATCATAATGATTGCTCATTCAGGTGTGATCCGTCTGAAGTTGGAAGTAAATACTGTTCCAAGAAATTTATAAATTTAGACAAGTAATTGTTGCTTTAAAAGACATTTATTAATTCTAAAGTAAATCTATAAAGAAAGAAGTGCCTTCGATCTAGTTAATCATAACCTGTTGTTGGCTAAACTAAGGTATTATAAATTATCTGATACCGTTATAAACTGGATTGAAAGCTACTTACTAGGCAGGAAGCAACAAGTATATCTTAGGACAGCTCAAAATCCCTGATCTTCGTCACTCGTTATAAACAAAGGAGTACCTCAAGGATCAATCTTGGGTCCCCTTTTATTTTCTATTTACATTGCTGACCTCATAGATTCCATTAAATACTCTACTGTGCATTGCTACGCGGATGACACACAACTTTGCATCATGTCATCACCACAAAATATTGAACAAACTGTAGAACTTGTTAATAGAGATTTGACCTCTATATCTGAATGGTGTACCGATAACGGTCTTGTCATCAACCCCAGTAAGTGTACATTTACGATTATAGGAACCTCACAACAGTTGAGTAAAATCAAGGCAGCGGATCTAAAAATAAAAATTATGGACACTTATATTTCTTACTCTACCCATGTGAAAAGCTTAGGACTCATATTGGATAAGGAACTAAATTATAATAATCATATATCTACTCAGTGTAATAAAGCTATTACTTTATTACGTCGACTTTACAAAGCCAAATACTTTCTATCTCAGTCTATGAAATTATATCTTATACAAGTTCTTGTTTTACCGTTATTAGACTAGTGTGACGCTGTATATGGACCATCTCTCTCCGTTTACAATTCTAAAACTATACAGAAAATACAGAACTTGTGCATTAGGTCTGCCTTTAACTTAAAGAAATCGGAACATAGCCTACCAGTGCTAAATAGAAACGATATTTTAACAATGTCGAGAAGAAGATATCTATGCTATAGGTCTGATATATAAAATTCTTAAAAAAAACTCAATCCCCACAATATTTATATTGTAAATTTACAAAGCGGTCACAAATTCACTCTCACGTTACGCGTAACAGTGAGAAATTCAATGTACAAAGACTTAAACTGAAGATAGTACAAGGATCATTTTCTAGAGCAGGTCCGAGAGTATGGAATGCGATACCAAAAGCTCTCACGGAAATAAAGTCATTTAATTCATTTCGAAATTCATTAAAATCACATTTGATGAAATCCCAGCGACTGGCCTCTGGCACTTACGACATGTAGAGTTTTATGTGACAACTTAGCTAAATCCAACAATATCGATACTTTTTATTGCATACCGGTATGTGACTTGTTTATTTTCTGATTTATTCTTTTACTTTCAGCGACAAAAGTTCTTTCCGTTTGGTAAAATTTATTTTGGGAATAAGGTGATATGGCTGGCACGTACTGAAAACTGTACCCGAATTGTCCTTCCATTCTGAAGTTATTTACGAACCTAACTTCATCAAATGGAATGACTTTTGTCGCTGACTGTACAAAGTAGAATCAGAATCCCTACTGACAAATATTTATTTTACAATATTACAAGGATTTAGTGGGGTAATATTTGTTCAAAGACGTGACGTATACCTATCGATATAGCTCATTCAGAAGCTGAACAAAATAATATGGATGAAAGTAAATCTCCATATTCATAGGTTTCTAGAAAATTGAAAAACATTATTTTTCTTTGTAAACTTATATATTGATGCTGTAAGATGAAACTGACAATGGTCCTGAAGCATACACTAATCAAGTTTTTCATTGTAACATCAACAAGATGACACTACACAGTGTAGTTAATGAGACATAGCCATAAATTATGATTATCTATTGAATTTATTTATTCATTTTTATGATTAAGTATAAGATTGTCCAAAGATAAGAAACACAACAACAGAGACGGCTTGTGGGGGAAGTTACATTAATAAAAAAAGTTATATAGCATCAAACTAAGGAAATAAGGACTTAAGATTGTGTTTGATTGATGTATACAATAATTAGAACATTAAGAAAGTTGTATTCTTTTAGTCTCAAACGAAAAATAATTAATTTTTTCATCAGTGTGACTTGCCTCACGAGCCGCCTCTACATGGCAATCAATAGATATTATCGATGTGAATAAAATTACTCTTTGAGAGTAAATTCCCACGCGCAGTTTTCGAGAAAACCGGGAAAAAGTAATATTTATGACGTTTAAAGTGCTATGTCGTTCATTGCCAATTTAAGGCATTTGATGGTTTTTATTCTACTGAAATAGATTATTTATTTATTTATTATGCATATAAAAATATACACTGTTAAATAACAGGTTGTGTCTACGTATTGTTGTTTGTCTTTTCCCAACAGTGACAAAACTTATCATAACAGCGACGCATATACTACTTATTATATGTTCTTGTACTGTTTACAGTAATCTCTAGAACGGAATCTATTTCGAATTGTAGTAAAACGAAAGTAATCTTAAGAAGACAGTGTTATGAAATTGAATACCAATCATATATACTTAGAAACACAAATCATCTTTCTAAAAATGGCGCTCACAGGCTACAGAACTCTATTCTACAAGCCAAAATATGTACAATTGTATACCTTACGGCGAATTGCATTACGTGGCAACATCGCAGATAAAGAACCACAGAGATCTACCAATCTATCAAATAGTTATATCGATTCTTCCAGATAGAAGTTAAAGTCGACATATGTTTACACTAGCACCAGTTATTAGCGTTACAATCGATGTAACTCCTTAATGGATTCGTAGAGGAATGCTAATGGATTCAAGGTAATTTGCAACGTTGCCACATAGAGAAATTTTCATTCCCTATATTAGCTAAATGAAGCCCTGGGGGGTATCCCATTATATAAGGTTCTTTATTTGTTTTGACCTGAAGAATGGCGCTCTGTTGTTCGTGGCCGCCACTTTTAGAACACCCGATATATATTTACAGCAACAAAATATGCAAATGTGGTTAGTAAGAGGTGTTTTGGCAAATGAGAACTAATGGTCTACCGAAATCTAAAAGTCAAATTCTGAACGTTTAATCACTAGTTATTTATTTTCGGGCTCTTATATATGTATATATTTTGTGAGACGGTGAGTTGGCAGCAATGCAAAGAAGATGCTGTTTCATGCGTATCTGGAATAGCTGAATGGTTGTCATGGAAACTGGACCAGTAATGCAGAGCACGCACTCTGTCGGATGCAGGCGTTCCGATGCACCATTTCTGTTTGCTCCAATTTCAGTGCTGCGATGAGGAAAGAATGACGCATAACAGAGAAAGAGAAAGACACATTCCACTGCAATTCAAATGGGGACACATGTAATATAATATTTAAATAAAGTAGCACTAATACATCCTATAAACAAGATGGTGTGATTTTGCAGCAGATTTTCCTGTTCAAAGTTGTTGATGGAGTAAAATTTCGATGGATTTGCTCTGTAAAGTTTCACTAAATAGATTTACATATAATCAAGTACACGGAAATTGAAGTAACAATTGATTTTACTAGACGATAACTACATCTTAATACCTTCACGTTTGTTATTCAATTTCTGAGAAAGTCAAACACGCCAGAACTTAACTTTTCCGCCATTATTCTAAGTGTTATGTGAGCTAATTGTGCAAAGCACGAATCATAATCTACGATATTGTACTCATACTTTCCTTCAGGTATACTTAATACTCCATAAATATAACTATAGTGTGTCCTAAAAGTTTAGAATCATTTGGAATTTTATAGTACATGCTTAAAATTACCTCTGTAATTTGCAATGCACAGATATAGTAAATCCTGCCATTCCACTGACACTTGGTAGGTAATGATAATCGTGTTTTGTGAGCTAATTCTACACAGCACGCATAGTAATCATAATAATGTATTTTTTCTCAGTGACTCTTTGCTACATGGATATAATATAGGATATCCTATAAGTTTAGAATCGTATGAAATTTTATATTACATCCCTAATAATATCTGTTATTCCTAATACACAAGTTTAGTGGATCCTGCTATTCCATTAATACTCGGTTAATTATAATAGAAGTGTTCTGTGGGCTAATTCTGCATAGTCCACGATAATGTACTTTTTCTCAGATACAGTATATTTATAAATCATAGGGTGTCGTAAAAGTTAAGAATCGTTTGGAATTGTATAGTACTTGCTCGAAATTACCTCTGTTATTTGAAATTCACACAATTTAGTAGATCCTATCATTCCACTAACACTCGTTTAATGATGATAGGAGTGTTCCGTGAGTTAATTCTGCATAATACTCATTGTAATCCACAACAATGTAGCCCTACTTTTTGTAAGAAATATTTATATTCGATGGGTATAACTATCATCATCATAATCATAGGTATCCTGCCATTATTGGTAGGTCACTTGCCGCAACCCAAAAGCTTACATGCTCCACAGACTTCTGCTAACCTCTTCGTCTTCACGTACAATATTTTTCTGTTTTGATATCGTACATTAATTGCAGTCTTCTTTGCCCCCTCTTTATCTTTCCTGTCCCATACCCTTTAGCATGTTCCTCTTGATACAGTGCCTTCTTAGCCAATATGCCAACCAGTTTCTCTCCCTCTTCTTAATAATAGTCTATCTAAAATTGCCCTTTTCTTCCCCACCATTTCTAACATCCTCTCATTCATTTACTGTTCGACCCAGCTAACTCTCTCCAGTCTTCTACAAACCCATATTTCGAAAGCTTCCAGTCGTTTTTCATCATTTTACTGACCCATACAGTACAATACTCCACACGAAGCACTTTATGAATCTCTTTCTCATTTTTTATGTAATGTTCCACAAAATAGTATTTTCTTTCTCTTAAAGGCTTCTTTCGCCATTCATATCCTTGATATTGTTTTATGTTCGCACTTCATATCATCAATAATAATACTATATAAGTATCGAAAACTATTCGCCTGTTCTATTTTCTCCCCTTCTACTTCTATATTTGACACCGACCGCTTCCTTCCAATCACCATGGTCTTTGTCTTTCTAACATTTATTTTCATCCCATATTCTTCACAGCCCTTCCTCACGTTTATTGATTTACCTTTCAGATTCCGCAACAAGCGCCATATCATCTGCAAACTGTATAACCTAATCATTGTACCTCCTACTGAAATGTCGTCTTCATAGGTATAAGTATAGAATGTCCTAAAAGTTTAGAATCGTATGAAATTGTATAGTACTTGCTCGAAATTACCTCTATTATTTGTAATATACAGATTTAGTGGATTCTTTCATTTCATTGACGCTCCGTTAATGGTGGTAGGAGTACTTGGCGAGTTAATTCTGCATAGCATGCATGGTAATCCACGATAATGTACTTTTTCTAAAAATTACGTTACTAAAAACTAAGCAGTAGAATAAAGGAAACATAACATGTTTGTTTTTCTGATCACTTGCATTCATAGACCAAAAAAGAGAACATATTGTCTCTATCTTTTCACCCAAATTTGTGGAAACGGTTATTAGTTTATTTAATAACATTTTGTGGATAGTACCTGTCTTTCTTCCCATTTTCTAAATATTTTCATCTAAATATTCTTCCTATTTTCTAAATATGTTTCTAAGTTTTACTAATTTTTTTTTTAAAAGTGATGGTGACCTTAGCGATAAGCTTTAGTACTTGTAGTAGGTCCGTTACTCATAACTTCAATATTACATAAGAGCGAAAAGCATAAAATCTCAAAACCCAACTTAAATCGTATCCATACCGCTAAGAAGAAAGTGATTAATGGTGCCTGTTATAGAGATCATGTGTATCTTAGAAAGTAGATATTCGATTTGGCTATCCCTGCAATGCTACACAAAGCAAAGCAATAACATTTGGTGCATAATAATTTCGCCACTTTGAACGTTAAAATTAATTTAACTGTTTTAGAATATTTAGGATACCTTTTATGCAGAGATCAACGTCTCTTTTATGAATTCCGTATGTACATCAAGTGATGTCTATCGACTTCCCGGTGGTTTAGTTGCAAGCGCATGCGCCTTTGGTGAATATGATCTCGGATTCGATTCCACTTTTGGGAGAACACTAAAGCTATTGCGATGACTCGGATCTCACTTTAAACTGTGAGCCCTCGACTTATATAGCCTCGGCGCTGAACACAGCCGCTGAACTTCAACAAAAAAATAATAAGTGTAATGTTTATCACTCGGTTGCTATGAACATGATTATACGTAAAATTGGAACTTCATCTGGTATAAACTCATAGCCTACACGTTCCACGTAATTATATAATTTGCACATGGATTGGTGAAAGTTAAAGTGTTGTAAGTCAATTTGTCAAAAAAAGAGACTTAGACGCAAGAATATATTTAGGTAAGTCAATCTGTTCAGAGAAAATGTGAAGTAAGTCAGACTTTTATTCTGAAAGATGGTATTTTTCAGTAGATGACTGAGAAGTTCTAATGAAATTGCTATTCTGTTTATCAAAAAAGTGGCATTAGTCAGATAAGAAAATGACTTACACTATGTAACTTCCACCTATCTATATAAATTAATTATTATAAACATAAGAAAAGAAAATGTTTGTCAGATAAGAAAATATGACTTGAACTAGTATAACTTTCACCCGCCTATGTAAATTGATTATTAGAAAAGTTACGTTAGTCGTATAAAAAAATATGACTTGCACTAGTGTAACTTTCACCCGTTTATATAAATTGATTATTGGAAAGGTTATGTTAGTCAGATGAGAAAATATGACTTGCACTAGTGTAACTTTCTCCCGTGTATATAAATTGATTATCAGAAAAGTTATGTTAGTCAGATAAGAAAATATGACTTGCACTAGTGTAGTTTTCACCTGTCTATACAAATTGATTATCAGAAAAATTGTTAGTCAAATCAGAAAATATGACTTACACTAGTATAACTTTCACCCGCCCATATAAATTGAACACAGTATTTATCGAGGATCTTGGAATATAGTATAACCTTCGGATTCCTGACTACGGAAGAAATAGAATATGTTCTTCATTGATTTTAACAAATCATTGAAAGATGCACTGCATTTACTTTACTGTTAACTCAAATCAATGATTAACAGGTTTTTCAAATGTATTTCACCTTGATTCTTGGTCTCGTTATTGATAAGTGTATTTTGTTTTCAAAAATTTGACGAGACAAAACGGTGCTATCCCATTTTATGGAGTTATAAATTTGTAAAATTTACGGAAGAAATATTACTTGTATCACAGATAAAACGTTACTTTATCCGTGATAAATACGTTATGTAATTTAGGTTGTTATGATAATTCCCATTATATCACTTATTTGCTTTATTTACCTCAGTAATATCGTGGTTATTGAGTACCTGAGTACCATATCCACAAAACCTGGCGTGGGAAACAGAGGTTAAAGTTATTTTACGAGAACACATAGATGACACAGATGTTATCCTTAGCTATTTTGTTTATTATAAGATTTTTATTTACACAGATGTGGGTTTGACTTTTACAAAGCTATTCTAAACCCGATAAACTTAACGGAATCAATCGTTGAGTCACCCTATTGAAAATGTGTTGTTTGCATTGTCTCAATATTATTCAATTCTGACATCTATTGAAATTATTTGACAATAATGCAGTTATTAGATAAACTCTATTAGTACATTGCGAGTAGATTGACAATAAATAGCATTACATGATAAAAATCGTTTTAAATATTTTTTTAACATCTATTGCTTTGTCATTTATCTTAATCCTAGTATATTTTAACTTAAGGTTCCGAGGACAAGGAAATCGCATTTGCCTGACCATACTCATGTGTCAAATTAAGAAAAACCATAAAATATACAACTTACATGTTTTGGATTTCCAATACAGTAGTCCGCCAAGTATTGTTCAAAACGAGACAAAGTTAACGAGACGAGACTTCTCGCGATATCGGATACGAGCCAAGACCGACCGAGACTCGATCCTCACTACGACCGAGAGAAGACAAGTTCCCCTGGTCTAAAAACCAAGAGTTTTTTATATTCGCCTCATTTGTTATTTTCACTCTCAAGTCCTTCCGGATCAGTCTATTTTAGACTATGAAATAATAGTTTTTATGACGTATGCGTGACTTTCACACTTTCACTGAAGAAAATTGTTTTTGCTTATATAAGTGTTTTTATTTCCTGGTGTCCTTCGTACATGTTTTTAGAAATACCATTTATATCTTATTTACACATTTTTGGTATCTCTACGGCGACACTGTTTTAATGATGAAATGTTTGATCTTTTAAATTAAAAAATTCGATCAAAGTTGATATTTTCGTGATATTCCCCCACTTAAAAAAAATATACTGAGCAATCCTGTAATGGATGCCCAAATCGTGGAATTCGATCACAGTTCGATGGTCACCCTGTATAAGGTTTTTGGCGAGGCACTGGAAAAAACACTTGTACGTCGTGAAACTCGTGAATCACACTTCCTAGACACTAGATGCAAACGTCACTTTCATGCCTAGAATATGTAGATCGGTGACATAGGGAGGAAAAATAACATTAACTAGCCAATGGTACCAAGAATGGCTAATGAGGCATGAGGTTGTAATATCGGTGTAAAATGTAACGTAACTACGTTGAGTACATTCGCGAATACACCTAAAGAACATGTCCAATAGGGACAAACATCCTACAATTAAGTGTTTTGAGGGAATCCAGAAAAGTAAAGTGTGGAGCCATATCACAGATAAAACGTTACTTAATCCGTGATAAATACGTTATGTAATTTAGGTTGTTATGATAATTCCCATTATATCACTTATTTGCTTTATTTACCTCAGTAATATCGTGGTTATTGAGTACCTGAGTACCATATCCACAAAACCTGGCGTGGGAAACAGAGGTTAAAGTTATTTTACGAGAACACATAGATGACACAGATGTTATCCTTAGCTATTTTGTTTATTATAAGATTTTTATTTACACAGATGTGGGTTTGACTTTTACAAAGCTATTCTAAACCCGATAAACTTAACGGAATCAATCGTTGAGTCACCCTATTGAAAATGTGTTGTTTGCATTGTCTCAATATTATTCAATTCTGACATCTATTGAAATTATTTGACAATAATGCAGTTATTAGATAAACTCTATTAGTACATTGCGAGTAGATTGACAATAAATAGCATTACATGATAAAAATCGTTTTAAATATTTTTTTAACATCTATTGCTTTGTCATTTATCTTAATCCTAGTATATTTTAACTTAAGGTTCCGAGGACAAGGAAATCGCATTTGCCTGACCATTCTCATGTGTCAAATTAAGAAAAACCATAAAATATACAACTTACATGTTTTGGATTTCCAATACAGTAGTCCGCCAAGTATTGTTCAAAACGAGACAAAGTTAACGAGACGAGACTTCTCGCGATATCGGATACGAGCCAAGACCGACCGAGACTCGATCCTCACTACGACCGAGAGAAGACAAGTTCCCCTGGTCTAAAAACCAAGAGTTTTTTATATTCGCCTCATTTGTTATTTTCACTCTCAAGTCCTTCCGGATCAGTCTATTTTAGACTATGAAATAATAGTTTTTATGACGTATGCGTGACTTTCACACTTTCACTGAAAAAAATTGTTTTTGCTTATATAAGTGTTTTTATTTCCTGGTGTCCTTCGTACATGTTTTTAGAAATACCATTTATATCTTATTTACACATTTTTGGTATCTCTACGGCGACACTGTTTTAATGATGAAATGTTTGATCTTTTAAATTAAAAAATTCGATCAAAGTTGATATTTTCGTGATACTTGATTTCAGAATAAAGTTGTATAAGTAATCAAAATATATCGAAACCTTACCTCTTACAGGTGTAATAAAATAGAAGCACAAAATGTAAAGTGTGCATGATTAAATGAAGTAATATATGAAGGCAGTGTACGAAGTGATCACAGAAGTGTCGCAAAGCTGTGTCACACGCAAAGCATGTTTTTATGTCATACGAAGTGTTATTCCACTATCTTCATTTATGCGTATACTACCATCGTTGACGCACCTGTTCCCTATTGACGTACACGCACATACTGCGCTACTACCTTGACTCAGTTAGAAAACATATGTGCTTTTTAATGGCCACCTAACACAAGTTGGTTGGTGTTTTCAACTTGTTTCGTGTTTTATGCACTGTAATTTCTATGCCATATGTCCATACGCTGCATTTCCACTCAGCTCTCCTAAAGTAAATCTGCACCCATTAACGCAACTCTTCCCTTAAAGAACGTTTTCTAAACAACCCGCTCAGGAGAGTAATACTCCCGGAAGTATGTTTTTCGTGCGCTATTCTAGCCAGTTGTTTTCCACGCTACCCTAGCCAGCTGTTTTAAGTTGGTCACACAATTTATCCCATGGGTCAAGGTGGAACGAAAAGAACCCTGCGGGTCTTTAAACCCTTCATCCTACTACTACTACTATTATTATTACTACTACTACTACTATTACTACTCCTTATTTGCACAAAAGTAAGTAAATTACTTTTTTGAGTGTTAATTTCATCTTATTTTAATGAAGAAAATGTTATGAAAATTTAAAAAATAAAAACTCAGGCCGGGTTTGAACCCACGCCAAAATCGATTTCCGCTACTAGCCTGCAGCGCTAGCACGCTTGGACACAAGGACCGACAGCAGCGAGTGTTTGATTTCTGCTATATGTATACTACGTGGCACGAAACGGATAACGTTATATCGCCAACCAATCAGGACTGTGTATTTAGTTCCTACTTCGGGGAGTATTACTCTCCCGAGCTAGTCCTCTTTCTAAGGCAGTAGAAGTGTGTTTCCTTCTGAGAGATGTTCATATATCATTAATATAGCTATGTCCACTTAAAATGGGGTAGCACGAGGAAAACCCCGAAATGTGATGCTCAATAACTCGGGAGACAATGGTCTGTACAAGAAAATATTCCACATGCGCACTACGCAAACCAAGGTCTACTTCCATGCCAAGTTTAGTCAAGATTGGATAAGTTCTCTCATAACGTACGGCATACAGGGTTCTTATGATTGATTTTGTTTAGAAAAAAATGAAATGAAATCTTTGAGTTTTACGTCCCACGGTTATGCCGGTTAGGCTAAAGGAGACGGTGATAATGAGAGATGAGTGAAATGGTGGAATGAAGAAAGTGGGAGGAAACGGGAGTACCCCGAGAAAACCCACGAGCACAATGTTTGTCCACCACAAAGTTCACTTGGCGGGGGCTGGGATCGAACCCGGGACCCCAAGCACCAGAGGTGAACGCTCTACCACTGAGCCACCGCGCCCCCCCTTTGTTTAGAAAATTAAATGGATAAAACTTGGCTTATTTAAGAAGATTTTGAATTCTACTTGTTTTAAGTTTCCTGAGTCTTATTTTGAACATATATATGCATATAATGCTTAACGTATTCGTATATATAAAAATATTCTTCGAGCTCACATTAGATAGACGAATCAAGTAGCTAAATAGTAAATCTGTGCTCGATTGTTACTCGGCTTACTATGGTATTCGGGATAAACCCTGTTCTCTATTTTAATTTTTTAAAATAATTACTTATATGTTGCAAAGACATAAGCAAGGTGAAAATGGTGAAAGAAGTGTACTTACCACTTTATAGAGATTCGCTTAATGCAATCAATACAGGCACTAGAAACGGGAAAATATCAAACGCAAGTTAGTGCAACGAACACGACAAAACACGTAACGTAACGAACGATCAATGTCTCACTATGTTTCACATTAGCCAATCAGCATTTATTTGTAAACTGTCTACAAGTACGGTATAGATTACCTGTATGAAAAATTCACTAGTAAAATAGTGTAAACATTAAGCACTATTCTTATTGCCACAATATATTTAATTAGTTTCTGACAAAAACTCATTAAAGAATACAGTTTCTAGTTTGCATCTAGTTGGGTACTGTGTGATCAGTACATTCAACATATAGTTTCCTTCCTTTTTATTTCTGCTTTCTAGGCAAGAATTCACTATACTTTAATTTAACCAGCCTCTATGCTATAATCGGTACTCTAGCGAAGTGATTTTCAACAGGTGTGCTACAAAATTTTAGAATTTAAAATTAAATTTTATGCCGTATAGCAAGTCTGCAAATTTTGTGATACATTTTATTTTTACCATGAAGCTTTCAATAACACTAGTCACCAATTTTAAACTTTGTCTGTCACATGTACGAAAACACCATTTTAACTACAACCTCTCCCCAGAAAATTCGGTGAATGTGTCTATATTTCGAATGGATTGTTGTCTTACCTGCACTCCTGCTAATTGTCGACAGTACGGATTCTAGTCTATCATTCTCCCTAGTGACGTCAGTTCATAGCACACGATGCCCTTCCAATCACACAAAACGAACACCATAACCTTCCTGGGCTTTGGTGTAGGTTTTTCAAATAGACTGAAGGGTCTCCTCGCTGTATTGTTGTCGTAAGCTGTCCACTTCACTCGTGACCAACCACTTAAAAATGGCCTCAATTTCGTTACGTTTCAATAGAGATTCGCAGAAAGAAATTCGATCAAGTAAATTTTAGAGTCAGATCATGTGGCATCTAAGCTTCAAGCTTCTTCTTGTAGGCAGCTTTCTCCAAATAGTTTAACATTGTTGAGCGATGTTATGACTGCTTACATGCTGGTGTTGCTCGAGTTTGCCAGAATATCATTCAGTACTTCTGATTGATCTCCTACTGAGAGGAGCATCTTAGAAAACAACATTTCCAAAATCAAAGTGACCGAAACAGTTTTTGGTTGTTACTTTTGCTAGCTTATCCATAGACAGCGCCAGTTTCTCCACAGGCTTATGCAGCATTTGCGCCTATATAGAAATAAAAATGTAAAATGCACAGTAGTTTTGTGTAAAGTTCACTCATGTTCACAGCGCTCCTCTACCTGACGCTAAATTTTAAGAATTATAACATTGTTTGCACATTTACTATCTTCAACTGTCAGCTGTCACATGGCGTAAGACTTGACCCTCTGCGACTCGTGTACTCTGAAATTCGAGACAGTATCACTGTCTCGCGCAAAAGACTCAATATTCCTTAGACTACCTGATCTCTTTCTCTCTCTCTCTCTCTCTCTATATATATATATATATATATATATATATATATATATATATATATACTATGTGATCAAAAGTATTCGGACACCTGGTTGAAAATGACTTACAAGTTCGTGGCACCTCTAACGGTACTGCTGGAATTCAATATAATGTTGGCCCACCCTTAGCCTTGATGACAGCTTCCACTCTTGCTGGCATACTTTCAATCAGGTGTTGGAAGGTTTCTTGGGGAATGGCAGCCCATTCTTCACGAAGTGCTGAACTGAGGAGAGGTATCGATGTAGGTCGGTGAGGCCTGGCACGAAGTCGGCGTTCCAAAACATCCCAAAGATGTTCTATAGGGTATAGGTCAGGAATCTGTGCTGGCCAGTCCATTACAGGGATGTTATGGTCGTGTAACCACTTCGCCACAGGCCGTGCAGTATCAACAGGTGCTCGATCGTGTTAAAAGATGCAATCGCCATCCCCGAATTGCTCTTCAACAGTGGGAAGCAAGAAGGTGCTTAAAACATCAATGTAGGCCTGCGCTGTGAGAGTGTCACGCAAAACAACGAGGGGTGCAAGCCCCCTCCAAGAAAAAGACGACCACACTATAACACCACCATTTCCGAATTTTACTGTTGGCACTACACACGCTGTTAGATGACGTTTACCGGGCATTCACCATACCCACGTCCTGCCATCGGATCGCCACATTGTGTACCGTGATTCGTCACTCCACACAACGTTTTCCACTGTTCAATTGTCCAATGTTTACGCTCCTTAAACCAAGCGAGGCGTCGTTTGGCATTTACCTGCGTGGTGTCTGGCTTATGAGTAGCCACTCGACTATGAAATCCAAGTTTTCTCACCTCACGCCTAACTGTTATAGTACGGTACTTGGAGTGGATCCTGATACAGTTTGGAATTCCTGTGTGATGGTCTGGATAGATGTCTGATTATTACACTTTACGACCCTCTTCAACTGTCGGTGATCTCTATCAGTCAACAGATGAAGTCGGCCTGTACACTTTTGTGCTGTACGTGTCCCTTCACGTTTCCACTTCACTATCACATCAGACACAGTGGACTTAAAGATGTTTAAGAGTGTGTAAATCTCGCGTACAATCTTCTGACACAAGTGACACCCAATCACCTGACCACGTTCGAAGTCCGTGATAATGAGTACCTGACAGTAGGTGGCAGCACAATGCACCTAATATGAAAAACGTATGTATTTGAGGGTATCCGGATAGATGTAGAACTTTGAATATTTGTATATGTGTTTTCAAGTTGTCTTTGCATCCCGGGTTCCAGATAAGACAGGAGTTTACAATTGCAAACCCTGAGAGGGGAGTGAAGATTTTTTCAGTTCTACGAAATTATTGAGCGCAGAACATGAAATTATGTTTATGTTATTACTTGTAATTAACATGGAAAACGAATGGGTATTGAACGCAGGGAGATTTTTTTTATTTGATTTGATTTTCAGATTAGTGACCATTTTAGCAGCGAGGTTATACGAGACGTGGACCTACAATTTAACGTGGGATTCGAACCACACGAGTTCCAACCGGGAATCGAACCCGAGTCTTCCAGGAAAACAGGGAAAAAAAGATGAAAAATATTGTCCGCGGTGAATACTTAAATCTTTAGATTTATCAAGTAGAAAGTTATTTAGTTTCATTTTAACGTTATAGTACCCGGACAAATTATTATTTTGTATCCTGAGCATTATACTAAGACGCTAATATCAGCTACATTACAGGTAGTCTAACAAGCAAGGATATCTATATTTACTCCCATATGAATACATGGGGAACCGATTCTTGATTGTCTATATATTGGGATTAACTGAATGAATCACGTCTATCAACCAACTAGATTCTTAACTTTTGATCCTGTACACCCTGGGGAATATTTATGATGGTCCATCAAGTAGTTTGTGAGATTTTGTGTCTCCTGAACAGACACATGGACAGACAGAGTAAATATTCAAAATGAGTTTTTGGTAAACTCTTTTAAAAGCAATCAATAGTACAGTATTTAACCTAAGTGTGTCGCGATGTCGTAGATGTTTACTAAAGTGTGTGTTATCAGTTAGAAAAATTATGAATCACTGCTTTAATAGAGGACCACACATACACACAGGAAAGGAAGGTGCGCTAATCATTACGATACTGGAGAATTCTCTCAATATCATTTTGATCACTATGTGGTGTCGGTAAGGCATTCACGAGGTAGTTCATATTGCCAGATTGTTGGACTATAATTGTTGTTATATGAGTGCGTGATTTCATGACAAGCATCCCTTCTGAACCACTGCACTTTTGACACAGAGTGTCATCTAGGTTCGAGTTTGGATAGTAACAACAAGGAGAAAGCGCCAGGACCCTCAAATACTATAATTACTGGGAAAGGGATGTTTTGCGATTCCTATTTATCCACATACCAACGGGAATAAAACTGTGAACAACAGAGTTAAAATTAGGAAAAATATTGAACTTTAAAAACGGCATAGGTTTACTCAACCGGAATTCTGGCAGAATACAACTATATATCATTGTCACCACGGACGTACGCAGGAGATGAGTTCTGGGAATTCGGACTCCCTCTAAACTTTAACTCTCCCGTAAATTTAGTCTAATTTTAGGGATGAGTTTAAAATTTTAATATAATTTATCTTCATGTTGAATTTGGACCCCTCCTGAAATAAATTTCTGCGTGAGCGCCGATAGGAGAAAGGAAAATATGGTGAATTCGAGATTTCAACATTTTTATGGCCCCTACATGCAGATACACGGATTTTTGGATGGCTCTCCATCTGTTCGTTCCGATGTACAGTATGTACACTCAACTAGAAACTATATCGTTCAACGTATCCACACCAAATGTTAAACTTAAGAATTTTGAAAGATTCTCCAGGAGAATTTTCGAATTTTCTTCCTACCCTTTAAAATAAGGATAGTTTACTAAGGGTAAAAATCAAAACCTTGCGATTTTTCTCGTACAGGCATATAATCACTTTTAATACGTGTACTTCAATATTTCAATAACAATTCTATACTATGATATAAGTCATTTCTCTGATAAATAATCAGAAGGTGTAGTTTAATCTTTGAGACGATTTTTAGACGATTTTGTTCATATCTCATAAACAAGTGTTTCATTAAAATCTGACATGATGGTATAACGCACTTGTTCTGAAAAAAATCACAAGGAATGGTTTACTCTTGAGATTTTATCAGATCGTTTTCTCAAAAAAAAAAAAAAAAAAACTATTCAGGCAATTTTTATATTTCATTAATGACCTGTCAATATGGTATACAAACTTGTCATGAAAAAATTCACAGGATATACTGTAACTCTTGGTTGAGGTTTTTCTTGGGGTCGATTTCTGAATTGAAAAAACTCAAGTGATTTAGTTCGTACAGTAGACTCTCTTTTAACCGCCCTCTCTTTAACTGCCCGTCGACTTAACAGCTCATCTTCCAAACAATAAATCATTTTCATTATTAGTCGCGCTCTACATCAATAATTAATGTACACACAGGAACTATAAAATACAGTACTGTACTTCCTTCAGTATCATAGACTCCATCGTATTTTTTTCAGTTTTGTGTTTTTTCTCCGAACAGTACACATACAATGTGAGTAAACCTATGATTTATGTAATAATCTAGTATGTTTTAATCAATATACAATATTTCGTTCAATTGACTATGATTGGAACAGCTAGTGGTCGAAATATTTGATTTTAATAAGTTAAATTTTTTGAATTATAATACAGTAGACCTCTTTCACTGGAAATGTTATACAATTTAGGGGCTATGAAATAGTGATTTTCGTTTTAACAAACGTTTTCGTTATCCGACCAGGGCCCGCCCCAGTGGTGATTGGTTAATAGAAAGTCTACAATATTTCATTAACAGCCCTACAATATAGCACCTATCGTTTCTCATGAAAAATCCATAAATGGTAGTTTAGTCTTAGATTAATATTTTAATTTGTATTTACGGAATATGTATATTGTATAAGCAACTATATAAAGGTTAATTATATATTTTCCACAACACGAGAAAATTTGCTCATGTAACTTGGATACCATAATAAGTAACAATTTATACATTTCCCTAAACAAGATTTATCGTACGGTTCCATCAACATACATATAACTATGTATTTCTTATGATAATTTTATCAATTTTTAGAGCAACATGTTTAGGGATCGTAGTTTTTCAACGAATCTCCTTAGTATACCCTGAGTATAGATATGTTGTATTTTGTATCTCTCGAGTTGGTGTTTTGATGTTTATTTCGAAAACAAATTTCCACATTATTTTTCACGTTCGAGTGACAAAAGAAGAGAAGGAAGTGGTGATCGAAAAAAAATCAAATTCGAGATTTCAACGGTGGCCCTACATACAGAAAAAGGGTTAAGATGCATTATCCGAAATTTATGACTACCCCTAAAAATAAGGGTATTTTATTGCAGGATGAAAATCACGAATTGCTATAAATATTTCATAAACAACCCAAATAATGTGGTATAGTCGTTTTTCCAGAAGCGGAAGACTACTTTTTTGAGTGAATTTGTGTCAGACGATTTTCTGAAAAACTGCTCTGCCGATTTTAATCATAAAGAAATACTGTATATAATTAAAAATTCTACAATATGACGTTTAAGCCATTTCTTCTGTAAAAACATAAGGAGTAGTTTATTTTTAGAATGGGATTTATTTAGACGATTTTTCCAACGATTGTTCAGGCGATTTTGTTCATATTTCATAGATAAATATTTCAATAACATACATTATGGTATATTTGATTTCTTATGAAATATCCGCAACTTGTAGTTTATTCTTCAGGTGCTTTTTCCCGGGATTTCTCCAAAATGCCTACTACAACTTTGTTCATATTTCATAAATAAATGTTTCAGTAACAACTGCAGCATGATTTGATTTAAGAAAGCCATACCTTTTAATCTATGTATAAGTTTGCTGAACATACAACCATAAAATATGTCACTCATCAACATAAAATCATAAACCATAAAATATTCAAGTGTTCTTTGTATGCCATATGGACATCCCATCCATCAATATGAAATGGACACATTGAAAAAAAATCTTAGGTTTACGGCGAATCTTTAAATAATATGCTTTCTGTGGGGTAATCAAGCCAAGACTGGAGTGCAACGTCCTCAGACGATAGTGTCCAACTTAAATAAGATAGTTTTGCACGTAGAAGAGTAATTGTGGCTTTTACCTGCTAACGTACGGTATCATCTAAAGTAAGAGTGTTCCCGTCTCGGCATAGTGGTCTCACGAGAAAGCGTATTATGCAAAAATTTTCCTTAATTTCTAGACTTTTTTCTTAGTGCACCTATTTGAACTAATGCTGCTGCGATAATCACAAAATAAATTAACAGGAGTGTTATAGTAAGGAAGAAACGTGCTATCCGGTTTCAAAGTTGAATGTTTATGTTATGATGATGACTGTTATTATTATTTTATATAACAGGAAATGATCTGCAGATGATACAATATTAACAGTGATGACGCCAGATTTAATTTCTTCGGGGAGAAGGCAAGCGGATGGGCAAACATTCTTGGAGGGCAACTTTTTTTTTTTTTTTGTATATCGAAAATAATAGTTTTATGTTACTTGACCTATACTATAATACATGTCTGGAATTCCCCTCTAGCGTCGCTACTGAACATTAACAAGAACGTTAGCAAAAAACCTACACCATTCAGCGAGAACCTCCTGCACTGGAAGTATCAAATAGAAAATAATTCCTGCCCTATGTGATAATGGAAATGAAGCGTGACGGAGCAGGGCGAAGCGATTGGAAGGAAATCAGCAATCGTTATCTCGTTCGGGAACCTGCTGCTGGTTCTTGGTGACCTCTGGCGTTTCCGTGACACAAACCAACCAAACCTGGCAGTTTGATGATCACAATCTGACTTCGCGTGTTAGCAACAACACATAATGGCTACGCGTTTCATTTCGAATGCTTTCAGATTTTTGCTTTTCTCGTAGATTTTATTACAGTTTAAAGAAATATTTCTTTTATCTCGTTTGCATTATCTAATGTATAAATACGAAGATAATGTACATACGTATATTATATAATTACAAAAAAATATAGTAAAGCAAACTACAGCTGGGTCTATTACATTTTTAATCTTAAAAAAAAAAACATTATTTGCAATAATTCTATTGCTTTGTTGAAGGAATTGGTTCTATTTGAATTCAGAATTGTGTTTCCCTCATGTGCAGAAGATCGCCTATGTTTATCTACTCTGTACAGTGTATATTCCATTAAGACAAAACATATTTGTAGATGCAATATAAACCTGTACATTTTTATAGATTTCAGCACCGTAACACACAGACAATAAACTCTGACAAAAACTTAAAGTCAAAGGGGCGAGACTACTGGCAGATTTCTGACACAGAGAATAAATACTCTGCGGAGTCGCCAACCACACATGAATCATGTTAGGAATAAATAAATAAATTGGAGTTATGTCTGAGATGCAAAAGGAGAAGTATCCTGCATGCTCTTGAATTATAATAGAGAAACAAACGAGATACAGTTTCTATATACAATGGTAGTTTATCAACTTAATATATTTTATTACATTCTCCAAATTTCCTCTTTATTTCACACCCTTCTTAAGCTGTTAAGCCTGATAACTAGCTGCCTTTCTCCTTGCCAGGCCGGTAGCCAGCCCAAAAATTTAGGGGGGGGGCGGCAGAAGTTAGGGAGGCCGATTCAACAATATTATAGTTCATCACCATATTATAGTTCATTTGCAAGCCTACCGTGAAAATTTTAGAGGGGGCCAGCAAAAATTTAGGGGGGCCCGGCCCCCTAGACCCCCCTGGATACGGGCCTGCTCCTTGCCCTGCTGCTAACATCAAGATAAAAGGGCAACGACAGTGACGCCCTTTTTCTACATTGCCTGAATTTGATTAGCTGTTTGCTTGTACAGCTTATAGAATACGAATTTCAACAAAGAACATAAGATGATATTTCAAAATGTTTCCGTGCTGACAGAAATATCGTACCGCGGCTTATAAGCCATTCATGACATAGCTATAGAATCATCTATGGTCGCATCCTGCATGACAATGCCTGGTCCATACGACCGTTGTTGCTACAGTGAAGGACTGCAGCTTCATGAGGGATAGAAACTCAACACACAACGTGTGATTCAAATCACTGCCTCCAATGATCTGGCACAACTAGACAATCGAAAATGATACATTATTTCTTTCATAGATGATACTATATGTCATGAACGGCTTATAAGCTGTGGTGCGATATTTCAGTGTCAGTCCGGTAAGTTTTGGAAATATCTTCGTGGCAAGAAATACATCTGTATATTCTTGCCGATATCGTAAGAGCATTATTTGTATCGTTTTCCTGAACAACGTAGAACAGCTGGTTGTAGACAATGTTAAAGTGGGGAAACCTAATAGGATTCATATGTTTCCATTGTATCTATGAACTAGGGATGGCCAATTCCGGAATTTTTACTTTCCGAAATCCGGAAAGTAAAATCGAAAAAAATCCGGAATTCGGAAAAATCGAATTTCGGAAATATTCCAGAATTCGAAAAAATTCCGATTTCGGATCAGAAAAATCCAGAATTTAGAAAATTCCGGAATTCAGAAAAATCTAGAATTCGGAATTTTTGTGAATTGCGGAAGTGAAATTTTCAATTCCGGAATATAAATTTTCCGGGATCCGGATTCCAGAAAATTTTTGGCCATCCCTACTATAAACCTTGTCTTAGTGAAACTTACATATACTATCGAGTAGATAACGATATATGATATTACTCATGAATTTCTCTCATTTTTTACTAACATCATGACTGCACGTTTGTTCTTACAAGTCCTTATGAAAAGGAGTTCTTTAATCCTTTATTAATGGGATTGGCATATGCACACAGTCGATTATTCCGCTGAGGGTATGGTGTATAAACAACAACTAGACACAGAGGACGAGTATGGTTTATAAGCCTCACTTAAGTATAAATTGCAAAATATGTCATTCAATATCAAATCGTAGGCTTGGATGGCTTTTAGGGTACATTTTTATGGGTTTGCTGAAGAAGGACTAATAACTGCCCCGAAATAATTAATATTTATGTTTTGACTAATATTTATTAGTAATTATCCTTTAGCAAACGTTTTCCATTATGGTGATACAAGTAACGTGATTTGAATGTGTACAAAAATATTATTAAAAATTGACCCCTTTCTTCTTTAGAAGCGGTATTTTTCGAAATTCTGGGATACGTGTTCAATGTGAAGTTTGTGAATATCAGCTTCCTAACTTAAAGAGCCTCTGAGGTACTATATTTTTTGCATAAATTTTGAACTTCCTTCTCCCAACACACTGATTGGTTATTTAGAATTTACTGTATCTTTCAGCGGCGAAGCTATATGAGACATGAACCTATAACTTAACGTGGGATCCGAATTACAAAGCTCCAACGAGGAATTGAATCGGGGTCTCCCACGCCGAAGACGTGTACACTAACCATACAGCCACAAGGAGTTCTTAGTCTCTTTATAATACGCGTAAAATTTTATATAGCCTACAATCTCTTCCCTACATTACCTAAGAGGACGCCACAGGTATGGATTTGAATAGGGTCAAAGATACAAACAACCGTTCTACTTTTGTGCATTATATAACTTCAGACAAATACATATAAATTAGTATAATAGCATCAGAAAACAGTATTACTTTTCTTATTAATTATTAATATTATCACTACTATATCTCGGTGTAAAATAGTTTTAAATTAATCTAACTGGCGTGTCTAGCAAGTGCAGAACTTCCCGACCATATGACAAATGTCCAGAATTTCTGAATTTTGTAAGTTTGTTAAAAGTTTTGCGTTTTTCTGTTCCAATTGGATCACATTACTTTAGGAATAATAGATGTAGCTGGGATAATGACTGGTGTTGCCGTAACTTTCTGACGATTTCATATTTCATATTGTACGAGTATACTAAATGTTGTATGTATGTTGTGAGTAAGCGGCACTGCCGCATCTATGAGAGTTACTTCTTAGTCCATTTTTATTGATGATAGTAATGTCGGATGTGTTCGAAGGTACCGTTATATCCGTTCTAATTTCGTGATCACAACATAGTTTGTATTTCTCGTTTTCAAATATTGGATTTGAATTAAGAGCACATAGAAGGTACGTCATGAAACGTGGTGGAATAAAAGGGCATTCTTGGGTTATAGATCCAAAAATTGTTTCGTTTTAGCAATACTACCGTTCGAATTTGTTAAAAAAATGAATTATGTGGCAAAATAACTCGAGAATTGTTTAAGTTAGCGCAATATTATATCTAGATATAAGGTAACTAATACCTACTTTATCCAATAATAATAATAATAATGTGGTGTCTGGTTCGGTGTTAATGATTTATGATCGTAATTAATCATTCGATGTTGACATTACCGTAATTCGGTCAATCTGGGTTCGATGATAGCGAACCAGACAACCAGCTAAATAAATACACTTAACATACAGTATATCATTAAATAATTTATTCTTGAATAATTAGACAACAACAACAATAACAATAACAATTAAATTAAAAAAACGGCTTAGGGCTTCGCATGGGCAGTGTGGCTACTATCTATTTTCCTATTTCATTCGTAAAGTGTTGGGTTTATAGTTTAAGCTTAAGTTAATTTAATTGACTTTAGTTGAAGCTAAAGATCGTTCGGTTTTGTTATTAATTGCTTAATTTAGACATCTCAAGAAAACTACTAACCTGATTGCCTTTGATGTACTCCGGTCTTGGTATGGAAGTGTCCAGATTATAATCACTAAGAATATACAGACTTGGATGTCAAATCGCGTGATCTTTCCGAAACGGGAGTTTAGTCGAGACTGTCCTCCTCGAGCTCTATCTGCAGGTCGAAAACTACCTTCCGTATTTCTTGCAATATTCTGAATTCCTATCGATGCAATTACCTCGTAGGTGACTTCCTTGTAACAAGACTTCCTTATATCTGACTCTGAAGTTTTACCATATTTCCTGGTTGCGACGTCTATAGAGCAATGTGCGTATACACGGAAGTCTGGTTTTTAAGCAACTCAAGAGATTCTTAAGTCGATGCCCTTAAACACTTATACTATCTAACCTGCCAATTATTAATGTATCCACCACACTGCCTGCCCTTTAGAAAATAAATCGGATGATAATCCGGTTTATTTACAAAACATAGAACTACAATTATGGATCACCCTGTAACAAAAATAGTTAATCACAACATAATAAAATATACAAAGAAAATACAAATGTAATGTGTATACGAAAACATAATAGTAAAGCTGATTATTGATCATGAATAAAGTTTTCAGTTCTTTATTAAAGTGTTTCTAGTTTTATGTCTTTTTTTTTTTTTTTAATATATGGAAAAGTTACCATTAAAATCATAATGATGTAGGTAAGCCATGAAGACTACCTAAAATGTGTGTCAGTAAGAGCACAGAAAAAAAAAATCTACACAAAGCAGTATTACTTTTTTTTTTTTTTATTAAATCAGACGTCGATCGCAACTGTAAACTTCTTACGTTTGCATATTTAGTAAGTACTGGGAACTCGTGTAGCGAGTAGATAACGATATATATGTATCGACTTTATTAAAACACAAAATGAAATTTATGCACCTCATCAGATTCACTCTTCACTGCTTACGTGACGATAACTCGATGTAGAGAATCACTAAGGATGTACACATCCGTAATTAAACACTTTAAGAAGAAAAAAAAAACACTGAATCAGCACTAACACAAACTAGCAGTCGTAACACTGAAAGATTTCTTCTCACAGTTTGATTGAGGATGGCTTCCGGACGTCGTATCGAAAGTATATTGAGGGGCGGTACTCCGTTGTTGAGCCCCCCTTGAATGCAATCACAAAAAGAATGGATATAGTTTGTTTTGGATATAGTGAAGTTCCATAAATTGATCATGAAATAATTGATAAAACTCCGGGTAGATAGTCTAAATCCTATTGCTGTGTTGAAGTGTTCAAAAGGATGGTTAAACAATTTCGAGTGATTAATGGACGTGCATCACGATTTCAAATAGGCTTCTTCTTCTGGAAGGATATAATAGGTCTATGCCATCGACGTAAAAACAATTATCCAAGATTAAGATGGTAAGTTTATATTATCGGGTAATAAATGTCACTAATATTACTTTATTATTTCTAGAAAGTCACTGGTTCGATAATTTTCAAATGTATTCACTAGGCATAGATTGCGTATTTACATTGTTCTGTAAAGTTGCACATATGCATTGTTCAAAGTATTTTTGCAACTATGATTTTCGTCTGTATGGCACTGGCAACACAGGATCGAGAGTTGCTTGGACGTGAACAGTGATGGTGAATCGTTGTGATTCGTGTTATTTGTGTGTTTTTGTTCTTGCAATGGTGTAGTGTTATTTAAAATTCATAGTGTTCAAAACGAAAAATGAAACGGTAATGTAGATAATTACTATTACTGTAGAGCCCAGACGACGATCACTGGTTAAAACTCTGCGTAGATATGCCAAGATGGCGTTGAATTCCGTATATGCAACTTGGTTCATTAATCACTGTAGAATACGCACTTCATATACACTTATTTGATTTAGTTTCTTAGTATGTTTAATAATAAATATGATAGTAGTTCATTTGTAGAAATAAAACTAGTTCAAAATCATTGACACAAACACAGAACATCCACACACACTAACGGTCAGTATTAGTAGCCCATCTTGAAATGTCATAGACAAAACCATGATAATTAGCTTCAACTTTTAATAATTTAAAATACCATAGGAAAATAACAATAAGTAAACTCAGTAAATTCAGTAATAACAATCAGTAAGTTCATTAAATATACGCTTTAAATTTATTAAATATATGAATAATATCGTACAAATCTAAAGTATAAAATACGCCGTGCATTATATAATTTTACCCTTGCACCCTTGCACTAGAAGTTAAATGTCGATTATAGTATATTTACAAAAGATATTAACTGGTTTAATTAACATTATTAGTCATACAATAAATACTAAAAGTTACTTTCTTTTTCATAAAAATGTTTTTAAATAACTCTTTACGACCTATTTTCATTTAGACTATACGTAAATCGAGACATATTTGTTCGCATGTATTGGTATCGTCGAGAAAATGTTTAGTATTATTCGTGCGAGCTTCAAATGAATGTTTTTCTCGCATGACCGATGTTGGTACACACTCGCGTTTCTTCCTTGCACTATCTTGGTGTATGCCAATGATGTTCGTATTCTTTACTAAGGAACTTGTCACTTGTGTATTTGAGTTAATTTTGGAAACAGTCTGTGTACTTTTGTGAACTTTTTGGCCATTATTTGATATCGTTATTGCAGACAGTTCATATTCAGGTGTTTCGGCTGTAGCTCGCTGAGTGAGCTTGTTTTTCTCACGTTTCTTGCATGCCTTGTAAATAATATAAATAGACGTAATAAGAAGAATAAAAAGTAACGTAGTTATACAACTAATCACTGCTGTTTCGAAGTTGTTCATATCTGAAAAAAAATAAATCGCGTCTTAATATCTTCGCTTTGTACGTAAATATGTTAATAAATTTACAAAGCCACAAAAATGTCTTAGCAACTATTTTATCATAATCTCGTATAAAATTCAAGTGTATCCTGAATATTACAAGCTCTGCTCATAAATGATCAAGATGCATATAAGAATTCTTAAACACTTATGGTAGTCTTTGACTGCCGTGCGTAAAGTTTCAATGTTGTATATGGATCGTAATTCCATCAGAAAAACCGGCTTCCAACAGGTAAGTCTGCAATGGAATGACCCCATTAATAAATATGTACTTGGGATTTGATATGACATCTGTAATATAGGTCGCACCTATATCAGGTTGTCTATTGAATTCTAAATATATATTTTATTAAGGCTGGTTCCAAGGCCAAACTGAGATTTGAAGGAAAGAAAAATTGTTTACAACTTTTTCACTTTTAATCTCAGAATGCAGAGGACATTGCATTTTCTTCTAATTATTCATCTATCTCTATTTGTTTCTTGTCTATGAAGTAAATAATTCATTGTTGTTTACATTTTTTTTTTTTTTTACAATACTTAGTTCTTTAAACAAGGCATTAGAAGTCTCATATACATATATATACATATAAATTCTTTGAAATAGCTTAATGTATAAAGCTTATTTACTAACAGTTTCTGTCTTTCTATACTAACATAAGCCATTTATTAAGCCACAAAAGTACTAATATAATGTATTCTTTTCTTTTTCTCTTCTAGGTAAGTAACGCGATTCGTCAAGTGACATCTGTTTATGCTGTAAGATGTATAGCAGTGGGTAATATTGAGGCGTGTTAAATATGTGTACGTTGTACTGTAAGTAACCAGTTTCTTGTTTAATTATAGACGTATTCCGATTATGTCGATTCCGTTCCTAGCTAAAGGAGTATGAAAGATAGTCAAGTAACCCAATGTTAGTTCTGCATTTACCTAAGGCATACTTTTGAGAAAAAAAATATAGATCGGGTTTTAAGTCGACCTGTTTTAATACTGTTATATTATACAGCCGCAGTAAACTCGGCTGTTCAAAGTCTGCCTTATGTAAATACCCCTTTACCAATAGATATATCATTGTGGAAGGCCTCTCTAACCGTATTCGGATAATAAATAATTTCGATAATTAAGTTATATAGTTACAGGGTTGTTAGTATAGGGCGTACATATATGAACTCTAATAGACATAGTAATTATATACTAAAGCCATGCTTTTTTTTTTTTTTCAACTATCTCGTACGTCAGACGCTTGTGTAGTTTGTATCAGAGCAATTTGCTTAGAAAGTTTACGTATTTGATACCATGCGAATATCACTAAAAGTGTTAATATCAGTAGTATAGACACTAGTATCACTAGTGCAATAACTGATGGTTTATGGGAAGAAATCATATGATATACGTTGCTATCCTTAAGCTTCAAAACATCTAGTTGAGATACATATTTATCCAATTCCTGGGTAAAATTATCTGGCATTGATTCTTTTAATATCGTAAAGTTAACGGTGAGTAACTTATAATGAATATTAAGCGTCTTTCTTGATTGTAATAGAACTGAATCCGTAATGATAGTCGTAAAGTCTTGATAAGCAATGAAATGTGAACGATTCATAGCGGGAGTAATCTTAGTTTTGCTTAATTTATTTTTCTCACCCTTTGATAAAATAGTTCCTGTTTGGAGTGAACTATATAATAAACCTGACTCAGTATATTCGTAAATAAATTCATTTTTCGTTAAAGATATCAACATTTCGCAGCTATTAGTAGTTTTGTTAGATATTATGTCTGATAAACATCGGGATAATTTATAATCGTTTTGCTTAGTATTATCACATAGAAATAGCATTGACTTCCATTGACATTTGGAATCCACTAGTTCGTAAATTTTGTCATTAAACCTAAACACTTGTTGTGGAATCGTATATTTAAGAATTTTGTTATTTGAAAGAAATCCTAAATTTGAAATAAAATATAACTTATGCAAATTTTCAACAGAAAGAATTGGAATTTTCAAAATTACAGCCAATAAATCAAACTTAGCATTATATTGAATTATATGCGCTTCAGTAGTTGTAAATAGTAACCCAAGATCGTGTTTAAATGCTGATTCTTTTAGCTGATCAGTTTCTTGAATTAATTTCTCGGCATCTCCTATTGATAAAATGTGATTATTGATTTCGTTTCTAAATAGTGCGTGTAGCAATTCTCGTACTTGTAAGTTATGAACACTATGTACTATATCCATTGACATTGATATTAGTTCAGCTTTCATTTTACACATGTCTAGCGTTAATTTGTTCTTAAGTGTATGTAAAGCCGAAGAAACTTTCATAACAATACCCTTTGTTATTTGAATTTGTTGATTGAATTTTAAAACCATTTCGTGCGATAAATTAATTAAATGTGTCTGATTACTGGCTAAGTGATCAAGTACACCATTAATTTTATGAATTTCATAAGAATTATAAGCTGACCACGCAATTCCTCCTAGTGAGAATATAGCTGAAAGTATATTTCTCTTTGTTCGTGCCGGACAATGATTATTCTCTGCATTTATTATTAAATGGCAGGGAATTGACGCTTCTATTTCCGTTCTTAGTTGTCTATCCTGTTCGTATAGTCCTGAAGTTGCGTAATGGTCCGCATGGACTTCACATGCATTTGAATGAAGACTAGAATGAAAGTAATCAATATGTATTACCATTGGTTGGTACAAATATTCATTAGCCATAGCCACTAGTCCACGTTCCGACATCGAAATTCCTAGTTCTTCAAATATAAGATGAGGAACTTGTATGTCATCCTCGGCGTGTATTGCTGAGATCGAAATTAGTATAATAATGTGGATCAATCGTGCCATAGTCTGAAACGAAATATAGGTCTATATCAGTGTACGAAGCTCGTATTCGTACGTTAATTTGCTAATCTTATCTATTGTAGTATACTATCTTATCTATTTAGTAATACTTAAATATCTGATAATTAATCCAGTTATGAGTTTTTTTTTTTTTTTTCATCTTGTTGAAATTTTACGTACTTTTGTACGGTCGCCAGCAATTATTTCGGATCCATTGCCATAAGCAGCCTACATTTGGTTGGCGAAGTCCAAGTCCACAGCCTCAAACAGCGGATAGAAATAATTGTAAAATTTCAAGCTTTTTTTTTTTTTTTTAATTAATTAATTAGTATTGGGCATTACTTTGATTCGTCGAACATCGATGCAGTCGGTTTTCCCTTTCTTTTGACCATCCAAAAATTCAACTTCAACAACGTTGGGATTCTTAAATGACAAAACTTTCCCCTTCTGATTGTACTTGTGCGCAAAAACGTCGGGTTGATTGAACTTTCTGTGAACGTCGAGTATTCTTACTATACTCCCAACTTTAATATGGTCATGTTGATCTTTCCCATGTTTAGCTTTACGTTTTTCAAAATCTTTCAATAATCGTCCCTTCACAAGATCTCTGATTATTTTCATATGCTCAATACGGCTTTCGTTTTCAAGATATTCAATTCGAGTGTGAAATTCAACATCCTGTGCTTGTTTCGGTTGATATCCATGAAGAAGTTCAAAAGCTGAATACTTTGTTCGTGAATGTTTCGAACAATTTATAGCCATGGCGATGGTTGGAAGGATTTTAGTCCAATTAGAGCCTTCATCGTCCAAATAACATCGCATTATATCCTGAGCCGTTTTTGAAAATTTTTCTGCTAAACTTTGACTTTCGTGGTATGCTGTCGGGCCAAATACCAATTTGAACCCTAAACGATTTGACAATTCTTCTAGAATCTTGCTTGTATGGCCACGAAGGCGGTCTAGGTTAATCGTATCCGATATGCCGTATCTTAAAATTACATGCTGGTAAAGTGCTTCAGCAATTTCGTTACCCGTAATATCTTTAATAGGTATAAGAATAAGGAATCTCGTTGCTACATCTACTACAACTAACACATGGCGAAATTTATGGTCCGTCTTTAGTGGTCCAAACTCGTCTAGATGTATATGACTAAAAGGATTTGTAGATACTCTAACGCCTGGAATTAACTTAGGTTTTCTATGTACCTTCTTATTTAATGCACATTCCTCACAGTTTCCAATCATTTTAGCTAATATTTTCCGCATCTTGGGAAAATATATTTTTGCAACAACTCTTGGATAGATCTTGGTTAACGAGAAGTGCGCGCCAGATTCAGGGTTTACATGGTAGTATTGAAAAACTTTTGGATATAGTTTCTCTGGTATGCATGTTAACAATTTCGTGATATTTGCATACTTCGCTTGCCTATACAAAATTCCATTTTCAAGTTTATATGCTAAGCACTCCCTCGTAATTTCAACTTCTTCCGGATTGTCTTGATGGTCCTTAAGCTTCTTATATATGGGTCCACACCACGGGTCCTCCTTTTGCAATGTTGCCAAATCTAATTCCGGTTCCAGTGAAAATAAACACATGTCATAATCGTCATCTTTCCCTACATTAAAATCTCCCTTGTGGGGTTTTGTTCTTGTTTCCCTGGATAGGTAATCGCTTTCATTCTGATGACTTTTTACAAGAATAGGAGTAAACTCATATTCTGAAATATACATATTCCACCTAGCTAGTTTTGCTGTTAAATTTTTCGCTTGTTTAATGAAAAATAGCGCCCTGCTATCCAATTTTACATAAAAATGTCTACCCAAAAGATGATAACGAAAAGCTTTGAGACAAGAGATGAGACTAAGCGCTTCAATTTCCAAAATGGTAAGATTACGTTCTGCTTTCGTTAATGTTCTTGAGAAATATGACAATACACTAAGCTCCTTCAATGTCTCATCTTCTGCAATATAGAGAATTCCTCCTATTCCGGACATTGAACCGTCGGTCACTAATAACAATGGCTTTTCAGGGTCGTATGGTGCTAGTGTTGGTGCATTCGCTATTGCCCTTTTCAGGGTCTCAAAAGCCTGTTGTCTCTCATCATTCCAATAAAATTTCGCTCCTCTCTTAAGCAATGGCTGGAAAGGTTGCACAATTTTCGCGTAGTCTTTTACATATTTTCTACAATAGCTAGTCAATCCTAACCATGAGCGTAACTTTTTAATGGTGTTTGGAGGTGCACATTCTTCCACTGATTTCTTAATCCTGTCACAAATGGCGTAACCATGCTGGTCAATTTTATAGCCTAACGCTACTATGCTTCTTTGCAAGAAGGCACACTTGTCTAAAGATAACCTAATTCTCATGCGCTGTAAACGCTGGAAAATTTCACGTAGAACTTCCACCATTCTTTGTTGATCGTCAGTGTAAGCCAATATATCGTCCATATAATGAGTCATTACATCTTCTGACATACCCTGGAAGGTTATAAACATCAATCTAGCATATATTTGAGGACTGAGTCGATAGCCCTGTGGTATCTTGCAATACTGAAATGATCCTAAGTGTGGAATGTGGAATGCTGTACATGGTCTAGACTCTTTAGCAAGAGACACGTGGAAATAAGCAGATTTTACGTCACACTGTGAATAGAATTTATGACCGGATGCTTTTGCTACTATTTGAGGAATAGGTTGCAAATTTATAGATGAAAAAATAACACGTTCATTCAATCTACGAAGATCCGTAACTAGTCGCCATTGATTACTGTCCTTCTTCTTCAAAAATAACGTTGGAGAGTTGTATAAACTCTGGGAAGGTTCCAGTACTCCCTGTTTTAATAATTGTTCAATCTGTTCAGTTACTTGTTGTTTCGCAGCCTCCGGAATAGCGTATTGACGTATACAAAAAGGTTCGTCTGACTGCAGTGGTATTTTGTGTTCATAGTTCGGTATGGTCCCAATTCTGTCTGGATTCCAATTAAAAACATTAGCATATTCATAACAAAGATCCAAAATTTGTTTTCTAATCTCCTTTTTGGCTACGCTTCCAATTTTAATTCTTTTTGGGTCAAATAATTTCCTGTCTTCTTCCAAATACTCCTTCGAGGGGTCTTCTTCTTCTTCTTCTTCTTTCTTCTCCTGTAGTAGGTGAATGGATTGCACAGCTCCAATCTTGAAATTTTTCTTTAATTTTACACTCTCAGGGGTTGGATTCACAATTTCCACACATGGATGCTTCCTAGACACTAAACACACTGGTATCTCTATACCCTTCTCTTTCAAAACATCATCTTCGGGTTCCAACAAGAGATCTTGATTTTCCCTGGTGTACATTGGTTTCAGTGGAATTAAAATCTTCGACCTTGGTGGGATCCAAATTCTTCTAGGTGTTAGTAGCTGTGGCTCCAACTTCATGTTTAAATGTTCTCCTACCGTTGTAGACACTAAATGTAGCGTTCGTTCTTGTTGTTGTGCCAATTTGATGGACCTCCTGGGTTGTACCATTAAGTGTACTATTTTATCTTGAAAATTTATATTCGCATTTGCCGCCATTAGAAAATCTACACCCAACAACATGTCAAAACCGACTCCTTCGACTACTCGAAAACAGTGATAAAACTCATTTGAACCAATTTTAAACTTTAAATTCACAGCATTAGATAGGTTAAGAACTGTATCTCCAATTCCTTTAATTTGAGTTTCCAAAGGCCTTAATACCACATTCTTCGGCAAAATTTTCTTATCAACTAAAGATAATGTTGACGCACTGTCTAAAATACTATTAGTATTTAAGGTATCAATCTGAACTTGTAATCTAACTATATTGCCTGTGATATATATAGGTACTTGAATTTGTTTTCGTTTGTTTAATTTATATCTATTTGTCGCCATTCTATTTTTATCTTTATTTTGTTGGACTAATCCTATCTTATTTACTTGGTTGTGTGCTTCTGGTATTGTCTCTGAACATGTAGGAACCTGTTTTCGTTTCCCATTAGTATGGCGGTTAACATATTGTCCACCTGGAAGATCACCGCCTCGACATCCAGTATTACTTAGTTTAAATTTGGCTGTAAACAGTTCTCCGCCAAATGATTAGGCATAAAACATTTTGAACATACTTGCCCTACATTCGGAACAAAGTTAGGAGCATTGGGGTTAAGTAACGCCTGTTGTTGTTGTTGAGGGTAAAAGTTTGGTATGCGCTGCGTCTGTTGTTGTAATTGTCCTGTACCATATGCTTGCCTACCATTAAAATTATTCGGTCTTCTGTTCCAATTAGACGGTTGTCTTCCATTCCAGTTCCCATTGTAATTTCCTCTTCCATTAAAATTTCTCATAGCGTTATTGCGTCCACCGAAATTTCCTCTTCCTCTCGGGGTCGAGTTCTGAAATTGTTGTTGACCATCAAATTTACTAGCATTACCACCACGACCTCTGAAATTTCCACCTCTTCCTCGAAAGGTAGATTTTTGCTGCTGTCCCCTCGCACTGAATGCTGGTTGGTTACCTTGATGAACTTGACGGGAAGTGTCCACTTTCGGCACCTGAGTATCATGTGACATACTCAACGTAAGTTGTTCTAGCTTCTTAGATAGGTCACGAAGTTCATCCCTCTTGTTCCTTTTCTTAGGGGTGTCCTCTTTCCCTGGCTTCATCGTTGGTCTGGTCATGGACTTTTCTCTTCCTGTCTGTTTCTTCTGTTTCTTCATTTTAAGTTTCCACCTCCTTTCAATTTCAGATGTCTCCGACTCAGAATTCGTAGTGGAACTGAATGTAGATTCGTTTCTATCAGTACTATCATCATCCTCAGAGCTGTCCTCTGACGAACTTGATGTTGACGAATCCCTCATTATCTTCTTTCTATTGTTTTTCTTGCTATTCTTCACGGTTGACCTCTTCTTCTCCATCTTTCTCGCCATCTTCACCTTTACAAGCGCGTTCTCTATGTCTGTAACCGCATCAATAAGTTGTTCTGGGGACCTGAACTTCTTATTCCCTAACTTTTCTACTATTTTGGCCCTTAAGCCACATGCTAACATTGACACTGCCGTTTGGGGAGATATATGCCTAGCATATTTATCTATTAACGCTAATTTGTCATATAAGTAAAACTTCGCACTTTCGTGTTTCCCCTGTGTCCTATTAGTAATTTTGATAATCGGATCCGCACTAGTCTTAGGATCAAGAAAAAACTTTATAATTTCTCTCTTAAAGTTCTTATACTGTAGTGCATTTAAATTATTGCGCTTAATTAAATTCTTTACCCAACCTTGCGCTTTACCTACAAAACAGGCAGGTAACATGTGTTTAGCCTTGCGTTCCGAATAATCGTTTTCCCGTATAAAGTCCTCGAATGTTACGAAAAACTTTTCAATACAATCCTGTTTTATGTCAAATTTAGGTGTATTATTGGTGTGTACATGAATTACCGTCGTCCTATTCTCCCTCCTTGGACTATGATCTCTTCCACGCTGCTGATTTTCTCCTGTTCCGTCATTCTCGCCATCATTTTGTGCTCCTTGGTCCTGTCGTCTGTTTTCATTCTGCGGGTCATCCTGTCGTCTGTTCTCATTCTGCGGGTCATCCTGTCGTCTGTTTTCATTCTGTCGCCTACTGCGCCGCCGCTCAAAATTTCTCTCTGGGCTGTCTTGGTCGGATGACGAACGTCCCTGGTCGCTGCTAACGGACGGGTGGCGTCTACATCTCATCTGATCGTCGGTATCGTCTGTACTCAGAAAACTCATCTCTCCTCGTTGCGCTCTGGATCTCAGATTATAGGGGCTTCTATCAGAAGTTTGTGACCTCACGTGTTGTTGTTGACGCTGCTGTCGAACTAGGACCGGTGTTGCACGTCGCCCAATTTCGTCCAATAAATTACCCAATTCGTCCCCTAATTGCCTTAAATTCAGGCTGCTCATAGATTATAACTAATATATATATATATTTGTTTGCCTTTTTTTTTTTTTTTTTTTTTTAATGTACTGTGTAAATAATTTTTGCCTGGCTATACTTTAACTCTTAATTACGCAAACATTTCTAAAATTCACACAACGTTATTCTTTTTTCTCCATTTTTTTTTTCAAATAAGAGTAATGTCACAAACGGACGTTAACATTATGCAGCATTCGAACTGCAAGGTCATTTCATTTCCTGTTAACAAGCTGAACTACGCCAAAATGCTGACTTATAAATATGTCGCACAGACTAACCTGAGTAAAACATTGCGCTTTCATGTAAAATAATAATGAATAATGTCGCATACCTTAGCATTATGGTTATATTCTTTCCGTCAATAAAATTGCTTATAATTAAAAGAAAATAGAAAGTAGCTTTTGCCCAAATTAAATTGTATGATTATTTAGTTTTAACTTGTGTAATTACTTTTTTTTTTTTCGTACTACAAAAATCCTTTAAAACTTATATTGGCCATTATGTGTCTCTGACAGAGAATCGAGCCCCGTTCTCTCACTTAACAAGCAGGGTTACTACCCACTATACTGTAATTAAACACATTCTGCCACCTTCAAAGAAAAGAACCTTACTGGCCATCATGTGGTCCTAAACCCGTTTAACAAAAAACACTCACTGGCCACCATGTGGTGTCTGCTTCGGTGTTAATGATTTATGATCGTAATTAATCATTCGATGTTGACATTACCGTAATTCGGTCAATCTGGGTTCGATGATAGCGAACCAGACAACCAGCTAAATAAATACACTTAACATACAGTATATCATTAAATAATTTATTCTTGAATAATTAGACAACAACAACAATAACAATAACAATTAAATTAAAAAAACGGCTTAGGGCTTCGCATGGGCAGTGTGGCTACTATCTATTTTCCTATTTCATTCGTAAAGTGTTGGGTTTATAGTTTAAGCTTAAGTTAATTTAATTGACTTTAGTTGAAGCTAAAGATCGTTCGGTTTTGTTATTAATTGCTTAATTTAGACATCTCAAGAAAACTACTAACCTGATTGCCTTTGATGTACTCCGGTCTTGGTATGGAAGTGTCCAGATTATAATCACTAAGAATATACAGACTTGGATGTCAAATCGCGTGATCTTTCCGAAACGGGAGTTTAGTCGAGACTGTCCTCCTCGAGCTCTATCTGCAGGTCGAAAACTACCTTCCGTATTTCTTGCAATATTCTGAATTCCTATCGATGCAATTACCTCGTAGGTGACTTCCTTGTAACAAGACTTCCTTATATCTGACTCTGAAGTTTTACCATATTTCCTGGTTGCGACGTCTATAGAGCAATGTGCGTATACACGGAAGTCTGGTTTTTAAGCAACTCAAGAGATTCTTAAGTCGATGCCCTTAAACACTTATACTATCTAACCTGCCAATTATTAATGTATCCACCACAATAATAATAATAATAATAATAATAATAATAATAATAATAATAATAATAATAATAATAATAAGTGGCGTATTTAGGGGGTGGCTTCCGGGCTTAACCGCCCCCGAAATCTTACTTAGTATAGTAAAGTAAATGAAATATCTTGTAGAATTTTCACATTTCCAGGCAAAGCCCCCCCCCAAAAGTTAAAAGCCCCTCCCGAAACAAAATCGTAAATACGCCATTGATAATAATAATAATAATAATATAAATCAAGACTCGTATCGCATATTTGTTCGCACGGACTACCTATAAAAACACAATAATATTGCAAAAATCATTCAGCACTTTCTGGCATATAGCATAGAACTAAATACCGATGTCAAACTATTTTGGATCTATAACCCAAGAATGCCCTTTTATCCCACCACGTTTCTACCTTCTATGTGCTCTTAACTAATGTACCTACATAGGTAGTATCTACTTTAAAACTTTTTCTACAACTTTCATTAAAGTAATGTTCCGTATAAGTTATGCATCTTTCATACGACGAGTGTTTTTTAAGTACCATCTGGAAATAAATAAATGAGTAACTAACAGACAAGTACCTTAATCTACTTTTCCACCAATATTAAGGCCCTAATGCTAAATACAAGATATTGCCACAAATCTACATAATTTTGGATTTAGAGATATATGAGTACTAATAAAAAGTGTATTTAATTAATGAAATATTTTTATACTAAAAGATAGATTAATCTAATCAAAAATAAGCAATTAAATACTTGGAAATGTCAGAGTTCAAATGTTCGTTTTCTAGAAGTTGTTTGAATGAACACTGATTAAAATAGTCCATTAGAACAAACAAACAAAAAAAAAAAACTATAACTAAAAACTTTCTCTTAACTAAATACGCTAGAAGTTAAACACTTGTCTTAAAATGTACGAAAAAGCTAAATGGTTTAATTATTTTTCAAGGAATACGTTAAATAAAGTTATTTATGTATGTGTTAATTCAATTGAATGATATTCCTGAAAGGGTCAGTCAAAAATCATGCATGACTAAACAAATGGAAAGGGGAGGGCGTGATGTACGCAGATTTTACGAAGCGGGCGACAAGTAAAGAAGGTTGGGAACCACTACTCTATAAACAAACATAATTAAGGAAGAAATGTCTTATTTTACGAGGAGGATTTATTTCCCCACTCTAGTCCCTCCTAGGTGAGTGTCTGAATTCACAACTGGAGCAATAAATCGATCTGTATGTACTGACTGACAGTTCTTAGTTTTGAAGATGACTTAAAATGTCATGTACTTTTCAATGGAGCTCATGTAAGTGGTTTTGACATTTAGAAATTTATTCGCTTGTGTCATACCAAAGCAAAAACGAAATTGTTCCATTCTGTATTCGTCACAGATACGGTATCATAAACATTCATGTCATTGCAAACAAATGAAAAAGGCTTTTGTAATGCGAATTATGTATCGTATTATAATTGGCTATCTCGTTGGTGTCATTGTTTTCAGAGTGGATCGTACGACCGAAACCTTCATAAAATAAACCATTCTTTTCCTGTCCTTTTTCATCCTGCAATGAAGAAAGTTATAGTTTACTACACCGTAAGGGGAAGAAATTGTTTAGATTTTTCTTGCCATAATAATATTTTTTGTTTCAAAACAAAAAATACATTCCATATGGGCTATATTTAAATTTTAAAGAAATTTTCCTAAATTGTTTCTTCAAATGCTGTATTTCTCTTCTTAGATATAAATCTGAAAGAAGGTCTCTTTGATACTTTATGGGTTATAAAAAGAAATCGTTATTTTTCTCCATAAAGATAGTTTATAGCTTTTATCTTTGGTAACATTTATGGAATATGTTTCATTCATTTTCCTAATAGCGTTAATCGTTCATATATTTTCTCGCCTACATTTTGCTCTTCTGGAAGAAAATCTTATGCTACAAATTTCATAGCTTTATTAGCACATTTTTCTTCTTCAGATTTTTATTTATTTGTTCTTGTCATTAATGGCTAATAACCTTGTTAGTTAAGGAAATAATGAGAAAATGTTAAAATTTATGTTGAGAAATTGAATATATATGTATTTTATTTCTTCTAAGGAAGAGTCAATGATCGACAGTAGAGCAAAATGAGTGAACAAATATGATCGAACAGTACAGAGAAAGAACTCTACTACGATTTCTAACAAACTCGCAGCTAGGAAATAACTAGGGACACTCAATTACTCCTAAAATTTTCAGTTGTTTGTTGGTATGTAAGTATGAATGTAAGATGAACTCAAATTATCCTTGATCTCCTTTGTCGCTAAGCAGTTACCGTACGCGCCTTTGGGGTGGGAGACCCGGGTTCGATTCCCGGCGGGGAACTTATGTGGTTCGAATTCCACGTTAATCAGTAGGTCCTGTCTCATATAGCCTCACTGCTGGAAGGGAGATTAAACTCAAAACCAAATCAAAATCAAATTAGCTTTACCTTAAAAAAAAATGACCTCGAACCCCCTGTCTTAGAGTTGTGGCTACTGTTTTCTTTGTATATGACTCCTGTATTCTCACTGTGTCTGAAACCACGAGCCCATACGAACCGAAAGCATGCGCGTGAGGTACTTTGACGAAGGGATGCTGATTAAGAAAACGTTATCTTTGATTTAAACAATTCTTATTAATACTATGGTTTAATACTATACAGTTCAAGTTGAATTTTTATGTGTTGAATTATGAGATTGCAAGATTTAAGGTTTAACTAAGCAATTTTATTGATAGCTAGAAATGGGAAAAACTATTTTAAAGAGAAACAAGACGCATAAAAATTATTGTCACTTTATGTAAAAATCGTAAAAATATGGTTTGTTATATATATATATATATATATATATATATATATATATATATATATATATATATATATATATATATATATATATATATACAAATATAAACATACATAACATTCATACTTACATACCAACAAACAACCGAAAATTTTAGGAGTAATTGAGTGTCCCTAGTTATTTCCTAGCTGCGAGTTCGTTAGAAATCATAGTAGAGCTTTTTCTCTGTACTGTTCGATCATATATATAAAACACTCTCTTACATACACACATCTATCTATCTATCAGGGGCGGATCCAGGACCGACTTCTGGGCGGGGGCGGTGGGTTGTCATACTGCTACTTTTAAGGGCTCCAAACTTTGGGATGGGTTTTATTTATATATAAAATAAGTAAGTTTCCTCTTCTGGGGGGCAATCGACCCGATCGCCCCCTGCTCTCTCTCTCTCTTTATATATATATATATATATATATATATATATATATATGTTAACAGCTTTATTAACTCTTTTCCTAAGGAAAATTCAGAAGGATATCAATAGATATCTAAGATATAATTTAGGAGTGGGGAAATTTTGCTCAATTTATTTTTTCGAAGATGGTTCATATCGATTTTATTTTATATTTATATAATACGGGAACTTTATAATTGTTTCTATACTAACGCTATTTTATATTATAATCCAATTCTTTTCGGTAAATAACAGAGTTGATTTGTTAGTGAGGTGAGTTTTCTTCGTGAGACGATTTTCAAAAAAAGAAAAAATTGTAATAATTTTGTTCATATTTCATAAATAAACACCTCAGAAATAATTATAAAGTATGGCATGAATCATGATTTACTTGAAGGAAATGTAGCTACCTACGAGAGATAACTGAAAACTTTAGAGGCTAGCACAGAAACAAATAAGCTAGAAAAGAGGCAGTGGCCATACATGTAAGGAACTGGGACTACAATTCAGTGTGAGTGGAGAAATCATTCGGCAGCACCTCCATCAACTTGAGAAGCAATACAAGTTGGGTCGATGTGTCCAGGAGGCAAAGCGAGCAGACACCTGTATTTCTTTGCAATCTCGTCTGAGGGAGGAGCCATTTCTGGACAGGATGTTAACATGTAATGAGAAGTGGGTCTTATACGAAGCTCCATGGCGCCATCACCAATGGTTAGTCCCCCATGAACCGGTTTCAAAACTGCCGAAACCAGAACTGCACCAGAAGAAGTGGTTTGGTGTTTGTGAACTGCTCGCGCATCGTGCATCGGGAAGTCATATCACTGGCCAGAGCATCAATGCAACTGTGTACTGTCAGCAATTGAGCTGTGTTCAAGAAAAACTTAAAACTCTGGAGCCAGCACTTCTGAATCGCAAAGGGATCCTCCTGTTACAGAACAACGCCAAGTCCCACGTGGCTAGGATGACCCGGGACACCATTCTACTTTTGGATGGGAAACATTATTACATCCGCCATATTCCCCGGACATTGCACTGTCCGATTATCACCTATTCAATTCGAAGTATGTTTAGCAGAAGGGGTCCAGAAGCACATAAAAAACATAAAATTTACAGGAGAAATTGGTAATGCAAGTACTTAGACGTAACATAGCGTAACCAAATCTAACCTAACCTAGCATAAACTAACCTGAGTTAACCTAATATTAGTAGAAATAAGCGAAATTGTATATATATATATATATATATATATATATATATATATATATATATATATATATATATATATATATATATATATATATTTTGGGAAAATTATGCTGGACCCCTATAGTAACATAATATAATATAAACTAACTAAAGCTAACCTAATCTAAACTAACCTAATGGGAACAGAAATTACCAAAATCTTAACATGTTTTTAGAAAAAATAGCTGGACCCCTTCTGCTAAACATAGGCCTTCAATTCCTTGGACAATCACCTTAGAGGACAATACTTCAAATCCCTAGTAGAATGCAAAATGCACTTGATATCTTCTCCGCTTTACAGCCCACCAAGTTCTACCGCGATGGAATCCATGGCCTTCTAGAACGTTGGAAGAAGGTCCTCGATGCTGATGGGGGACTATTCTTATCTTCCAGGTACGTCTTAGGTGACATATCGATGTTCGAAGGTCGTGGGGGAAAACGCGACAGAACTTTCTGGATTTCCCTTATAAACTACCCGCATAAATTCATTCATCAATGTAAGTTTTGCGTTACCTTCTTTAGTACTGTTTTTACCAGTTTATTTAATCTGATGTTTTTAAATACAACTGCCAGCATTTATCGTCAGAGTAGCACGAATTTAGGAACTTGTGCGATAGTTGTGATATAATTTTAATCGTTACATTGCTGAATCTGTATCAATCAACTTTTGTTATAATACGTAACCGTCAGTGGCAGATCTAGCCCCCAATTTTTTGAGTGACAAAAATAATTACAGCTATTATTTAAATAGGTATATATTTTTAAAAAATTATAGTGAGCGTTGCATTTTATTGTTTATTGTTATTTTTTTTAAAAAAAATCGATATAGTTTCAGTTCCAGCGTAAAAGAATACTTGAGGTCCACAAAGTCAAAGTCCAACGTAGCCATAATATACATCGGGAGAGAGTTAAATGGAAAACTTCTGTAGGACCAATGAAAAATTGTAAACTCACGATATATCTATTATAATCTGGATTCTTGCTGCCCCTCCAAGGTTTTATCTTCTAGATCCGCTACTGGTATTCGTAACAGTTTTCTACGTCTTCTTTTATAATAATAATAATAATAATAATAATAATAATAATAATAATAATAATAATAATAATAATAATAAAGTATTATTATTATTATTATTATTATTATTATTGTTATTATTATTATTATTATTATATTTTCTTTTTTCGCATTTTTATTGTAATAAAACTTCCCAAATAAAATAACAAAGAAGAAGAATAAATAAAAATCGTTATTATTATAAATTTTAACTTAAACAAACGGACACTGTATTTGATATTTATGTATTGAAATATACTATTACAAGATATAAAACAATTGAAATTAAACCAAAACGACTACACAACATTTCTCTAAATTAATGCACTTTCATTATAAAGGTAATCAAGTGCCTTTGAAACAGAGTTAAAATAAACATGGAGCACTAAACATTTAAGTTTTTAATTGTAAATATACAGCATCACCGTGAAGATTATATAAAATAAATAAATAATGTGCTGTGCACAACAATAAGGAGAAATTGGCTGTTATTATTTATTTATTTATTTATTTGTAGGATTTCCATAGGCGATTCATATAGAGAAAGAAAAGACAATTTTCGAGAGCGAAAAGAAAAATCCACCACTATCGAATGCTTAGTCGTTGGTAACAGGGAAGTTGAGAACAGCTATATCCGGACTCATTCGTTCAGGTCTATCCCTAGACTTTTTCTGTTACCTCTCTGAAAAGGTTTCTCGAAGGTGAAACCAAGTATCCTCAATACCTCGATACAGCAGATGTTCTCTCTTTACGGGTTTCACCTTATACTTTTCCTTTTCTTCCCTTTACAGTAATTGCTAGTATATTATTAGATCATCCACTGTTTAGCTGAAAGAGAGATTTTTTAAAGGAGTAAAACAAGAAAGAGCCTGGATTTCCTTGCTTTTCAACTGTTCCCTCTCCCCGAGGTATTGATTTTAGGAAGTTCTTGGCTGAGAGAAACCTCCCCTTCCTCCTCCACTTTCGTCGCAGTGAGCCACAGTTCTCTGTGTGAGAGGAAACTCCTTTCGCTTTGCTCGTTTCGACGCTCCTTTTTCGTCGTCGTAGCCGAATGACGTCAAACGTTCCTTGCGATCAATTTTTAGGTCGTCGGGCGAGAACAGCGGAGATACCGTTCCCTCTAATTTCGCATTGCGGTGACTAGTCCGGTTGCCGGACAAAAGTCTACATTTCACGTTTATACACATGTATATACTTTTATGTATGCTTGCAAAAGTTAAATATGTGTTGACTATTTATAAAGCACATTTTCTGCTTATGGAGAGATATTTTGTATTTAATCTACTGTATCGCGTACTGTACTTCCAGTTTTTATTTTCCTTTTATTGTCACAATACTTCTTCCTGTACCTAAGACACACTTTATTCTTTTAGTGGCATATTAATTTAAGTATTATTTTTAAACTAGGATGTGAATTGTTAAGTTATAAAAACTGCCTGTCGTGACCGAGAACTTTTCTTCCTAAACGAGGTATTAAGAGCTTTCTTTAAGCAAACCTATTGTCATACGTATGGTGAAACCTCTCTTACGAAAATTCATATACAGGGTGTGCATAAAGTTACTGTTCACTATGAATGTATCTTCTACTGTACAGGGTATCTCAAAAGTTCCCTGACATAGAATAACTCTGTTATTATTAGAGGTACAACAAAATGTAAGAGGGGAAACAGTCTTCCAGTATGGTGTTTTCAATCTAAAGTGAAGGAATATATTAAAATCGGACGAGCCGTTTGGGCTGTACATTCTTTATGCGTCCAATGTCAAATAAAAATGCAACATTGCCATTTACCTGGACCCACAACATAAAGTGAAATGAGGCATGTTTGAAATGGGGGCTGGCCATTTACATGTTAGCGTAAAGATATTAACTTCATTCACTTACGTTATGGGTTCAGGTAAATGGCAACGTAGCATTTTCATTTAACAACAAACATACTTTCTTCGTTTTATCATAATATTCATTATTAGTATCACGGTTTCCTTTAGTTTCGGAGTATGATTGTGAGATGTTCAACTAAACAATACTTTATCTGTAATCTGTCTATTCACCTATCAGATATTTATAATTTCACACATTGATTCTTTCTCTAGTACTTTCTGCTTTCTCTTGTTTACATTCATTCATGTTATACACTGTATATTTGCAAAATAAAGAAGAATTTTTACTGATTGATATCATATTATAGCTCCAAACTAAACTTACGTAGTGTCATTCACAGCAATTGTCATTGCTTCTTTCTTTATTCGAAACATTTAACCAAAAGCAGTTTGTCATTGCAATCTGGTGTCTTGTTTCCAAGTTAAGGAACTTTCATACTTATCTGTCCTCTGTTAACCTCTTTGTTTTGAGGTAAAAATTGTCTTCTTTAATACTCTTCATTAATTATAGTCTTTCTTCTTCAACTCCGTTCCTTCCACAATACCTTCTAATACTTTCCCAATAAGCCTGTTTTTAGTTTCTTTTTCTATTTTTAAAAACTCATTTCAAGTGCTCTTTGTTTCCAACTCTAACTGTCGGTTGGATTTATTTATGTCCTCGGTGTAATTCTCTCTAATATTCCCCAAACACATATTTCGAACAGTTACAGTCTTTTTTTCATTTCTCTTCCATAACGTAGGTGCTTTTGCCTCATACAATACTCAAAACGAAACAGTTGATGAATCTTTTACGTAACTACGAAACATATACGTTTTTTTCCTCCTAAAGTATTCTTTCTGGATTCCTATTCCTTCCTTTATTTCCCATTCATATTTCAGATCAACATCAATGATACTACAGCTCTAATATCAGTTCTTCAATTTCTATACTTGGTACAGTTATTTTCGTTTCTATCTCCATTGCTTAGCATTTTAATCTTATTTTTATCCTATAGTTGCCACAGCTTTTCATAGTATATTTTTGTTTTATTTGATATATAATGCAGTAATTGTTGAAGGTAAATCATTGCTATAATTTATCACCATGAAGTGAAATTTCTGGATTTGCATCCTATGATTATAATATTTAAGCTAAAGGAGATAGATAATTAATGGAAGTGAATGATCATAAAATAATTGGTAGAATGAAAATATGAGAGCAAAAGGAGAAAACATCGAGAAAACCCAGGGAAACGTGATCTTGTATACCACAAAACCACCTTCGTCTGGGATTGAACCAGAGACACCTTGCACCAGTGGTCTCTATAAAGGAACACTTTTGGTGTACGGGTGTGTACGGGTATCATACACACACAAATATATATATATATATATATATATATATATATATATATATATATATATATATATATATATATATATATATATATATATAAAGGTAACCAAGAAAGTTCTGTCGAATTTTGTGGAGATCAGTGTTCAACTGGCCCTCACACCGTGAGTTGAATGCGAATGGAAAGAAGGGGAAAGTCAGTTGTTGGTGTGGGTATATCCGATACTACCTGGTTGCGGCAGTTCAGTTACGCCGTGAACATGGGACCTCCTCAGAGCGTCATAAGGGCGTGTATGCCGTACGAGTCAAACTGGGATCAAACGCCGCTGTAGCGGGGCGGAAGATATGCCAGATCTTTGGTGAGAGTGTCGTGACAAGGTGGACAGTGCAGCGGTGGTTTAACGAGTTTATGGACGGTGACGAAATACTCAAAGGCGCACCATGTGCCAGAAGACCCACATGTACAAAATGAAGACCTCCAGACAGCAATTGAGGCGAACATTGCTCAGACATGTGAGTAACTAGGACTATAATTCAATGTGAGTGGAGAAACCATTCGGCATCAGCTCCATCAACTTGGGAAGCACTATAAGTTGGGTCGGTGGGCTCCACATGATTTGACTCCGGGCCAGAAGGCAACGCGAGCAGACACTTGTGTTTCTTTGCTGTCTCGTCTGAGGAAGGATCCATTTCTGGACAGGATATTGACATGTGATAAGAATTGGGTCCTGTACGAAGCTTCACGGCGCCGTCGTCATTCGTTAGCATCCCATGAACCGGTTCCAAAACAGCCAAAACCATCACTGCACCAGAACGAGGTCTTCCTGTGTTTGGTGGACTGCTCACGGCATCACTCATCGAGAACTGCTATCAGCTGGTCAGAGCATCAATGCAACTCTGTACTGCCAGCAGCTGAAAAGTGTTCAAGAAAATCTCAAAACTTGAGCCAGCACTTCTGAATCGCAAAGGTGTTCTAGTGTTACAGGACATCGCTAAGTCCCACTTGGCTAGAATGTCCCGGGACACCATTCTACGCCTTGTTTGGGAAACACTATTGCATACGCCTTACTCCCCGGACATTGCACCGTCCGATTATTACCTAACTCATTCCTTGGACAATCACCTTAGAGGAAGTCAGTTCAAATCCCTAGTAGAGGTGCAAAATGCGCTTGATACCTTCTTCGCTTCACGTCCCCTCAAGTTCAATTGCAATGGAATCCATGACCTTTCAGAACGTTGGCAGTAGGTCGTAGATGCTCATGGGGACTATTTCTGATCTTCCAGGTACATCTTAGGTTACATATCGATGTTCGAAAGTGGTGGGTGAAAAAGCAACAGAACTTCAGAACTTTTGTGTTATCTTTATATATATATATATATATATATATATATATATATATATATTTACACCTGCCGGTTTTTACACCTGCCGCTATTTCTCGTGGGGTAGTAATAATTTCTGCCATCAGGGTTACCTGTATGTGACAGTTTCTGAAAGCTGAATTATTAGCACGTCGGCTAACGTAGATAACAGGTCGCATTCGACAGTTCGAGAGCAAGTATTCGCAGTGAACCATGTCTGTGTCGAACGCAGTAATCAGGACTTGTTTACTGTATGAGTTCAAGTTGGGCACAAAAGGTGCGGAAGCAGCAAGAAAAATATGTGCAGCGTTTAGAGAAGGTACAATTAGCGAATGGACAGCTCAAAAGTGGTTTCAGACATTTTCGACCTGCGATGAGACACTTGAAGACAAACCTCGATCGGGCAGACCAAAATCTCTCGATTTGGACCAACTAAAGGCAGCAACTGAAGAGGATTCAAGTCAAACTTTTCAAGAACTCGCTCAACGATTTGGGGGTAAGTGATGAAACCATTCGTGTGCATTTGTATAAGCTTGGAAAATCGTGGAAACTGAGTAAGTGGCTCCCTGACGTGCTGACTGCTGCGAACCGTCTCCAACGACTGAATATTTGCTTTCCTTGCTGACTAGGAACAACAACTGTCCAATTTTGGACCGCATTTTGACGTGTGATGAAAAGTGGGTCATGTACGATAACAAAAAATGCTCGTACCATTGACTATCGTCAAATGACCCCATGCCTTTAAGTGTATAAGCGGAAGGTGATGTTGTGTGTATGGTGTATTAATGCTGGGATTGTGCATTATAAGTTCTTGGAAAGTAGTAATACACCAAAGTGGTGTACACAGCACAATTGCAAATAGTAGCCAAACAGCTTGCAGAAAAACAACCTGCACGAGTGAATAGGAAGGATGTTTTTTCCATTAAAACAATGCTAGAATTCATATAGCAAAGATGACCCTGAAGGTGATTTCTTCTCTCGGCTGGGAACTTCTGCCACATCCAGCGTATTCACCAGACATTGCTCCATCAGACTACAGTCTTTTTTGTTTTATGGACGAGCATATGCGGAATCGACAACTCAAAACTCGAGAAGAGGTTGAAAACGCGGTGGCGCAGCTTTTTGAGTCCCAACACAAAGATTTCTTCAAAAATGGCATCTACAAGGTGTCTTCCCGTTGTGCCTACTTCCCGTTATGCCTACAGGCCCTCCAGCACTTTGTAGAAAATATTTTTAATGATCTTATCTGTAGGCAGAACGGTAATTCCCGTTGTGCCTACTTCCCGTTCTGCCTACTCTTTCGAGACGGGGAATTCTGTGCAGGGAGGGATCTTTTCTAGGGATTTTTTCTTTAGTAATTCTAATAGATTCTGTAAGAAGAATAACTATTCCTTTAAATTTCATCATATATTTTAAATGTTATCTTACTTGCTCTTCTCAGAAAAAATGACTAGGTACAGTTTTGTTATTAGCAGCGTTATTCACGTCTACTTTAGTAGAGATGTGTTTTTTTAATACTTACAGAGAAATGGAAAATTAATTGATTCAGTTACAAGAAAATAAACTTATTTCGGTCTAATATCAAGTCATTTCACAACAAAATTTTATTCAGTTTTCCAGTAGTTCATCTCCAACATTCTAAGGCTCGCAGTACGTAATAGGTGCTACAGTTCACATCCTCAAAATATATTTGGCCATATATTAAACAAACAATGCAAGAAGATGCATAATTCGGTCTCTTTTCTTTTTCTAAAAAAAGCCTTTGTCTTCTACATCACAGATCTTTTTCCGGCATCACCTCTATATATGATCAGGTGCTTTGTCCTCTATACATGATTCTGTATTACACGCAATATGTCGTACTTATATTGTAAAAAAAGAAAAAAATGGGACCGCAATGGCTCAGGGGTAGAGCGTTCACCTCTGGTGCATGGGGTCCATGGTTCGATCCCAGCTCGAGCCAGGTGAGCTTTGTGGTGGACAAACACCGTGTGCGTTGGTTTTCTCGGTGTTCTACCGTTTTCTCCTACTTTCCACTATTTCATTCATTTCTCATCATCACCGTCTCCTTTAGCCTAGCCAGCATTACCGTAGGACGTAAAACTTAAAAATTTCATTTCATTTCATTTATACTGTCAATGTAAATACTAAATACCACATATCGTCAATATACCCAATGTAATTTAAATAAAGATCTCATAATCGTTGTTCAAAATGTAAACAGTATGCAACCACATCTATGTAAGCCATCAAGCCTATTACACGTGGTTCCAGCCTTCCTAATAATCGTAAATATCTGTGATTTTATTCTGTATGTGACCACACAAATAGCATTTTAATTTCGATTATTTTACGGTAAAAATATTCTGTGAAATGTAATGGAAATTCAGAAGGAGCCTTCTTTGCGAATTTCTCAGAGTTTTCATTCTCACCGTCGTGAGTAATCCGATTGGGTAGAGAAGCGTGATTATCTAAGCAAACTCATCACCAACAAAACGCCGAACACGTATTTCATACTTTGACCATTTCTGATTTTGAAAACACTCCTGTGTAGACTATAAGTCATTACTAGGCACCTTGCTTATCACACTGACACTAACAAATCATATATAATAACTTTTTAACGTAATAAGTAAAAGCTTGTTGTGATTCTTATTGAAACGTTTATGTTGCGAGCGGAGCAAGCAAGAAAATTTTTATCATATCTATTTCTTTGCAAACTAACAATATTGATTTAATCGGACGCCAATACGTTTTCAGGGCGACGCGTCGTTTACTGACTTCCCATATTTTTTCTTTCTTCTTGCTTGTTCGGCGACCCCTACTATTAGCGCTCAGGGCAACAGCCCCGCTCGTTCCCCTCTAGCTACGCATCTGATTACTATAACAGTCTTATGTGTTTCGTTGGGTTTTCAGTATTTAGAAAATGTTATTTCAATAATTTCAATACGAAAGAGGAAGACTATCGTAGGATGCTGCTTCTCATTAAAGATGCGGCTTCTGCAAATGGTCTTTCCTTTAATCCTACTACAGTGATTATAGACTTTGAAAGAGCGGTAATCAATGCCGTTACTGGTGTTTTTCCGGATGCAGCCATTCGTGGGTGTTTCTTCCATTACACCCAATGTTTATGGAGGAAAGTTCAGTCATTGGGGTTGTCCACTTTTTATGAAGAACACAAAGAGGTCAGGAAGTGGATAAGACGTGCTGCTGCACTACCACTTGTGCCAGTGGAGCAAGTGGGTGACATGTTCCTGCATCTCCAGGAAAATGCCCCGGAAGTACAAAACGCAGAGAAGTTTCATGACTATTTAGTCGAAACATGGCTGGACGATGCAGACGCCATTTTCACAAAGTAAGTACGATATAGTAGTTACCTTATTTTCTACGCTATTTCACTATCTGTTTTTCGTTTGATTTTTTTTTTCAAATATATGTGGTTTTCGTTTGGGAAACGAAATCTACGTTAGCAGTGATTAGTATTTCATATATAGGCCTACTCATTCGGTCATTTTAGTCCTTTATGTTTTTCCATTAGTTTCGTTTGTCATTGTTGTATTGCCTATGTGTTCTAGAATTGTGAGCTCAGAAGTGTCTGGATATGAAATGGTGCATAGTGTCTTTAATGGAGTGTGGTAAGCGTAATTATTATTCTCATTCCATAAAAAATCATTTCTGAGATCTGCATGCCAATACGAAATTTTAATCTGCTCATACCAGAGATCTGAAATTAACTCTATACTAGTGTAATGATTACAAAACTGAATACTTATAAATTTACCGTGTTACTAACAACAAACAACAGACGTTATCCTTAACGTTATCTACGACAGACGTTAACATGCAACTTCCAATCGTTGTTGAATGTCTATTGTCAAGCTTTGATTTGTTTTATGTAATTAATGTTTCTCTCTTTTCCAGAGATATATGGAACCAATATGATAATGTTGAGGGAAGAACAAATAATGTTGTAGAGGGCTGGCACTCTAAATTAAACAGAAAACTGACAAGAGAACATCCAAATATTTTTACATTTGTACAGCTGTTGCAGCAAGAACAGAGTGAGAATGAAGCTTGTATGCTGATGTTGGAGGTAGGAAAAAAGCCGAAGGAACCAAAGCTGAAATATAAGCGAATTGAACAAAAAATAAAATCATTGAAGGCACGTCTGGAATCACATGTAATAGACTTGGTGGCTTACACAGATGCAGTTGCATACTGTTTGCATTTAGAACAGTGATGGTGAGATGTTTTAAATATATTGGCTATATTAACGATATATGGTATTAACATTGACGATATGTAGTATTTACATTGACAATATAAGTATATGTAACATTGCATGTAGTATAGAATCGTGTTAGAAGACAAATTACCTGTTAAGGTAATGCCAAAGAAGGAGCAGTGATGTAAAAGACAAAGGCTCTTTTTTTTTCAAAAGGGCCGCCTTATGCATCCTCTTGCATTGTTTGTTTAATGTATGGCCGAACATGTCTTGAGGATGTGAATTGTGGCACTTTTTAGTACTGCAAGTCTTAGCATGCTGGAGGTAAACTACTGGAAACCCAAATAAAATTTTGTTCTGAAATTGCTTGATATTAGATCTTTTTTTTTTTTTTTAATGTTTGTTTCACATACAATGTCTAACATTCTTGCAACTGAGTCAACCAATTTTCCATGTATGATGAAACTTGTAGAGGTGGTGGTTGTTTTTACAGAAGCTTTTAGAAATACTAAAGAAATATTCCCTACAAAAATTCCTCCCTGCACATAATTCCCCGTCTCGAAAGAGTAGGCACAACGGGAAGTAGGCACAACGGGAATTACCGTTCTGCCTAGAGATAAGATAATTAAAAATATTTTCTTTAAAGTGCTGGAGGGTCTGTAGGCAGAACGGGAAGTAGGCACAACGGGAATGAACCATCTACAAGCTTGTAAAACGATGGGAGAAGGTTATAGAAGCGGATGGTGGATATTTTGTGGAATAAACATAACGTAAACGCATATATATATTTAATGTATTTATATTTTTGATTAAGCCATTTCAAGCAATTTTCGTCTTTTTGTTTTGATAGGAAAAAGCATCTTTCGAAGAATTTTCTTGAACTATCTTTTGTATTATATGTATAGAGATAGATGAGACTAGTACTACAAAAAGAAGGAGGAACAAGGGATTGGATAATTAACATTAGCAATTTACGTAGCTAACCATGAAAGTCGGTAGCTTCCCCTTCTCCATTTGAAGCACACTTTGTTTGCCGAGAATAACACGCTTCGAAACTCCAGGATGCATCACAGAACACCGACAAACGAGATAAATCACGCTTTGTGAACACCTCTCACGATTACCTTTTTCCCTCACTTTCCCTGCCGCTACCGCTTTTCGTTTGTTTCTTTCCCCCTGTCAACCGATTCTCCCTCTCCCATCTTCATTTATGACATAATAGTCTTTCTTGTCCCCTCTTCTCTTGTGGGACCTCTGTGACCTACTGACATTTTCCTCCCTCAGAGTTATATCGCCTTCAATACTAGCAAAAGGGGAAGAATTTCAACAAATTGTGTGAGCGTAGCCTCTATCTTCGTTGACATAAGTTCCAGATCGACTTATCCTCCTTCTGGTGTACCAGAGAATATAACACAGGAGAATGATGAAGATATCTAAAAAAAAAAAAAAAAAAAAAAAAAAATCAAATTCAGGAAAGCTTCCTCAGACTGAATCATATATTAATTTTTCGCCTAAACACGAATTAAGGTTTACTTTCAGGGTATCTCTTATTTCTTTCATGTAAAACTGCATTTATCTATAATAATTATTACTGTTACTAATGTGCTCTCCAGTTGATGTGAAAAACGCACAAAATAATTTACGTTGAGAAGTTTATGGAGATAACCGAAAACAATATTAATTTACCGTGAAAATGTAACTAATAGCAACCTATAGATAGAAAATGTAACCTTCCCGTATCTCTATATAGCTAAAGTAACTAAGTACCCGTTTCAAACTCTGCAACTGCACTATGGCATTTTCTTGAAGTAGATTTAGGATTCAGGATTTAGATTTCGAGTTTTCGACATCTGTGGCTATGTTATCCCGTCACGTTTGAGGGATGACGTCCCTCGGCGAGCACACTATCCGAGCAAGGGGAAGAAAGGAAGCGGGCTGGGACCTATATGTTAAGTATTCACCGCGGCATTTGCCTGGTGTGAATGAGGAAAACCCAAGAAAACCTCATTCAGGGTGGCTATCCTGAAAAAGCTTTTTAGACTTTTTCGACCAAGTGCCCCAGCCGGGATTTCTTGAAGTAGTGCTTATATCATAAGCAATCTGAAAAACTATGCTAGAAGTTCTTTTCGAGTTAGGTTTTACTTTCAGGGGAAAAGGTATTTATTTTACTTTACATACTGAAAATAGAAACGATTCAGTAATGAAACTGGCTTGCTGAAACCATAGAGAATAAAATGGAGTTATATATATATATATATATATATATATATATATATATATATATATATATATATATATATATATATATATGTGTGTGTGTGTGTGTGTGTGTGTGTATATAGTTATCTTTTATAACGGAGGAATATTAATAATGTATACAGGGGTACATGCATGTTTGTGTAATGAAGCCATAGCTACTCAGGTCTTCTTGTATATACCTGGAAACCCTAGTTCTAAATCCGAATCTATCACTTTACTCCACCTTCTCAACTTTTAGTTCTCGATACATCCTTGTACACACCTTCGGTGTGAGAGACTCGGGTTCGATTCCCGGCGGAAGTTCATATGGTTCGAATTACACGTTAATCAGTTAGTCCCGTCTTATATTGTCTCGCTGCTGAAAGGGACGTTAAACGCAAAATCAACACAACTCAACTCCATACATTCTTTCGAGGTCTATGGCACACACATTATCTACCTGCGCTAGATAAAGAGACTAGAATCTAAATCTAGATAAAGTTTAGACAATTAAAAATGTAATTGCAGAGCTCCAAAAGGCACAAAAATCATCAATAATTTATGGAATATATTGATGCTGAACCTGACCATGATCTTGGCTATCTAAGAGTCGAGGTAAAACTAATTTTGAAAGCAAAATTTAAAGTCCAGCATAAAAGCAAAATATATAACATAAAGCAAGCATAATTTTCGGAGAACTAACTGTGTGTTTAATTGTTAGTCTAATCATTGAAACCTATAACTATTTTAACTTCTATTTCCAGGAAACAATGAAAAGTCAGGCATTACAAGAATATTTATTTTAATGAGTAAAGCATTGTTTTCTTACATACACGATATACTAAAGTTTCAAACTGAGAAGTTAGAAATATAATTACAATTCTGCGAGGAATAGGACAAACATTTTAAAGAAATAACATTACAGGACGTAAACTTAACTATTTCTTGACCAATACACACTTTGAATCAGAGGTACTTATCATCTTCTTCACTTGAGAGAAGTTTTTCTACGGTTAATTGGATTTTGAATTCTAAAATATAACGTCTGAGAGAAGAAAATCTCGGGGCTTACTTCAAACTCGCAATAAATTCAATTCCTCAGAGTAGTGCAGACGAAGAGACCCGAGAATAACATCAACGACTACCTTGTCACTTTTAAATATTACTTTGTGATCGTCTCAAAAAATCATTGAGTTTTATGTCCATGGTTATGTCAGTTAGGTTAAAGAGAGGGTGATGATAAATGAATGCAATGGTGGAATGAATAAAGTTAGAGAAACAGGAGAACCCAAGAAAACCCTCGCACACGCTGTTTGTCCACCACAAAGTTAACTTGACATGAGCTGAGAACGAATCAGGGACCACACGCACTAGAGGTAACGCTCTATCACTCAGTGTGATTATTGCAGTATAAAGTGAGTACTATCTTACAAACTTACTTAACTGTCACAAAAAATCAGTTTACGGTATTGATAGACATAATTTGATTTTAGCTCCTTACAAGGGACATCACCCAATTGTCCGGCTCCGATTTCAATGAAATTTTTGTTGCTGATAGAGGACATGTATTCATTACTTGTGATGACAGAAATTTTTGCCATGGTGCAAGTTTTCTATTTTTTAATAATTTTTAAAGGTTGTGATGTGGTTAATAGAGATTACTGCAGAAGTCCCTTACTACCCTTTGTAAACGGAGTGTTAATGAAAGAACAACCATGCAGATACGTATAGGGCCTAGAGGGAAGTAGTATGGTACGTATGGCCTTGACGGCAGCCATCTTGAAATCCGCCATTTTGAATTAAGGTCAAGTTTTTTAAATAGGAATAGGGCAATATGATACATAATTTCGGGCTAGAATTTAATCAGGAAGACAATGGTGAAGTTAGTTTTAAGATGCGACCATTTGGTGAAAAGTTACAGGTATATTAATTGTTTATACTTACTATGTGCGTAAGTCCATTACCTCCGCTTCTAACCCGCGTATTAATGATAATAAGTGGATAATGGTTTCGGTAATACATATTATGCCTAGAGGGAAGTAACACGATAAGGGTATCGTTGACGGCAGCCATTTTGAAATCCGTCATTTTGAATTAAAGTGAAGTTTTGAAAACTGAAAACCATAGCATGTGGCACCACATTTTAATAGTAAATTTTTCCCAAAAGCCAATGGTATGCTTATTTTTGTTCTATAGTTAACCAATATGAATTTATGACTCTTCTAATGTGCACGAAACGTCCATTATTTGATCTTTCAAATTGGCAACACTCCTAATTTTCATCGCATGTTTTAAGATTCCAACTGGCACTTTGCAATTGTTTCCATGGCTCATGTTTTCTAAATTTATTTTCTTTTTTTAAGAGTTGCGATTTGTCAGTTCATGAATAATGTTGGGATAAGCATCCAGCAATCTTTCTGAATTTTGAAGACTTGCCATGTAATTGTTAATTTCCTAGGCAGTGTAATTATTTATTTTAACCCAGAGTACATGAGGTACCTATGGACCTATGCGATGTAAAGAAATACAGATGAAATTATAAGAAATTGGTGTAACAAGAACTCAAAATTATCATGAAATGTAGCCTACATGTTGCGCAAACGACAAACAGTATTTTTTTTTTAATAAATACGACTTTATAACTTTAAAGGAACAGCAGCAATGATAGAAAATATCAAAGAGACATAATATGACTGTTCCCAACACACTGTTTATACCGTGAACAAAATATGAAAACAGGTAACTTCTTTATAAAGAGGTGTAACTTAATCGAGTTCCCGATCAATACTGATTATAAATCTTACAAACATGAACCATCGACAACAATCGCTACAAAACGAATGACATTTTTGTCTGACTAGCTAAAATATTGCCATAGAAAATAAATAAATAAATATACAATAAACAAATAAATATAAAACAAAACAAAAGACCATTGATTTACACAACAATCATATTTCGTTTCCTTTTTTGAAGTGAATTTTCAACTTATTTCTCTTCTCATCTACTATCCATTACAAGCTACGTCTCCGGTATTGTCTGAATGCAAAGTTGGAGTTCTTTCGTTCTGCGATGATTCATGTTAGTAAACGAGTTTTTGAAGGGCAGGTATAGGAAATAAATAATTACATTGCCTATGAAATTAGTAATTACATGGCAAGTCTTCAAACTTTAGAAAGATTGCTGGATGCTTATCCGAACACTATTCATGAACTGATAAATCGCAACTCTTAAAAAAAGAAAATAAATTTAGAAAACATGAGCCATGGAAACAATTGCAAAGTGCCAGTTGGAATCTTAAAACATGCGATGAAAATTAGGAGTGTTGCCAATTTGAAAGATCAAATAATGGACGTTTCGTGCACATTAGAAGAGTCATAAATTCATATTGGTTAACTATAGAACAAAAATAAGCATACCATTGGCTTTTGGGAAAAATTTACTATTAAAATGTGGTGCCACATGCTATGGTTTTCAGTTTTCAAAACTTCACTTTAATTCAAAATGACGGATTTCAAAATGGCTGCCGTCAACGATACCCTTATCGTGTTACTTCCCTCTAGGCATAATATGTATTACCGAAACCATTATCCACTTATTATCATTAATACGCGGGTTAGAAGCGGAGGTAATGGACTTACGCACATAGTAAGTATAAACAATTAATATACCTGTAACTTTTCACCAAATGGTCGCATCTTAAAACTAACTTCACCATTGTCTTCCTGATTAAATTCTAGCCCGAAATTATGTATCATATTGCCCTATTCCTATTTAAAAAACTTGACCTTAATTCAAAATGGCGGATTTCAAGATGGCTGCCGTCAAGGCCATACGTACCATACTACTTCCCTCTAGGCCCTATACGTATCTGCATGGTTGTTCTTTCATTAACACTCCGTTTACAAAGGGTAGTAAGGGACTTCTGCAGTAATCTCTATTAACCACATCACAACCTTTAAAAATTATTAAAAAATAGAAAACTTGCACCATGGCAAAAATTTCTGTCATCACAAGTAATGAATACATGTCCTCTATCAGCAACAAAAATTTCATTGAAATCGGAGCCGGACAATTGGGTGATGTCCCTTGTTAGTATGAAATAAATTGTTATGTATAAAATATTAATAAACATAAAATAAGATGTTTAGAATAACATTGAAATTGTATCACCTAGCATAAATACAAATTTAAAATAAATCATAATTTGCTAAAAGATAAAGCATAATTATAAAATAATTAAACATAATGTGAGTTGCTCTACCTAGCATATTAAAATATAAACGAATTTCACACCACCAAGCTGGAAAGATCCATCATTTCCAAATGAAATAATTAATAATGATGATTGTATTGCAACAAATGGAGCCAACTGAATTATTACATTTATCATAAAAGAATAGTGGTAGAGTTCTGTGATTTTACACAACCATAAATTCATAAATAAGTATCAAGCATAACAAATGTTATGAATACTTCGAAACCATACTGTTTTAAGATATGTAATGTAAATTATGAACAAAATCGAATAAAGATCCATGAATTGTTTAAATCATTTTCTAAGTAAAACTGCGGATAAAGCCTACTGAGAGATGACAGAATGCCCATCATACGAATTTCTCAAATGATGAAACGAAAATTCAAAACGTAGACCACAACCAACCAGGATAACCAACTATATATTCACAACTATTGAATCACGTTTAATACCTAACAGGTATTGAAAGATATGTAAATTTATATTAGGGTAATTACAAAAGTAATATTTTCAAAGCGAAGGGGACGTAAGGAAAGTCTTTGTGCGGTTATTATGTTTGTTGTTCCTTCCCCCATTCCTAAACAATCTTGCACGCATCTCGCTGGGAAGTTTTGTCTTGGTTTGGCAGTCGTTTGTAATGGAGGTCCTGCTTCGCGCTTTCGCTAAGTGCGAAATTCACACAATTATTCTGGATTTAACGTAAAAAACGGAAAACAGATTGAAATTAATAGCCAATTAACGGAAATGTATGACGAGTCGTGCGTGAAGTCAAAAACGTCCGCAACTGGTGTAGAGAGTGTGTAGTTGGTCGTACTGAAATTCACGACGAAGAAAGAAGCGGGAGACCGTAAATTTCCGACGTGGCAGTTGTAAAGGTTGAACAAACCAGTGACTACCTCTTATTTCCTTGTATTTCCTACGTTGATTAAATATTTGACAGGAATGCATTTCAGGAAAGATGGAAAGGTGAAAGAAAAAGTTTAACACTTTCTCAAACTCTTGCCAGCGATCTGGTCTGACATAGGTATACAAAAATTGCTACAACACCTACAAAAATGCATTGACCAAAATGGCGATTTATGTAGAAAAAAGAGATAAATGCAAGAGCCTTAAAATATATTTATTTATTTATTTATCGACACAACAGGCATTACTGCCCTATTACAGTGTCTACATTATTGAAAATGACTACTTCTTTGCATTTCTAGAAAGATAGGAGGTTTTACTTTTGAGATTGCCCTTGTAAACATCTGGAGCAAGAATATAAACATAGAGTAAGATCAAATTTGCTCTGTACTCACGTTACCTCTCGTATTTGTCTGGAATATTTAACTAACTCAATAATTCTTACTATGACGAAGAGAACAATAAGGATGTTCGAATCGTACGACGACCTGTAGCTTTTTAGTATTGATAGCGTTTTACCATTTTCACCAGCCAGGTATTCGATGAATTCCTCGTTACTGAGAAGTACATGTGTAAGTTACCATTAACTATATGAAAATTCTGATAAAAAAATAAACACAACTTGTAATCATATTACAAAATATAACAGTAACAGTAACAAAAGGTTAAAGAAGTTTTCATTGCAAAAAATGATTAAAAGACTACAGATTAAAAATACTGAAAGGATCAATCAAACAAAGGATATAGGCAACAAGGATAACCGTGCCTAGTAATACCGACTATGAAAGAGAAAACATCACACCATTTGATGATTTCGTTCAGAGTGAAGAGAATTATTGGACTTTAAATATTTTATATTGTAGATTCTAAAATAATTGATATTATTTTATTGGTTAGTATAACTTTTAACGCCCCTTTTGAGCACCGAGGCTATATGCGACGTGGACTACATTTTGATGTGAGATCTGAACCATATGAGCAGCAAATTGAACTTGTGTACTTCACTCCAAGGGCATATACGCTAACTTTATAACCGCAAAGAAACTCGTACGTATAATATTGGGAAATCCAATCATTTACTTCTTCTACACTTGGTAATCCTGGTCGCAATTCTCATTCAACTACATAATGTCGACTTTTCCATTAAATGTTTCGAACCAAAGGCAAAAGGAATTAGTCGCCCTACCTTTGTTGTATTGACGTAGTTACTCTGCCTAGTTACTTTAGATGATGAAGGCCGGATCTGCTTTCGGGAAAAATACTCCGAAAATAATTTTAGAAATAGATAAGGAAATAGATAAGGAACTTGAAATTATCCTTAAAAGTCAAAAAATCAATTCAAATTCTTGTAAGATTGAAAGAAAAACATACTACAAACAACGCAATTCACATACGTATAAAGTAATCGAAAATTAATACGGAAACATAGTGTTCTTTACAACTTTGGACATCACATGGAACCAGGGGCGTACCGACGTGCGGAGTCCACCGGACCTGGATCCTTCCAAAAATGCAACTTTGTAACTAAATATATATTTGTATACTTTGTTAATAAAACTTATTTGGCAGAGATATGATTGATGTTGTATAGAGATTTGATCTTACACTTCATTTGCACTCTTTCTTTTCTTATATAAACAATCTACTTTTATATTGTTTTTGAGAATATAGATGCATTACTTAACAATTACTTATTGTCTATTCGGGGGGTAGAATAACACCGATTCAATACTACATAGACACAGCGAGCGTCTTGTAGTATTTGACCCCTCCCAACCAAAATTCTGGGTGCACGCCTGCATGAAACTGAATTTCCATTAGTATGTGAAATTCTTATAGGTTAACTGTATCTTTATGTAACCCACAATACAGAATTGTATTTTGGGTTGCATACGAATCAGTTCTCATGCGTGTATTCTAAGAATATTTAACCACTAACAATGGATTTTTATTAGTAGAAAAGGAGAACTTTCTTAGAAGATTATTATTATTGTTGTTTTAATGTGTGAAATCTCTTTGACATCTTTAATATATTTTGAACACTAGTCAATTGTTAATAAACTAATTTTATGAAAGCGTTGTAGTAAATAAGAGCGTTTGGAATTGAGATTCCCTAATTCAACGTAAGTGCGTGTCAAATAATTTTGCAGACTAAAATATAGTACACATAATTGAAAGTTTTTAATGCCAAAAATTTGAAAACAGCGTGATGATTGGTGAAATGGAGTTTTTATTATCACAACGTGCTTGTTTTTTGAATAGTAACACTCCAAATACACTAAATTACGCTATTCCTTATTTTAGGAAAATATAACGAATTCACTTACATCATATTTTAGTAGCGATTGTAGAGATTTTTTTTAATATTATAAGGTAAGTTTCTTTAATAACTGCGCCACTCCTATTGTCCGAATTTCTGAATATCCGGATTACGCCCAGAAGTCACTAATACGGATAATTTTAGTTTCACTGCATTAATGTTAAATCATTAAATTTACTTTTTCTCCATTATTCATTTACATTTGAAAGTATAAATATCTGTTTTCTGAAATTTCAGAATAAAACAACATGCTGATTTGAACCTGTGAATCTACATAACTTTAAAGCCATTTATCGATTTTTTCAAAAGCAAATGAAAGTTTTTTTAAATACCTAATACAATTAATAACAATTTGGTAGTTTATTTAATACAATCAAAATTGAGTACTTTGATTGCAAAAAGCTAACCTAATGGATTGGCTAATCATTTTGTGACGCACCATGACCGCTACCTGGAAACATGGAAGATCAAAGTTAAAAAGAAATTCTAAGTTTTACTTTCAACAAATACGAACCTAAGACCCTGGAACAACAAGCTAGAAGGAGAAGTTACCACCCGGTATTATATTCACAAATACTGATTAGTGCATCTACAAACTGAAAATAGTATTTAAGTTCCGAGCTAATTATACTGTTTTTTCTATAAATGGAAAATTTAAAATATTCAAGAAAAATTATATTATAAAAATAACAAAATACAAAAAAATAACAGTGGAAAAGAAAGAAAATATATTACACTCAACTACTAAATGCAGTAATAGATTATATTAATCCACTGCAAAATTTCTGAAGCAATTTGATGAAATGCTCTTCAATATCTCTGAATATGAATACATCATGTAACATGATACATTCCATTTCCGAAAGAGAGTACTAATAATTCACAAGATCTGGAGACTTCATAACACGGTATGTTATGCATATTTACGTCTATGAGATGTGAATTATTATGTTTGTATTGGTTACTTACTTCTTTTAGTCCTTTATGTTACATACGTACAGTATTCATTTAATAATGTCCATTACTGAAACACTGCTACATACTTTAAGATACCCTCTGATTGTAATACACATATTCTTCGGCTCTCCCAGACAGATATTTTTTGTCACACACTCCACCACAAGATGCTTAGGTGTGGAGAAAGGTTAAAATCAAAATGCTTTATTTTTTGTATCTAAAAAAGGAAACTACAATCGAAAACTGACACATCCCAGTGAAATGGACGAATGATGGAGAGACGGAATATCAGGATCTTGTATTTGAATTCTGAACATGAAATAGCGCGTGAAAGGGACATGTGTGCGTGGAAAGGGACAATGTCAGGGAAAGAAGTGAACATCTACTCTACGAAACACAATAAGATTATTGTTATTAGACTTGTGAAATATCCCCCCTTTATGTCCTTATTATATCTCTAATATAGCCTTCCTTCTCAAGTTTAGTCCTAACCATTTTATTCTCCTTTAACTATCTTTAGTACTGTTTACACTATTCCAATTTTGTTTTTATCAAAATCTCTTCATAGTATTTTTTCCACGTAGTTAACTTGGTAGATTATACTTCCCTTTTCAGTACTGATTCTGTATGAGGCAAGATTTGCTTTTTGAAGCGCGATTAGGACCAATACTTGAATTTATATCCACAGTAAGTACACCCTACGAGAGTGCAACTCGAAATTACGCGCGTTTAGGATTATCGTATAATGAACTTTTAAAGAAGTGAACAATTTTAGATTTCACAATATACGAAGTTTATGTTTTCAACCTATGTTAAGCTACCAGAAGAAACCACATGAGATGAAACACGGATAAGATAAAGTTGTTCACCGGATGTTGTTCCCTCCCCATAAATAGACAGACTCTTCAGTTCAATCATTGTGGAGTAACGAAATTGAAAAGAACTTAAAAACATATTAAGTACAATCGAAGCGCCCACTATCGTCACAGAAAGAGAACAATTTCAGAGAAAACTTTATAAATGATGTCTGTGTGCACGATTGCTGCAAAGAGTGTAAAGAAGAACGCGAAAGGGATGGCCAAGCGTAGAAAATTATGGCGGCAGACGATCTTGCTGAACGCGTGAATCATCTGGTTTGCGAAAGAAATAGATTACAATTTCTGTACTATCTGCTGAGGGCTATGAAATTTCAAGACCAACACATTAATTACACTTGGGAGACCTTTTAATTGCACCTGCTGTTTTAAAACTCACTACTCTACCCTACTAAGATTGAACGGCAAGTCTGTCTATCAGTTTGGGGGTGGGCGACGGTTGCTCAGCAAAGTTTGAAACATATATGAATCGCTAAAAAGCCTTGCTATAAAAAGCCAAAGGATAATATGACATTTTTCACAAACTTACTTCATTGTTTTGGCATTGTTAATTAATTTAACAATGTTCAGTTCTAATGCTGTCCAGTTTTGAAGGTATCATATGTTGCCAAAAACGTCTTTTTAGTGACAATATATAACGTTGTATCAAATATACAGTAGTGTATATAAAAAACCTTGAGTTTTGTATTAACCGAATTTTCATTTAATAGAAATACTATCGGTCCATCAAAATCGGTTAAAATTGACTCAAGCGTATATACAGGGTGTTAATGAACTATACCGACAAATTGAAAGACGTGATTCTTCACATCAAAATAAGAGAAAAAGTTCATATAGACCGTTGGGAAAAAGTGCATAGTTTCAGAGCTAGTGCTGTCCAAAATCGCGAAGAAGCCAAATTTCAACAGGCCATATTTCGAATTTGAGAAACTGTGGGTGGTGGTCCTTATCAGCGTAAAGGAAGTCATGTATACGCAGTCCAAAGATGCACATTTCATTAATGTTCAAAGGGTGTACAGATTATTCCCTGCAGAGTGAAATTCCAAGACATGTCATCAACCGAATTTTGAGATATGCTCTTATATTACGATTGGTCCAAAGTAGGTAAACGATAAGTCTTGATAGCAGTGAACACGGAATCGTTTGGCGCAATGTTGGAAGTGTTAAGGATCTTAGCAGCACGGTCTCTTGTACTCGGGAAAACGCATGCTGCGATGTTTTCTTTCACGCTTATAAGTGAAGAAAACGTTAAATATACCGTGGCAAAATACATCGCATCGCACGTTATTATGAACACAAATACATGGAGCTAACGGTTCCTAACACTTCCGACTTCCCTCCGAAGCACTGGATGACCATTGTTGCCAAGGCTTACCTCCTGCCTACCTTGGACCCTCCTTGAAATCAGGGTATATCTGAAAACTCTATTGACAGCATAATTATTGAGAATTACACCCTGTAGGGAATATCATGTACACTTATTGAAAATTGATGAAATATGCACTTTTGGATTGTGTATGCGTGGCTTCTTTTACGTTGATAAAGACCACCATCCACAGTTTCTGGAATTCGAAATACGGCCTGTTGAACTTTGATTATTTCACGATTTTGAACAGCCCTAGCTCAGAAACTATGCACTTTTCGCCATAGGTCAATATCAACTTTTTCTCTTATTTTGATGTGAAGAATCACATTTTACAGTTTGTCGGTATAGTTTATTAACACCATGTATATTCAGCACGACTAGTTACCCGAGCCTCTCAAAAAGAGGATGTTCCCAATTTGCTTCAAATTTCGTCATGACCATTTTCATATATATATATATATATATATATATATATATAAACAGGGAGAGAGAACAGGTTCGAGTAAAAGAGGACATCTGACATCTATACGCCACTGAAACACTCGGGTACGACAGAAATTTCTGTATTATTATTATTGTTATTATTATTATTATTACTACTACTAGTAGTAGCAGTAGTAGTATGTTAACGTCTATCCTCAATATATCTAATTTTGAAAGGGATTTGAAGCCCTGTAAATCACTTCCTCGAGAGTGCGCCTTAGGTGTAATTTGAATACAGCATGTACTTCTATTTTGTCTACTCGATTGATGAATTAGTATTTAAAATTTCTCGTCTCTTACAATAATTATGAAACATTTTAAAAGGGAGGAATACAGCACTGAGACTAAAGATCCGTTAATATTTATTAAAGTATTAACTGAAGGCATTTCTTTCTTCAGCAGTGAGGAACAATGAGAAACTAATAATTGTTACACGTTTTTCCATTTTTAGTGCAGCAACTTAATCGAACTGGGGCCTATCAAAAGGGGGGCATAAAGATAGAGACAGAGAGGCACATAAGAAGGGGCGGTATCGTTTGGAATTATGGGTTAGACACAACTGCTCGATCTTCTAGGACGCGGAGTACAGCTGTACTCTGTGGCAAAAGAACGAGGAATTTCATCGGGATCGCTCGGCTACTCTCGCCTGGTGAGCCAGCACCGAGAATCGATCCGGGGCTCGGACGTCAGAACACGAGGCCCAGCATCGCCTAATGTTGCGTGTCATGAAGAAAGCCATAAGCCATGCAACTATAACCGTTTTTATTCTCGTTTTTTCTTTTTTGGCTTTAGACTAAAGTTCACAGAAAAAGAAACTGAAGTCATTATATATTTAGTAGAAGAGGCAGGAAATTTTATATTCATAAGTATAGCTAGATACTTTTGACCTGAAATGTCAGTGTGCAGTACATCGTTCAATTATGTTGAACGCAATTAACTGACAAGAATTTCCAAATAGCTCTTACAATTAGATTGTAGAGGAGTATAGGGATTTCAGATCATAATCAGAATACTTTTCGTTTCAGATATTACGAACAGCTTACAGATAGAAAAAGAATTGTGTATAACTACTTTTACTTGAAAGGAGATCAATAATAAACTTCGTTTGCAATACCTGTTTCTTTAAATAACATGCAAATTTCTTATCTTATGCTAAATTTTAATGAAACGAAGATTGCTCGTTTGTCTGTGATGTATTATAATTTTACAGTGTTATGTTGCTGACGTATCATTCATTCTATTATTCTCAATGTAAAAAAATCCATGATAAAAATGACTTCTTATTTGAAAATTTCTGCAATGTATTGTAGGGATAATTTACATATTTTGTCAGTTTCAGTAAACTATCGGAATATAGTTGCAATGTCATTAGATTTTAAAATATTCTTATACTTATTATTTGTAACTAAATTAAATAAGGTAATGCTTTCTAACCTTTGTAAAGTTTATAAATATTAATGCTCTAATATATATTAATACGTGTATTTCATAAGAATGTGTAGATCTCCGAATCATTTTACATTCAAAAGTTCTTGAATGATCAGTATAAATTATACGTTAACTAATAGTATTTTCTGTAGAACAACATATTATTGGAGAATTATCTCCCACTTTCTATGTGTAAATATATGATGTAAATTGAAATCTGAAAATATCAAATTCTTACCACTGGTGCATGGGAGGTTGTATGGAGGCGAGTTTAATCACGGCAACGCCATTTTCCGGACGGGGCAGCTTTGGGGGGTAGTATCGAGGCTTACCTGAAAGAAAAGATAATAGAAAAAAGTTAGCATGTATATGAAAGACTGAAAATGATGAAACAACATTAATAACTTCACACAAAAATGACTAATGAAAAAGAAGATTCACAGAACTTGTATTCTGATCTGTTCATCGACAATTTCTAAAATTTTGCTAGGATTCATTAGTCTGGAAAGGAGGATTGGATATATATATATATATATATATATATATATATATATATATATATATATATATATATATATATATATATATATAAGTTCATAATTTTATATTATATTAACGTAAGCTTATGTGTAGAATCTGTTTCGCCACCCGTAGGATATTATCTTAAAAAACAAGTTTTTAAAATTATTTTTGTTGTTCCTTTGATAACAACCATAACTCACATTTACACTTACTTACTTTCTAAATAATTCACACCTTTATTCCAAAACAATGTTTTTAAAAATGAAATTTCTAGTTTAGCGTTCCGTAATTATGCACTTAGGTGATAGAAATATTGAATGAAACGGTGGAATGAAGAAAGTAGGAGAAAACGGGAGAAATCCGATACTCACGTTGTTTGTCGACCACAAAGCCCACTTAGCACGAGATGAGATCGAACCAGGGACCTTTTGCACTAGAGGTGAGCACTCTATCACTGAGCTACTGCTGCGCGATAATTTAGCAAGATATATATACTATAACATTTTCATAAATGTAATTTTCTACATAGATAACCCCGCACAAAGACTTGGTCCTGGGTAGAGATCCTTAGAAATATGCCGAAAAGTGGTCTAAAAGACATATGCTCCTCTAATTTGTATAATTCTCAGATAAAGTTTGATGCAACTGTGAATTTGTTTTCTGAAGGGGCCTTCATTCACCTCCTAAAATATACGGGTCTTTCACGTCCCACAATTATGCCGCGTAGACTAGTGGAGACGGTGATGACGAGAATGAATGAAATAGTAGAATAAAGTGATAGGAAAATGAGAACTCCGAGAAAAGAAACGCATATGGTGTTTGTAAACCACAATGTCCAATTGGCCATAACTGGGGTCGAAACAGAGACCCCATGTATCAGAAATGAACGTTCTACTACTAAGCCCCTGTGACCTCCTCTCTATCCCCTTCAGACCTGAATTTGTTTTAAGCTTGAAAAAAAATATTTGTTGTGGTTTTTAAACGCATTGGGGTCTTCTGATGCCATTTTGCTTGAAATTTTGTTTTTGTTACCCATAGTTCTCCAGATATTTTATGTGCACAAATGTGTACATCTGGACTCCACTGTCATATAAATTTTTAGTTTTTGTATAGCATTGGTGTCCCGTTGTACACATTTGTGTACATTAAATATTTCTACGTACTTGATTCGCTCCAATACGCTTTATTGTCCGATCATCTAAACTTTCTACAAGCGGTGAATCTTCCTCGGTTTCATCTTCAGATAAATCGAAATCAGAAATGTCACCTTTCTCCAACATATCTAAAATTTTCTCCGTGGAGAGAGATGGGCTGCTACCAGATGGTTTATCCATGATTCTAATTCGTGTACTATTACACACTAACTCAATGTACCATATAATTTATAAGAAAATTTTGGTCTAATGTCGTTGATATAAGTCCGATCGAAGCTAAAACAAACCAATTCTTACTAATATTATCACCCAAAAACACATACTAAATGAGCTTTCATTGATAATGCATTTGTTCATTACGATCCTCTTGGGCACAATTGTGTACATTATATTTCAACAACAAATAAAGTTATAACGAATTGCTTGTCATATTTGTAATTTTACCACAAAATATAACAGATATTCACAAACACACGCAAGCACTTCATAAAGATAGTTCAGCAACGAGAAACTTCTAATTATTGTAATAAAATCGACGAGGTAGTACCTGTTGATAAAACTGCAACACCATGGACTATTTACAATACTTTTATCACATACTACTCACTAGAATGCAGCAGCTACTTGTATAACAGTGAAGCAAAGCTACACAAATGTAAACAATCGGCCTGTATGCCCACAACAATGCTTTGAGTAGAATTAATGCAATAAAAATTTAATGTACACAATTGTGACCGCCAGGTCTGAATGGGCTATACCGATATATGTATATGTATCAACATATTAGGATGAATCATTAGATGACTCGCTATACCCAAACTTTGTGATGGGTATGCGTAAAGGTTAAATACTTGCATGATTTTTTCTATTAAAGAATTTTCGAAGGGTGTTGAACTAACCACGTTTCTGCAGAAAGATAATGCCAAACGATAATCTCAATAGAACAGTTTTGCTATGTAGAAAGATATATATACTCTCAATTTATACTATTGTTTGCAATACATATCTTAAAAACTTAAGAAGACGTAGTATTTTCAATTTATTCAATAAAGAAAATTAAATCTTGCATTTTATTTCAATTCATATACTTTCAAGTTCCTGAACTTTCACTTTTTGGACTAATTGTCAATTCTTGATAAAAACCTCTAAATGATCGGAATGTGTGACATTGTAAACAACTATACGTATTTATAAAGTGAACCAGAAGCGTTTTATGCACAGAAGATATTTGGCGTATTCAGTGAAAATTGAGTGTATCTGGTACAAAAATAGCACTTGTCCGCGAACATGTATATATGTTATTTTGTTATTAACTTCGTAGTGAATAGATCGACTTCCTTTGTCGCAGAGTGGTGTAAAATTACAGACAAATTTATTCAAATTTGTTCACTTGTCCTGACGCTGCTAACCAAAGAATGTGCGTGGAATGCATGTGGATTTGCATGTATTTGGCAAATATATCTGACAAACATAAGAAAATCTCAATTTATACTTTTGTTTGCAATACAGATCCTAAAAACTTAAGAAGACGTAGTATTTTCAATTTATTCAATAAAGAAAATTAAATCTTTACTTTAAGGTATTTTAAACTCTCGAGATTATGTCTTGTACTTTAAAGAGAAAGATGGCTGTATCATTATGTAAGCATTAGTGGAATGAAGGTAGCAAGAAAAATAAAGAACATAAAAAAAAGCGGACGATTGTCTATTACCTCACAGAATTGAATCAGGGATTCTTCCATCAACGATTGATTAAATTTAGCCTTCATATAATAATCACCTGATAATCTCTTTTAAGAAACACTATTCTCTTATTATATGCGATAACGATTTAATTCAACGTAAAATGGAAATACAATACTTTCTAAAAGAAGCAGTCAGGCTCTTTTCGACATGATTACTCATTAAATGATTCATTAAAACTTCCAAGATATGGGCAATTAAAAATTGATTCCCATATACTGCTGTGGGGATATCAGCCCTGCTTGATAGATTACCCGCAGTATTATTGAGAATAGCATAACGCTCAGGATCCAAAATGCTAATGTTTCCGTAATAGGCTACAACGTTAAAATGAAACTAAATGTCTCTCTACTTGACAAATCTAAAGAATTAAATATTTTATATTTTCAAACATTCTTGCTAAAATTTTTGAATGGAGATGGTAGAGTGAAGGGAAATGGAAAAATTGAAACTTCAATTTTCACGTTGTCAACACTGTCAAACCAAATTTCTTCACGTGCTATACAATGTGACACTGCTACTTATTTCATGTACGTTTAATCATCATTTTCAGAAATAAATATACGAGATGTGACAATTAATTTTGCGAACTCATTACATAAAATGTGCTACACGACTTATTGCTGCATTCTGGTGTGATTACCTTCAAAGTACTCCCCCATGAGAAGCTACTGATGCCAGCGCCTACTCCACTCTTGGAAGCATTTTTGGAACTCTATTTCTGGAATGGTCTTCAAAGCTGCCATCGTATTAGACCTAATGTCATCAATGTCATCAAAATGCCGTTACTTTCAACACTATTTTGATCCTTAGATTAAGAAGAAAGTCAATGGGGGAGAGATCAGGTGAGTATGGCGGATGGTCTACCACGATTATTTGTTTTCTGGTCAAAACTTCCCATATGGACAGTGAAGTGTGGGCAGGTGCATTGTCATGATGGAAAAGCCATGAGTTTCTCGTCACAAATTCTCACGCAATTTTTGCAGCACTCCCAAAAGGTACACTTGGCTGAATGTTTGACTTCCTGATACTAATTCATGATATACAACCCCAGTATCTAAAAAACATCAACATAATTTTGATTTTCACTTCCGGAACGTTTTTCAATCATGAGGAGTTAAGCTGTCTTCCATTAAGCATTTTACCGCTTTCTTCAGCCTCACGTGCGTCACGACAAGCACAAACAGCAATGCATACCAGCACAAAAACAATGCATACCACTTAGCACAAAACTGTCACGCGCCAACAGAAACACTTCTGTGAGGCACTGACATAATAGGCTTCTTTAAATATACAAAAATGTTTGTATAATGCTGCTCCTAGTCACATATGGTGTCAAGTTCGACAACATATTTGTCAGACCTCGTATTCAACTTATTTTATTAAAAGTAGTAACTGCTTGTCAAATTGGTACTTCAAATTGTACAGAATCTAAATAAAACTATTAACAGTCTGTAAACATTTATATATTTAATATTGCATTAAAATCATATTCATTTTGGATGTTATTTGTGTGTTTCAATTAAACTTAATTACAAAATAACATAAAAATAAAATCACAAAGAAAAGAAACAAGCACCTTTTAATCTGATTGCTCTGCCACCGTATATTCATAAATTTATTTAAAGCTTCTCTACTTTTATGTCTGGTCTAGCTACGAAGTTTAATATTATTATTTCTTAGATCATCTACAAGCATATTAAAAAAAATGTTTTTCAGTCAAGTCAAAGAAAGGACTAACGGTTTACTAGCATCGTTTCGATTTCCAACTAACAAAAAGAATGAAATAAAATAAAGAAAGAAATGAGGAAGTGCGATTTAATATCAAGTACTTTAATTTTTCAAAATTTTCGAGTTAATACTTTGTATAAAATTATTTTTTTTTTCGTAGAGAAATCGAGAAAAGTGTAATGTAATTTTTACTTCGTATGTTCCATGTAATTATGGATAAAGGATTCCTGAAATGTTTCAGAATTCGATCAAACGAGTATACTAGGAAAACAGTCTTAACCATATTTAAAGCATTTCTCTTCTTTTAATTACTTTATTTAATGTTTATTTAACTATTCCAGCATCTGTCTAGTGACATAGAGTAATATCTTGGAAAAAAATTAGTCAGTTTGGTCAGCTACAAGATTCGAATTTTCGATTTAAAATATCTGTTTTTTAACTTCTGATATTTAAAGGCATTTGAATTATTCAACTCTTCTACTGTTTGATTTCATATTTTTAGATGGGATCTTTCTAGTTTTGACCCGCATGTTATATATAGAACGAGAGATTATTTTCGCTGCACAAATGTAATTTTACCATTATATTATTACATTTTCTTTCAATGTATTTTACTATAACAACAATATCGTACTTACACCCAATTCTCCCTTCTGTGTGCCCTAAATCTTGTAGCATCCAGGGGTATGGCTAGATCGTTACATCCTACTTAACCGAAAAACGGTTGAAACTTAATGGAAATCATTTGTTGAATTCTCTTTTACTTCCGCAGTTTGTGCTACGAAACTTAAATTATGATTAGTACAATAGTTCATAATGGTATCATAGATATTTTTGTGATCTTATTTTTCTTAATGTCATCAAACATGCCAGTCCACTACAGGTTGTCATAAGCTCCTGACATGTTAACAAAAATACTCATTGGACAAATTGGTCCTTTTATTCTGCTGTTATAATTTCTAGTTACCTGATTATTTCATCTTCAATACTTTTCCTATTCGCAAAATCATATATATAATCTTGCATTTTCCTATTTCTTCTTATTTCTAATAATTTTCTAGTTACTATATTTCAAAAAATCTTTTAAAAATGTAACGGAAAGAGATTGGACAATAAGATTTAACGTCGTTTGGCTCTTCTTTGTTTTTCCTTAAAACTATTAGATTGGGCTGTTTCCACAGTTGTAGTTACTGCTTCTACAACCATAAATTGTAAGACTTCGTAAAGTATGGTGCAAAGAAGTTTGAATATTTCTGTACTATTTCAATTTTAATCCCACCCTGCCGTAGACCTTTCCAATTCTTAAATATATTTTTATATGTTCTTCCATTTCTATATTCTCTATTAATTATACTCACGTATTTGTGATAGCGGTATTTAAATCAATTGCCTAGTTTGTTTATTGTTAGTAAAGTCATCTTCCTCCTTGTTGCCGTTTAGTAAGAGGCCATCCATCAATGTACTTCATTGTCTTTCCATTTTTTTGGTTAGTTTCTCTTTCGCTCTTTTAATCGGGGTTAGTGATGTTGATCCTCTTATTTTCCAGCTAATCAATTAAGACCTCTCGATCACTAAATGAAAACGAGAGGTATGAGAACGTTACTATTCATTAACGACACACGTTATACCTAATTTTCTTTGTCGATGTAGTACTATAGAGTAGTGCCATCTGTCAGACTTAAAGAAAGTATAATCTTGAATAAGCAGTACTCTGTTCTTCGATAGTCTGCAATGCGATCAAAGAAAGAACTCTTCGGGAGCTATTAATTATATTGGTATGAATCAACAGCAGTTAAAATGATTTTGACTGTCTATTATTATTATTATTATTATTATTATTATTATTATTATTATTATTATTATTATTATTATTATTATTATTATTATTATTATTATTATTATCATTATTATTACGTATTCTGCTTGTTGGCAGGTCCCTTTAATAATAAGGTTTTCTTCGGTTCAGTCCTGGAAATGTTTATTTCACCTTTCTCGATCCTCAGTTTCCTCTTTTAACTCGCAATATTTTCTTTTATTTTTCAAATCTTTGATTAGTTATGTTTTTCTTCTTCCTACCTTGCATTCCTTCCATCTTTCCGTTTATGGCGGTATGAAGAAGACAATTTCTTCGCAAGATGTGTCTCATTCAATGGCCCTTCCTACGAAGAATGCTAGTTGAAATCTTCCTCTTCTCTTCTACCCGTTTTAAAACATCTTGTTTCATTACTTTCTCCGTCCATTTTTATCTTCTTCATCTTTCTTCAATAAAATATTTCGAAGGTTTTTAAATACTTTTTTCTCTAAATACAAACTAATTATTTGCTGAGCATAATTATATATTTTCATTAAAATTCAACACGTGTTACAGTTTCACCAACTAACTCTTTGGCTTTATCAGACACTCTTTTTCTCTAATTTTTGTAATGTAAAAATTTCCCAACCACGCAGTTCAATACTCCATATGTAGCACTTGATATTTTCTTCCTTAGTCCAAAGCTAGTTAAGAGTTATCTTTTCTTGTTGAATGCTTCTGTAGCTAATTACAGTCCATTTCTACTTATCAGGAATAATATGAAAATTTTGAATGTTTAAACTTCTTTCATTGAATATCTTATTCATATCAAAGTAACTTTAAATCACTGTCTTAAGTATGAAAAGAATGACTGGAGCGCATCAGCTTTATTGTTTTTTGTGCTTCATGCTTAACAATATAATAAGTACATTTATACCATATTTAGACAATATAAGTAACATATATTCTTTCTCGAATTATGACAATATATCACTGTTTCAGTATCACAGTGTAGTGCTTTTTGACATAGGCATAAGAAAAGACACGATAATGGATGAAGCCTCTGCAATATCTTAGGGTAATTTCTGTGTCACTTTGCACAATATAAATGTTGACTGTTTTGAAAATATATTCTAACAGACAGTTAGTGTGTAGAAGAAAGTATAGTATAAGATTAAATCATTTACATCATTTTTATCAAACGATTTCCGGGATTTCATGAGCTCAAAACCAGTAGAAAGCTGTCATTACAACCCTCACCAACTTTTTTCTCTTAATTTGCAAATGACTTAGTAACAAGAATCCATATAAGAAAGCCACTTCATACGTATAAAATGATATTACACATAGCAATCGTTATTTTCAACGTCCTTCATACAATGCCGAAATTTTCCAAATTTCTTGGCTCCACACTTTACGAAGGCGAAGTATCTGATAATTATGACATCAAAACTGAATACCCAGATTTCAGTATATAGGAAAATGTCTAGAAAATTTGATTAGTAAATTTAAGAGCACTTTATACATAGTATATGACTTGCTTTCTTCTTTCCAATCTATCTTATTTTCTCTATAATATTCGCAAAAATTAAAAAAAACAGCATTATCACAATGTACACCAAATGGAGGAATTTGGTTTGGCTTTTGGTAATTCAAACTTCTTAAGAAACTGAAATTAACAAAGCCTAGTGTTAAAAATAAGATTTTTACCTTAAAATATGTAAATAAAGTGTACTTTAAGACGAATGAATGTTTTAAAATAGAAGATATTAGAAAATATTTAAGTCTTTATATTTGTCGACTAGATTTGTCATTTAGTTTCATTTTAGCATTGAATACCACGGACATACAAGTATTTTGCATCCTAAGCATTATATTAACACGCTAATCTCAACAGCACTGCGTAGTTTATCAAGCAAAGATAATACCCATAATTATTCCTATAGGATTACATTGAAAACCAGTTTTTGATTTTCCATATCTTTGGATCAACTGGATGGATTCCCCTACCTCAACGAACTCAACATTTGACATTCCATATTCTAGCCAAAATTGATTGTAATTCATTAAGTAGCTCTTGAGGTTTTGTGTCTCCCGGACGGACACATGGATAGACTGAGTAAATATATAAAGGAGGTTTTGGTGAAACAAGCTCTTTAGAAAGTAATATGGAACATACTGGAGATCTTTGAACTAGATTGAAACCGGCTTGCTTACATAACAGTACACTGGTAAACTTGTAGAATACCTTTAAAGGATTTTATCCTTTTGGTGACCAGGATCATGGTACTGAGTAAGGCCGATAATACAGGGTAGATTTTTTTAAAATACACATATCACGCAGTTCCTTTCAAATGTTCTAGCTAATTCTCTAATTGGTCTAGAGACATGAATCAAAGAGCAGACCAAGCAGAATGTAACAATGATAACATTGTGAACATTTAGGCAACCGTCGCCTAAGAACGGAGAGAAAATAGAAAATTCATTTCTTTCAGTTTAACGTCCAACGTTTATGCTCTTTAAACTGAAGGAGATGGATGATTAAGGCGCGTACGTGGTTATAGAAGATGTAAAGAGATTGTGGGAGAAAACAGGAGCACTCCAAGAAACCCATGAACACGCTATTGTCCACCACAAACTTACCTGGCCGGGGATCTAACCAAGGATCCCATGCACCAGAAGTAAGCGCTCTATCACTTAGTCACTTTTTTGTTAAGTAGAATCTGTCCACTGCGAATATGAAAAGTCGTTTTTCCCTTTAACAATAACAAATAATTTGAGGCATAGAACATAAAATGTTAATTGCTCTATTTTTCACTTAGTATTGTTCTAAAGATTTTAACAAATCTACACGATACTAACTTCCATAATTAACGTGAAAGTGCATAATATAAAAGGCAAATCTTAGAAAATATAGCGTATAAACATTACGCTTTCAATTACTGTATCTTCGTTTCTGATCTCAAACAAAGTTTCAATGGAAGGTAGCGGATTGTGATAATTTCTTTCTTCCTTTCTCATCCTAAATCCCAAGAATTTCTTTTGATTTATTTAAATATGTTTTTGAAACTTATCTATGAACTCATATAGTTCGTTTATAATAGTATGTGTTAATGTTTCATATACTTACAATGTTTATGTATTTTCAAAAGATTTACATTATATATTTTATTCAGTTTGAGCCATGGCACAGTTCTTCTTAAGGATCTAACTTCGCAGCAAGATGAGATTAACATAAATATCTCTGTTCCTTCCTGCACAAGCGTGTTTCGTGATTCACAACTGAAACCTCAGTGTAGACTTGATGTCTATCCGGAGCACAAATTTCCCATTATTTTATTATAACACGGAACTACAGAATGAGTAAATAGAATTTGAAACTTTAAGTCATAAATATTTAATATTTTCCTTTAACTTGTGTGTAATTTCTTGTCATTAGTAAATTTTTGGATTAAGAAATAACTACTTCGCGGTACACTTTCTTTATATGAAAGCAGACTACTGAACCACGACATACCTTCGAGAAGCACTATTCAATGTACCACAAATCAATCATTAATAGTTTGATTTCACTGTTAATAAGTCCTGAGTTCGATTTCCAGTTCCATCTACGCATCATCACGATATAAAATTTTTAGAATGATAATTTAAAACTCGCCTTACAGATTTTGACGAAACAAACGTTCTAATTAACTCTAGAGCAAAGATGTTTTTGTTTAAAGCACTTGTAAGTGCAATCACAAGCATTGCATTGCATTGTAATAGCTGCAGAATTAAAATATGAATTTATAGTAGTTAGAAATCCACACATATGAAAATCTATACACTTTATCGATATAAAACGTTTAAAGTTCCATGATTCTACAGGGTTAAAGGGACATACGATGAAGGAGTAAATGAATGATGAAACAATTCGCAGAATAACAAAGTAAGGGTAAACAAAAGACTTGTAAAAATCAGAAACAGGATGTTATTCTCTTTTAAATCACTTAGTCTTTGATTAAACCAGCGATTTAAAAGTGACTGTTGAACTACTGATTCACCAACATTCCATACATATATTCAATTTTAAACAGCATATCTGCTAACAGGGGATTTGACTAAACATTAAAACATATATTATCTAAATTTAATTATATATATATATATTTTTAAATGTTTCAGGTTTAATTGGACAGCTATCCACTTCCATAATCTGCAACATTGCAACAACACGTTAGTTCGTCTACAGATAGGAAGCTTTTCTGAGAATCACTTAAGATGTAAAGGGAACGCATAAGTAACTGCCTGGTGGCTAAATATTAGCCTTTCAATACCCTTCGATTCCCTTTGAAAGTTCCTGGCATAAAACAGGATGGTAACTTCAAAGAAAATAGAGGAAAACGTAATATAAAACATTTTCATCTTTGCAGTGACCATTCATTTCCAGAAAAAAAGTACCTATTACATTACTCATCACACAATATGCAAATGCCATGTTCCTGAAAGGTCAGATGTAGGATGAATACATTATCAAATTGGAAAAGTTGAATGTCTTTCAGCCGCGCTAACGTTGATGATTACTTCCGAGAAAACCTTCCGGGAGAAGAAACATATAGAAGTTGCGAACTCTTGTAAAGGTTTAAAAATTAAAAACTGAAAGTTTTGAAAATAATTTGAGAGTGTTAGGTTGGTGCTGTAGTACCAGAAAATAACGTTAGATTAGTTGAGATTCCAGAAGTAGTCGAAAAACTTGACAACTCTCATTATACTTTCATTAATGCACTTTCCTCAAAATATTTTAATGATCATAATTATGAATATTATTAACAACTTAACCACATTAAAAATAGAACTATCATACAGCCTGTGACCTAAGCATAATATTTTAATGAAAACATCGTGCTTTGCGTAGGAATTGTGTATTAATTCTATTAATTGAATTACTAAAGCACAGATAACATGAACCAAATAAACATATTAAGTAAGTTAACAAAATAAATGAAAAGGATGGTTAGAAGATGGAATTTTGCACTACTTTTTAAAACCTTAAATACATTTATCCAATAATTAGTGGGTATCAACTTTTTCAACAACATTCCTTATTTATACTTTAAATAGATTTGTGAAGAAAATAACATTTTTCAAAAACTTGAATGCTATGATGGATATAGAAACATAAATGGATTTTGAGAAAATCTGCAAACAATCAGGGTGTCTGAGCATAAGAAATTTGTTTGGATAACATTAGTTTCCGTAGTGACTAGTTCTTCTTATTACTATTTCCATAGAAAGAAAACTTCACCATTAGATAGAAATTTACAATAATCCAATCCAATCTGTCTTGTTCTTATCACCTTTCTAAGTTCCGTACATTATTCCTTCATCTTCTTCATGAACTACCCTAAATCATCTTCCCTAAAAGTTTCTAAACTCTTAATCGGCGAACCTTCACAAGTATTTTTATATTCAAGAGATGTTTTTGCCTTCTTATAGTTAGATTTCTCGACCTACAAATTGCTCTTACTCTTTCGATGACGAAAATGTTTTTGTAAACTTTTCCGTTATACATCGTCTTCAAACATTGGATTGTTCGTTTACTTTTGGGCACAATATTTTCCTCCCACCTTTCCTGAGTCGAGTTCGAGTTTTTATATTTAGCAGTTACCGACTTGTAATGAACAGAAATTCATTAACGTGAGGTTCTAACCACTACCGGGGTGCAATTGGTGGATGTATAGATCATAATGTAAGACCATCTCTTACAATAGGACGTTATTCACCATATTATCTCACCTCCAACACAGCTGAACTTTAGGACCAATTTAACAACTTTGTTCTCAGAAACCTTTCGAATATATTGTTTACTTTATGAGAGTTGTGTCAATTGATCAATACTGTATGATACTTATGAGTATTAGGAATGATGGTTGTATAGTCAAGATGTTATTAGATGATCATAATAATGCTGAATATCTTGTTATTAATGGTTGTAAACAATAAATGTGGACACTATTACACAGAAAAGCATTATTTCGGAGTTTAGCTGTCTTTGTGTTTCGACATAAGAAAGAAAAGTAGAAGTGTCAAACCATCTTTCCTAATCAAACAAACATTTGATGTAGCCAGTAATCATAGTAAAATTATATTATAACTTGAACAATCCAATTTACAAAGGAGCCAATTTTCCTCTCTGACTGTAATAGCAGTAGAGTGTCACAGAGCCAGCGATCGAGAAGACAGCTTCCTATTCTCCATTTATTGATTTCCATAACGAACTTGTCGTCTCGCGAGAAGACAAGGGAGGGAACGGAAGCTCTTTCATCTTATTTTTCTTCTTCTCGTATTCTAGTTTTTCTCCCTATTTTCTTCTCACTCTTCCAGTGGCTGTGTGTGAGTGTGAGTGGGTGCTGCGGGTCTTTCGTTCCACTGTGCAAAGCTCGCCCAATTAATCTTTCATTCTTTCTCCTCTTTTGACCTTCTCAAGAACTCTCCAAGTCTATTTTTGAAATAGTTTCTTTCTTTCTTCATCTTCTAATTGTCAAGCGTGTCACTCAAACGACTCATCTATTTGCTTTCTTTGGTTTCAGTTACAATGATCATGTAATGTTAAACAAAAAGAAAACTTATGTAATATAATAGATTTTAAAGAAAAATTCTAATGTAACAAAATTGAAGAATTTTCAACAGTATCAAGTGGGAAGATAAATCAATATACAAAAGTTGTGGGATTTTAAACTAAAGTACAGAGTGGCTCCAAAGTATAAAACGACAACTGATCAGAACTGATATATTGTATTAATAGGAATAAGATGCAGATACCCATCATAATCATATCTCGTTCAATTCACAGAAAGAGCAGAGCATTATCCAGTGTTGACTCCTTAGTATTGCGAGGTAATTAGGGATTTACGGGAATTAAAAGTATGAAATTTTTGTTAGAAAGCCAAAAAGATCATCAATCACAAATCACGCCGTAAACTCGTCTCTCCAGCAATAGCCATTTATAAGTTCTAACCTTAATTTGCATGGTCATCCGCAAGGTTCGAACCCAGAATCTTCAGAGTACGAAGCAATAATGCTAACTGTTCATCTGTTCAGGTTGAAAAAATAATAATAGTGGAGCGTTCAAACAGCCAATAAGTTCAAATGCACTTTCATGACAAATTTTTGTCTGCCACAGGATGTGGATACGATTATAGGAATCTGCCATATGTTAATAGGAACATTTTGTTGAGAAAATCAATATGACCTCATGTCAGAATACCTACTATTCTTAAGTTCCCTCCTGGTCATTTTAGCGTATGCATCTTTAGAGCAGGAGACCCTGCTTCGATTACCGGCAGAAGCTCATGCAGTTCGGATACCACGTTGAGCTGTAGGTCCAAGTCTAATATAGCCTTGATGCTGAACTGGATGCTAAACACTAGTCAACAATATATTATTCTTTCTCAAACATTCTGAATTAGTACTAAAAGATCTTTCCCAAGAGAGATGTTGAGGTTATTTTTACTCATAAACCGTACGCATCTAGAAATGTTGGGGTCACCTCCTGAAGTTGTTGAGTTTACACTGGTAAAAGTAGCATTCGAAATCTTTCATATTATAGCTAGTTCTTCATCAATAAATCCCATTTTATCTGGGTATCACGGTCTGAAGAACTGAGTACTCTGAAGAACTTTGTTCAGAGCAAGCAATACTTCTGAAAGAATTGCAGCGGAAAAGAGCTTATTTGTAATATATTGGCTAGCTATTTGTTTACTGAATACATTAAAGGACAAAAATATCTTGTTCAATAGCACAAGATAGACATAAATATTTAACATGTATATCAGAACATGATTAATCTACTATATGCACGCGTTGTATACTTCAAAATTTAGACTTTTTTCAGTAAATTTTATCGGAGTTTAAGCATATTTCTTGTAAATTAAAAAAAAAACACACACACACAAAATAAATTTTTAGTTACCATACCAGTAAATTAGGAAAAGTTTTTACTTTGGGAAAAAGTTGAGAAATGCGATACCTATAACAGAAATTTTTAATATTTAATTTTCAAAAAGGTTTTATCTATTATTCTATGCTGTTTGATACCTTCCTTACGGTGTATAACAGCATTTAAATTACGTATACTTTAGCAACATCTGCTTTATTTGTTTCTTCAGTGTGTATGGCTCTTCCTAAACACACATACACAATCCCAGTCGCATGTGCGATTTTACATTTAGTTAAGTTTTGATAACTCCACATATTCATCATAAAATATTATCTTATATTTAAAAAATCTTTATAGTAAGCAGAAAAAGTATTTTTCCTCAAAAAATACAGGAAGTGGGATGTGTCTTGTATTTGACAAATATTCCACATCGTTGTCTGATAGATATGTCGAGCAATAGATAACGAGGAACTACATAGTTTATACTGTTTACCCAACATTGTTAGGGTCGTCAAGTCTAGGAGGCTTAGGTGGGCAGGTCATGTAGCTAGAATGGAAGAGAGTAGAAACGCTTTCAAAGTCTTGACTGGTAGACCCATAGGAAAACGACCATTAGGAAGACCTAGGCGCAGATGGGAGGACAATATTAAGATGGATCTCGCAGAGATAGGAATACAAAGTAGAAACTGGATGCAATTAGCTAAGGATAGAAGTCAGTGGAGAGCTTTTGTGAACGCGGCACTGAACCTCCGGGTTCCATAGGCCATAGATTTAGTTTAGTTTAGTTAATAGATATGTCTAGAAATGCAATATTTTCTATTAAATACTCATTATTTTATTATTAACAATACAAGTTAATTCAAAGCCGTGTTAAAATCGGATAAAATTCATGTTAAATATCATCCGACTTCGTTTGTGTTTCAATTCTGCTTAAGGTATTGTTAATTCCTTAACAGTCTTCCCTATAACTATTCCCGCTTTTAAAGATTTTACTGAATAGATTAATGACAATGAACACATCAAAATATCTCTAACTCGGAACAAATTAATAACTAAACTGACATTTGAAGAAGGACATGTTACCTTATTACTACATCGCATGCCGTAGAGAAGTCCTCTATGAGTATAATCCTCTTTAACGAAAGGTTAGTTACAGAGAACGTCTTAGCGGAATGCCCACTATGTAGAAACAGGATAACACGCTGAAAATGTCAAGTTGCTTCTTATTTTCCTGTCAGGAGAGTATCGTGAAAATACAATGAATGAAATGAAACTAGTAACTGGTTCAAGAACTTTTCTTATACCCTAGAAAACTAGATGCGGAATTTAAGAAGTCCGTTGATTCAGTAGTAGAGTGTTCATCTCTGTGAGAGGCGTCCCTGGTTTGAACCCCGGACCACGCGAGTTTGTGGTGAAAAACATGTTCACGGACTTTCTTTAGATACTCCTGTCCGTCCCCCCCGCACAATTCTGATTCCAACAATTCTTTCATAATCACTCACTTTCATTGACTACCCATTTTCTCTAGCCAAAAACGCATAACCATGGAACGTAAAAATCGAAATTTTATTACATTTTATTTTTGATGTGAAATGTATAATATAATTTCTTCCACCATATGAAGGACCATACAAACAAATGTAATATTAGCTCATTTCAGCGGCGTTATTTGTGGCTTCAGGGAGGGGATTGCTCTCTTGAATTTGAGATTTATATAATTTTTATACTACATAATAACACACAACACCAGTGGTTCTCAACTAATGTGTCGCGACACAATGTTGTGTCACGCCGTCCCCTAAAGTGTGTCGCAAAATTTTAGAATTTAGAAATCATGAGAATTTAATAATAATTAGTTAAAATCGACACAGATGTAACCAGTCAATAGTTCCAGCGGTAACAACAATGCTCAGTGCTATATGGAGTCATTATAAAAATAAATTGATTTGACTATTATAACAGATATTATTGTTACTATTTTTATTTATAATAAAATATCAAACAAGTGTGTCATAATGTGCTGCACGTTCAGTAAAGTGTGTCGTCAATCAAAAAGGATTGAGAACCTCTGCACTAAACTCTCGCTAATTCGGCCATTTACTGGATTAGCGAAAGAGCCGAATTTTTGAGTGACTGGAATCGAATTAAACACGTACAGTACTACACTTTACTAAATATAAGGTTACATACATTATCACAAAAAATAGGGAAACTTAATGCTTGAAACTATACGTAGATTATCACTCATTATGAAGCGTGTCATAAATTTTCAGGTGAAACAATGAAAATGCTCGCATTATCACGCACGCAATTGCTTTACAAGCACCAATAAACGGAAGTCACAATAGTACCGTATGTACTTTCCCGCTATTACAGTAGAAATAAATACAATCGTTGATATATTGGTGCAACGTTATGTGGTAGATGCTAGATGTTGGGACCTGATTACTAAGAGGATGGACTACTGAGGGCCGGATTAGCAAAAGTCTACTGTATATCTATGAGTAATGTAAAATTTGGTGAGGTTAGATTTACATTGAAGTTGTACCACTCGAGAGTTACGTAATGTCACGTGGTATTATGAGGGGAGCAAAGGTGGAATAAAACGAGTACCTGTGGGGCTTCTAACCCCCTTCGCTCGCTGACGGTCGCTCAGCTTTGTTACCGTAAGTAAATCACTTTTTTTTAATCAATAAAGTTCTGTTTGCAAAGTGGACTAATACCATGTGACACGCCATGACCGGATGGTGCAAATTCAATGTAAATTTAACTACACCTTGTAAAATTCTAGTTATACCTGAATGTCTAGTATCTCCCCTTCAAGTGTAACCTTAAACTATTGGTTCATTTAATAACATTTTTCCATAGGTAATATGTGGAGCAACCCAAAAGCATAATAGCAATTTAGACATATGGTTGGTGCCTTCAATATGGTTGTGGTTATTTAAGGGTCCAGAAGAAACTAATTTTAAAAGAATAATAAAGCATAATTTTAGAAAATAAAGCATAAAGCATAATTTAAAATATATAGCACAATTCTTGTAAAACTCTGTTTAACTGCAAGTTTAACATACTATATTAATATTTTAAAAAAACAATATTTATAAAGCAAAGTCATTGAAAACTTAACAATGCAACAATGAAAAGCTAATTTTTATTTCTGTAAACTTCTCGGTGTAATCCTTTGATGTGGAGAAAAAAAAAAGGAAATGAAAAAAACGTTCCACCAACAATGAATAGTACACAAGAACTCCACACTATATTGTTATGTGTACCTCTTGAATTTGAGCACTTTTTGTATTTTTTGGTGATATCTTTTACTTTCCATTTCTGCACCTCTAAGGCGCACACAAGTGAAACAAAAATTGACTCGAATAAAGCATATCTCTTTACAATGCATTAAGTAGAAATTTCATAAATATGAAAGAAACTGGTTGCATAAAATATTAATAAATAGATCAAGATATTTAGAATATTTAATGTATAGCAAATATTTTACATTATACACGATTAATATAAAACAATAACTGAAAGTAACAATAAAGCATAATAAAGCATAATTTGGATAAAAATAAAGCATAATTACACAAAAAATAAAGCATAATGTGGGTTCCTCTAGATGTAACCCACTTTCTAAATTTTTGATGTTCTTCATTACCTTCAAAGAAGTGAAAAAAAAGTAGCAAAGACCTTTAATAATGTTTCTCTTAACATTCATCTTATATAAATATTTGAGAACAGGTGAGCACTGAGACATATTTTAAGTTGAATATTTTGGAAAATATTTGTGAAGTAAACTGAAGTAATTTTCACGTTTCTTATTATTCACTCTTCATTACTTATTTATCCTTTATGATTTATGTTTCCAGTTTGTGTATTGCCCTGTAAGGAACATCTGACACTAGCTGAAAATATCGAGAAAAGTATTACATGAGCGATGTGCTCTTAGACAATTGCTGTTTCTTTCCCCCAAAAGTTACAACGCTTAAGGGAGTCATAACCTCTCGTGCCGACGACTATCAGCTTCAGAGGCCATATAACCCGTTCTCACTAACCCTGCAGATCCCCCAACGCGGCGTTCTCGTGCAGACACGAATTCGTGTCTTTTGCCTGAGGTCCAAAATATCGACGTTGTGACGAGAATCGTGCATAGAAAAAAATAGAACACAAGATGGCGAATAAAAATGAACAGCAGTTGTTCTAGAACGATGTGCGGTCGGGGGCTGAGAGAAGGCGGAGAAAAAGAAATACTTTTCCTTACACTAAAAAAAAGAAAGAAAAAAAAAGAAAAAATAAACTAGTGTCTTAGTATCTTCTTGTATGGGTTACGAGGACAGATTATTATCTGTAACTGTCTCAAGGGATTCTGTCGTTAAATCCCCATTATCCATTTTGACAAATGTCTTTATTTTCTTTTATTTGGTTATGAATACAACAATGTCGAGATGTATCATGTGCGATCGAAAGTCCTTGGCGTTAATTTTGTCTGTCTCTCTTATCACTATAGACCTACATATTCAATTCTTTTCATTGAAATTCTGTGCCTAATATCTTTATATATTTTAACTATTTTATAATGCGTAATATTATTTTCTTTGTACATTTGCACTATAATGTATTATTTAGTGTCAACTCTTAAGAAAAGACACATTGGTAAAAAAAAAAAAAAAAAAAATATCGCTAGATCTAGGAACTTAGACAGGGAAGTGGGTCGTGGGGGTCCGGATCCACCCCCAAAATTCCGACTTTTCTACAAATTTAGTCCAACTTTACGGGTTATTATACAAACTTTAATATAAATGTATTTTTATATTGAATTTGGACTCCCTCCAAAAGATGTGAATTCCCCAAAATAAATTCTTGCGTATGTGCTTGCCTACAGGTTAAGAGAAGAAAACTTTCCTAGTGTCCCTATTTTTATATAGATAAATTAGAACATTAGGAACATAAATTTTCTTTCCTCAGCTAGTAGCAAAAAAATAATAATTTTTGCTAATATGATTTCCCTCGAGAGCCACCCCATTGACTGTTCTTTTTAAGGGCTATTTGTCGTGTGATGAATAGAGTAGAAATTACTTTCACCTGACATGATGAAATTCAAAAACTGTACTCAGAGACAGTAAATATCTCTGAAGAACACAAAGTAGATGTGTAGAGGATTTCAGTGTACAGGTACGTATAAATTGGGCAAAGCTATATTACATTTGAAAAAGAACTAACTTTGAATCCCAACTGAAAATTAGCCTGACCTGAAAAAAAAAAAAAACTGAAAATGCATTAACATAGGACAAAATATGGCCATAGATATTTTTTCCAGCAAACTTGGTAGTACATCCCTACTAAAGTGCACAGCAACTCCAAATATATTCCTCCAAATATATAAACTAAACATTTAAGAAATTGAAGAGCTTACTGCAATAAAGGAACTAACTCCGAGTTCGTCTGTTTAGAGTACTTATATTGTCTTATTAGTTCTCAAAATATCCACTTATTGGAGTTGGTTGCACTGTTTGAGCTGGATTCAATAGTTTATCTTTGAAATTTTCTTTTTATTTCCCAAAGAAACCATAAAAATGGATCTTACTTCTTATTGCAGCAAAGCTCTCTATAGTCAATAGCGTATAGAGAAGAAATGCCTAAACTGCAGTATGTCGTCACATATCACTGTAAATATGCAGGATCTTGAATATGCTGACCTAATTTAACATAGTACCGGATACCAGGAATCTCTGTGGTAGCTCATGTGGTTTGGATCCCACGTTATCCTCCTCCGTGGCAAATTTATGTTTTCTCTCTACACTCATCGAAGAAAAATGTACAGTATACTGTAAATTGTTTGCAACTTTTCCTTTTAACAATGGAAACCGCTCAACAGTCACTAAAATACATTTGTGCTCATCGAATTGCAGTGTTTGGTGTTCATTGAAAATCGTGCATAGACAGTGTTGCTACTTGTTGGTCAATCATTGAACTACTTATGTAGCACTGTCTGTGCTTGATGAAAATTGTGCTTTCCTCATGTTTTAAAACTGTGTTTTTATTGAGTAAACAAGGATGATCAAAATAAACAATTGCTCGTTTATGTATTGCAGAAGACTAAGTTTGAATATTATATACTAAATAAGACTCATATTATTTCTATTTGAGTTAAAAAGTATTTGAGAAAAACATGTACATTATACTGTATATTTTACCTTAGTCCCGTGGAGAAGATAAAAATTTTAAAAAATCAGTTTTACGCCTCACGATTATGCCGGCTGTGGTAAAGGAGACGGTAATGATGAGAAATGGAGGAAATAGTCTAATTAAAAAAATGGGAGTAAAACGGTAGAATACCGAGAAAACCCACGCACACGGTGTTTGTCCACCATAAAGTTTAGTATCGAAGTGTAAAAGTTGCAAAGTAGATCATCTTCCTATTTATGATGGTCGGGATGAATCAACCCGTCGCAAATATCAGACATAAGGAAAGTTCAGGTCTCACTTTCTTCGTCATAAATAACAACCACATTTGTGTCTTAACCAAGAAAAGAAATTGTTTTTATGAATTCCACCAACAGTGGTTTCTTATGGTGCGGAACCACAAAAGAGACCTTTCTATAGTACACTTTTTCATACTCGAAAATCCAGCACAGTGTTCTGAGATTGACCATTTTATGTGTACTATATAGAAATGCTACAGGGAAAATGCACGTTATAGTGCACATTTTGAAAACTATATGTAGATGTATATATTTTTAATTTTTTTTTTTTATTATAAAGTACCTTAAGGGTCCAAAATAAATGTCAAGACAAATACTTATAATTTTATCTCACCCTAAAGCATACCGAAGTTCGATGTACAGTATACTGTACAAATCCACTGAGGAGGTTAAGCTGTAGGTCCATGTCTGATGCAATCTTGATGTTCAAAGAGACGCTAAACTCCAGAAAACCAACCTCATTAACATAATTCCATCTTTTAAGTAATAAGAAAGGAGCTGCTTAGCTACAACCGTCAAAGCCAGTGGTTCCCAACCTTTTTTGATTGACAACAAATTTTACTGAACATTCATGACATCGCGACACACTTAACTCTCTCATGGCTAATAGCGTACGCGCCTTTGGTGTGGCTGAACCAGATTTAATTTCCTGCGAGATTCATGTGGTTTGGATCCCACTTTAAACTGTAGTCCACGTCACATATAGCCTCACTCCTGAAACGGTCGTAAATCCAAAATGAAATCAAATAGCGACACACTTACTTGTTTTCTATTATGAGTAATATAAATTATAGTTGAGTAAGACTAAAAGTTTCTCAGTATGTTGCACTGAGTATGCAGTACTGAAGCATAGTTGCTGCCGCTGGAAGCTTCCACTTTTTTCTTCGATTCCCAACAGGAGCTCATGTGATTCGGATCCCACGTTACACTCTAGGTCCATGTCTCACATAGCCTTGCTGCTGAAAATCGACACTAAAATCAAATCAAGGTTTTCACTTGTACAATCTGGCTCAGAATTGATTTAACTAATCGTTAAATGCTTCATCATGATTTTTAATTTACAAAATTTCACGACACACTGACTGGGAACCACTGTGCAAGCGATAAATTTTATTATTTTCTTTTAATGTGTAGAGATCGGAAACTACACACAGAAAATAAAATACGTGTAGCAACTTTGTACATGCCACTATAGTGACAACGTACTGTAGGCTCACTACTCCAATTATATAGGAGTCTATTTCCAGGAAATGAGGTGCAACGCATGTGAAAGTCATGTAATGGACGGCATGCCTTGTTAACGCCACAATAAATTCGTTTGTATTTATTTTCTGGAAAACTGCACATGACAATTTACTTTCGACTACGTCATTTTATTCAGTTTGATGTCATCTATTGATTTCTATATGCTTCACCTTCGCACAATATTATAGTTAAACAAAAACTAAAATTTAAGAAATAATTGTAATTTTGGGTAATATCTTATTACCGTGCTCTTGTAAGTGTCCTAATGGAAAGCTTGTTGTGGATATAACAAGTATGTCAGTATGTTTAATCATAAAAGGTTGCATGGTTCTTGATTCCCTCCAAACTTTCGTATAAGGATTTACATTTACTCATATAATAGAGCATTTCAACTATATGGGCACATCAAATTAGAATATCGAAACGAAATGTATACCAGGATGACTTCTAATATATTTTTAAACTTCTCTGTATCCTAATCTATATCTATATCTATTTACGTGCTTGCCTATGTAGCTCTAGGCCTATATACATATAAAAGCGTAAACTCACAGACTTTCTGATTCACTCATCAACAGATCCAAGAAACTACTACTGTGGAAATATTCCCCTTGCCCCTAGGCTGTAGAAAAGACCGAGTATTGCGAATACCTATCCTATGGGGGGATGGTGGGACTTGCATGTTTTTTTTTTTTCGTTGCCAGATTTCTAAAACTTTTAGACGTAGAACATCGAACTTTCGTATAGATGCTTTCCTTGCATCATAGGCTGCAAATGGGGCGAGATTTTGGGAGCTGTTTAAGAAAGGAGGGGGGTTTAATTAGTTTTTGGTATTCCCTATATCTCCGAAACTATAAAGCGTAGAATTTTAAAACTTTGTATAAATATTCTTCTTCTATGGTAGACTGGAAATAAGACGAGATTTTTGGAGTTGCATACCCTAAGGAAGAAGAGGGAATTTAATAGTTTTTCGCGTTCAGCAGATCTCCGAAACGATAAGGCAAAAAATCTTGAAATGTTGTGTAAATATTTTCCTTGCATCCGAGCGTGTAAATAGGGCAAGAATTTGGGAATTGCACATTCTAAGGGCGGATAGAGAGCCTCTGAAAAACTTCCTGCGTTCGCTTGATCTCCAAAACTATTAGACATATAACCATGAAATTTTGTATAAATGTTCTATTTGCATACTAGACTACAATTAAGCTGAGAATATGTGAATTACATATCCTAAGGGGTAAGGAGGCTTAAGAATTTTTCCGGCATATTTGTGTTATTCACTTGTATTCAATGTAGAAGACGAAGAGGAAAGGAAAATAGGGAGAGGAAGAGATGAAAAATATTTTTCGCATTAACACGCGGAGGTATATACAAGCTTTTAGTATTTTAGTAGGAAATTATTCCTTCATTTTAATTAATCTAGAAGCCCTAGATATCAATAGTATCAGAAACGTATTCATATATATATATACTTTAAGAAAACTTTCATGTCAATAATTTTATAATGTACACTCATGTCCAAAATTATTGTCGCATGTCTATAAATACGTTGTTTTGGAATATAATTTGACAACGAATTCGCCCTGTATTTCTTATTATATTAATATGTGTATAATCGGCAAAGACATGTATGTGGGAAATTTCATGTCAAAACAGCAGTAAATAAGAACAATAAAACGAAAATAAAATTTTCTTGTTCATTTAGCAACATTTTGCATTACTTATTCTAATTTTCGTATTTATAATTCTTTTCCTATGAAATTTATCACAAATACACATTTCCCGATTATACACATAGTATCAGTATTAAAAGTACCCTGCAAAACCATTATTAAATTATATTCTTACAAGAAGACAGTTATAGACATGCGACAATAATTTTGGACATGAGTGTACATACTTTATATGTAATAGCTACGACATGTCACTTATAATATATTTTTTAAAACCAAAAATCAGATCACATGATCGCTGCAGCTAGGTTGCTTCTGGAATACCGCAATGAATGCGCGTGTGGAAGCGAGACGTAGACAGAAAATGTAGGAAACGGTGTCTGCGTTTGTTGCTAGTGGTTTCCAAGTTTCACTTTATCCCCTCTGTCCGCTTTTCCCTTCCCCTGCGTCCTGTTTCCGCACCAAGTGACGCAAGTCGCATCGCATGTTCTCAATACACATAAGCACATACTCTGCGTGCACTAATCTATATCTCTTAACTCTTCATAGGCGCCATTTACCAAAGGAAATTAATACACAAAAAGTTAGTTATTGGGGACAATATTGACAGGAAAAAAGTATTGAATAAAGAACGATGAAATAGGTATCGTATGTGTTAAATTATAAAATGCGTAAATATCAACAAGTTTACTCGTATCTCTTTAAACCAATACTGAAAAATAGAAAGGCATTGAGCAAAAGCTACTATATTAAAATCGGGCTTCCCTTACATTTTATTCAGTGATACTTGAGTATGTCTGTCGCCAAAATACTTGTGTAAACTACCGAGCAAATTCGATTTTTATGTAGCGTGTGTCTGACCAAAATGGCGTGTGTAATAGTAGTCTGCTTCTCATGTGAGACAAAAGAACATTAAATATAACGACCGAGAAATACTACACTTGTTTTCAAATTTGACCTCTTTCTGGACATTGCTTTCGTTTCCATTTACTTTTTAATTTGTACAATTAATTTTCTATACTTTCGACGTACTTTGTAAATGCTTTCTATATTTAAGGCTTTGATTTTTAATTGATTACTAAAACAAAGCAAGTATTATCATTAATCAATATCTGATACTTGTGCTCTATAAACTTAGATAAGCTATAATTAACTAACAGTACGGCATGTAAAACCTGGAGGTTCAATGTCGCATTCATAAAAGCTCTCTCTGTCCTTAGACAACTAGATACAGTTTCCACTTTCTATTTCTATTTATGGGAGAGCCACCTTAACATTGTCTTCCTATCTACTCCTAGGTCTTCCCAATGGTCGTTTTCCGATGGGATTTCCAGTCAAAACTTTGAAAGCGTTCCTAACTTTCTTCATTTTAGCTCATGACCTACCCATCTGATCCTCCTAGACCTGATGACTCTAACATTTGGTAAACGGAATAAATTATGAAGTTACTCGTTATGAAGTTTCAGCCATTATCTATTCCCGTTCCTGTTGTACCCAAATATTCGTCTCAGAATTTTATTCTCAAATATTTTCAATCTGCGTTCTTTCCTCAGAATAATCGACCATACAGAACAACAGGCATGATTATAGTTATAAATTTTAAGCTTCAAATTCCTCCACAGAATTTGCGACGACAAAAGATTATGAACTGAATAATAACACGAATTTCCTGCTTTCAGTCGACATTTAATTTCCTCGTGGATATAATTTTGGTCTGTTAATATTGATCCTTGATATTTGAAAGTATCCGCCTTACCGAAAATATTATTTAATATTTTGATGCATCCATAATTTCCAATATTACGATCCCGACGCACTTTCATGTATTCAGTTTTCTCTGCACTTACTTTCAAACTCATGTTCCTGCAAACGTTTAATACAACCTCTGCATTTCTTTCTATTGTTTTCCTATCAGATTTACACCATCAACATACGCCTTAATCTGGTGAATACCGTTCAGCTCTAGGCTCTGGTTGCTATCTCTGATTTTTTTATAGCATATTCCAGGACAAAGTTGAATAATTATGGCGACAACGGATTTCCTTGTTTCAGGCTATTCTTGGCGTGAAAGCTTGTGGACAAGTATTTTCCTATTCAGACTTTATTTTGGGATTCACTTAAACACATTTTAATTAATCTAACTAGTTTTTTCGGTATTCCAAATTCTGTAAGATTGTTGCATATACAACGTTTCCCTTCCACGCGAGTTATCTCTTTAAAATCAATAAATAATATTGACCTGAGATATTGTATTCCCATTTTCTTTCGAGTATTTGTCGAATGGCAAACATCTGGTCGATAATTGATCTATTTCGCCTAAATCTGCACTGATAATCTTCAAGAATTTTATCTGTGTATCAGATCAATTTTACTAATATAATGTTGGAGACGATTTTATAGAATATTGACAAAAGAGAAATGCCTCGATAATTATTACAATTAGTTTTGTCACCTTTCGTGTGAATTGGAAGAATGATTGATTTTTTCCACTCTTGTTGCAATTTCTCCTTGTTCCAATAAGAAAAATGAGTTTGTGTATCTTGTTTCACAATTTCTACTCTCCAACTAAAATTAAATCAGCCGGAAGAGATGATGAAATAATTGTGAAACGAAAATTTTGGAGAAAACGGAAAACTATCAAATGGGAAGTGATTAATGGAATAGTTAGAAATTTTGGTAACCTGAAAAATTTGGAGAAAATGAAAGAATCTCATGTTGGAAGTATATAATGAAATAATTGATGAAACAAAAAACTGGTAAAAATGTTAGAAAAATATCACATAAACTTTTGTTTACTACAGAGTTCACATGAATTGAATACACAACTATACGGACTGACAGAAGTTCTTTACTACTGACATAAAAGAAAAATGTAATGGGCACTACCTTCAATCGAAATAGACCCAAGGACTGGATAAATGTATGGTTTCATATTTTCTACACTTCGGCATACACAGAAGATGATGTACTCAACAATACGTTCCTCTACCTTTACCACTTAAATTCCCATAAAAGTTTGTGGTGAACAACATCGTGTCCTTGGGTTATCTCGTGATATTCCCGTTTCCTTTCACTTTCTCATTCCACCAATTCTTCCATCATCATTCACTTGTCTTACTTATCGTCTTTCACTTCATTTCCATTATAACAACTTAGGCTTGATGACTTATAGAGTAAGAAATAAGTTGATCTGCGATGATTCAGCGATAGAGTGCTCATTTCTGGTGCGTGGTGTCTCTGGTTCGATTCCACCTCTCGTCAATGGACTTTCTAATGGACAAACACGGTGTATGTGGGCTTTTTCAAGGTTCTTGAGTTTTCTCCCGCATTCTTTATTTCACCATTTCCACACATTTCATTATCACCACCTCCCTTAGCCTCGGTGTATAATCGTGTACCGTCAAACTAAAGAAAAATGACAAGTCTAAGGAATCATCAAATCGTTTACATTAATAACAGTTTTGGAAGAATGAAATGCCTTGAAAACTAACATGTGAATAAGGGCGAAGCATGAAAATAATAATAATAATAATAATAATAATAATAATAATAATAATAATAATAATAATAATAATAATAATAATAATAATAATAATAATATAGATTCCTCGCCATACTCAATTTTACGTATAGATTTACTTTTACTTTTTTTCTGCAGATAGTGATGTAAGGCTTATTTCTTCTAACTTGATATAAAGATTACGATTCAAAGTAAAACTCGAGTAGAATATATAAATGAAGCTATACAAGATGAAGAAACACAACTTTATTTACGCCGTAATACACGTCTATAGATCTATTTCAAACGGGTCGGGTATGAGTATAGACATATAAATTACTTTCTGTGGATTTTGGAAGATGATAGTAAAAAAAAGAGAGAGAAAGAAAACAAAACAAAAGAAACGTAGAAGAAAGACATTTTCTCTACACGACCAGATAACTCCTAAATGTGACCCAGATTTCTCCGCCGGCCCCCGCATGAAATATCGATTACTCTGGAGTTGAATGCAGGCAGTGGCAAGGGAGGCGGTGGGGTAGAGTGCGGAGCAGAGAGAGTGAGAAGGTTAGAAGGGCTTCTGCCGCAGTTGCATGAGAGAGAGAGAGAGAAAGAAAGAAAGAAGACTTGAAAGAACTAACCCTTGTTCTGATTGTGCCACTTCAGCAGAAAAAAGGGGAGTATAAATTCCAACCATTGGATTTAGAGAAAAAAAATCTGTGTTCTTGACGTAAATTTGCTCCCTTAACTCCCTTTAAACTATACCCACTCACTGTTCTAGAATCCTAAATCTAGCCCCCTCCTCCCTTTTATATTTCTGCATCCATATGAAATGTAATTTCTTACTTCCACAATCAACAGTAACACGTCTATCGTACCATCCTTTTTTTGTAGAGAGAAAATAGAACATTCTCCAATCACACAAGCTTTACTTTTTATTACCATCCCGAAGAGACAGACAGAATGACTTTGTTTGGAATATTACGACAGATATAAGTTCTACTTCTGCTTATATTCCCTTCTCTTCTTTCTCTGAGGTACAGAGGATGCGTTAGTGAAATTTGTGTAGTTTTTATTTTCATATTTCACTTATACATACAACAGATATAAGTGAAATATGATTTTCCTATTGCAACGAAATATTTATTGCTAATATTGTCCATCAATCACTGTAGAGTAGAATACCTGGATTCTGTTGGCATACAACTCAATAAATCGTTGTAAACAACAGAATCATTAACCAAGTTTTTTCATTCACATCTGGACGCCGATCCGAAGCAAGAGGGGAAGGGCCTATGAATCCTGAAAAGTTTTCTGTGCCTGTAGATTATGCCGTAAAACAATGTATAAAAAAGACATATTATGTCTCTCTCAACCTCCACTGAACTTCACCGATAGCTGCGGGTCTATACTGGACGAGCATGATTAATTCAATAAAAGGGAAGGGAGAGTGCAAAGTTTAATTCAGTCCTTTCAAAGCCGCCTTTTAATGCAATTTTTCATTGTAAAGACGCTTTGACGTATCCATAAACGACAAATTTACACCATTTAAAGTTTTAATGTTATTTTTAAAATTCCGTTATTTACAAAATAAGGAGTCAAATCAATATTACTTATATTTTTAATAATGCAATTATAAGTATAAATAAATAACAACACTGGTATAAAAAGTTATCTCATTCATCAATTTTTTTCTAAAAAAAGTAGTTTATAAAGGGAAGGTCTCTATTATTCCAATCTTTAAAAATTTAATACTTAAAGAAAATTAGATATTTTATTATTGTCACATATCTTTTTTGAAACTATTCTCGTAAAAGTAAGACATTTTGTAGACTTATATGAGACATGGAAGATATAAATGTTTTACACTTTGCATGAATTCTATATAGCCAATGCGCAGAGTTACACCGTAAGTTACAGGTAGCACGGTGGCTCAGTAGTGAGTGCTTACCTCTAGTGCATGGAGTCCCTGATTCGATCCCTGGTCAAGTAAGTTTTGTGGGGGACAGCACTGGGTCCGAGGGGTTTTCTCGAAGTACTCGCGTTTCCTTCCACATTCTCATTCCACCAGTTCTTCCATCATCGTTCACTTGCCTTAATCATTCGTCTAAAGGACATAATCATGGAACCGATAGTTCAACCGATAGATTTCATTTGATTTTATATCATAAATTAGGTTGAAAATTGCATAATAATCAAGCAAAAATGACTTTTAAAATTAGTTTGATTTTTAGAACAATTATAGACCATCACTTAGGGCAAGTTAATATCATATCATTGGTCAGGAAATTCAAAACGTGAGAAGGGAAAAGGATAAAATGTTTACTGTTAGGCCCTATTACATTTTTTTTCTCTACGAAATTTTATTAAATTAGAGCATTTATGTACAGCGAATACGAACATGTCTTCTAATTAGACGAGTTCATGGGTGATTCGCAGTATGGATGGGAACAAAGGAAAATGGAAGTGCATGGTATTGACAAGGTGATAGGCAGAAGTAATTGTTAGTTATAAATAACATCAGTTTTCGAAGATAGTTCGTTATATTGCAAATCAAGTCTATTTTTAGGTCGCAAAATTACCTATAATTTGAATTCAGTATATACGGTATATAATTAGATACAATATTTTGATATAAAATATACATTTTATGATGAACATGCAGTACGATAATTAATCTTGTATTGATTCATTTTTTTGATAAACTCTTAGAGAAATAGATAACATTTAAAAATAAAGGTAATAATAGATTTATTTTGAAGATAGTTGAAATTGAACTTTCATTGTACAGTACTCAGTAATTATAGAGTTGTTTATAGTAATTTATCGTATTTTTGATTCCCAATAGAAATATCGCAAACACGGATCTTATACTAGATATTTGTAAGCAATAAGATTTTATTGTAAAATTGTATCACTTATTCGTTTCAAATGAAATGAAATTTCTAACGCCCAATCCTTATGTCCTGTAGATTAAAGAAAACAGATATTAAATGATTATGAGAGGAACAACCACTGAACCACCGTGCCTCCTAGTTACTCTTTTTATATATTGAGCATTTAGAACTATGACTTTTTCATGCAAAGTTTAAAAACTACGGAGAAAATATAACTGGTTACGAAATGTATATTAGTTTGGTTCCTAACTTCGGAAATTATCATTGGAAACTCACTGAATAATCAAAGTGTAACAGCGTTTGCACACGTCCCCAGCAATGTCGGCAACGGCACCGACAATGCCGGAACCGGAACAGGGGCTGCTTTGCACACGCGGCCGGCAAAACCTGTGCCGAGAAGTAGTTTGAGTTTGCATGTGAAGGTTGAGATCATGGTATTTAAAATAATAATAATAATAATAATAATAATAATAATAATAATAATAATAATAATAATAATAATAATAATAATAATAATAATAATAATAATAATAATAGGTTCTGAAAAGGCAGCATTGCGGTTGCCTATTGACTCAGTCCACAAACGTTCTATGGAACAAATGCCAGACTAGACACAGAATACATGAATATTTTTATTATGATCTATAGGGTAAAGCAGCATGCAACCACAAGAACTGGAAATTTTCTTGTTCTGTTTGTGCTTTTTCAGTTTTTTCTGTAGTTGTGTTTTAATTTTTATTTAATTTTATTTAAAACCTTTGTTATGCTTGGGAATGTCTACTTCTTCGATTATGATAGAGACTTAAACCCTTGTTTCTTGTTATGAAAGTTATTCATACCCTACGTACTGGGTTGCATAATTAACAGGATAAACACTGGACAGCTATCCTAGATTCATAAATTTTTCATATCTCCATTTTCTTCATTTCCGCCATGTTGGTTTTTTTATTATGACTTCATATATGGTAAGACATATTCTCTATCAAAACGAATCCAACGACCCGTTTGTTTAAGTCGTTAAAGTAAGTTTCTGCTGTAGAAGGTAACAAATTAATATACATACACACATCTGTGAAACTCATTTTCCGCGTTATCGTAGTTGGTAATTCAAACAAGATCCGAATTTCCTTTACTGAGAATTTATGTAAATAGCAAGCCGCTATATTTGTGGTACCTCACAGCCATTTGGTTTATTTCATTCTTCATTATATATTGAAGTGATGTGAAAAAAGAAAATAACAGAAAAACTTAAGTAAACAAAATATTCAAAAACAGGAAAAGAAACAAGAATACACAACGCCTTGCCACTCACTCACTGTAGCTAGATTGAAGAAACCTATCAGAAAGCCGGCTCCGGCATTACCGGCTGCTTGTGCATCCACGCATAAGAAAGCATTGCCGCCGACAAAACTGGAGCCGGAGCCGGAGCCGAAACCGACATTGTCGGCGGCTAGGCCGACTGCATTTGCCGTTCCCGGGAGCTCCACCGGCTTTTCTATCGGGTCGGAAAGCGTGTGCAAGCTACCATTTGATTAAATTGCCGCCGATTCCATCGTCTGGTAAGTAAATGAAGAGCTTATTTAGCATATATTTCCGTTGATCGATAGTAAGTTGCATGATTCTCGTACAGTATCCATTTTTAGAATTATAAGTTAATAGTTTTTCCCTCAATTTCTCGAAATTTACGCATGGGGTTTTACCTTTACACATATTATTTAGTTCAGCTTAATAAGATGAATCGATTGGAATATGTCTCATTTTTCAACATTTTCCCGTTAAACCATAATAATAGTGTAGAAACAGATCAATATTGATATATCGCCACTATATATTTTATAGGTAATATTTGATAGACCAACTTTAATTTATATTCCATAAATAGGATGTGTATAGATTAGCGAAAAAGCATCATAATTCAAAGGAACTAACAAAAAAATATACGAATCAGCAAAGCTAGTGTATCAATAGAACAAGAAAACATAAATATGTTCTAAAAAGAAGGGATTCCTGTTAATTTCGGTTTGATTATAAAGACAAAAGCTACAAAACAAACCGAATAAAAATCGACAAGATTTGACAGTATATTACCACAAATATGCACTACATACACTAAACAAGCAAAAAAATCGCATAATATCGCCACGTCATGGATTTCATTACCTTGGGACGTTTTCCACTGAAATGATGGTCAAACACAAACAACAAAGAACACTAACACAAAAGTTGGACAGCAAATATTATACAAAGAACTCAAACAGCAGCAGAATTACAAGGAAAAACACAAAGTTCACATAAATTAACAACTGAATACCAACTAAGAGTTCCAGTTCTCAATTAAAGACACATCGTATTCTCTGGATGTAGTCTTGTACGTTAAGACTTCCTCATATGTGTTACGCTTCACACGGCGAGAAAACTGACTAGAATATGTCAATTAGAGGTATAAAGTCATGTGAGAAATGTCTGAAAAGGTAGGGAGACGCATGACGTCACGCCGTTCCCGTGCCTATCTTTGCCGATTGTAATCTTTAGGAAGTGAAGAGACGCCATAGATATTTTCTGGAAGTCAGGGAACGTCGTCACTCCATATTTCCCCATATTTCCCTCACTTTTACCTCTGGCTTGATCTACTTCCACTGTGGAATAATTTTAAAACGGGAATCTCAGTTTAATCATTCCTGAAATAATAGATTATGATTTTAAGGCGACATGAAAAATATTTTGGTATTATTTCGTAGTATCATGTTTACGAATATCAATTAATAGGTTACCACAATAGTACTGTTGCCAGAAATGAATCAAAACTTTAGTTTACTGTCGCATTCACCTACATCTTTAGCATAAAGATAGAGATTGAATTTTTTGTTTTTTACTAAAACGAGAGTTGAAGAAATTGTTTATAGATTGTTGATACCGTACACTATGTTCTCTCTTACTAATACCGAGAAAAATACGTTCTTCGGACAGCGGTATATTACACAAATATACGGGATCCTCTTTCTTACTACAAAAATCAGTACGGAACATACGTTATCCATATGCTACATACGCACTGCGTTTAGGTGTTACATCATGCCGTTGCAGAATGTCTGATATCTAACCGTCTTCCTTATGTTACAAACATATATGTATGTTACCTTCGTCAGCTATACGTTATATACGTTCATTTGTATGTGAGATCATGACTGCCTATATTGTTTCATACGGAAAGTACGTACAGATGGAACACTTATACAGAAAGTATTATAAAACATGGGTTTTCAGTTATACGTTTTCTGTACATTAAGTCCAAAAACTACATTATTTACAAATGTAACATACGATTTTACGTACACCACATACAATTTTTTCTCAGTGTAAAAGCAACGAAGAATATAAAAATTTTAGAATCTAAGACAAACAGTCCTTGCAAATTTCTATTAAGTGAACCAATGATTTTTATGACATTTGTTATAGTACAGAAATGTAAGCCATAGAATTATGGTACGTATTAAAAATTGCGCACTCAAATCTCTAGTCTATAAGAAAAGATCTGGAAACAGTTATTAGTTCCTCTAACAGTATTTGTAATATACCCTCTGGTTCGCTTCCTATTTTATAGATTTTCTTGATTGTCTTTAAATTATTACTCTATTTCTTAAGTTACGAGAAGCGTATGAAGCGATTAATCCAGATCAAAATAATATTTTAATGCATGAGCCCTGAGAAAACACAGATAGAAAATAGAGTGCATATTTATCGAGTGTTTCCTAAAAGTACTCCTTTAAATTTAGTATTTCCTTTCTCTCTCTTCTTTTCATTTGGTAATTCTAATTCGTATGTGTATGGATGATAGGAGACAATGAAAAGAAGTGGCAGCAAAGAACATCAATGGGTGTGCAAGAGTTTAAAAAGACTATATTTTCTGCGCAAACCTTTGTTACTGAATCATCAAGACCTCAAATGTTAGATTATCATACTAGTAAGCAACAAAATATGTGGAAAAATGTAGATGGTTAAGTTCTTGTAATACTATATCATTTTACTTAAAAATGTATTGATTATTGTAAACTTCACAACTATTGTATATTACACATATTCGTTAATAAACAAAAAGTAAAAGTCGCTCCCTTTTCGGGCCAAGTCATGCAGCTTATTGTGCTCTGTATGGAGGTAAAGACTTCAACTTTTTTGGTTTCAGTACTCGTGGAGATGATGTAGTCACAACCACACTCTTTTACTTCCCTCTGTTGGCACAAGTACCCATTTTAAAGATACTCGATGCACCTCAGATTGCATTCAATCGAGAGCAGAATGAGGTTTAATTTCCACCCTCCATCAAAAAATCGACTTCGAACCACCCAGTTGATACGTAGACGAGTTACTGACTGCGCTACCGCAATCGATTAATAATATCTTTTAAAGTATGAGAAAAAGAAATTAGTATGTACGGTAAAGTGTCGCCACAATAATCTTGCATCTCCCTAACTTCTAATTGCTTTATTGTTGTCGCTAGTTGGTCATATTATTTCATACCATAGCGCCCCTTTTACCAGGGCACTGTATTGTGCCTTGTGTAGCCTTGTCCTCTTGTTACTCTCAAAAAAGTATAGAAAAATTTACCTATTTTGTGACATAAACTCACTGTTGTAACACTGAATAAAAAGCAGTATTTTTCACAATTTTCTTTCTTATTACGTTTTGCTCTTTCTTATTGATTACACACACACTGTTGTCCACATTTTCTTACGAAATCTTCTTTATGTCGTCGAACACCGTAAGAAAGGATATCGATTAACAAAATTCAATAACTAATTTGAAAAGCTTCCATATTATAAAAGTTTCAAAATTTTATATTGTGATAATAGAAGACGGTAGAGTAGGTTAGATTCCAACTTACGGTATATCTGTTTTCCGTTCTTGCTGTATCAAGATGGATTGTCAAATTTTAATGAATTCAGAAGATGATTAGCTAACACTTCAACGTTGAAGAAGAAAAACTGATTTGGAGCTATATATTCACTCCCTCTCTTCCACTCTTCCTCTTTTTCACAATTTTGAAAAACAACACGAGAGAAAATGCTAAGAAGTGTGAGTATTTTTGGAATATTGTCACCAAGACATGTTGATACGATATTTTTAACGTAAAATTAAAAAATAAAAAAGATTATGTTACCTCACAATGTTATGTTTAAAATTATCACAGAAGGAAACTGTTGTCTCGAAAAACGCTGTAGGATTTATTTTTCAACGGTTTTACTAACAAAAAACTAATTTCACAGAATAAGTGTATACATTGTTTAGTAACAGATTTTATATATATATTTAGCAAGCGCAATGTTGAGTAACCGAAAGTTTAATGAATGTGTACGTGGTGAATGTGTTAGAGTTGTTATACAAGGTGGGGCCAAAGAAAAAGCAACCATTAAATTATATGATTAATTAATTAATTATTATATTCTGGAATAGTTAAGTCCCTTTTACATGTTTGATGCTAAATTCCGATATTAATATGGTACTAATTCTTATCAAATACAAGTGTTTCACGAGTGCTCACTTACAGTACTGTGGGTACGTTTTAGCAAATCTTGGGGATTCACGTTTTATGGATAGTTCGTGTTCTCCTAGTGGCCACGTAAATAAACAAAACATGCGTTGTTTAGGCTGAGAGAGGCGCAATGCGTATAAAGAGCACCCTATTCGATAAAAATAACCGTGTTGCGGCGATTTCAAGTCATGATATGTTATCGGATCCCATGTCATCGAAGATGATTATAGTAACACGACCACAGTAACACCTAAGCGATAAAAAAGGAGGTCTAGTCAGATTTTATGCAGATTTACGGAGACTTTGTGATCTGCACAATCTTAACTTTAATCAGCAAGTTTTTAACAAGACGGAGCCTCCGCCCACATAGATCAGGACTTTTGTTACCAGGACTGACTTTCCCTTTCCTCCTACAAGTCCAAACCTAACGGTATATGATACTTATCTGTGGGAAATGTTAAAAGAGAAATGCTTCACGTCTCTTCAACATTCATATCTTGAATAGTTATCTATACAGAGTTGGTTAAATCATAGCTGGTTGGTGATTAAACATAAACAGTTCTACTATTTTTCTGAGAATAATAATTGAAGATCTCGGTGCAAGAAGGGGATAGATCCAATTTCGGATTTAATTCACAATTGAAAAACAAACTGTTGAAATGTAATTTATTTTCATTTAGCCTCCAAACATTTTGTAAAGAAATGTGATATTATAGGGGTAAATATTTCTTTGCAAAAAGTCTGGAGGCTAGAGTATATAGATTTCTAATAATATTTTGTCTCAATCCTGAACCAATGTAAAACTGAAACTGTTCCCTTCTTCCACTGACGTCTCCAATTGTAAGTTGAAGCTTTCACTATGGTTGACTAACAGCACAATGACAATATAATACGTGTAATAATCTAATGATATTACATTTATTGTATCATAGATTACACTCCGTTATTACACATAATTAGTGATTGAATCGAAAGTTGAATTTATTTAACTTAGAATCTACCGGTAATGTAAAGAGTTTGTATATGAATAACGAACATTTCAAGCTCGTCCACGAGTGTCCACATATCTGTAAAAAGATCAATGGACTGATATTTTGCCGAAAATTCCACGCATCTCTTTAATGAGTCCATCTAACTTTACAAGTTAGTCTAACCGTGTTCTACTAGAATAATAATACTGATTATAATAACATGGTCTCGGAGAATGTTTGGGATGCATCATTTAGACAACAATACTGAAATTTAGACGTCATTGTCATTGCAAACAAGTTATTGAAACTAATGTATAATATCTAAACTTTTTGGAAAATTTAAACTTCTTCCCAAAAGAGTTTTTCTTTTGCAACTTGGTCCCTCTTGTTAGGTGTAACGGGCCAGGGATCGATTTCCAGAGAAATTGCATTCAACGTATTATAGTGGTTCATTTCCCACTTCAACTTGTAAGCCTCATCCTATACGAGAATAAGTCAATAAGTATGCACACTCTTGTTCTAATCTTCTGTAGGTTGGCTGAACGGCTTTAGGAGCGCGTAAACTGATAGGCGGCACCATAGTCTTTACTTGTGGTAGGTTCCAGAGTGATCACTTCAGTTTGCTTTGCGCAGTTGCGAAGTAAACATTGGTGTATCCCTGTCCGTTTGCACCCCAGAAGAACAGAAATTCATAATCCGTTTTTTTATGATATGCATGTATACCAAGAGACGAAATTCACAGAAAACTTTCACCATAATATACGGGCAACGTTTTATTTGGGCGAAGAATTTAACAGTGAATTGAAAAGTTTAAAAGTAATCTGCTTTTTCTTTGTTCTTCATGCAATCTGCTTTTGAACTTTTCAATACACTAGTAAGCATTTTGCCGAGGTAAAACATTGCTCCCGTATTGTGTTGTGAATTTCAGCTCCTTACACATTTTCAGACCACAAAAGAGAGATTAAAGATTTTGTTATGTGGTGCAGATGTACAGTAGCGCAGATATGCTTACTTTGCAACAGAACAAAGGACAATGATTTCATAAATCGACTTCTGAAAGCAGATAGCCGTAGATCTAACCTAAGGAGAATTACAAAAAGGTTGTAAATATTTATTGACTTATCATCATATACCCTGATTGCTGGTAAAAGACCACAATCAATCAATTTAATAATTTCTTTGCAACTTAAGCAGAACTTTTCCTGGAGTTTTAAAGCACTTATAAGAAATTTACTCCAAATTATTTTACATAAATACAGTAAAAGAAAAGCTCAAAGCGGCCCTTATACACCAACAGTTTGAAATAGAAAAGGCATTCAAACACACCTATATGGACATGAATTCCTGAAATATAATTCTGGCTAAGCGACTGAAGGCACTATTTGCACAATATTCTACTTTCAACAAAATATGAACCAATTAACACGTGGAAAGAAAGAGACCGTCAAAGGCAAGCAGTTATGATCGAGCACACTGATATACTGATCGAACTACTTTTTAAATAAGTCTTCTTCAAATAAACTTTCATAAGCAGGAACGTACCAGGGTATTATACACTAAAAACAAATATATACAGGAATATATGAAGCTCTAATACTAATAAAATGGATTAAAACTAATAAATTAAGTGAATCAAGGATAATTGCAGCAATGAACATCTGATATTGTTCTCGTCGGATATAAGCCTACATGTGGTCTGCATCTCATATTAATCAGTAGATCGACGTCTCGTGTACGTAGTCAATTAACGTTAAACTTCAAATAAACAAATACATTATTGTACACTATGGACTTCAGATTTTTTGTAACTGCTAAGGAACTTAGTTGACTTAACCAAATTATAAGCGTACATTCCAACTACTAGTGACTTTTGTCTTACACTGTGACTACAATAGGCTTCTAATCTATGCGCAATCGATATTCATAAAGTAAATAGTAGAACTATAACATAGGCTGCAATAGAAGAATAATGTGAGAGATGAAATCTGCTCATCGGATGCTGAATCCACATAAAAATTTCGTTGATTTTCTCGGGGTACTCCTGTTTCCTACTGCATTCTATTTCCACTAATTCTTCTACCGTCATTCACTTGCCTGAATCATCATATCTCTTAGTCTAAAGGGTATAATCGTTGGACGTTAAACTGAAAGATTTCAAATTTTCCATATCAAAAACAGTTTTCGCTATTTCTTATGATTATTACTATGTAGGAATTAATACTGAAACGGGAACTTGTATTAGTTCTTACTACTTTTGGCTTTAGTAGAAGAATATAGCTGAGATAAGATCTATTCTTCGGATTCAGAATTCATTCCAAAAAAACATTTTTCGCGTCCTACTACCGTTTTCGTTCTATGAGAATCAATATTAGAACTGGAAGCGGTAGTTGATTTCAACCACTTAAGGTTGTAATAGTTGAGAAATGAAGTCGGAAGTTGAACCTATTCTTGCGGCACTGAATTTATTTAAAAAGACCGCTTCTCCTATCTATTGCTAGCTTTCACTCTAGTGATTAGTGTTAAAACCGGAAAGTGTCGATTTTCAACACTTTCGGCATGTGTAGAAAAAGAAAGCCAGAAATAAAAGTGATTGTAGGAACGCTCAATTTATATCAAAAGCCACTTCTCACTTTCTCCTACCCTTTAGCTCTATGGAGGTCAATACTAAAACCGGAAGCAGTAGTAAATATCCAACACTTCTGGTTTCAGTAAAGATAAACACGTAGAGATAATATATTTCCTTGGGACGTAGAATGGATTCCAAGAAACCGCTTATAACTTACTATATATTACTTTTTTGTTTTATGGTGATCAATTTTGAAACCGGAAATTTTTATTCTCTATATCAATTCTGGCTTGAACAGAAAGATAATGGAGGAGATGGAACGCTGAATCGATTTCAAAATACTTCTTCTCTTACCACTTTCTTTTTATGGAAATTCAATACTGAAACGAATATTTCTCCATCTGTTACGATTTTTGGTATATGGCAAACAACATTGAAACCAGAAATGGTTGGTTTCTACCATACTAGTTCGAATAAAGTGTTAACAGACGACACAGAAAATAATCTTGCCATATTTAATCGATTCCATAAAATGATTCTCCATATCTTATACCGTTTTTGCTCTGATAGCTGTCGACGAACAGAAAGACAGACGGACGTAGCCATTTCGTAAGACTTCTGATAGTGCAATGTTTTTTAAAAAAAACGTGTCTCATTTTTTCTACCACATGATATGAGAAAACAGCCTCTATTTAGAAGTACTAGAATACGTCATCATGACGTCATCATACTTGTGTGACTAAAAATTGAAAGTTAATTTTCAGCATTGGAAATAATGCACTACAAGAAATACTATGCTATAGAAATAATCAAGAGATTGGGCAAACAGAACACGTAGCAGCGACTGGATTGCTTCGGAATATTTATTAAGGAGAGCATTATTTCTTTTATTATTTTTAGTCTTATCAAAGAAAAAAGTCATTTTAATTTACACGAGACTTACCTATTTTCTCTAAAGTGTTATTATAATCTTAAACTAAGAAGTTCATTGTACAAGAGAGAAAGTAAATGTAGGAAGTTAATTGCCAATTTTTTCTTTTTTAAAAAAAAGAATAAAAATTTAAAATAATTAATTATCTTATGTTGTTCTTCTCAGTATTTAAAAAGGAAATTTGTATTACAGGTGAAATTAGAATGGAAATTTTGTTTATTCTCTTTCGTATACTTAAGTATTTCTTTAAAAAAATCATAAATATGATTTAGTGCTAAGCTGCTTGCATGTATCATGTAATTTACGGCATATTACTCAAAGGATCAATAATTTCTTTTTAACGTACAAAATTTTTGCATTAACCTATTAAGTGTTGTATCGTTTTTTACGTATTTCATTTCCCGTTTTGCTATAATGGATTGCGTCCAACAACGCCACGCTTGCGCATTAATACATGTTACTTCTTTTTTCTATTTGTTACTGTTCTACTTTTTCCCTCTAGCTTTATAACATTTGTGGCTGAAGTTGACGCAGTGTTCCATTTCGTTCATGGTCAAACAAAACAACATTTGGCAACGTCGAACTCCAACTGAGTCTTGGCACAGGAACAGAGGGAGTTTTTCATTTCTTCTCCTTTTCTGTCTCCTTTGATTTCATTGTCTCTCCTCCTTCCCCTGCTCTGCTCTGCTGCACCCAGGATAAAATGCGGTAACTGGTTACATCCGGTTACATCTAGTTTCTTTTATTTTCTTATCTTTCTTCTTATACACCAAATTATTTCAACACAATTGGATTTTCTCTCATATATATTTTTTAAAGTAGGAAAATGATAAAAAATTCTCGTTACAAAATAAGCATCAGAATATTGTTACTGCAAGTAAACACATTTCTCTACTTTTTTATATTCATTAATATTGTATTAACGTAATTTTCTTTTCTGATTCATTAAGAAACATAGATAGGGTTTCATTTCAATATATTTGAAGGCTTAATGTACAATTTAAAAGTATTTGTAAAATATTATACGAATTCGTCCTAATTAAAATAAGTGAAAAACTCGTTGAGTGCTAAGAAACAGCTTCTGAGCTCTGTATGCCTTTTCATCAATACAGAATAGTACATTACACTAAACCAAGAAAATAATTTCTAAAGTGTTCGTTTGTATGTCGGTAATAGCATGCTTGTAATATCTAACGAACAATAGAAATACTGTTTCATGCTAGGGAAGGAGTTAACCACCATGCCTTAAAACCAAAACCAGGCCACAATGCTTCAAAGAGTTAAGAAATTCAACCTATATGGATACAAAATTGACTAGTTTGCATGTTTATTACTATATCTATTTACATAAGGCTCATGAACAGAACATTACTTATTCAGATAAGTAAAACAAATTAGAAAATATTATTATAATCATAATAATAACCAATAATAATAATAATAATCTACTCAGTAAAAGAAAATACAATCCTCTTCTTAAGTACGAAGTGTAGATTGTTGTGTTTAGAAAGAATATTATTTGTATTTTGCTACAAAGGCTGCTGGAAAAGTTCTTTCTAACTATTACTAAAAATGCTGCTAGTTTTCTGCTATTACAAAATACGGAGACATTTCCATGTTTAAATTATCTTCAATTGCTTTCGTTTATTTCTCATAGCAGTGTAAAAAAGTAGATTTCTGAGAAATGGAAATTTCTCGCGGACACTTTCCGGCAATTATTTTTCCTATTTAAAATGTAGTTTAACACCAAACCAATGCATCAAATAACTTTATTTGGCTCTTAGTGATGAAGCACCATCCAATAGAACTGTACAATTAGTTTTCCGAATTCTAGCGTAGTCGCACATTTCTTAGAGATAAATTTCGTGAAGGTTGTGCATCCACGTCTATTATTGTCAGTAACGTTGATGCTATACATGAACTGACTGAGAGAAGTCGGCATGTAACATATCGTGATATTAAGGCATCCTTGAACATTGACATGAAAGCAATGCATACGATTTTGCATGGTCACCTGCACATACGAATACTTTAAAGCCATTAGATCTAACACGACTTGACTTAAAAACAAAAACAGGCTCATGTCGGTTGGTGAAAATAAAAATGCTCTTAAATTCAACCGAGGTAAGTCAAATTTGGTACCGGGGACATCGTTACTGGGGACAAAACTTGGATTTATTCATACAACCCCGAAACTAAAGAGCAATTCATTGTTCGGCTGTTTCAAAATGAGCTGAAACCAACGAAAGTTGTTTATTCGAGAAGTGCTGTCCAACAAATATTGTTTGTTCCGTCAGTTGTGCCGTACGAGAGGCAACCATAGCTTTAGAAGATCGAAGATTTGTAATTAAGGGTGCCAATGAATTACGTATTGAATTGAAACTTACTTATATTACAATTTTTCCCATGTAAACTTACAAATATTTGGGACAAAGTATTTTGATATTATATATATATATATATTCTCTATAACAGTATTGCATTAGATTTATATTAGGCGTAAGGGTCTTCTATACAGTGGAGCAGCGATCCAAAGAAAAGGAAGATATCTACCAGTAAATTGTTCGTATAAATCGTTATATTGCAATAGTCCAGTATGTTATTTGTTCACTTATAAGCTCTGTATAGATTAAAAACAATTTTGTAAATGTGGTCAAAATTATATAAATTACGTGAATTATACAGATGCATTTAAAAAAAATATTCTTTTTAATAATTGCCTAGTGACAACTTTTTCCTTCAGTTTTTCGTAGCAGCTTAATTAATTTCCCCGCTCAGTTCCCCATCATTCCGATAAAATTCCCAAATTTGCTGAAAGTAAATACGATGATTGTCTACGTTTGGTACGAGAACTGTGGATAACTTGTCAATGGAAAGGACAACAAAATTTAACATTCTATTATATTCCCATACTTGGCTGGTTTCAATACTTTTGAAGAAATTGAATTTCAATACTTTTAAAAATTAATAAAGGTTTCACTTGAATTCAATCTAACTGTACGAGCTTCTTCGTGGATGTAAACTTGGATTCGATTCGATAGTAAAGTTTCGAATATAAACTCGTTTAATATTTTGGATATACCACTTTGAGAAGATCCTGTCTCACTCAGAAATGATGCTGGAAAGGAATGCTAATTGAAATGAATAAATCTAATAGGATACGATTAGGGAAATGACCAGTTATTATCGAAACATTATAAACATATTAAATCTTATTCGTTCCATAATACGAAAAGGATAGAATACTATTTCTGAGTTAACAGAAGTTCTTATTTCATTGTGTAATCGTTATGGAGTGTTGGGAGATTTCTCATGTGTTCCTACAAAACAAATGTAATGTTAAATTAGATTCAGGCTCTCAGGTTTCTCAAACTATTTGTTAATATAAATTCTTTTATTATAAATTCAAGATTTAATTTTATTTGAGTTTAGTGTCCCATTGAGCAGCGAGGCTATATGATACGTGGACCTACGGATTAATGTGGGATCCGAATCACATGAGTTCCTGACAGGAATCGAATCCGGGTCTCCCACGGCAAAGGCGCGTACGCTAACCGCTTAGCTACGAGGGTGCTCTAAAAAATCAGAATTAATGTATACAGCAATGTCTATATATATATAAAAATGAAAGTGAGTATGTTTGTGACTTAATAACTCTTGAACCACGCGACCGATCTCAATCAAATTTTCAACTATATGAGATTCGGGCCTGGGAATGATTTTATCAATGCACTTTGACCGCACAACTTAGGGTAGAAGAGGGGCATATATATAAAAATGATTGAAAATGACCGATATCAATGTCGCACTCATAGTTTTGGGGTCGCTAAGAAGAACAGTGACACTTCCAATGCAATTTAAATCCAAATTCATCCCCGCAACTTGGGAGAGGGGGAGGAGGAGAGAACCTCTTGCTTCTCACATGGCCAACTTTATATGGTATTTTCTCGAGTTGGAAATCCCAAAAATTTATGTGTTCTGGTTTAAGAATGCAAAACAGAAAACATCGTCTATCAGAGAGCACTTCAATAATAGTAGAAAGTAACTGACTAACAAACTTACTAATTTAACTTATTTTAATCCAGCGAAGCGGGTAATTGACGACAGTAAAGAATAACAAAGGAACGCTATAATGTACCAAAACTTACTATGATTAACATCATCAGAAGCTTCAAGATCCTACTGCAATTCTACACTTATGCAAGACCGCAAAAAATTATTGTAAAAAAACGTAAGACGGACTGTAAACTGAAGTATTCACTATGTTATGAATGATAAAAGACAAGACATAATTGTACAATATTAGTTTTAACCCAGCACGCTGCACTACATAAGTCATTAATATGACCAATGGTTTTATAATGGTATGCAAACATAAAATACATATAAAGATATTTGAAATTAACTGCGTTAAGAAAAATTTGAAACGTAAAAAAATAGTAGATGGGTGCAAAGGGCTGTTAATATAAAAAGGAACAAAACCATAATTGAGCGGAAAATTTTCAACCAATTAGAAGCTTCACTTTTATACAGTACATTTATCTAAAGTACAGCATACATTAAAACCGTTATGATAAAAGGTATTATCCCAACGAGAGTACCTACCACGAGTTTTTTTTCCAGATATGTATAATTCGCGACATAAGATATCTTATTTTATCACCGACTACAAGAATTGTCTTTTGTTCAAATTTAATAAACGTAGTAATCACCAAATAAATTATCGTAGAGATTTTGTTATGATGAATTTTATTTGCTATGTTATACAGTAAAATAAAAGTAATATTACTATTGGTTGTTCATATTATTGTTTGGAGTTTCACATGTGATGCAAACTCATAGAAACATGGAACCCGAATTTACAGTACCGCAAAAGCGAAAACATTATTTAAGTATGAGAGAGCTTAATATTGATATTGAGGTTTCTATTGAAGGGATAAAACTGTAAAATTCATTTTAATCGGTGTATTTTAATTTTGGCCACCGATAGGATCAAACTGGATTCTCTTTAAATGCTGTTTGTATATCCTCAGTTTGTTGAATAGTCACAGAGTATATTATAGGTGGCAGGAAATCTTTGCTATTTGTAGCTCTTAATTAGGTGAATAGCCTATTGTCAATTAAATTATTATAAAGATAATACGTGCTTCTTCGGATTAGTACTCCCGTACTGCCAATTGAAGCGCGTGTATTGTTATGATTGATTTCGTTTGGTGACAAAGATTTTCCTTTGTTGGTCTTGCTTCATAAGTCAAGTGGGAAACCATATGAACTAAAAGTTAGCAAATGTCAGATTTCAAAACCTTATATAATGTTGCTGAGAGACCACACGCCGACGACATAACAAAGTTCAACGCGAACTGAAAATCTATGTGAACTACATGCTCAGGGACCTTAGTTTGTTTCTGCTTACTGATAACTAGTGAAAATTAAGAAACTTTAAACTATATTTCAGCAGTCTTAGAACTAGTTGTAGTTAATTTTGCAAATATTAATTTCATTCTACATATTTCAGCTGCATACATAAAATATTTTTCTGCATTGAACTTAGTTCAAATACATTTGCTGTCTAGTTGATTGTCAATATAAATATATTTTCTGTAGTTATCGTCATCATGACACATAACCTTAGGTAGACATAAATAATATACGTTTGATGTTGTGAGTAAATAGCCTACTTAATCAAACTGTCTGATCACTGTACACATAATTACATCAAAATATAAACAGTACGCAAATTTAACAGCAATCAAATAGAACAAGTACGAAGATTTTCAAATTAATTAAATGCTGTATTGACTTAATATCAATGTAACCACCTCCAAAATACCTAACTGATTATATTTACTACAAAAATGTCAAAATGATAATTAAAAATGATAACTTTAAAAATAACAATTTTTTACATAGGAAAATATACCCTAAATATAACAATTTTCCTAGGCACTAATTTACCACATAGCCTACTTTGGTATCACTGATGACTTTATAATTCGAAGGCTCTTCTAGAATCACTAACGGCATTCTTCACAACTATCGACTCTGTACTCAGGTATATTGAGGCTACTATAAACTTTTAGTAAATATTACCGAAACAATTAAATATTTAATTTTAAAATTAATTCCAGAAATAATACTGTACTAGTATTGCTAACACGAGTTTTCAAGAAGGGCAAAATGGTTTGATAACAGCGTTCTAACCCTTCTTGTAGAGGGTTCCTAGTTGGAGTCCAACTGATCTGACATTCTGGGAAACAATCGTTTCTGCCGATATTTTACTCCAAACCTTTTAATTCTTTTATTGTCTCTCTGATCCTACAAAGGCATACTTACTATAGAATCAAAAGGATTTATTTCACTTCTTCTCTGGTGCATCTAAAATCTTATACAATGATCTTTGATACATATACATACATACATACATGCATATATATATATATATATATATATATATATATATATATATATATATATATATATATATATATATATATATATATATATATATATATATGGCATTATTACTATAATTGAATGTATGTGTAAATTTAGAAACCTATTTCATTGTAAACACGTGTTTTGCGTATAGATTTCTCCGCAGTGACGTAATGAAAAATAAGTTTGTGAACTTTACTCGTTGAAAGGCTTTATTCATCTAAGGAATTTCACCGTTTCTTATTTCTCAAAATAAGAAAAAGAAAAGAGAAAAACCTAGAAGAAAAATCAATCGTCTTACATAACAGTAACTAAGGCAGGATCGTTTAGAAGGCTTCTATTGATTTCGTGTGTATTAGACTACATGCTTCCACAGCAGATACATTGTCGCTGTGTGGATGGAGTTTATTTGTGAGGCCTCCGTTTGTATTGGTTAAAACCTTGACAAGAACGAATTGTTATATGGATCACTTCTGTCGAAGAAACAATAGAACGCTGTTAATCACCCTTTAAAGCAATGTGTTTAAACTTCAGTAGAAAGATAGATAAAGTCTGGAAGATGACTATGTTGCAAGTAATATATGTACGAATTTTGTTTATTATAATCACAAAATTTAGCTAATAAACTTGTATACCAATTCAAAATTAAGAAAACTAACTATAATTGTTATAGACACGTATTTATAAATAAAACATGCTAAATTAATGATATTAATGGAAAAAGTACCCCGTTTTAAATTTATTAGAATTATAGCAATGTTAGTAAACCGTCCATCCATTGTTTCACACAATACCTCCCGAACGAAAGAGAATTTTTGAACTCTGTTTCTTGTAATAGACAGATCATATCAACTGAGTTTTTAAAGGAGTAAATTCCAGGACATCTTTAGGGCAATGATGACTCTAAAAATGGATATTTGTATTTCACTTATTCATGATAAAAGTATTTTTCCATAACAAAAGTATTCATAACAAAGGTAATGTTAATATCCAATACTCAAAACACCGATGAATTAAAGGTTTTATAAATATTTAGCGGAAAACACTTAGTTGCTCCTAATCCTTATTATAAATACAAACCCATTTATTCATAAACGAACGTTTTGTGTGAATTTTAAATTGTCTTTAGCAAAGTTTTTTTTAAATAGAACATCTTGTTTCAATTGATCAAATTTTCTCAGTTGAAGATTTTACTCCCTAAGAAATTAGTAATTCTAGAACAGAAATGAAACTCTGTACACTAAATAAATTTAGTGTGAGAACTATATGTATACGTTATGCAAAATAGATCCTACACGTATTTTATACCGTAAAATGATATGTTTTGTTCAGTTTAATAATAAATAATAAAGAAGTTTTTTTCTATAGTTTCTGATAGTAATAATGTTTGTATTGACAATGCCCTCCATAGATAATAAATACAAATTACTTCAGATTTATCTTAAGTAAACCAATAATAAATTATTAATCCGTGAGAAATGTGTATGTTTTGCATTGTTAATTATTAAGTACATTTCAGATATTTTTGTTGGTATTATACAGAAAACGCTCCCTTATGATTTTAGTAAAATTCATTTTGCTTGATTTTCAATTGGGTTGCATATTATTAATAAATCAGATACTTTTTATTTGTCGTCTGTAGAGCATGAGCAAGATGATTCTAATACTAAAATTCCTCATCTTGGGCTTAAATAAAATCAAATGATCACACAGCCTATTGGAAGAAATAAAAGATATTGTTTTAAGTATCATTGTCAAAAACTTGTAAATGAAGCACTTAAAACATTTTACGGAATTCTAGGTTTAACAGACCTAATTTGTTAAGCAATAGAATTCTAGTTGTTTGCATTCTATCTGAGGCTAAACACTGTCATATACAGCTGGTTTTAAGATACAAATCAATTACCCTCAAGTTATGAGAAATGAAATGATTGTATAAATTAAGGCTGAAAAATATTGGTTTAAGTATTATTAGGTGATGTGAATTTTAAACCCATATTCACTAGAAATTTGTGAGTGCGCGATGCACGATTTTTTAAAGTTTTTCTATTTTTTAAAGATGCTCTTAATCACTTGACAAATGTCATATAATTCAAATATAATATTAACAGAAATGGCACATCTAAAATCGATGAAAGTTATTCGTTTAAATGTATGTAAACTATTTTGCCTTTAGTGTAAAATATACAGATAAGATAATTATATAAGATAATTAAGATTATTGATTCTCAACCCCAATTAGTCATTAGTACGTATTATTTCTGCAACCTGAGGAATGGTTCTATAAAGTCTGTGCGTTATGCATCCCAACTTACTCAGCGTTTAAGTGGGTTGCATACCACGAAAGGATAAAGGCGTTCTGCAGCCGTGTTTTGTTTCAGTGCAGATTAAACCGAAACACGAGTTTTAGAAACGTTATGAGAAACACAACAAGGTCTCAGAGATCCATTAGTCAATTTTGTATTATATTTACTTTCAAATGTATTTAAGGTCTTTTATAATAAAAGGGCCAAATAAATTTAAACTTTCACGAGCAACCAGGGTGCCAACATTGCGTTTTAAAATTTACCACTGGGTGTCAGAGACCCATGTTTCGGTTAAAGTGTTAAATCATGTGACCATGTTACAATGAAATTTTTTTACCGTTATTCAGTAATTAGAGAGGTTAAGAAACATAATATCCTATACCGATTCTAGTATTGATTCTATATTTACTATGATATGAATATACTCATATTTCATACTAATTATAATTTATTCTTATACAGTACAATGCGTCAAGCGACGTTTTTATTATGATTTAATAATAACAATAATAATTTATTCTTATGCTTAATTTTTAGTTTAACGTCCCATGAGTACACACTGAGGCTAAGGGACACGGTGGTTATGAGATGGATAATAATAATAATGAAATGACGTTTGTGGGATAAAACGAGAGAAGCCTAAGGAAACCCACACACACGGCGTTGGTTCACCACAGTAATACCAACATATACGATAATTCTTGAATCATACGATAATTTTGACACCTATACGATGTACGATAACTCGTGTACAATAGGAATACATACTGTAATTTAACAAATCTTAACAACGTGAAAAATTACTTATTCGGGAGATACTTAAAAATGGCAAATAAATGCTAATTATTACACTAAGAAAAGTATTTGAATTTTGAAAACAATGCTGTTGCTCCAATGTTTTTCTAAACATTGTAGGCGCAAAGCTCAAAAAGACAAATGCAGGTAAAATAAAATTAAAAGAGCCATAATTAGAATATTTTATGTTACGTTAATACGTTAATGGTATTTTAAAATCATTAAGCAATGTAATATGCTTTTGATGCTTTCACGGATGTCAAAATCCTTCCTACATATGTTGATTATTTAGTAACTGCTTGATTGGTTGGCTTATTGAAGTTTAACATTCCTTTTCATTAGCAAGGCTATATACGACTCCATGTACTCTTTAAAATGGAAGATAAACCATTTATATCTTACAATTACACGCAATGCGAATCAAATATGGAACTACATGGACAAAAAATACACGTGTTATCAACGTGATTAGGAAACTATAGGTACTTTGAAATAGATGAGTTTTCATATTGGTAAGAAATTTGAAATCTGGTCACATCTATGCACATTATTAAAATGTATAGATACACACGACCCATTATTATTATAGTAGTATCAAAATAATACTTCATATTACGATAAGAAAAACAATAAATTTAGAGAGGTATATACGATAATCTCTGCTGAACATGGCAATTCTAATCTGTCACAAAGCTAATTTTGCGGGGGCTGGAATCGATCCAGGAACCCATTGCGCCAGAGCTAAGTGCTCAACTACTAGTTTTTGAAGTTAACTGGTTTACCGAACGTTCCTCAGTAACGTAATTTCCCTAATATTAATATTTTTACTTTACTTTACTTTTCCCATTTGTCTTTAAGAACAGGGACACGAACACAGGAACATCGAGAACAGTTAAAATTCCAAAGTGTCTAACAACGAGAATCAAACCACGGTCCACATACACTAAAGGCGCAAGCGCTAGCCACTAGTTCACCAAGGAGGGCACCCTCTAACCACCGCGGCCATCTTATGGTTATCATTATAAATATTCTTATTCGTATAATTTCTTATTTTTGTTATCGCCATTGTCTTTATTTGTAATCTTGCTGTTATTTCCATTCTCTTTACGTTTATTGTTGTTATTGTTATAAAGGAAAACACTATTACCTCGTACAACGCTATAACTTACAATAGTTTGAAGGTTTAAAGTTTTAATGAAAGGTTTTGCAGAGACTAGAAAGAAAATTTGAAGTAGACACGTAGAACTTCTTCAATTATTTATCTCTACATTATATAGACCTAACTATACATATGATGATTTTAAGATTCAAGATTATAATGTTACACATTATGTTTTAATAATATCAAAATAATAGTACTCATTTTACATAACAATTATAATTAATGGTCATAGATGAGGGCACGGTGGCTCAGTAGTTAAGCGCTCTTCTCTTGTGCGAGGTGAGCTCCTTCGTGGCTAAGCGGTTAGCATACGCGCCTATGGCGTGGGAGACCCGGGTTCGATTCCCGGCGGGAGCTCATGTGGTTCGGATTCCACGTTAATCAGTAGGTCCACGTCTCATATAGCCTCGCTGCTGAATGGGCCATTAAACTCAAAATCAACTCAACTCTCTTGTGCGAGGTGTCTCTGGTTCGATCCACGTACACGAGTTTTTGGTGGATAACATCATGTCCGTAGTTTTTTATGTTTCTCTCACATTCTCATCCTACCAATTATTTCATAACAATTCACTTTCATAATCATAATCATTTATTTATACGTTTTCTTCGTCATAACGTGCATACGTGTGGGGCATAAAACTAAAAAAAAAGTGATTTCATTTTTATGTTGATAGTTCGTGACATTAACAAAATAATAATGATTTTCACATTTTAGATACGACGTTAAATTTCTCATAATAAGAGAAAAACCGAGAAAAGTTAATGAGATTTCGTATTATGTCTATCGGGGAACAAACATTCAATTACTTCTTGCATCTTCTCTGCAAATATTGCTTCGAGGAAGTAATCGAAAGGAATTCGTGAAAAACGTGAGCTGTAGCTTCGAATATAACCCTTGAAGCGTTTTTTCCAGAACTTTTATTCCGTTTCCCAGGAAAAACGTGAGCCTCTTTTGACGGCTGTTTTGTTCTCCCTCGAGAGCTATATCTCTGTGTACTCAGAAGATCCCGAGTATTTCTCCTTCTTATCCTTTTCCCAAACGTTCACGTTGAGCTCACGGCACCCAGTTCCAGGAACCAATGCTGATTCTCCAGCGTTTTCTGTGTTTCATTTTATTCCTGTAGATAGTTTTACGCTAGAAGACATACTCTGAGGCATTGTTTCAAAATTGTCAGAAATAACAATAGATCCTATCCATGTATGCATCAAAAACTACATTATGATAATAATCATTGTTGGAAAAACACGTTTACATAACAACAATATATTTGCCAAGTTCTACAATACTATACATGGAACTTTAAGAAAGCAATCATATAAAACAGAGAATTTAGCTATCATAAATAAGGTCCGTACCTAGTAATATTACACATATATTCTATGAAAGAGGTGGAAAAGAAAAATGAAGAAATGCTATGATAGACATAGCATACGTATGTACTTCAAGAGTTCACATAAATTTTTAAGAACATTCATATATTTTTACTCTATGTATATAAAAATATACGTAAAGTATGATCTAATGATCTAATATATGATCTTGTTTGAGTGTATAGTGCGCAAATATACGAAAGAAGTTTGTTATGAACAATATAAAATTCCCTTTACTTGTTGAAAGTGACATCAGGATTTTTAATAAACTATTCACTGTTTTTCAATAAATGCAGTTAAGTGATCATAGGTCTCTAGAATGCAACGGCGTATGCCCCAAAATGTTTATTTTTACTTTTTGTTTCGGTATATTCTGAAGTCATTGAGAGTGACACTGGTTCAGACATCGCAAATTTTAGTATAAATACAAACATGATTGAATCCTATATTCTGCTGAAGTCTTAATTTAGCGATTAGAAATAGTGTTTAATTCATGAAATTAAATTTCGTTCAATTAATACGTTAATATATTAATACATATATTTATGAAATAACTAATAATGATTTTATAGTAAGTTATTTTTAGAAGTAAAAGGAGAACACAAATAAAATTTCAAATCTGGGAGTAATGTCAGGACCGTACAATTGTATTTATCTCAAGTGCATTTAGCTCAAAAGTAACAATTGGCGCATTACTATTCTAGAAGTCCTAAATATGACCTAAAAGTAAGTGGACCGCATATCTGAACTATTGATGCATTAAGTTTAAGAGATAATATAATAATAAACATGTATATATTTATGAAACTACTCTTAGGACAGCCCTTCCACTTTTACCAATAAATAAGTTAATAAATAAAAATTTACTGGACGGAAAAGAATAATTTGCTCGCCTTGTATAGATATACATAATATATAATTGGTCTTTATGTACAACGATATTGAATCTTTCTAATGACGAAGACAGTAGGGTTTGCAACATCCTCGTCTACGCACTTACCCACCGTCGTTGAAGTTGTTTTCTTAAATATAACACATTTAACTTTACACATGAAATAAATGATGATTTTATTTCATGTTTATTCTTAAAGATCTTCTATATTAATTATTTAAGAATGATTGGCATCATCAAATAATAAAATTAAATACTTGTGCCCTTAGTATTACACAGAAATGATGTAAATATTATGGTAAGAATATCTTCCCAACTACCGTCGCGTGACTAGTCTAACGCACACTTGCTTATAAAAATTAAATTGCAGCAAACAAAGTAAGAGTTTAGCATAGATTTGTAATTGTGAATAAAGATATGTTACTTTGCTTTCCCTTTTTAACTGTTTGAGGGCGTGTCTTCTTTGTCACTGTAATCACTTAGTTATTCCCTGGTGTTACACGTGCCGAATAGAGTTCAAACTAGGTCACCCAATCAACGGTGTTAAAAGTGCGACATAAAGCGCAGTGGGTGGTGCAAAATAATGGAGGGGAACTCTCGCATTAGAAATTGATCTCACCCCTAACCTACGGGAGTGGAGACTGGGAAGTTTGTTGTTCTGATAAGAGACTTGTCGTATCGCGTTTCCAGTCAAACACCGAGTTAAATAATTAGCGGGGAACTTTCAGGCCAACTAACTACGTAGGAAAGGTTATTTATATCGCCTAATCCACTAAATAACGTTAACGAAGTTAAGGGTATCTAAAGACAAAAAAGAAATAGAACAACGAAATTGACGTTATTAAGATAATTAGGTAGGAGCAGATTATTATTTAGCTGCCTTGCACAATTGAGCGGTTTATTATCCAAGTCTAGTGATGAATATATGTAGGTCATTTTATTACAACGAAATGAGTTTAACGGGATTTCTGCCGTATCCCAACTATTTCCTTTGAGGAAAGGTTTCTAATAGTGGCAGCTATTGTGGGAAGTCACACAGGTGAAAAAATGAACGTTTATCTACTTCAAACTAAGGAAACTAATCTCACCTAATATTCTATAGTAGCACTTCTATATGAGAATTAGTACATTAGGTACGTTTTCTTTTCTCAGTTTGAAGTGATAAAGGTTTAATTTTTATCGATATCACTTCTTTCACGAAAGGAATATAAAATATCAAGTAAAAGAACATTACGGTGAATTTATGTAACAAAGGCACTTAACTGCGCTTGACAAATAGATGAGTATTTCCCATAAACTTACGCTAATGAAAGTCTCTAGTGGTATTACAAGCAGTGTTCCTTTCAGAAACAACCTTCCGGAATACTAACAATAAGTGTGCCCGAATAGTACTGCTGGTACTATTATGTTTATTATTATATTCTAGACGCATTATTTTGGTCTCCTCCGGGGGGCAGTGCCCCCCAAAAAACGTGTCTGGACGAAGCACTGATTACAATTAGTAGGGCTAATGCATCACTGTTATCAATTCATATATCACCGTTAGAAAACAAATAATAATCGATAGAAGTTGCTACTTAACTGTGTATGGCTTTTACTTACATAAATGAATAATCTGTTGCAGTAGAACAAAAGCTATCAATAATTATTGAAACTAACGACACAATTTCAAAGCAATAAAAATTAGTTTAACTCGATTTTCTCGAAAATTATGTACGAGACTTTACCTTCAAGCAGCACACCATTTTGCTCGGCTTGAAGTCATCTATCAATTAATATATGGCTCAACTTTGGACAGTATTTTCATTAAACAAACGGAGATAAAAAATATCGAACGCATTTGGAACGAAAAATTGGAAACTCCGGTTACAAGTGGCTTTCCTGGCACTGGTCCTGACACGGCAGAGGAACTGCATTCCTACAAAATACATCTTGTAGTGCTGATTGTCTGGACTGTGTAGTGTCTGTACACAACCAGATAATGTTTATCAAAGTACAGTACAACCTCGTCTATACGGCCCTCGTTGATCCGGATCAGATTTTAGACAAGAAAGGAAACAGCGGACGACATATGCAGATGCTGCGCACCAGCTCACAAACATCATGGCGTACTTGGAGCGTCAGCCCAACACGACTCCAACTGAACTATTAATGATAAAGCGTTTGCGTGTCCGTGCTTCATTCAAACACAACATGTGTTTGAAATAGAAGACAGTGGACCAATTATTTATTAAGAAATGACGTGAAATTTATCATAATAAACAATAAGTCTGCTTATTTAAGGATTTGTTTTGCTTATTTCCCGGATTATCCGGATTTTTGATTTCCCAGATTGCCTTTGGTCCCAGTTAGTCCGAATAAAAAGAGGTTGTACTTCATATAACCAAGATTTTCTTTATCCTACATGTGCCAACGTAGGACACAACATAATTCCCGTCAATTTGCGGCTGTTCAGGTCTGTCTTGTACGTAACAAACCTGTATGTATCTGAAACAGAAAATTTTGTGCAAATTACAGAATCCTGCTAAATTGTACTTCTTCGGATATTTTAGACTAAAACAGATTTTTTCCTCTTAGTGCAGAAATTAAAGTTTAAAGAGTTAATAATAATCACTTTCGGCTATATCTCATTAACACAAGTGTGTATTTTAATCGTGCTACTTGTCATAATTTTAATTAAAAGCTTGATAATGTATATTTCAGCATTAGTTTTATCCTATATTTATAGCTTAGCTCACGAATCTCTGCCGCGATTGAGGCCAACGAAGAATTAGCGTCGCGGCAGAGATTCGTGAGCTAAGCTATAGCATAGTTCTTCTAAAGTATCAATTTTTTAAGTTTGAAAAAATATTTTTCCTCAATTTTCTGGAAACCTATGCATGGGGACTTACACTTATCCATATAATATTGTTCAGCTTTATGAGGTTTATCGATTGCTGCATAACTTATCTTTAAGCATTTTTTCTGTTATACACTGAGCAAAAACTATGTGGTGCACGTAAAATCGTAGGTTACATGCGTAAATCTTATAGGTTTTGGACTTAACGTACAAGTTTGTGTAACATAATGCAGCAAACATATAACTGAAGAGGAATGTTTTATACGTATAACTATTCCGAATAAACGTACTTTTCACGCAAAAGAAAGAACTGTATATAGACGGTCAGAATCTCACTAGGATTAGGATATAGATTTCTGGGCTTTCGGCATCTAAGGCCATTTAGCCCGTCACGTACATGAGGGATGACGTCCCTCGGCGAGCACACTATCCGAGGAAAGAGAAGAAAAGAAGCAACCTGGGACCTATATATTAGGTACCATCCCGGCATTTGCCCGGTGTGAATGAGGGAAACCTCATTCAGGGTGGCTGGCCTGAAAAAGCTTTCTACACTTTTTCGACCGAGTGCCCCCACCGAGAATCGAACCCCGGGACCGCTCGCACCTAAGGCGAGAGCGTTAGCGATTACGCTACGCAGGGCCACCGGATCTTACATAGAGATGGGTGTATATAACATATAGTTGACTTAAGTAACATACGTATACATATTTAATATGCAGAAGATTGTTAGATGTCAGACAACCTGCAGCGGCATGGTGTAACATCTAAGAGGAAAAAAGGGCAGTATGTATATAGCATATGTGGCATATGGATAACGTATGCTCTGTACAGATTTTCGTACTGAACGCTTATAATATTATAGAATCATAATCTTTGGAACTCATATCTGTCACCATTTGTCAAAATACTAACAAATATTACAAAAGAGAACTACTCGCAAAAGGGATTCTTGTAGACACGATGGAAAACACAGAATCATCAACAAAGAATTTTTAAAACTTGAGGAAGAAATAAAGAGAATTAGGACCGAAGAGTTGAAGTTTGAAGAAATTCGATGTTTGTACGTCACATTCCGTTAAAACTGAAAGGTAATTATTATCACATTAAGTATTTCTAACATAAAAATAAGTAGTATTTTGAAATGAAATTGAAACCATATTTTTTTGAATATAGATTTTTCCGTTATTCAAAAAGCATTCTAGTTTCCATGATAGGCAGATTTTTGCTTACTACAGATTTAATTATACGGAATTATATTCACAAATTGACAAGAACTAATTTTTCTATTACTCACGTTTCCGACAAAAGAAAGATTTCATCACATACAGGGTGCAAGAAAAATCTACTTTTACATTGGATCCTTTAACCAGATGGCTATAAAAGTGTATGATAAACTCAAATAATTAATGAATAAATAATTAAATAAATACGACTGTGCGATTCATAGCAGACCTAGTGAACAATGATTGAGAAACTGTGAGGAAAATTTTAAACTGAAAGTCTTGGCATATGGTGTTTGCCATAATGGCATCAAAAGACCTCACTTGTAAACAAAAGAACAGGATGGTGGAAGTGTGTAAAACTTGTTGGAGGGGTAGAGTGAAGTTTTGGGCTGAATAATCACAGGTAATGAGTCCTCGCGTATAACCCTGAAATAAAGTGACAAAGTTCCCAATGGAGGACAGCTGACTCCCCACGACTGAAAGAGTTCTGGCAATCAAAATCACAAATCAAAACTATGTTGATAACACCTTTTGATATTCGTGGATCGTACCATACATAATAAGGTTGTAGCACAGGTCAAACAGTCAACCAACTGTACTATTTGGGAGTGCTTCAAAGATCGCGTGTTGAGACACAATTGACCAGAACTTCTCGCTAGAAATTCATTTTTTCAGTTATATCCCGTAACGGCAACCACTTCCAAAAAGGCTAGTTATTCTTTTAAATACAACTGGTCTAAAATACATAGAGCCTTTTGTTGTTTATATGAAGAAACACCTTATACAACGCGGTAAATCGGATTTAAATTGAACATCACAAAACTTCAGAATAATAAAAATAATGACATTATTTTTTTTAAAAAAAATTAATATAAAACACCAATTTATTCTGTTTTGATGGAGAAGATCTCTATTTTGATACCAAACTTTATTCTAGCTTTGTATTCCAAGTCTACGCTGATCGTCCAAGAGATGTTCCCTCCTCGAAAGATCATTTTTGGATCCATTAGTGCTACAGACTGCTGAATATAGAGGATAAATGAGTCAATAATAGTGGAACAATTGGCGATGATTTTTAGTTTAACGTCACCGATTATCCACCAAGGCTAAGGGAGGTGACGAAGATGAGATGGATGATAACAGTGAAATGACGGATGTGGGAGAAAACGGGAGAACGCCTAGGAAATCTATGCACAGTGTTTGTCCACCACAAACTTCACTTGTTTGGAGCTGAGATCGAACGAGCACGCACCAAAGGTTAGTATATTACTACTGAGCCACTGCGGTTTCAAAGATTGTTAAGAATAAAAGTACAAACCCATACACACACACTATGTTCATTATTTTGATAATATCATCGTAAGAAAGGATGGCATACAGAAATGGATGGCATCTCATCTCTAAAGCGATTTCTTGGAATGTCAGAGTGCTTTAAGTAGGGTGATATGTGAGCCGCATACCGGGTCACAGTGCGGTTATTTGAGACTTCTTACATAATTGATTTCTAATCTATATTATAATATACTTTAATTAATTCATTTGTTTGGAAATCACTTTCTTAACTAATAACGTACGAGTATATTTAAGCTAGTTGATGGAAACTACTTGCATAATTTTACATTTTATTCTACTATATTTATTAATAACTCTTAAGACTCATTTACTCTTTTGATTTTGGTGCGAGTGGTTCTGGGTTCGATTCTCAGTGGGGACATTTGGTCAAAAAAGGTATAAAAACTTTTTCAGGCGAGTCATATTGAGTGAAATATTCCTGGATTTTCCTCATTCACAGCAGCAAATGCCGCGATGGTACCTCAAATAATTGTCCCAGGCCGGTTCCTTGTTTCCTTTCCCATTCCGTGCTTGCTCCCCCAATCCTCCAGGCAGTATGATCACCGAGGTACGTCATCTCACATACGTGACGGACTAACACGACTACACATACATAAAGCCCAGAAGTTTAGTTCCTAATTCTAATCATTTACTCATTTACTACTAGCTGAATATACCCATTCTTCGCAAGGGGGTTGTATTTGGAAGTCAACGCCTGTGGAGGTATCACCATTCATTTCAGCAACCGCGAAAACTATGGATTTGGCACTAATATAAGTCATTTTGGGCTATTTTTACATGTCTTGGTATCCCCCCGCTGACCCCTGGCCCGCATACAATAGTAGCTAAATTTGAAAGTCATCGATATTAGAAGTGTCACCATTGACCTCAGCGACCGCGAAAACTAGGTATTTGACTCTAATATCGGTCATTTTGGATTACTTTTACACGTCTCAGTATTCCCCCGGCGACTCCCGGCCCGCAGCCGAATAGGGTGAATTTGGAAGTTAATGCGATCGGAGTTTTTCCATTGACCTCAGCTACTGCGAAAACTATGAATTCGACATTAATATCGGTGATTTTCTACTACTTTTACATGTCCTGGTAAACGCTCCCCTGAGACCCCTTGGTTCGAATTTTTTTAAAAAAACCTTCATCTTGGTCTGGGGCCTGGACCAAAGTATCTGTGACCAAAATTTGATAACTCTCGGTCAACTTGTCCGATCCTCAGGCCGGTCCCGATAAACGCCCCCCTGAGATACCCCTGGTTCGAAATTTAAAAAAAAAACGCTCCGTCGTGATCTGAGGCTGGACAAAGGTATTCGTGACCAAATTTTGGTAACTCTCGGTCCACTCGTCAGGTCCCCAGGCCGCACACAGACAGACAAACACACAAACAAACTCTTTATTCTATTTATATTAAAAGATTAGGTTAGATAGGCTGTACTTGTAAATAAGTCAAATTTCGTTTTAAGTTTAGTTCTGTGCCTATCTTACCAGCACTTTTCTCTCTCAGACAGTTTAGTAAACGTCGATATTTTGGGGCAAAACCAGAGGTAAAAGTGAGGGGTAATGTGGGGAGATGGCGTCCCCTATCTCCTAAAATATGTACGGTATCTCCCCAGTTTCTAAAAAGTACAATGGGCATAGATAGGTGGGGGGACAGTGTGACGTCATGCCGCTACCTACCGTCTCACCTACCTTTTCAGATCCACTTTTACCCCTGGGTAAAATCATTTACTTCTGATAGGCTTAAGATTATAATTACGTTAATTATACAGTATTATTAGCATTTAACAGAAAATAAAACTGTTCAAAGTCATCAAATACCATATACGAATCAATAGACTTTATTGAGCTAAACAAAATGATACGTACGTGTAAAATATCATGCGTAGTTTTCGAGAAAATTGAGAAAACTTATTTCTTTTTAAAACTAAAAATTGACTCAGTAAGAGAACAATGCCACTTATTAAGGCGAATGTGCTGGTAAAATATGCAATTATTAAGCTCTTTGTTATGATAATAGCAACCAACACGACAATCCATAGTATCGTGAAAAAGATACAGCCTAATATCATTAATTAATTCTTAAATTTTAATTTTCCTTGAACTAAAATCTCGTCTGTCGATAAGACATATATCAGTCGATAGATAGCATTGAAGAACTGAAAAAAATAAGTTGCTTGAGGTAAAATTCTCATGTGTATTTTTGAGAAAATAAAAAAATGAACTTTTGCGGCAGTAAAATCTATAGGCCTATAATTCATTGCCAACAATGCGTAATTGTCAAAATTATTTTGCTGGAAGAAATTGTTGTTCATTTATGTACTATCTACGGTATATATAGAGAGAAATTCACTTAACTAGCACATTGTATATTTTGTTGTTCGTCTTTCCTAAGGATGACACGTGCACTCCTTGACCACATATTACTTGTAAATTTCGCACCAATTACTTATTTAAATTATTGCTTTATACTCTTATTACATGAATTACAGATTAATATTAAGATACTTGAATATTCACAATGCTAATTAATACTTTCTTCTATTTACCGACTGGAAACAAAATAAGAATTTGGTTCAAATTTTAAGGAAACAACTTTTGTGGTAATGCTAATCCTGGCATGTTGAAGAATTATGCTTCTACCTAGGTACAGTTACGTCAATAAGCTGTAATTATTTCACTATAATATACTGTATTTTCACTAGGTGTCTAAAATAACATTACCAAAATATGTTTCAGCTATACTGTACAGTAATATTGTGGTTCATGATACCTTAGTCATGTGTGCCCTCCATGCATGTCTAGTGGTTAGCGTGTGTGCCTTTGGTCTACGCGGTCCCCTATCGATTCTCGGCGGGAAAGTGTTAAAATTGGAATGCATTAACATGGTTCCGCTTCCAACTTAAACTATAGGCATAAGTCTGTTACAGCCTCGATGCTCAAAAGGAGCGCTAAGCTCTAACCAATCAATCGATTCAATCAGAATTATGTAAGCCAGATGACCATCAAATAAAAAGTTAATGAGTTTCTCCAGGTATACTTGTTTTCAACAGTTGAAACAGCAGTGCTTATTTAAGCATCCTTGTTTGCAATTATCATTAATTTATACTGGCCTGCAGAGTATCGTGAATAGCTAAAATGAAGATTGATTTTTCACTGATCTCAGAAGAAAGTGGCTTCTAAGGAATACACAAGAAAACAATAGAATGTAGACAAGCTTTTTATATTGTCATGTATTTAAGTGAAATCTACCATACAAATTCACTATTGCGATAAACTTTATCTTATAGCTGTAAACCTTCGTAAAATTCTAGAATCCAAGAGCTTACCAATGCAATTTAAAACGAAAAGGCCGAAGTTAAACAGGATTTAGTAATTTGAGATGTGAAGCAAATTTTCGTTGGGACTTCAGCATTATAACTAAATACAAACTAGTTTTCAGTCGCTCATCTTAAAATTATCGAATTAGTTAGAAAAAAATAATTGAAGTTTGGGTTAATAATATAGTTCTGTGCTCAATGGTTGGAGTGGAACGGTTTGATTTTCAGGTATGATAACATATATCATTAGAAAATATGAAACAAACACTGAAAACATAAAATGAAATGAAATCTTTAAGTTTTACGTCCCACGATTATGACGGTTAGGCTAAAGGAGACGGTGATGATGAGAAATGAGTAAAATGGTGGAATGAAGAAAGTGGGGAAAACGGGAGAACCCCCCAAAAACCCACGAGCACGGTGTTTGTCCACCATAAAGTCCACACAGCACGAGCTGGGATCGAACCAGGGACCCCAAGCACCAGAGGTGAACGCTCTACCACTTTTTTTTTTAAAAAAAAACTTCCTGACGTATTTTCTACTGCAACCACTTTTCAGGACTACTAGAACCGACAGAGCACGAACACAGAAACATCGAGGACAGTTAAAATTCCACCCTTGCTACTACAAAGGGACTCGAACCCCCAATGGGCTTCATCTCGCGATCAGCCTAACGCCTCAGACCGCTCGGCTACACCCACCGGCTATCCACTGAGCCATCGTCCCCCCCCCCAACACTGAAAAATACGTTGTACATACGAACGTACACTTTTGTTTAAAAATGCTGGAAACTTCTCTTTAAAAATTCTGCTCTTTTACTTTTAGCAGGAATTAAATGCGGATTTAATTCCTGCTAAATGTGGATTTTTATTGACCAATTGAGATATTTATTTAGAGCCGAAGTAGAGTTAGAATTTCATATTTACGGTTGTCGGAATATGGCCTTCTAAACCAAAATGAGTGATTAAGATTTTTGAACAAGACTGTATACACCAGGGTTTTTACTTTTACTGTTTGAACTGAGCATATAAACTCCCTGTCGTTACCATCTGTGAAGAGCTATGGACGACCAGAGTATTTCACTTAGGTTTCGTATAGTCAACAAACTGGCTCTCATTCACGTATTTATCCGATTTTCTATACGTGAATTCGCTCTCTTAATTCAAATAATTTTCTGTTGCCTCATGAAATAAAGCCAGCACCAAAAAGTCTATGTCTGCATCGGGGTTCGAATCTAGAATTATTTATGTAAAGTGTAAGCGCGCAAATTATTTGAACCCATGGAAATACGCTGATTACAAATATGTCCAGAGAGAGTCATCAGCATGTTCCCGCTTGTGAACATTTTCTATATGTCTACTCAAGATTTTTATGCTCTTTAATTGATGAAGTGCGAACAGGAGTTTTTCAAAGAGGGTAACAATATAATTAACATTCAGTATATGCTGTGTATTATATAGAGAAGGTTGCGATATGGGAAAGTCTTTTCTATTTCTATTATAGGTCGAGCTCTATCACTTGATGGACCTTAAATTGTTAATGCAAAGTAAAGTTAAAAACTAAGTCTTTGTGCAGCAAGGAAAGAGAAAATATAATAAAAAACATGATTCTAAATGAAGGTCCAAAAACAGGGGTGGTAATGTAGGAGAAGGAAAAGTTAGTTCCTAAACATTAACAAAACATACACTCAACAGGGGAGAAAGGAGGAAATAAATTTCTCCTTTTAATTAGTATTATTTGTACTTGTACAATACTTAAGTAGTATTTGTTTATTAGATACAATGTTTATTTAACTTGCTCTATTGGCAAGATACAGTATCTGTGCTTCTTGAAATCCAATTCTAGTCTGTCAAGAATTGTCACGGCATTTTTGTTGTAGAAACATCTTAATCTTTTCCGATATTTCAGTAGGTTTTCTAATAATTTTATCAACTTAAAACGGTTTATAAAGTGATCGAACCAGGTACGAGTCGTCATATTATCCTTGAAAGGATTTTCAATATTATTTCATTTTGAGAATTATTGGTCCATCTCTGTACAACCTTCCTAGTTAATAAAAAGATTTATTTTTTCATAAGAATAAGATATTAGAAAAATTCTGCTTTCAACTCACGGAATTGGAAATGGAGAAACCACTTGTCAGGTATTTTATTTACTGTAGGTTCAAGTGTAAAGAGCGCTTATTTCGGCACATTAAAATGTTTAGATGCTTCCATTAATTTCATTTTCTTCTCCTTAACCGCAATTACTGTCTATTCATACTATCTTTATTAATGAATTTTCTTTTTCTATAAACAGTCTGTCCGAGTTCTTTTTGGGTATCTCTGGGGTAACTATAACTCACGACGAAAAGGAAGTTGTAGTACGAAATCATAATTCAACTAGTTTCCGCATTACCATCCGAACCATGTTTTTCGATGGTAAGCTTCCTAAATTGCCCCTCAAAATATTTTTGCATATTAAATACAATCATAATTGTCTACACCAATCCGTACTTTACAGCATACAGTATTATGATCTCTGCTGTCAACATAGAGAAAAATGAACTAATGTCTCATCTTGCAAAAGTTTTGATAATCCCGAAAATAATAAACATCTATTCACGTCCACGTTTTATAACATATTGCAGTAGCACCTTTAGCGTAGAATATGAGTTTGCTTGACCTTGCTTTTGACAGTAAAAGTAATTCGATAAACTTTATCATTGGCAAGTTATAGCAATTCCTGTATTACAACCTCACCTGTATTACCATTTTCTCCTCTATATATCTCCATCAGCACAAAATGGTGTATAATTCTATATTTAAGGTAATTATTTGTTTGATTATCATTTTAAATCTCTTACTGAACATCTGTTGCATGAAACACTGAGATAATTGACCCATATGAAATAACATATTTAGGAATTACCATGCCTATTTTTTGTTCAAAGAAACTTCCAGAAGACAAGAATGTGTCCGCTTAACCAGAAATTTGTTCTTAAAATATTTTCACAGAAAAAATCCATTTTATACCTGTATAATATTGTAGATGTTGGAAGTAGTATTTCTTTTTCAATATCGAAACAAGAAAAGGCATGGGCCAACAGTTTACAGTGGGATCCAAATCACACACTCCCAAGAGGGATTTAACGCAGATGCCATACACCAAATAGCAGTACTTTGAGCATTTAGCCACAGTGGAGGTCACAGTTTAATATACGAAGTTCGGACTACACAAAATATAGTTGCTTCAATTTCACTTTTATTATTTAATAACTGTAATATGGGAAATGACCATCCATGGGAACCGCAGATAGGTTTCTGAAACTGATACTTTGGACTAGAAGTAGAAAGAAGTGATTCAATGACAAAATAGCATATCTTCAATTCCCGGTGGAGTTTATGTGGCACGAATTCCATGTTATACTGTAAGTCCACGTCTCATATAACCTCGATGCTGAAAGAGACGCTAAACTCTAAATAAAGCAACCAACTAAAACCATATATCTTAATGAAAAAATAACATATTAATTGTGAAAAATCTCGTGTGTTTTATTTGATATTTAAATCAATTCTGTATATGTTTTGAGAAAGTATTGTTTTGTCACGTAAACAGTAAAACTTAATTGAATTGTGTACTTGATACTACAAAAAAATGCTCCGAGACCCTGTTACAAATCAACTATATCAAGAACTTAATAAATACAAGTAACACTATACGTTTTTATATGGTGTACAAACTCATATTACATAATGATACGAGATAATATTGAACGTAGAGTAAACTCAAAAAATTTTCAGGGATTTTGTAATAATTTAATCATACATTATTTCTTACTATTAATTTGTCTCCCCTTGGACCATTTGGTTCCGAGTCAACAGTTACAAGATTTTTTTAAAAAAAAATCTAAGTTAATTTCAAGTTTTGGGAATAAATTAAACTTTACGAAACACACACCAAATGATTCATAAATCAACACATGGATGAAACAAAAAAATTGCCAATTATTATTAGTGAATTGGAACTCAATCGATTTCACCTAATTATTGAAACTGTAAGTTAATAATCTTTTATATGCCAATGCTCCATTTTTTAAATATTTTTCAAATTTTCATTCAAAACAGATGAAATATGTTCTTTAAAAGTACATCATAATTTTATTTTAAAAATCTGAAAATCACGTATTTTGTAAATTTAAAGTTGTGTTGTTCAATTGACAATGTTTTTTGTGCTTAATTTATACAGTAATTAGCTGGATCTCTTTGTTTTAGAATATTTCAGTTTTGGAACATTGGCCTATAACAATATATGTGCTAATGTATAATTTGTCATACGGGTTTTCGCACTTCTCTCTCTCTCTCTCTCTTCTTCCGTTTGTTTACTGAAAGCCACAATAAGGGTGCATCTTGATATAAGTTTTGCATTACAATACTTTTATTTATTATAATTACACTTGATGACACTAAAATTTCCCTAAACGAAGTAGATTTCTCTAAGTTTTCAGAAAGCTTGAACGCATATTTAGTTTCACAATTCATTTTAGAAAAAATACGTTTTTGAAAGATCATGCTAACTTTACGTGATTTGTGCATTTCATATTTTGTCCAGGCGTATAATATGCGCTACTAATTTTATCTAAATCAAAACAAATAAACATATCTTTTACTAATATCCATACTTTATCACTGTTATACTGCCACTAACCGTGATGTCGCGGTTTCCTATAGCAGAAGGGACAGATTGTTATTTGGAAATGGTTTCAAATAACGATCACAGACATTTTGACTCTTGAAGAATCGGCACATTACAGATCAAGAGCACATTTCAGGTCATGTGTGCGGACAATTAGATGTATTTATAAGTGGAGACAGTAATGAAAATATTGTTAGAGTTTCTGTCACAAGCACTAAGGACACAATGGAAGTGTGTAGCAGTAGCAGTGAACCACTCAGGAAACAGAGAAAAGGTCATTTTCATTCTTTAAAAACAGCAAAATGATACCAAACATGTGTTTCAAAGAAGAATAACAAACGAATAGGCAGCATCCACTTGCTGGATAGACTACGTAGTTGACGCGTAGAGACCTTGATTACAAAGTAAAGAAATAGTAATGAAATCTGGTTGAAAATGCCCTAAACATCGTTCTCGTGGCTAATAAGTTTTTTTGGTAATTTCACAGCAACAACATGATGACACACTTTGAGTTCAGCATAGAGGCTACATTATATTTGATTCATTAGAAACCCAGGTATTTTTCAATACCAGGATCAAGTACACATTTCTCAAAAGTGCTAAGAGTGTCAGATAAATATTTTCTGGTATCAAGAAAGAAAGAAATACGCGCTTTTCCGAGCCGAATGTGACTGAATTTTGAAAACAGTGTGGGAAGAGAACTAATCAGGACTGTTTCCTTTTGTTCTATGAAAAAAGCAAGATATAATGTCGTGTGTAAAAATGTTGACTTTTTTTTTACACTTTGTTCCTTTACACTATCACGTATGTTATACTTAAAATTTTCATAAAGAAAATCATCTGTCGTAATATTTCAGTTCAGTGTAACTAAAGTACAATATACTACTTTATAAATGGAACAGGAGTATGTACAGCCTTGTTTATAAAAACCTGGCCGTCCACTTCTATTTAAAAAGCATTAGTGTCTTACGTAAAGTTAGAATAAAACATATGTGGATAACTATTGTCAATTGAGACCTTCATTTAGAGCCAAAGTAATATGGCCTTCTAAAGCAAGATGGGTGGCCAAGATTTTTGAACAAGGCTGTACATAAATATTGTGCCCATTAACTGTAAAATGTATTAGAATCTAAACAAATATCCTTATTACATATTTGTACACGGTATCAATAGGCTTGCAAAATATATTACACAGGAATAAGTAAGTAAAATTGACATGGTTTGAAAAGATCAGTTTTCAAAACCTCAGTGCAAAATATACTGATATAGGCCAATTTTGCATTAACGGGACATCCTTAAATCGTCCTTTTAAGAGCAGTGTTAATGTTCTACTTCAAATATTGTCAAAAGGTACGTATAAATGTGTGATAGACCCAAATTTCAAATCAAAATAACTTTAGGATCTTAAATCGGCCATTAAACGGTCTAATATAATGATGGCTAAAAGTAAGTAAATAAAGAGAGCAAGAAAATTACTTTTAGCTTATGATACGAATATAAAACGAGTTAATATCGAAAGACCTGTAGATTTAATAAGCTGGGTATTTCATAAATCCCGAATTTGAATTTCAATATAGAGAAAGATGACATTACATACTGAGTAAATCATTTAGTAGAAATCAGAAATGTCCTTTTCTTCGCAGTGATATGGAAGTATTTTATTTCTCACAACGCAGATTCCATTGTTCATCTTTAACATCAATACCAATGACTCCAAGAAAATTGCACGTCGATCAATAAAGTGGATTCAGAGGCTTTCCCACATAGAATGTAATAAAACATTTGAGACAGTTTAATGTTGTTTTACATTCATATGGATCTTATTTCTGAAAGCTGAAAAATCCAAGCATCTACAAATTAAATTGTAGATCAACATTCAAATAAAGATTCCTTATATGGATTAAGATAGCAACAGAACCAACCGCAGTGGATTACAATGTAAACAACAAAGTGTTCAAAATTAAAGTAGGCGAAACAAAAACGTTTCTAAGTTCATTGTTGTTTTAATAAAAGCTTCAATCTTACATAAACTTTGCAAAGAACCGTTTATAAAGCTAGGCAAGATCCAGAGCGAGTTGCTGCACAAAGCTAGTCAGAGGCCTCCCACTGCAGTGTTGCAGTGAAGGATCGCCCCTGCCTCTCCCTTCCCCTCCTCGCGCAAGCAAACTGGCACCACACAAGCATTCACAAAATGAACAATGTAAATGAATTACAGTTTTGGTTTATTGTAAATATATTTAACAATAGTAGTAGATATTTAAAAGCAAATTTAATTTTGAGGGTAGATAAAGGTAATTTAACATTAGAAGCAGAAAAAATTAATCATATTGATCATTCCTGCCTTAATTTATTTTACCCTTTAATTGAAGCTGAGGCAACAAAAATATTAACTGTAAGATTTTCTTCTTCAGAATTCGCAAATGTGTCTCACTAAAAGCTGCAATGAGAAGTCTAAAATGAAACGTGATAGCGCAAAACAAATCGAACTACTATATGAATTATATTTGATAAAGTATTTTTGTTACTTGATGGATGCAATTATGAAAAAGAAGAAATATTGATGTATGTAGTTCATTTTTTAGTTTATAGAAGGTTATGTTGTACCACGAAGAAGAAGTTTAATTTCGATTTGTAGTAGATACAGCCATAAATCACCCTAATATAGTTCCCTTTGGCGCAAAAAGCGAAAACAAAATATTCTGAAGCAAAAAAAAAAGTCCAGAAGCACACATTTAATAGGCAAAATGGAATAGAACACTCACCTTTAAAGCGTATGGAGCCTAGTCGCAAGAGACGGTAACTTGATCGATTTTTTGTCAAAGCACTTCATTTCAAGCAGACTAGTACAAATGTATGTTTTGATCAACAATTTTGTTGTTGTTAAGTTTCTCTACGGTTTTGATGAGTTTTTGTTTTGTTTTGTTGTTTTGCGTAATAGAGGTTGGATTTGGTTAACAAACCACCAGAGATTTCTTTTTTTATTTATTTTTTTGTTTTCCTTAAATCTGACTAATATCAGAACAATGACGGCTTTCAAGAAGCTTCAGCTGTAGCAACAATAAACGGAAACAAAAAAGAGCAGCAACAACAATAGTAGTAGTTAGCAACAATAACAGAAAATATCTTCCTCTCTTTTGTGTCTATTTTTATAGCTTTGACTATGATTTAATCTCTCTTTCTTACTATCTTTTTTAACGATGTATATTTTTTTGAAAACTAACACTTGTGTTTTTGTTTCTTGGTTCGTCCAAAATCGATCAATCGTCTTCTGTGCTACCTCCACACCACACAAAGAGATTCTTGTGCCAGAGTCAGGTATGTCCACGACTTGTAAAGCAACAACCTTAGAAAGGTAGCATATTCTTTGTTGAACTTATCCACGACAACAAGATACCGACCATAGCCCATCACCGGTTACTTTTTTCAGCTCAAAAGGATGAAGCACCAGTTTTCACAAGCAGTAAATAATGCCATCACAAAAATGTTTAGTAAAGCTGATGTAGACATAAATATATATGTATATCTTGTTACTTGAATATTCACAATAGAAAAAAATGTCACACTTTTTCCTTTTTTAAAAAAGCAAGTTAATATTATTTTTGGTTCACTATCAGGCACAAAATTTCACACACTGAATAAACACACACCGTAAAGCAGTTTTTAATTAATTATATAAATCGTTCAATAATATTTTGTTTGTTTTTGGAGTTCAACGATGCTCGCTTGACCGACTGTTGAATTCTCCCCGGACAGGACAGGACGGAAACAGAGTCCTTGTTGGTTATTACGATTAGGAATGAAGCAGGCGAGAAAACAGATACTCTACCGAGAGGGATACAGGCGGTTTGATAGGGTATAAAAGAGGGATTTTCGTCCAGGGAGACACAGAGAAAAAAAAGGAAAACTGAGGATTGTTTTTTCAGATTGAAACCCGTTAAGTTGACCCTTCTTTCAAGAAATCTTGAGTCCCCAGGGTAACACTACCACAGACCACCGGGATTCCTTCCTGCTTTTTCCCTACGTCATTGTGATTGCCCAGTATGCAGTCTGGACGCGACGCACTCACTTCTCACTCACAACAGCACCGCCACTGTGTCGCCCCAGTCGACAGTTCAGCAACGCGCAACACGGCAGCCAATCAGGAATCGACATCGACTCTGACGTCACAGGAAAATTCTTCAGGTAGAAAATACTTAGTGGGGGAGTTGTGAGAGAATGTGTGTGTGTGTGTGTGTGTATGTATGTATGTATGATAAGGAGATAAAAGAAGAAAAGAATGAGACTGAGGCAGATAACAATAGAAAAGGCTCTTTTCTTCAGTGTTTTCAGTAAGATTGTTGCATTTGCAACAATACAGAAAACTTTACATCATTCCTTACTTAAAGTAGTCGTATTTAGCCTAATCTTCCATTCTACTATGCTTATTATTAAGAAGTTATATTTTACACTGAAGCACATAAACAAATAAATGTTATAACTAAGTGTGTGCACTTCATTGCAGCTATTTTAGATTGCCTTCTCAAACGAGCCTGAAATTTCTCTCACCCATTTCTTCTTACTTCTCAAATATACGGCTTTTGTTCGTATTGTTTGTGTAAAATTGCAAATCAATGCTTGTTCAATGACAATATTTAACACTTACATACTTCAATATGGTTATTAGGGCACTGAAAAGCCCACCATGTGGGCATATAAAGATGTTGCTCTTCAGGCCGAGCTGCCCACGGTGTGCGCACACAGATCACCAGATTATTATGGTCGTTTCGTTTCGTCGGACTATTGGTATAATAAACAGCTGCAGTGTTGGGAAATATTATTTTAAAAGGAACATATACACATAAATTTCATCACAAGAGTAATACATGATTATACAACTTATGGTACATAGTGCATTGATCATGGCCAGGAAGGATCAAAAAGTTTTCTTATGGTGGTAGTCTACATGTTTTGAAAGAATTTAACACGTGTAAGTGTGAAATGAATATAGCAACAATCTCTTGGAGCTAGTTATTTTGAAAAATGTTCTAATATAATTATTGAGAAGACCATTTACTTAACTGTGTAATTACTGGTATGAAAAAATAAAACCAAAATATTTTTTAACTTTTTTAGTAATACAGTAAAATATCGCCATAACGAAAGCCAGTAAAACAAAATTTTCAGGATTGCAGAATTACTCTTGTGCCCCTTCCATTTCCTCTGTTTAATATGTATTAAAACATTTAATTTTAACGAATTTAGAACTTTCAGTATAACGAATAAGAACTTCGCTTTTAGACTTTCGAGCTATACTATGCAGAACTTTTAGAAGTCCTATAGATCAGCTATGTCCGTCTGTCCTTTCGTCTACAAGTATCAAAGCAAAAATGGTAGATATCGAGAAGTGCTTTTTCCGCAATCGATTAAGTTTCGTCTCATATGTTAACTTTTTATTCAAACCAGAAGTCGCTGCAATTAACCGTTTCAATGTTGATCAACACAAAGCGAAAACGGAAATACGTAAGAACAAGCTGTTTCCTAGAATCGATTCAGCGTCCTAACAATACATTTCAAAAAGGTCTACTCCGTTAAGACGCTATTCAAACCTTAAGTGCTAAAAATGAACAATTTTCAGTTGATCGCCATATTGCAGAAATAAAGTGAGAAGTAGTTTTCTGCAATCGACCCAAGTGCCCCAAGAATATACGAGGCGAGTTCAAAAAGTATCGAAACTTTGGTTGGCAAAAATATATTTATTGATTTGGTAATCCAAAACACTACTGCCTTTGAAAGTAGTCTCCTACTTGTGCCAGGGCTCCTGCTGTGGTTGGAAATACTTCTGGAACGCAGTTTTTGGAATAGTGAGCAATCGTGTCGTCGCATTTCGCATGGTCTTCTCTCGACTCAAATCGGGTTCCTTTCAGTGGCATTTTCAGCTTGAGAAGTAACCGAAAGTCACACGCAGCCATAACGGGTGAGTAGAGACCCTGAGGACACACAGGAATGTTGTGTTTGGCTATGAAGGCCTGAATCAAATCTTGCGGACACTCTCCTCATACCCAAATTCTCGTTCAAAATTGAATATACCAATCCGATTGAATGGTTTCCGCTTGGTTATTGCTTAGCTTTAAGCAAAATTTGATGCAATATCGATGCTCAAGTTTTTCTGTCATTTTACAAAAAAACTGAAATCCGACGACTGCTCACTACACGTCTTCACTCGTTGGCCGACTGCCAATGACTAACACTTTCTGCGGGCGGGAAAATGTCACGACTGCGCATGAGTTCTCTCTATATTTATCACTGAAATAAGTCTCCCGCGCTTCATTGGTTTACGCGAGAAAAAATAAGGTTTGATACGTTAAGTTGAGTTGATTTTGAGTTTAACGTCCCGTTCAGCAGCGAGGCTATATGAGACGTGGACCTACTGATTAACGTGGAATCCGAACCACATGAGCTCCCGCCGGGAGTCGAACCCGGACCTCCCACGCCAATTGATACGTTAAGGTTTGAACACACCTTGTATATTTCATCTCTACCCTATTCTCTCAACTAAAACTGGAAGTGGTAGATATTTATTACTACTTTTGGTTTCACCATTAATTTTTACAAAGAAAAAAAATGTAAGAGATAACGAGTATATTTTTTATTTGAATGATTGACCATCCCAAGAACATATTCTTCAACCTTCCTTCACTTTCTGTTCAAACCTGAAGTGGTAGAAATTATAAACATTTCAGGTTTTACGTTGTTCGCTTTAATCTAAAGCAATCATAGATAGCTAGAAGCAGTTTGTTGATATGGATTTAGTGCCGCCAGAATATGTTCCAGTTTCGATTTCAGTTCTCTAGAGCGACCGGAAGTTGTACATAGGAATCTTCTACTACTTCCATTTTGAATATTAATCTTTATATAGCAGAAAACGGCAATATATAGGAAGAAATGGCTTTTTGGTATGCCTTCAATGTCCCAAGAATAACTTCAGTTTTTAATCTTATCCAGTTCCGTAGTCAGAACAGGGGGAACTGAGAGAATTTTTTGCGGGCTGGCTTAGGTTCATCTTACATTCATTGATACACACCAACAAATAACTTAATTTTCAGAGGACTGAAGGTGATCAGAATAAGGACGGCTCATTCTCTAGCAACGACGGCTCATTCTCTAGCAACGAGCCCGATCTTAACGACTTATTACAACTGGAATTTATGCATCTACCACACCCTAGTTTCAATATTGAGTTTTCATAGTTTGGAAGTCTACCATCTTTTTACAATGTGAAACGAAACTCACCTGTTAAACTTTTTTTACTTTCCTATGTTAAACTTTTTTTTTTTACTATTTAAATTCATTCTGCTATATAACACTTTCTTTCTGAATGAGCTTCCGGGTTTCGGGAGTAGAACACATTACAATGGTTCAGATCCCACTTAAAACTGTAGTCTCGTCCTATGTAATCTCGTTGCTGACAACGGACATAAATACAGATCAAATAAATTAATCTATTGTACGTAGTAGGGAATAATATTGGCATCAACTCTGGAGTACGAGCCTACCACTTAACAGGTCTTCCCTGTCCTATCCACCGATTGGGAAACATTATTCAAACATGCTGTAATGCGTCATGTACTGTGAGCTGAGCATCCGTCATGTTGATACACATTTCTCTCCTTGTCTGAAGCAGTATGTCCTCTAATAGCGTTGGCAGTTCATTTTCTAGATAGTGTATATATCGGTCAGCATTTAATGTCCCATGTCGGAAAAAAGCCTCAGGGAAATCTTCACCCACTATTCCACACCAACGTTAATACTTCATAGACGGTGGCGTTTCACTTGAAGAAGCCAATGTGGATTTGTTACAAACCAATATTGCATGGTCCTTAGGTTAAATTTTCCATGATGGACAAAGGCTGCCTCGTCGATAAATAAGAATACATGACATATCAGGAGTGTAGTGTAGTAACACCCATGTGCAAAACCGAACACTTTTCACAAAATCATTCGCATATAGTTTCTGATGGATGGATATGGGTGAAGTATATGTGTATGCAGAATGCACAACATACTTCGATGACTCATAGCACTGAGACATTCTTCCTGCATTATCCATACCATGTCCAGTGATCAGAAACATATCGGCTTTTTCTATACGTTTCTGTAAACAGTATTGTCTTCACTCTTATCACTACCACTATGAACTAGCACAATCTCATGGCTCGGCAATCGCAACTTGTTCCGCGTCCACTGTTCTGTCAGACACTTCAGACGACATAAGTACCGAAGTGCTGGCGGTCAAGTGGGTCACTTATCTTTCTGTTTACAACGATTCCCATAGTCATATCTCCCTTACTATGTGCAGTAAAAGCATGAGACAAACGGCGCTGTATTTCTCCGCATGTGATCTTTCATGCTATTCATGCTTTTGTCTATCGTTCCATTACAAAAAATCACTTCGTAACTGATGCGCCATTTATCGATATTTTTCCTACCACACCATACTCCGGTTTACGAGCCCCATTTGATATTGCTGTTTACAGCAAACCGTATATTGCTAGGGTTTCTTCGATATTTCAGGTGGTACTTTTAGATGTTTCACGCTGTACACTGTGACGATGGAAGCATACATTCACTTTTGTCTTGTGAAACACAAACCTTTCCATAATATCGTGGTGAGAGAAAGAAAGAGAATAAAAGTGCGTAAGTGGGAGGCTTGAGGAAGAGAAGTGCTGGTCAAAAAATAATAAACAACAGCTAACTGTGTTGTATTAAAGCGCCTGGCCTTCTGACACGTTGCTAACTATATTGCAAATATCGATTGACATTCGCTGGACCGAAGTCCTGTCCTAGCCCCAAGAGATTTCTAGTTCTTCCCTGTTTTGAACACACGACTACAAGGGCAACGTTTTCCTACCATTAAGACTTGAAAAACTGTCATACTCAATTCAAACGTGTCCAGGAGACGGAGATTTACAAACAGGAAATATTCAAACTTGTGAAGTTGTGGCATAAGTGCATCGATGTGGGTAAAGACTATGTAGAAAAATAGCGAAATAATGTACCTTCCTCATTGAAGAAAATTTTCCTCAAATGACAAATTAGCAGATTTATTTCTCGATTATGTATAGTTGTCTTTAATTCAACACGTAATCGTTGTGCGTTACTAACACTGAACATTCGCGCGAAGAGAATAGTTTGAGTTATTGCTGTTTGGCCTACAGTAAGCAGTACTCCAGGCACAGATTGAAGTGTACAATAGTTAATGAGTCGGAGATTCCTAATATAGAATTATAGACCCCTCTGGTTTTCGAGGAGAGTAAATTGTTACGCAGTTGTCTCGAGAAAGTTTGTCAAAGACTGACCATGTGTTGGGTATATCATAAGCAATAGTGTAAAAGGTGACGATGACATATAGAATTCGTGCAGGGCATCATCAGAGAAGTGGAACAGAGGATGAAAACCAACCCTGGGTAAGAGAGATCGTCGAACATTATTAAGATTGCCACAAAGAACGACAGAGCTAATGTTGCAAAATTGATTGTATCTGGAACAACCTTTTCTACAATCGGAAGCCAGTGAGAGCTATATTACCTCAACACCGGCAGTTCTGTTGCCATTTTCAAACATCTTATCACCACAGCCAATGCAGTAGCAAGAAAAACTGTGCCGGAAACATGAAAGAGAGACCGCTTATTATTGAGAGTACATTAATTTAGGTCCAAAGATGCATATGTTTCATGCTGTTAAATAAAGCGGTGGTTGCGTGATGGTATTGGCTTTAGTTTAATTTCGTTCAATTAGTTCTTCTGTTACTCTGAAATGAAGAATTAGTGCTAGTGATTATGCAGACATGTTATGTTGCCGAAGGTGTGCTATGCTACAGAAGTTTCTTGGAAACTACGATGCGGACTTCCAAGATAACAATGCGCCAATACATTAAGTCGGATCTGTTCCGATATTATATGAAGTACATCAGGATGAATTTCTCTTGAACTCCTCAATTGCCCGACTTGAACATTATAGTACATCTATGTAAGGTTAAGAACATCAGCCGTTGTTTGCTCTATTATTACTGCTGAAATTGACTACTGCACTGCATGACTAAAGGTCTATCGTTTCTCTTTAACAATTCACTAGTTACATACTTCAATGTTGCGACAAATGCAAGTTTTATTACAGAATAAAGTGACCCAAAACCATATTAATGACGTAAATTGCATTTAACTTCATCTCTCTCTCTCTCTCTCTCGCTATATATATATATATATATATATATATATATATATATATATATATATATATATATATATATATATATATATATATATATAATAGAGCAATAACAAAATACGCCAAAAACTACAGTAATACGTGAATAGTAAGACCAACAGTTTCATTTTCTACCTACATATTATTTTGCCATTATTTTTCAAGAAAATTGAGCAATTAACATAATTGGTTTTTCAGAACGTAAACATCATTATCTTCTGTGGACGTCAAGATAATTTTATTCAAATTTGTTTATTCAAAGTAATTGGTAAATTAAAACCTAGCGATGGGAAAGCACTTTCACTTTCGTCTTCACATTAATAGGGAAGAGTTAGAAATTATTTGATTTACATGAAGCACAATAACTTTACTTAGATATACTAATCATATATTAGTTCTAAAATGAATTATAGCTCGCGGCACGGTGGCTCACTGGAAGAGTGCACATATTTAGTGGGAGAGGTTACTCATTCGATTCCAGGCCAAATGAACAATATCATGTCCGCGAGTTTTCTTGGGATTCTCCCATTTTCTCCCACATTATCATTCTACGAATTATTTCACAATAGTTTACTCTCACTTATCATCTGTCTCCTTAAGCTAAAGAGTGTAAACGTAGAACATATACTCGAAGATAAATTATAGCGTCAAAATTTACAAGAGAAAAAGCTTGAATTCATTTTCGACCGCTCAGATGGCGCGGAATAACTGGATAATACAATATAAGCTCAGAGACTGCAACTATTGTTATATCCAATTAACAAATCCGCACTAAATATATGTATCTACATAATTGTTGACTTATTGTGCTTACAGTAATCTCCCCAATATACGAAACCAAAGAATATTGATTATAAACTAAGGCAGTGATTCCCAACGTATGTATCGCGACTAGTGGTGGGTCGCGAAGCTCTCATAACACACCAAAATCTTACGTTTAAGTCACTTTTTCTTTTTCCATTTTTATATTAAACTAACAGGAGATTACTCTGAAATTTTAGGTATGTAATAAGGGACCCATGTTACTCTTTGTTTCATGATCGTGTGGAATAGGACGTCTAAGACACTAATTCATTGACTTTAACCCTTAGAATCCCGTAAAATAATACTGACGAACTGTCAAACATAGTCTTGGGGTCCATTGGACCCCACCGGGAGTCCTAGGGTTAAAATATGAAGGCAAAGATGATCTTACGCTCAGTCTGTAAAGAAAAACGATAAGATACCGGAGAGCTGAACAACTATAGTTCCTTTTTGTCATGTGTGTCATATGAAGGTCACACGCGTCACATTTTATGCAATATCTATATATGCATATTTTTAAGCAGAATGTAATTTCGAAATATATACATGTTTAGAGACCTTTCTCCCCGTTTGTGAAAAAATAGATTGAATTCATATACATAAAGATAGCGAAAATGCAAATCAAAAGGTACAGTTTACTCGGTTGAATATTACATCCGCCACCATGGGATGACCGTTAATAAAGGATTTCATTCCTTTATCCAATCCTAACCATTCGAATATATATTAACGAAAGCAAAATTGTTAGAAATACGAAAAAATCACGTTTATGTTGACGTCGGTACAAAATAAATGTCTTAACAACAATTTTCGTCTAACTCGAGTCGCATCTAATGCTGATCGACAGTAACATTCATATAGAATCTCGTTGCTATGGCACCATTAGATATAGTATGTAGGACGTATTATGGTAAAGAAAACAGTCCAAATGTCAAGGATCATAACGGAAGCCACCTGTGTTCGTGCATGTTTCTAGTAAACTATTGAAAGTGCAATAAATCTCTCGTTATCACCGTTTATTTTATCTATGAAGCGATTTTCCTACATATTATATTAGCTACAATGTACAACTAGATATAATAAATATACAACTATATATAAATAGATAACTAAATATGCAACTATCGTATTAACTACAATATATAACAATCAATCATCATCATTATCATAGATATTCTGCCATTATTGGCAGATCACTTGCCGCAACTGAGAAACTTGCATGCTCCACGGTACTCTGCTAACCTCTTCATTTTCACTTACGATTTTTCTGTTTTGAGATCGTCTATTGATTGTAATCTCCTTCGCCTCCTCCCTCTCTTTCCTGCCACTATACCCTCGAGCATTTCTCTCATGATACAGTTCCTTCTTATCCAATGTCCCAACCACTTTCTCTTCCTCTTCTTACTAATAACTAAAATTGTTCTCTTCTCCCTCACTATTTCCAACACCTCATTCGTTTTCCGCTCAACCCAACTAATTCTCCCCATTCTTCTCGACATCTAGATTTCTAAAACATCTAATCGTTTTTCATTTTTGCGTAATTTCCATATTTCTGACCCACACAGTACATACTCCACACGAAACATTTTATGAGTCTTTCACTCAACTCTTCATTCAAGGTCCCACAAAATAATATTTTCTTCTTCCTAAAGGCTTCTCTCGCCATTCCAATCCTTGCTTTTAATTCAATTTACATTTCATATCATCACTAATAATACGACCCAGGTCACCTGTTCTATTTCCTCCCCTTCTACTTCTATATTCGACTGCTATTGAACTGACTGCTTCGTTCCAAACACCATAGCTTTTGTCTTTCTAACATTTATTCTGTTCCCATATTGTTCACAGCCATTTCTCATGTTTTCTAATATCTTATAGATCTTCTTTTCAGATTCTGCAACAAGCACCATATCATTAGCAAACCGATACACCTAGTCATTTTACCTGCTATTGGAATGCCGCCTTCATAAGATAATCAGATAACTAACCTAATATAATATTAGCTTATCAGGTTTACAATTTATGTACTTCTAGACATTAGAAATGCAGCAATACAAAGGAAGCATAGGACTGACTCATGTATAGAATATGCAAGAAATATACCGGCATATAGTCACCTGTCGTTTTAAAGGACTAAAAGCGGTCAATAGCGATTCGATGTTGCTGATTTTCAGTAATTTCCGACACTATGTCTGCAATAGCTAATACTCTATCCACGATTATGTTATGAAAGATGAAAATTAAAGTACCGTGGTTTTCATCAAGGACTCTATTCAATCTGACAAAATATCTGTTACACTGTAAAACAGTAAATTCAACATTTTTAGTTTAAAAACAGGATTTTTCAGACTGAACTGGTTGCTCCAGACTTTGTCCGTTGCTTCTGAAGTCCGTCAAATGGCGCGTTCAGTGAACAAGGGAATCAAATTCACTTGTTGGTTATTTTGAACAAAGATCTCTATCTGAACTTCTTTTCAGAGCTTAAAAGAGTTCATGTACAGATATTGTAAATAACTCTCATAAAGTAAAAAGAAACTAAAACTAAAACACTGAACTTTTTTATATACTTACGTGTACCATACAAACTTTGCCTTTATTTTTCATAACGTTAGTAATTGGACTACATATGGCCCAAAGGCCCGTAAAATCGAGATACGAGTGTATTAGTAAATAATAAGTAATGATGTTCTGCAATGAATCTCGTGGGCTACGCCACCAATAAAATGTATTCGGAGAGCCAAAGTACATTAGTGGTCCTGTGTTGACATGATTTGAGGTATCTGGACGAACATACAACACTTCGTCGTCCAGTATGAATGCGATCCACCAAACATCGATTACAATTTCAGATGATGAGTTTCGGCAACGTGCCGCTGAGAAATGGCTTGCCGCATCCTAGAAGGACGTTCAAAATCTTATCCTCAATATAATTCATTGTATCGCAACCGTTCAGAACGCCCACGGTAGAATCACGCGCTCCGACTTCTGAACTTTCTGCTAGGCACTCGCGGTGCACATATCGCACAGAGCACTAACTATAATAATTTCATATTGGTACTTTTAGGTAGTTGTCTGTCACAATTGGGATTGATACCTCCTTGTGTTGCAGCTTTAATGTTCAGCAATATATTAATTTCACTTGCATATTTATTTATTAACTTAGTTTCATGTTTGCGTTATACAGGTCGAATTTGCATTACCTTCAGAAATGACTTTCCCACTGTATACCTACATTCATTCTAAGATAAGATAATATCGAATTGTTTTTAATATTTAAAACAATACTGAAGAAACAGAATATTGAATTTCAAAACCACAGTCAGAACAAAATGACTATTCGTTTCTGTAATGAAAAATGTTTTGCTTAATATGTGAATAATTATATGGAGATTCTTGGTGGAGAAGCGTTGAAATTTGAACGCATTACAGTGGCTTTGAATCCACTTTAAACTGTAGGTGCACATAGTCTCTGCTAAAATAATAATAATAAAAAAACGCTAAGACTTCAATACACATCACATATACAAATAATTATATGGAGATTATACAGAAAAATGACGGAAATGTAAAATTACCCTTTCACCGCAAGTTTCTGCTAGGGACAAATTCCATCAAGCACAAGTTTCCTGTAGTGGGTGATGACTAAGATAACTAGACGTACCGTTTTAGTCTTGACACTTAAATGTATATTTATTATAGAAAAAGTGGACGAAGTGTCCCGAAATTGTTATTCAAAATATAAATGATCAGAACAAATTCTAAACAATACTATTTCGTTAAAATGGCTGTACATAGAGCTAATTTCGGTACCAACATTCATTGAAAACGTTTTAGGTCGTGCCTGCATTTTGAATGCTCAAGTGGGAATTATTACACCAGAATCACCAGTACACCCTTTTCGTACCGCACGCAAGTCTTCTAAAAGTAGTGTAGTTCCTTCTCTGTTTACTCAACTGTACATTCGTCGCTGCGCCTCAAAGAACCGCTATGTGTTAAAACCGCAGGTTTTCAAGAGAAGCAAAAAACATTTCAAACTCTTAAAAGTTTGCCAAATACACGGAAACACTTGAAAAATATAATAAAATTGGCTCTGCGTATATTAATGCACTGCACATTGTTGTAGCTTGCTTCAACAGTATTATATTACTATTTTTGTATTTATGTAGCATCTTTTGCGCTTCTATAAGCACATACAAGATTTGTATACATTAATCAATGCGTACGTAATCAGAACCAGAAGCGTTTAATTTCAATCTATAATTTTACATTGTTGTGGCGAAACAATTGAATATTAACTTATGACATTATAAGGGACGCTGCCTGACAGCTTTCTGGTTTATTTTGCACGATATAACTCATTTTCGACAAAAATGTCACATAGCGATTCTTCGAGGCGCAGCGACGATATATTCTGAAGGCTTTGCTAATCATCAAAATTAATGTTAATCTGTCTTGTACCAATTTTCACAAAATGTTGAGTGAAAACAAAGAACTTTAAATAAACATCATACATCCTAAAACTATTAGTGAAAATTACATTGTCTTAGCCAGGAACAGATATTCAATGTCGAGGTAAGCAGTTCATTATTAGTTGAAAGTATAAGGACAATGCTTGGGTATTATTTGAATTAGGAAATGCTATGTTATTACTGGTATTTTGTAACTTGAAAATATTGCTGACGCCCAAAATGGAACATGAGAATCAAAAGCTTACCCCCTTTCTCGATTCATGTATGTACCGTTTTTGCAAATTAAATTTCTGGTCACCTTATTGATGACAATTTATGGTGTAGTACCTTTGTGAAATATCAACAAGCAAACAACACTTTCCTAATTCCACAGACATGATAAAACTCATATTGTAGTACAATAATTTCATATGATGCATATTGATGTATTGAGTCTTCAGTTGAGGCTGTTTGTATCTTGTTACTAAGAATGTAGGCCTAGCTTTCACTATTTGTTAATTGTTTGATTAGAGTGTTATGTTCCAGTTGAGTACCGAAGATGTACAGTATATATGAAACGGTACCCAACTCAAAGTAAGATTCGATCAACTATTTAGTTTTGGTAGAGACAGGTGCTTCTACCGGTAAACATAGCAAGGATTACATGTAACACACATATATAATTAAATATTGCGGTCCAAGTTCGATTAAAATTACTTTAATAATCACCGAAGTTTATCACGATAGTTATTTCAATAAATTAAATTACTTTTGTTACTTTTAAACTTTGTATTTCCTTAATACTTATCATTCACTTTGCAGAAATAAAAAATACACTTCAATCACTTATGGCTTCCTCACTTATTATATCTTTAACAGCGCAAATAAAACAAGTTTAAACAAGTCTGGCCGCAAGATTTGCTATCATAAGGTACCGGACTATTGTCCTAGTTGCCCTGTAACTAAACATACATAAACGTTATCATAGCAGGATCAAGAACCAAGAAAGCACGTATGCTAATTGTTTGTTCAACTAAATAGAGAGAAAATTCTAGTAAAAACAAGCACATTGTTAGTACATAACAGTTTGGGAGATAGAAATAAATCTTCTGTTGAAATATGACGTGATGAAACGAGAACCAAAAGGCACTGTATAGAATAATTAGTAAATATTTGCATTAAAATAAGAAAATTTTAACTAGAATTCAGAAATGACAAATAAAATTTAGTTATTCAGTGCTTGCTATTATTATAATTACGTATACTTTCCGATAATAGTAAATACTTTACGTAATCTTGAAAGTAATGCAAAAACAAAGTAATAGTACTTTCTCTTTTGAACCCTTGCTGTAAACACATTTTCGCCAACGTGATAGCCACACTAACAATAACTCCTTAGGAATTCTGAATTTGAATAATTGATTCATTGGGGTTATTGACGGCAAAAACTGTGAACAAAATACCTTCACATTGGGCTGAGTTAAATCAGATATACATAATTATATATATTTTGGCCTTTTCCATAATCTTTGACCTTTTTTTAACCTTACACAGAGACTCCCAAGTTTACTTACGTCAGTCTATTATTTTGAAAATGTTCAGAATGATATTTAAATTCTACGGCAGTCGAATTGACGTCTGGCCTTGAGCACTGGTTATAAACTGACCAATTCATTGCAACGACGTTGTCAAAACTATGATGTAGGAGTCCTATTCGACCACATAGGTGTATATATTCTTAGTAAGACAAGAATTTTGTCAAGGTGTCGCAATATTCTCCGCTGAAAGCGAACTTCTCAGAAAAAATGGCAATAGCGCGTTGCGATCTCATTGGTTCACGCCAAACATCAATCGGACTACAGCGTAGTGCAATGTTTTTCATATCTTTAGAAATGTCCTTTAGTGAGATATTCTGGTAAATGTACAGATAAGACAATTGGCAATACATGAATGCACGTAGTCCCTATCTTTTAATGTATTCTTTTATAGGACCCGTAATATGAGGTACACACTAGTTGTCCACAGTTCAGAAACTAAAAGAGATAAATTAATATAGTTAAATATGAAGTAACTTTAGACTTTAACCTTAACTGTGCAAAACTACAAGCTTCTAATTGTCTTTGCTATGGTGAAGAACATTTTTTGATACTGACATGAAACGGCTGATTTCATCATAGAGGTACCTAATAAAGATTTTTTGAGGTCATTCCGTAATGATTTGCGTCAACGCAAAACAAAATCTGCGTTTTAGTTTCGGGCAGTAGGAATATCAATTACGATTGATCTTTGCGTGTTTTTCTTTGCGTTACCTCTTTAAAGTACGGTGGTACTAATATGACCGTGCTTCAAAGAGTTACGCTTCGCAATATTCGCAAAGTCTGGTACGGAATGGGAACTTTTGTCTACATGTTGTGAAAAAAATATCGATATTCATCTCTAGTTGAAGGCTGTTTGTAAGGACATTGTTCTCTTCAGTGTACTGTGCGGAATTTGGAGCGCGAATTTCAGAAGAGTGTTCAAAAACATTATTCTTGTTGAGGCCCTGATCATGGGGGACAGAAGGCTAACTTTAGAGGATATCTATAACCTTACAGGATTCTCTCATTGCAGTGCAAAAAGAATTTTGAGAGACCACTTAAGTTATTAAAATGTGTTCATGTTAAGTTCCTCGACAGCTGGATGAAAAGAAGATGATGTCCCAGATAAGAAGAAGGCTTTGTACAGGATAAGAACATAAAAGGACACTAGGATACAAAGATTGCAATGGTGCGTAGAAGTGGACAGGAATTGTGTTGTCTAGTGACAGACAATTGTAACTCAAAAATTGAGTGAATGATATGTAAACAACATGTATTTCCGTACGTACCTCGTAATAATTACAGTAATTCAGTAAATTTCTAGAAACGCATAATGAAGCTTTGACCACATACAATACAGTAATAATATGATGATAATCTGTTACTTTTTTTAAAAAAAAAAATGTATTGTTCATTGTTATGATTGCATCATTTTACATGTTAGCAATACATTTCAATAATTAAATACTATTACAAAATCAATGTTGTGGTCATGTAATCCAGCTTTCTCGGAGGCGATGCATAGTGGGGTGGGGAACGGCTTATAATGTGTGAGTTGATCTTGCATGATGGTTTGTGAACCCACCAACTGCACCAGATTCAAGGTTCGGTTGTGGTTCGGAGCCCATGATAATAATACTCATTCTTCATAACCTTGGTGTTGTATAAGGTCACAAAACACACACACTCCATTAAGCTCTCTCATAAATAAACGGCGCAAAACATATTTAAAAAGTTCACGCATAATAATCTAATTGTTGATTTACCTTGTCCTTGGGTAAATCTTCAACATCCATGTCTTGAAACTGATTAAATTATTACAAACATGATCGATTCTTAAGAATGCATTGGAAAGAAACAATCAGTTCAAACGTCTATGCGAGATTTGCATATATTACTCTAACTTCAAGTATATTTTATGGACAATTTTCGAATTATTAAATCATAGAACCCATAGCAAAATTCATCTACATTGAAAACTTACACGAAGTATTATCAAACAAACAGTTATCTTTAAATGAATATTTGTCATCACTACATAATATCACCGTCTATTCCAAAGCTTAGTAATTTAGAAGCGAATAATAAGCTGAGGGACGACAATATTTGAAAGACACCGACTATGTTCGTTCATAGTATCTTCATATTACAATAACTGGTTTGCAGCAAAAACTTGAGTTATAATATTGATTCTTTGGCCACTGTGTCTGTTGGTTTACTCAGAGTACTTCCATATTCTCGCACATACTCATTCCACCAATTCTCCTATCGTCATTCACTTGCCTGAATTATCTGTCTTCCTTAGCCTGAAAGGTATAATAGTGAGACTTTAAACTGAAAAGATTTCATTTCATTTCATTTTCTTTAATTTAAAATGAAGACAGATGTACAACACATGATAAATTGTCAAGTAATTTCTTGTACGACAGCACCTATAATTACTATAATGATATCCTTGTAAGATCTATATTATGTAAGGAAAACATATCCTTTGAAATAAATATTAAAACTATTTCTATCTTTATTTGAATTTTTTGTAAAAGATCACAAGAATATTTTATATGTGATCAATTAAAGTTATAGAATCATGGTCAAACTTGGGAAGGTGGTAGATCTTGACAAGGTTAGTAGAGATATGAAACATTTCTGTGTGCAGAGCTTTGATTCCAAGGCATGGACTTAGTCAAATTTGTGTAAAGAAAGTGACAGATAATCAATGAAACCCACTTGATGGTGACCAAACTTACTATCCTGATATAACTTAGTGCAGAGATGAAATATAATTGTGTTCAAGTCAAATTTGTGTAAAGAAAGTTCCTAGACGATCAAAGAAACTCATTCGATGGTGACCAAATTTATTGACAGAACTTAGTGCGCAGATGAAATATAATTGTAATAAAGTCAAATTCGTGTAAAGAAAGTTCCTAGACGATCAATGAAAATCATTTTATGGTGGCCAAATTTATTATCTTGATAGAACTTAGTGCAGAGATGAAATATAATTGTGTTCAAGTCAAATTTGTGTAAAGAAAGTTCCTAGACGATCAATGAAACTCATTCAATGTGAACAAATTTACTATCCTGATAGAACTTAGTGTGCAGATGAAATATAATTGTGTTCAGGCCTTTGGCTCCAATATTATAGCCATCAAAGCAGGGTCTGAATTTGGGGTTTTGAATTATTGCCTAGAAGAAAATAAATTAAACAAATTAGATGTAAATTATTATTAAATGTAATTTGGGGCATAATAAAGAAAATTATCAGATTGTTTGATTATTTTATGTTATATATGCAGCGTGACTTATAATAAATATTTTTTAAATCAATGACGGCCGGATTTTTTGACACTAGGACAACTTACCGTAATAGTATAAATTTAAAACCAAAGTCGAACGAAATCTTTGATTGCAAGCATTTCTGCCTTCTTTGTTAAAAATGATAAATGCGAGAGAGGTGATGACTTGATTACTAAAACTATGACAATGTATCCGGATGGGAGCTCATGTTATTCAGATTTCATGTTAAGCTGTAGGTCTATGTCTCATATAGCTTCGCTGCTGAAAGGGACGGTAAACTCAAAAACTCAAATCAAATTGAATGATAATGTAATAGGTAACGCGGACCACCATAAAATAACAAATGTTCGGATACATTATTCGTCAGAAAACACCAATGTCTTGAAATTGAACATCCTACCGTCAACTACATATGAGACCTTTTCTGGATGCCAATATAGTTTCATTTCCAGGCGAACATGAGATTTTATAAATAATTCCTATGTAGTTTTAAATATTAACAGAGAATGACAATGTCTGAACGAAGGGTTGATTTCTCGTAAAACATCGACACAATCTAATTTCTTTAAGATTACATATGTTCCATATGGAAACTTTCTTCGCACTTCTGTTCATAATTATAACTTGTTGAGTAAATATATGAAAAAATCTAATGCATAAAAAGAAGCTTACTTCTTCCTTTTATTCTTTGACATGAATGACACCTACGCTATACCCTACATAACTTTTTAGAAATCCTTGTCTGTCTTAAAACTACCAAAAACTAGAGAATGTACGCAGACGTTATCAACATAATTCTGTTTAGGCGAATATATTTTCACCGTATTGTATTGAAAGTCAAAGGACTTGTTTCTGGGATATTTATACTGTTTTTCCAACTGTAACATATCGACAAATTCTCTGCAGTTACATAACCATAGAGGGATTCGTATTATTGCATTATTCATAAGTAACGTAGAGTACAGTTGAAGAAGCATAACATCAAATCCGCTCAAAACAAGGTATGAATCGCATTAAGTATCAAAATATAACGAATGTATAGCTTGAATACACAGAAAACCAAAGAAAAGATTAAGTAATAGAGAATGCGGTTTTTAAGATAAGGAAGGCTCCTGTAGAAAAAATTGAACATCGCAGCATGTGCAACACTGCAAGGAGCGAACATCGGCTTATCGATCAGGCCAGTCTGGGCGGACGGGTCCATTGTTCGAGGAAAGGGAGATGTCGAAATAGCAGTAGCGATACAAGAAAAATTCAAATAAACATGTTATTTTTTCGTGAATTCCTTAACGAAGGAATTGATTAAAAGTCAAATAGATCTGTTAGGCCTAGTAGCAAACAGTAGATATACATAGGGAATTTTAGAAGGATTCATCGAGGTAAAACATTGCTACAAATATATTTACACGAAAACAGTGAGTTGTATTGTAATCAGTAGAAAACTAATTTTAAAGTTATTTTTAGTACAAACTCATGATCAATATAGATAGAATTCGTAAGAACAGTGTCAAAGTTTACGTCAATAAATATTGACACGATGTCAAGGAAAAACAAACTTGAAAAATGATATCGGAGTAGACAGAACCCCAAGTGTTGAATGACTACGTATACGCCTGTTGGTGCCACACCCTCTGCCCAAGCCAAGTGCGAAGAAGGGAAAGAAGGGACCTTCGTATACACGCCGGATGAGGTCAAGGACAAAAGTGCAAGAGGGAAGAAGAAGAAGAAGAAGAAGAAGGAATGAAAGGATGAACAGAGGAGAATTAACAGACATACTTTATTATCAATTCCCTAAACCCCAAAGGACATTGTCAAGGGATCTGCCTTCATAAGACATGACGTCGTTTAACTTACATAGGATCTTATTTCAGATGAGTAGTACAAAGACAAAAGGTCAATACAGAAGTGTTATCACTAATATCGAGTAATGGTGTCATTTTTTTAATAATTGGAAGCCTGAGCTATTCGAAACACTTAAGGCACATTACCTTTTTGCCTTTAGGTACACAAAATCAAAATGAGACAATAAAAACCAACAGAACACTATGTTAATGGAGGAAAGAAAAAGGGGAAACAAAGTATTTCCTTCTCTTGTTGATTTGTCTTACTAGAAATTATACCTATGAAACGATGTAGATGTAATATATCTTATTACCCACAGTCTAAACATATAGGCTATGTAGTGTTATCTACTATTTGTAGGATCTAAAGCCGAATGTTTTAGAAGAAATTTCTCTACAGATTAAATATAATCTTATATTTAAAGCTATTATTAGTATTTTTGTCCGCTATAGAAATCCACACCTTGGCTTGGCATACCTGTAGGTAATAATCGGGAAGAAATTTTCACTAGCACGCTGTGTATTTGGTGCAGGTAATGAATAGATGTATCAATGTAAAATCATGATATACACCCTGTCTTTACCGCAAATCGACTCTCAATATCTGCAAACAATGAGTATTTTATAAGTAATGTTGCATTTTTCATGTTTACTTTAGGATAGCGTCATTACGATGTCTATAAAGACAGCGTTTTCTGGGCAAACTTTGAGACACCATAGGCTATTTAGCTAGCCTAGCTAACAACTATAAACAAAGAAAATTACAAAATATAGCTTATCTCATTATATGGCATTAAGGCTTACCAATGACCAATGCTGTAGCGCAAGCGAGCAATCAGAAAGTTTTGTTGGGAGAGGTGCAAAGATTTTTTTGGGGTGGGTGGGTGATAGAATTGAATTATTTTTATAAAGAAAAAAGTACTTATTTTTATGAAGAAATAGTGTAAAATCAAATCTTTAAAAATCAATAAAATTTCTCTGTTAAATAAGAATAGTTGTGTTAAGAAACTCTACAAATGTTAATCGAGTTACAAAGTTTGAGGGATTCTTACAGGGTGTATCCCTCGAGTGATTGCGCCTCTGCTGTAACTCATGCTTACATTATTTATTGACTGACTTGTTACAAATCCCTAATAGTCACAATAATTCTATCAAATTAAAGAGACAAAAATTCAACACAAATTGAATCAATGGTCAAAGGTTCACGGTGCACTGTTTTTTAAATGTTTTGTTTCGTTCATTATTGAAAATGGTTTAATTACTATTCGAAGCATGTCGCTGAGTACATGGATTATTGATTCAACTTCTCTTGTGAAAAAGCTTCAATGTACACTCATGTCCAAAATTATTGTAGTATATTTATAACTGTCTTCTTGTAGGAATATAACTTGATAATGATTTTGCAGGGTACTTTTAATATTGATGCTTTATGTATAATCGGGAAATGTATATTTGTGGTAAATTTCATAGGAAAAGCATTATAAATACCAAAATTAGAATGAGTAAAACAAAATGTTGCTAAATGGACAATAAAATTTTATTTTCGTTTTATTGTACTTATTTACTGCTCTTTGGACATGAAATTTGCCACATACATGTCTTGATCGATTATACACATACTAACATTATAAGAAATAGCTAACGAAATCGTTATGAAATTATATTCCTACAACAACATTCATAGACATGCGACAATAATTTTGGCCAGGAGTGTACATCTTTTGAATTTGTCTGAAGCATTGTGAATATTCTTGCTCCGAAAAATAACAAAAACATGTTGGAAAAATAGAGGCGGTGCTATTGTCGACAATACCGGATTCAGCATTATATAGATCCTGAACGATAAACGTAGGCTCGAGATACTAGTATAAGTTATATATTTTGTACTGTAATAGTTGATTATAATGTGGTTGTGAATAATATGCCATGCAGTATTCGAAACCGAACAATAGAAGTAACGGAATGCCACATGAATTTTTTTTAGATGAAACTTTGAAAGCTAATTATTTGAAATGAAATGAAATCTTTAAGTTTTACGTCCCACGGTTATGCCGGGAGGCTAAAGGAGATGGTGACGATGAGATATTAGTGAAATGGTGGAATGAAGAAAGTAGGAGGAAACGGGAGAACCCCGAGAAAACCCACGAGCACGGTGTTTGTCCACCACAAAGTCCACACGGCGCGAGCTGGGATCAAACCAGGGACCCCAAGCACCGGAGGTAAACGCAAGTGAATTATTTGTGTTATTACAGTAATAATAATTGATATTATATAGTTACTGATAGTAGGTTATGAATTATATGAGCATATGAATACAACCCCATTTTATCTTCTAACACCTTAAGATGTAGTTCGCTTTCAGCCAATATTCCAACTGGTGTCTCTTTTCCTAGATAATTAGGTCTAAATAAATTTAAAATGTTCTTCTCCTCTACATTTTGATTTTAGTTTTCCGTTTAATCCAGCTATTTTCTTAATTCTTCTTCATTCTCAAATTTCAAAATATTCCAATAATTTTTTTCATTGGTTTAGGACAATATCCGTATCTACACTTAGTTAAAGCGCGAAAAGTCAGGTTATGACAAAGTTTCAACTTAACTAAAGTAGCTTCGTGTACTAGAACACATTTTGGCTCGTATGCAGTTCCACAGTAAATTTTTCCCCTGATACTTATTTCCACACCATTAATGAAGTTGTCTACAGCAGCTAGATGGTTGATGGTGTTGAGCAGACAAAAGAGGATTTACTCTTGACAATAAACGTTGTTCATACTTAATTGTCTGTTTGCAAGAAAATTAACATCCTTGTCAATGAACTAAGAAATTATTAATCCATTCAATTGATTTGTAGAAGTTAAGTCCTTTTATATTCAAAAAATAATATTGAACCTTACAAAGAAACAAACACATACAAAGGAGCTCTTCGGACCTTTGGTAATGATACACAGCGTGGACTGTTCTAAATGAAACATTTCTACAGGATCAATCTACAAATTATATTGTTTTTTTTTTTCATTTAACGTACAGGTTTCTGTGTTGTGATTTTAGTGTTTTAACAAATTTCTAGTATTCTTAGACTCCCTAACATCGTAAGGTCCACCTTTCTCGTCACAATCAGATTAGTTAATCTGTCAAGATATATGTTCTGTATTGGACAACTTGCTAAGATCCAGATTATCTGTTGCCATTGCTATATATAATATAAAATAGTGAGTGATTGGTACGTAAGGTAGGGTAAGCAAAGGCACATGTAGAAGTGGTAAGACGGTGGTGAAGCAAAATAGGGCTGTGGATGCGCGTTTAGTTAGCGCAAGTGTATCTAAGGTGCCTAGTATGTTAGGCGTGTTGCAAGGAGCAGTGATAAATTCGATGAAGTCTACAGATCTCATAGCAAAACAGTATTGGCAAAGAGAGATAGCAAACATAAGAGAAACCTCGATATCAGGGATTGTTGAGCACTGAATAAGTTTAACACCAGGATGTAAAGCAAATGCGTTAACAATGACTTTGGAACTCAATCGGCAAATTAAAGTAGGCTGCTGCGACAATCACAGCCCTACATAAATGCATGACTTAACCATCATAGTTGGGTTGTAATTTCCAAACCTATGATTATGAGTAATACTTTAGAACCAAGAAAACTGTACCGAGAACATTTAGAACGCACCGTCAATGATTGCAAAAGTGTATTATACTTGGCTCCTTTTTTATCTTGTTTTCAACAACATGCAGCGTTTATATAGACCGATTGGATATCAAATGGCCTAATTTTTCCAGGAGGAAAATTCAAAATTTCAACCCCTCATGAACAATTCATATTTCTGCTATATCAGCAACTAAAATCTTAACTTTGTAGTTTGTGGTTTTATTGTTTACTGTTTACATAAATCTTGTTTAAAAGGTACTCATCTATAGATGTGAATGAAATCATTAGTCCACTTCCTCACTTTTTGGAGTTAGGTCACTTGGCACCCAAGCGATTTATATATTACGGTCACCTAAAGGAATGCATTTCTCGAACTGTGAAAAACGACGGGATTTTGTGATGCTGGAGATGTAATTTTGCTGATATTACGTGAGCCCTGTTATTACGTTCACTGACACATTACTGTCATTGATTATGTGGACGTTTTAGAGAAAAGGGAAGTGCATCCTATGATCGTGATGTTTTTATCTAATAACGCAATTTTGTAAGATGACAATGCGCCAATTCACACCATTGGAGTTGTTGAGGCTTGATTTCATGAACATCAGGATGAAGTACATCTTCCCTAGCAGCAATAATAATTACAAAACACAGTATAGAGATGCGATTAAATCGAAAATATGTATAGCAGAATTCGACCTACTTACACGTTTACGTTCTATAATCTAGTGATACTCATCTTATGTTCAAAGCAGCTATTGGTTTGGAATCAACAACTTGTCAAAACTTGTGCTTGCAAAGCAGTTCACAAATTGCTACATTAGCAGTTAATGGAATACAGAAATATCCAGCCGTCGAAGATAGGCTTCTCAGTTCTCTTCAATGAAGCTAGTTGTATCAAAATTTGTTTCTACGATTATGAATTAAAATGAAACAATATTTAGGTAATTTATGATTGTTTTTGAATCGTGATTATGGTCTTTTGGCTACAAGGTGGATTATGACAGTCAAGGCCGAGAAGCTGGAACATTGGTAGAATGTGATGATAAGAGAAAACGATTGGGGCCGAAAATCTCATAGGCATGATTATGGTACATCACAAGGTCATAGCTGGCCCCTTGACCGAACATAGGACTATACATACTAGAGATAAACACTGTTTTACTGTATTATTATTCGCCTTCATTACAGTAGTGAAGTCAGGTTCTAAGCTTAAGAATGTTGCAAGCAGCGTTTCCAGACTCACAGCTCGGAATTATTCCAAAACCTGATCGAAATTATGCCAGATTCGGTCAAATTATGCTAGATACTCATAATTACTTCAGGGGTTTTAAAAGAAAAAAAAAACGAAGTTACGATAACGTAACTTAAAATACGCAGAGCGCAAGAATGCGTGGATAGAACTCACTACTTCACGCACCAAAGGTTTAACTCAACTAAACTAGTGCAGTCGTTGCCAGACTCAATGGCGTATATATCGTATAAATGAATACAAAGTCTTTGTTTACATATTTTGAAAGAAAATTACCTCGCAGCATAAGCGGAGTTGGGAATTGTCTGCTGGGGGGGGGGAGATGTTTGGTCGGTCTCGGGCCTTTTATTTCAGGAATAAAGATGGTCATGAAGTCAGAAATAAAGATGGTGAAGTTGTCAAAAAGTTGGGAGGAGAATTTCCCGCATATTTCCGCCCATGCCTCGCAGTTAAAGATTAGAAAACCCTGGGTGAAGCCACAAAAAAAAAAAAAAAAGCCCAAAACCGTTTCTAACTTATTTCGGAAAATAAGACTGGCTGTATGGTTTACCGACTGTATGAATCAATGGAAGATGATATACATTTCTGCCGTTCTTTTTCTTCCCACGACCAACTTCTTTCTCATCTCCAGGTTTTACGGCTTTTTGATAAACTTGCTGAAATTATACTAGGTTTGGGCAGGATGCTAAAAGCAAGATGCTAGATGCTAAAGACATGCAAATTATGCTAGATCTAGCATCATTATGCTAGATCTAGCATCATTATGCTAGATCTGGCAACGCTGGTTGCAAGAGAATGATGACGTACAATTACTTCTGAATCAGTCACTCATCGTTTAACAATCAACGATGTAGTCAGTTTCATGTGTATATATTTCTTGAATCTTAAATAATCAGACAGCCTGTGGAAACTATGTATTCTCCGAATTTTTCAAAAGAATTTTTATTTTTAACACGCACTATAAAAAGAAAATTTTTTGATCCATGAAGTGTACGAAGTGTGATCAAAAAGTACGGCGAATGCAACTGCACAGCACCACCTATCATTTATCCATTTCAACTAGTAAGCCTGGTAGCCTGAATCATTGGGAGAGTCAGTACCAAGTTTGAACGAGTTGTGGCATGTCAGCTGGCCTCCCGAGGCTAAACAGTGAGGACGTGTTAAGAGTGTCTGTCGCACATCATGCATTTTGAGCTACACGCCAGAATTAAGTTTTATTTTAAGCTGCAAAAAAGTGACGAAGATGGCCACGAAAGTTACAATCAGTGTATGGTAATGAAGCGGTGACATTGAAGATTGTTTACAAATGGTATGAACAATTCAAAAGCGGCAAGGAGTCGATTGAAGACGAGCAACGATTGGGACATCCTTCAACGTCATAAACAGATGCTAATGTGCAACACGTGGTACAAGTAATTCGTTCAAACAGGCAAATGAAGATTCGAGAGCTTTCCAAAGAACTAAATATCTCGTACGGGTCTGAAAAGCATTATAAGCTCCGATTTCCAAATCGGAAGAGGGAGTGCGCAATCCGTTCCCGACTTTTGACTAACAAACATGAGTTTTTGGCCGAAAATAACTATGACTGTCTGTCCACATCCACCGTACTCTACGGATATAGCATCAAGCAAATTCTGGTTCTTCCCAAAAATTCCAATCGTGGAATTAACGTTTGAATAAGTGCACTGCAAGCCAAGGGAAGTACTTTAATATTTGACTTACGGTTATTACTTTGTTCGAAATAAAATGATTTACACCTTTTATAAGTAAACAATAAAAGCAGTTAGCATTCACTTATTAATTGTTTTCCAACTATTTGATTTCAATCTTTCCTCAGACTTCTGCACGATCATTCTCCCTTGAATCCAAATAATTACCTTGATGAGCGTGGTATTTGTATCGATTTACAGTAGTGTACATTAATATCGGTATTGATCTAGCAGTAATAGGCGATTAAAAAAAATCTTCAATTCCAATCTAGCAAGTAACAAAATAACAGTGTTGAATACAGCTATCGATGTGCTGACCACTCATTATCAGGACCAGATTTAATGTTTTGCTGCCCCTAGGTCGAAAGCTATTGCCGCCCCCTCACCCGACGTAGAAATTTTTAACACAATAGAAAATTTTAAAAAAATAAACTTACAGAATATTCTGGATACATTTGTTTCAACACTTTTGTATAATTTTAAATAAATTTTCTTTTTGAAACTGCTGCAAAGAAAGATTAGAGTTGTTACACATTCATATTATTTTAAATAAAGTTATAAAGGAAGATTAGTTTTATTTTTGTAATATGCACTAGTGCAACAGAAAGAAAACACGTTTTGAATCTTTTTCGTAATAGCGAATATTCAAACACTAAAACTATCACTAAAACGAACAGAATAATTGTTTGTTGTTGTTTGTTGAAATGGATTTGTTTGTTGAAATAAATGTATGTTTCTACTGTAATACAAAATTATTATTTTGATTATAAGAAATAAGATCATTTTTCTTCACTCTAAAATCATAAAAGTAAATGAAACAGGAGAAAAGAGCACGAAACAGAATAAGAGAATTTGTTGTTTATTTTATTTATTATTATTGTTCAACTTCTCGATTTTTTTTCATCTTACTAAAATATTGTGCGACTGCATTCCTAGGCCTTGACATACTGTAAATCTATCCCTGCTCATCACAGAAATTACGCGAGTGGTTATAGATTTGGGATATTATAGTTCTGAATATATTAAACAATTCTAGACTTTTAATATTTTCATAGGATAAAACTATTAACAGATAATCAATTTCACGTAATATACAAATTAATTTTAACAAAAGAGACACTGACCAAAGCTTAAAACCCACTTTATTTTAAATTATAATTTGTAACTGTTTCGGATATCTAGCATATCCTTCTTCAGACACTATCGAAAATAAATCTTATTATCGATTTATTTTCGATAGTGTCTGAAGAAGGATATGCTAGATACCCGAAACAGTTACAAATTATAATTTAAAATAAAGTGGGTTTTAAGCTTTGGTCAGTGTCTCTTTTGTTAAAATAATCAATCCAAAGCCATGAATAGTCTTACTATACAAATTAAATACTGTATATCGAGAAAAAAGGCATATTATCTTCAGTTTGGTACAATCAAGGTTTCCCTACAACAAACATTGGACGTGTACGCAAAAACAACGTGATGTAAGATCATTGAGGAATACCGCGCCACCATGTCAAACTTTTTGAGAAATTAAAAGGAATCGCTGTTTTAAGTTCCTTGAGTATGCCCTTTAGGCTAAGGGAGGTGGATGATTAAGGCAAGTGAATGATAATGGAAAAATTGGCGGAATAAAATTGTGGGAAGAAACGGCACTAACCCGAGAAAACTCACGGATACCAAGAAGATGTTATTCACCATAAACTCACTTTGCCGGGATTCGAACCTGGGATCCCACGCATCAGAGGTAAATTCTCAGTGCCCCTTTTTTTGGGAAACACTAAGATTTAGATAATATACTGTATAACAAGTTAGAATTAGATTTAGGCTATAGGAACAGGTTATATAGACAAAGAGATTGCATTACTTTCATTGATTCTTCGTAATAGAAATCAACATTTAAAACAAATAACCTTTTTTTATTTCATTTTATAATTTATCAAACTCGAACACATGCAGAATATATAAAAAGAAAGTTGACGAACTATTAAAACAGTGGAAAACAATTAGCCGATAACAACGCTTTTGTTTTATTGGATTACCAAAAAGCCTAAACGTCTCTCTTTCTTGCAAAACGGATCCTCAATATGAGTTCCCGTTGCTTAAATCGATAAAAGTGGTTGCGACGGCTATGCGTAGGTTCCGTTCCTGGAACTCGCCAAGTTGTGGACGGCATGCAATGCTCATAATTTGACTAACAACTTTGTGGAAGTGATATTACTCTGGGCAGCAAGCAAGACATATATAAAAAGAATTATTAATTGCTAAAAGTAATTAAATGTTTTCGAAATGAAATGAAATGAACCTAAACTTATATTGCTCTTTTTCTTGGAAAATAATCTGTGAAAATATTATTGATGTTTAAAACAATTTTTGTTACAGTTAAACTTTCTATTTATTAAATAGGAGAGGATATTTTTAAAAACATTAAAAATAAACAACTATAGGTTTATATATACAGGGGTTAGACAAAAAATCTAAAAACACTTCATACAGGACACGTAAGTTTGGCCATCCACTGTACAACGCGTGTTGCGGTTGCCGATCGTTTTTTGTTTTCAATTTGTCATCTGGACCTTCCTCTTCCTTCAGCAGTAACCAGTTCACCTGTGAGTGTCATGGTGTGAAAGTGGTGCGGTAAAAAGGGCGACTGAGAGACTTCCAAAGAGGCATGATCGTTGGTGCCCGTCCGGTTGGAGCTTCAGTGGCAACATTATGGGGGTATCCAAATGCACTGTGTCTAATGTCACGAGGGCATACACATTTCATGGGCAAACGACGTCTGCAAAGCACAACAGTGGTCGAAAGACAATCTTGTCAGATAGGTACCGGAGGGCATTAAAACGGATTGTAGCAGCTAAAAAGAAGGCCACTGCAATGAAAATTACGTCTGAACTCAATTCCGGCCTACAGAACCCGGTTTCATCGAAAACAGTGCGACGGGAACTTCATAAAATGAAAATTCATGGCAGAGCCGCTATCGCAAAACCCCTGGTCACAGCAGTAAATGTTAAGAGGTGTATCCAGTATTGCAAGGACCACAAGGTGTGGACTCACGAGCAGTGGAAACACGTAATGTGGTCCGATGAATCGACCTTCACTTTGATTCCAACAACCGGTCGTGTTTACGTATGGGGAACACCATCGCAGGCCTATGATACAAACTGTCTGCCCCCAACTGTAAAGCATGGGGGTGGTTCTGTTACAGTATGGGCAGTGATATTGTGGTTTTCCGCAGGTCCCATCATAGCCCTGCATGGAATGATGAATGCTAAGGCGTATAAGGCTATTTTGGGGAACCAGGTTCTACCCATGGCCCAAATATTGTTCCCTGATGGTGATGGCATCTACCAAGATGATTTGGCACCCTGTCACGCTGCAAAAACGGTGAAATCATGGTTTAAGGAGCCATGATTCCCCTGGGTCCCAGAATCACCAGATCTGAACATCATTGAGCCATTGTGGTCAGAGTTAGAAAGGCGTGTTCAGTCTCATTACCCTCCACCAGCATCCCTTAAGGAACTGGAGCATGTTTTGGAGGAACAATGATACAAAATTCCACACACCACGATTCAGGAGCTCTACGTCCATTCCACGTCAGATCCAAGCTGTTTTGGACGCAAAAGGAGGTCCCACACCATACTAGATATGATTTTCACACTTTTGCAAACGTTTTAGATTTTTTGTCTAACCCTATATATATCTTGGGTGTGTATCTTCATCACGCAATAAATACTGAATTGAAATGATACTTTTTGGCATGTTTATCAATCTTAACACTCCATATTAACAATTTTCGACATGGGGTGAGAGGGTGAGAACTGGTGACATATAGCAATAAATAATCGAAAACAATCGACACAAGTGTCCAATCTATAGTTTTCTGAGGTCGCTAAGATGTATACTACTGATGTATACTGTAAGATGTATACTTTTGACACTACTGATGCTGTTTAACTCCAAATTCAATTCATTTCTTATGAGCCTGGGTAGTGAGGATTGGAGTTCAGTAGGAGTGACATTTGAAAATAACCTAGAACAACCAGTATTAGTGTCCAATTCATAGTTTTCGAGTCGCTGAAACGAATACTGCAAAAAGGTCTTTTTCCCGCCCCTTTTTTGTTTATAAAATTTTGGTTGGCATTAAACGTTTCAAGTTTAGCGGAGAAACAACAGTATATTCCACTTTGCTTTTTCCATCATAACATTAAAAAACATTTAATTAATGTATTCTGAAGAGGAAAATCCTTTAAAAAACCTAGAATCAAAGAAAATCGGTGATTGCATGGAGCAAATTGCAAACAAGTGAATGCACCATAGTTCCAACGCATTGTTTATAGAGCTATTAGGTTAACTCTAATGACAAAGCATATTTTATTTAAACAGTTTAATAGTGTTATCAATAATCGTTCTAAAAATGTAGCAGATTTGGAGAAACAATTGCCATTTAAAGTTTCCTAAAACTTCATTCTAACTAGGGCCTATATATAATATTTCTTAAGACCGCCTAAATTCGAGACAGAGAATATTTAAGACACTATTCACAAATTTCTCATTTCAAAAATTTCGACACGGTATAACAATAAAAGGAAAAATAAATCCTGTGAATGACGATGTTAAACAAACATCACACCCAGATAGCTTTAAGTATGTAAACTAAACCCTCTGAAATTCAGGATGAAATGTTTCCCAAACAAAAAACGACATGTAAGGAAGACAATTTTTATTTAAAGAGTATCTATTTCTTGGTTTATGGTACTCTTTTCTTGCCTGTCACATTACATTTAGGCAACCAGTGAAACATATATCAAGATGAATAACTCCAAGGGACTTCATAAGATGGCTATGCAACAGAACGACATTTGGAATATGGTGGTTGCATAGCATACACTTGCTGGAAACAACTGCAATGCCCGTGTGAAAACCAGTTAAGACAGCTAGTTCCACACTGAACATAGGATTCATAAATACTGGATGAGTATACAGACTTTCTTAATTATATAATCCACTACAGAGAAACAAAAGAAGCAGTACTAGTAGTAGTACTTGAACAAGAAAGTCATGAAAGTAAAAAAAAATCTCATAAAACCTGACTTTTATCGGGAAGAAATCTCCGTCTCAAAAAAATGCCAACTTCTGTCACGAGACGATATGCTTTTCTATTAAATAAAAACACTAAACAATCTCAGACCTTGGGGATAATTCAATGTAAAATGGAAAAAAATCGGAAGCATGCTTTAAGTCAGGAATACTTCGACTATCATGGTTATTGTTGTCACAAAAATACCGGGATAATCAGGATAAAAATGCGTGTAAAAGGGTGATTACTGACAAAAATTATTCGATTCTATTAGTTAAATTGTATATACAAAGTAGAAAAGAAAAGGCTACATATTAAGGTTCTTTACATTCTGCCCGACATCGCTGTTTATTTACAGTAGTTTTAACCCGAGAACTACCAAGCGGGTCCATTGGATCCGTGATTATACTTTTCAATATTTTTATTCTCTTCATGAAAGTTAATTTGTTGCGCTATATTTGTTTTTTCATACAATAAAGCAATGTGAAAATCTCATAAAATTACTCCATATCCTCGATTCTTAATTAGGGTCCATTGGACCCGAATGGTAGAACATGTGTGTAAAAATGTATGGTAGTTGCAGGGTTAAATATATTCTGGATGGAAATTCTTTTTACCATTTTCACACACTCTTAACTTTGACAAGAAACCGATTATTTATCATATGTTTCCATTAGCCTAGAAGGGATAACCGCGATACTAGGCATAAGTAAATGTAACAAAGTGCGTGGGATTTTGAATGAATCAATTATATGAGTGGTGGCAATGGATAGGTAATGAGCTATAGAATCGTGTACTACAGGGTATTTTGTCTCAAAGTGTGACCGAGCCGGTGTATGTCGTCATACTTCTAAGATGGCCGCTAACGCCATCATCGATGTGTTTTTAGCGCTACACAGGCTAAAGTTCTTAACCTATTTTATGGGAAGTGGCTTATTTTATTTCTTCTGATTGCTGCATGTGCCTTTTGCATAGATATTTGCCAAATAAATAGTTTCACTACTTCAAAAATTAAGAAAACTATTAAAACTGAGGTAAAATTAAATAGCTCTTTCTAACTTCAGTGGGCATACACCTAAACTAGCGAATGGGTTTTAATAAGTGTCTAATTTCTCTCCATGGCTATTATTTATATATATTGAATAAATATTTGACAAATAAGTATTTACATTTATTTACAAATTTAATAAAAAGTCAGCAAAATGATATAAAATTGAGTCTTTTTGAAAGATATGCAGTCAAATATCGACATTGAAAATTGCCTGAGATATAAAATGTTAACAAATCATTATGCCGATAAATACCTTTAAATTAAACGAAAGTCTCCGATTATAGAGTAATTTATTCTCGTATTGTAGTGGACCACTTCCTTATTATTGTTACAAAAAGATACGCAATTAAACAGAAGTAAAAATTAGTGAACATGCTGGGCTGTAAAAGCAAAACAAATAGTAAAATACTTCAAATAAACAAATAAACTCTTTTTTCATTTCAGAATTATTTAGAAAGGAAACTAATAGTAGAAATTCGACTTATGAGTCATTATCTGAATGTGACAGTTGAATTTGATCGTCATTTTCATAGTTGTAATAATGCTCTTCCGTTGTTCCATATTTGCTCAGTTCTGTATATCAAAGTATTTTAACACGTCATTTGTAATTGACACAATTGAAAGCACCTTGTCCTTTGACACGATCGCAACGCACCAATTTTAAAATAGTTCTGGAGAGCATGGTACATGACTCATGGTAAGAGAATACTCATTTCCCCTCCTTTCCTATCTAAACGTAGATGATCAGGGAGATCTGGTTGTCGAAAATTAGCCCATCGTCACTCCATCACTCGGTAGTGAGTTCTTAAGAGGTGTTGGTGTAAAACTGGTTTTGTTGGCGCTAAAGTTTCACGTTGAACATGTTTACCGGTAAACAGCTACCACCGGAGTTTACCAACATCTGAAAATTGTTTACCTTGTAAATATGGGCGACAAATATAACTTTCATTCTATTTTTCATCTTCACATGAAAAACTTTCTGGGCAGTTTAATCTATTAAATACTTCTACAACTTTTTCTGTGGAATTCAAAAACTTTCTAGAAAGATTGTTATCCTTGTTCTTAAAGCAATCTGCTGTGTCACATCCAGATAGAGAATGAAGTCCTAATAATGCCTTAACTTGCTTGGGATTTAGGCAAGCTTACATACGATAAGTACTATTAATTTCCTATTAGCTTCAATTCCGGTCACAAACACACTGCCTGGTGAAGCAACTGTAACCACCACAATAACAGAATAAACACATCTGTATCTGTCCCTCAATTACATATGCCCCTCAACTAACGTTAAAGACTTCGATTTATTTCAGTTCTTCCTTCGAAAGTTTATTCTATACTGAGGGGGGCACGGTGGCTCAGTGGTAGAGCGTTCACCTCTGGTGCTTGGGGTCCCGGGTTCGATCCCAGCCCCCGCCAAGTGAACTTTGTGGTGGACAAACACCGTGCTCGTGGGTTTTCTCGGGGTACTCCCGTTTCCTCCCACTTTCTTCATTCCACCATTTCACTCATCTCTCATTATCACCGTCTCCTTTAGCCTCACCGGCATAACCGTGGGACGTAAAACTCAAAGATTTCATTTCATTTATTCTATACTGAGACAAAGTAGATCAATCACATATGTGTATCTCTATCTTCTCCTGAATTCTAAGTGTTCATCTTGCTTGAACGATGTACTCTTACTTCTGATAGTTGAGATATTGTACCTGATTGATGGTCATTTTCCTCATTTATCTATTATTAAAATACCCGAAGAGAATCTCTAGTCTTTTGGGGGATTACTCTTCCAATTGTCTATTAATGGAGCTGTTTTTGCATTATTTTAGACAAATGCTCGCACAATCATAGCGCCGAAAGAAGCATTTCTACATCCAGAATATTTTTGTCTTATCTTAGTGTCAGAAATCACCTTCCAAGCGTGGTCAACTGTGCACATTAACACCCAGCATATATCGCACTCGATAGATGAAGAACTTCCTCTGGCAAAGCAGTTAACATATGCGCCTTGACATGGGAGATTAGGGTTCGATACCCGGAGGGAGCTTGTGTGGCTTGGGTCTCCACTTTAAACTGTAAATGCACGTCTCATATAGCCTTGCTATTGACAGGAAAGCCAAACTCAAAATCAAATCAACAGATAAAACAACCTGTAAAAAACATCGCTTTGTGGTAGATCTAGGTAAGTTTAGTATGAATATAAAATATGATATTCAGGCTCTTGGTAACCAAACTATCGGCCATCAAGGTTGAAATTTGGTTTTAATCAAATTTTCGGGCAAAATAATAATAATGAATATTTTTACAATCGACGAAACTTGAATTGGTTGTAGACTATAACGATGTTAGTCTGCATGTGAAATATTATATTATGAAGTACACACATTCCCGCGTTGTGAGCTATAAAAAATTCATATTTTCGCAACAAAAATAAATACGACAAACATATTATTGAAAAATAAGTTGAGTCATAATAAAGTAAATGATAAACATAGGGTTAAATAAATAATAAGACGCTTGATTAACTATGTCGTATGCGCTGTGTTAATATAAAGATCAGCTTTCTACAAGAGAAAATATCCGGAACAGAGAGACTTATTTTTCTTACTGAACTGCAGGTATCATCCACATAAGGGTAAAAAGAAAAAATGAAACAAAAATCTCTCTACAGGTAAGAAAGTCTGTCTGCAAGGGAAAGCGTAAAAGCTAGAAAGCAGGAAATACAGAGCTCTCTTCCTCTCTTCGTTGTGCTCAAAATAACTCCCAAGAGGCTGTTGTTTTGAAGTACCTGAGTGAAAGGGGTCTTCCTAAGTTAGTTCCAAACACAAACAACAAATGTTGCTTGCAACTTGACAATAGAGACAGGTGAAAAATGTCTGCTATATACTTCTTAATATTTCCTCCTATTTTAGACTTCCAAACTATGCAATGCATGAGTGTCGAAAGTCTTATGGAACAGCTTTTTCCGTCCGTCCGTCTGTCGACAGGTATCAGAGTAAAAACCATAAGAAATATCAGGATGCTGCTTTTTACAATCGATTTACTGTCCGAATCTCCTTCGTTAATTCTCCATTGAAGCCGAAGTGGCTCAAATTAGTCGTTTCCGGTTTCAACGTTTATGGTCGTAGAAAAGAAACTTTAACAGTAGCGAGAAGTGTTTCATTGCACAAGATGAAATGTCTTAAGGCACTCACTCTACTACCCGAACACTCTATCAAAACCCGAAGTGGTTTTAATTTAATATTGCTTCCGGATTCAATACTGATTTCCACAGAACAAAGCCGGTAAGAGATGAGGTATTCTGCAATCGATTCATTGTGTTTCATACTATTATAACTCACAAAACAGCATATTATTACAACTCACAACACTATACCTAAACCAGAACTGGTTGAAATTTACTACTACTTCTGGTTTCGATATCGATTTTCATACAGCAAAAACGACAAAAGATATCGAGATGCAGTTTTTTGCTATTGATACAGCATCCCAATAGTAGGTTTCATCTTCTACATTAATCCCCTATTCAAGCCAATAGTGGTTCAAAATAACCATTTCCAGTTTCAACATTTATCACCATAGAACAGAAACGGTATTAGGTAGCGACAAGCGGTTTTCTGCAAACGATTTAGATTCTCAAGACAATACACCACTACAACCACAACACCCTACCAAGACCGAAAATGGTTGAAATTGACTAGTACTTCCGGTTTCAAGACTGATTTCCGTACAGCAAAAATGCCAAGAAATATTGAGATAAAGGTTCTTGCTATAGATTTAGAGCCACAATAATAGGTTCCATCTTCTCTGTTAGCCGTCTATCCATACTGGAAATGGTTGAAGTTTACTACTACTTTCGGTTTCAATAGAGCAAAAACGGTAAGAGACATCAAGATGCAGTTTCTTGAAATCGATTCAGCTTCTCAACAGTATGCTATATCTCCTCTCTTAACTATCTATTTGACCCGTAAGTAGCTCAAATTAACGATTTTTGGTTTCAATCTTTATCGCCATAGAAGAAAAACAGAAAGAAATAGCGAGTAATGTTTTTTTGATATGGATTCAGCATCCGAGGAACAGATTCTATCTTTGATCTTATTAATCTATTCCAACCAGTAGTTATAGATGCATTAGTTCAAATTTGATTATTGAATTCCCATAGTTTGGAAGTCTACTGTAATTTCACATTGTGAAACGGAACTCAGTTGTTTTTTCCGGCTCTTTTGTAACTTTTGAAGGTACATAGGAAAGAAGAAAATATTGCGATTGTGGGAAAAAATCAAATTTAAGATTTCGATCAATTTACATATTATATGTTCCTTACATACTGAAAATGTTTTTGGACGTCTATCCACTGATTGTCCATTCATTCTTATGTATGTGCACACACGTAGGTAGACGCCATATTCTTTAAATTTCCTTACCAAACCTCAAACTTTCCCAGGGACGAGAATTTCTTGCCATTAGCAAAAGTAAAGTTAATTTCTCTGGAAAAAGTTAAGAGGGGTGGCTTAATCTTGAGTTGACTTTCTCGGACGATTTTCTAAGAAAATGTTTCAGGTGATTCTGTTCATATTTCATAAATAAACAAATAAACATTACAATAACAATCGTATAACATTGCATAATGTTATTTTTGTTTTAACATCTAAAAATGGTATTTAACTTACAGGATGTGTTGTTTTTGACAACTTTCTTAAAAACGACTTAGGAGATTCTGTTGATATTTCAAAATATTTCATTAACAACCCTACAATACATTTTATTTTCCATCGAAGACAACAGAAAATATAGGTTTATAGATGGAGTTCTCTTCTAACTTTCGAGGGAGAACAGTAGCGAAGAGCACTGAGCTAATGAAAAAATAGGTAATTATATTCATATTTTTGATTGATATACATGAATTACGACCAGAAACGCCCACAGGATTTTTCCAAGGAGAAGCATCAAAAGAGGTCGCAACAGTGATGCCAACCCGTGGGAAAAATCCCATTTTGTGGGATTTTGTGACAATTTCTCAAATAGGAATAAAGGGAATATTCGTAGAAATTGACAGGATATATGGGATTTTTTTATATGTTTATTTCATCAACATCAACAAAAATTCTTAACGGACGGGAAGTAAACTAAGAGTGTACTATAGGACTAAAATCAGTGCTAATTGACAAATTTTGATACTGTAAAATATGTGCTAATATGGAAGTGACATACCAAGTGACTTGAGAATCTCAACAAATAAGTGTCAAGGACTGTAACTTTCAAATCTGATATTAAAGAATGAAATAGAGTACCAAATGAGAAACAGTCATCTTCCAAAATGTTCGACACGTAATGACGCGAGAATGATGCTTGTCTAGCTTCATTAGGTTCCGTGGAGAAGTCCAGCACACAAGCATGCTTAAAATTTAAAAAAAAAAAAGTTCTGACAAAAATGTGTACTTGTTTTCATCAACATTTCCAAGTATTTCTTATAGTTAAGGAACATATTTTTTCATAAATTATTTGATAAACGAAGAAGACAGGAATATAGTGATAATGCACTCGTATTTTGAAGAAAGTTGACATACAGGAGTTTCAATTTTCATATTTTATAACTTTTGAATTTTATAAATTAGGACAGCGTGAAAAATTCAGGAGCAAAACGGAAATTCAGAAGCAAAACGGGAACCTAGTGCTGCTGTACGTGTGATAAGACAGTGAGTCACAACTAGAGGAAAGAAACGAGCTTGAGAACCTTGACTGGACTATCCATTCATCCTACTTAATTTTACGACACAACAACGAATTTCCAGTCGAATTTGTGAACAAAAAACCTCCTAGTGTATGGCGTCATTCCTTAATATTTTTACCCCCTTCTGCTCAAAAACACAAAACGCGCTTTGTTGTGTGTTATAGTATACTAAAGGAGTAACTATTCCCAAAATTTCAGATTTTTTTAATGCAGGTCCATTGGAGATATTGGACAGTGCAATATGCCAAATTGGCATAATTCCCCAACTTTACGACTTTTTCCAGGCACAGATCTGCAAATTATTGTGTATAAACTTATGACCCCTGACTACATGCACACACACACTTAAGATCTCTTCGTCAGTTGCTTCCTCTTCCCAAACATGTCTTCAATGTCCAAAAGTGTTCCTACTGTAGGGTCTGATTTTACCCGCTTCAAGTGGTTTTAGGCAAAACGTTAAGAGAACAAAGTTTTAGCTCTGCACATTTGGAGACGTCCAGCAATTTTCAATTTAGTAGGACAAATACATGCTGCGATATTCAAAACAACGTAAACGCCTCAATCGAGAAAACACAAAAGGCGGCAGCCGCTGCGTAGCTACGAGATGTTTCAAAAATCCAGTGACCGTGGTTTTGAAGTACCTTGATATAGGATAAACATTCATGAGAAAATAATTAAATTTTTGGAGATGGTCGAGCGGCATATGCTTAATCACTTATAAAGGATTGACTCTATAGTGGTTCTATCTCCGTGAAGGATGATCTACCTTCCAGAGACGGATGTGGAAGGTAAAATCTGGGGAGAGGGATCCAGAACTCAGACTACAGACTATGATAGATATATCATGAGTTTACAATAAACTCACAGAAATATATAAATAATAGCTTAAATTACTTTTGTACTCAAAGAACGGGGGGGAAAGGTAGCCCCACGGCCCCGGTCTAAATCCGCCAGTGCTAGCTTCCTGACGCTAAAGTAAGCCAGAACGATTTCTAACAAGAAAGATATTAATTTACTGTTGAAGGAAATTTGTGCATTGAAGCTACAATTATTTAGCTCTTTTATGGGTGTTGTCTCTCTGTTCCTCGAAATCTGAATAACCTCTTTTCAGTTTCTCAACATCGCTTTTGAACCCTTAAGAAAAGACAATCGACATTTTGTATCTGACGTATAGGGCTAGTGACCTTTCGAGCAAGGTAAAGTATATAGTTAAATTTACCTTCGGGCAGAACAAGATTTTTTTATAAACTTAAATTTCTCAATTAACATTAGTCGTTATGTTGAACAGGAAACAATCCAATGAATTTAGATATAGAAGTCCGATTGGAATACAGATAAAAGAAATAGCATGATGCACTTCTCTAATAGTGGAATGATATCCGAATAACTTCATTAAAAATTAAAAACTTTCCATTGTAATAAAAGTAATTAAACTCCTATTTATAAAAATGGATGTATGTGTATCTCTCTGTGTGTTCCAGCATAACTCCAGAATGTTTGGAGCAACTTAGACCAACCTTAAATTACATAGGACTTATAATCCGGAAAAGAATAATGTGGAGGTAAGATGCCCCCGGGGGGAAGACAATGGCATGTAAAAATAATTTAAAAAAAGATTGATATTAATGTCAAATCCATAGATTTTATGGACCCTAAGATGAATAGCGACACTCCTGATGCCGTTTAAATCCACGTTCGATGTGAAAATGAAATGTCCAAAATGACTAAGATTAGTATTGAATTCATAGCTTTGGAATTAAAAAAAAACGAGTCGTTTCAAATTACTTTTGGTACATAATTCACTTCAAACTGGGGTTTTATCTTGTTAGTTTGATTAATGAACAGATTCTAGGAATTCAAAATTTATGCCAAAAGTGAAGTATTTTATAGATTTTTATAATTACACTTTCATTGGAATACTGATCCTAGTTGAAATTCGCATTGATATGTTCTCGTAAGTATCGAAGTCTAGAATATTTAGAAATATTTTACTAATTCTAGTTTATTCTAGTTAGGTTTTAGAGCAGAGTTGTGTTTTCTAAGAAGGATGTAGAAACAAGATATCACGAGTAAAGAATCATAAATTTACGTATTACTAGTACTTACAGAAAACTATGTTCAATCTCAACATACTCAAATTAGCTGAACCGAAATCTGAAGGTTAAAGTTCAACGTTATACCTGCAGGCTACTGGAAAGAGATGATAAAAAATAAAGAGAATAACTATGCAATATTTTGTGTAATAATGTCAAAATAAGAAGCTCTTGCCCCTGAAAAAAGTAGACAAGGACAGAATCTCCAACACGCGTGATCTGAAACTTAATCAGCAACCCTGCATAGGAGAGGTGAGCACTCTCCAAGGAGCCATCAAGCAATGGAAGAACCCTCAGGCATACTAATTAATATTGAAGGACTAAGGAAGATCTGTAAAGAGTATCTGAGCAAGTAACGTTTCAGTATTATCAAAATTGTATAGTTAAGAAATATCTAAGTAAAAACTAATATATTCTGCAAGATATATCTGAAACTTGTAATATGGATTTGCTATTTAAGAAAAGAAATAGAACATGCTGCCCAATAGTGTTCTTACTAGACTGGAGTTTGGACTGTCTCACCTTGAAAAGATGTTGTTAAAGAGCCGTCTCGTCTCAAAGCGTAGCTATATCTGTTTCTATCCGAAAAACTATGGCTCGTCTCATGTTTTGCCATAAAGCTTCTGTCCCGTCCCGTCCTGTAGACACCGCTACTCTTCTATCTAGATTGGAGCTATTTCAATTCAGCAAAACTTATTTATTTATGACTTCTTTTACGTGAAGAAGTTAAGGCTCTGCAGGCTTCTCCGAGCACTTAGCCACGTGTATACATTGTTTCTTTCTCTCTCTTTTTTTTAAAAAACACCAATATATAGAAAATATTAACCATTACAAAAGAAAGGTATTGAACCACGTAAAAAAGAATATACTGCTTAAGTAAAAAATTAGTTAAACACTTCAAAACAAAAATTGAAAATAATATGCAGAGAGGAAACAAAAAAGACGTCTATGTAGAAATACGATCTGAAATAAAAATAACATGGAGAAACCTAAATTAAATATTACATGCAATGGTCTAGAATATGAATAAATAAGCTGTACAAATTAACGTGTATTACTAATTGGTTGTGTGTTCATATGTGGGTAGTTAATCTGGTAAGACGAAGATGCCTCACGTGCTACTAGTATCCTTGTCTTTACTTAAGAGAAGGGAATTTACATATTTTTTTTAAAGTTTGGCAACTGTGGAAACATTGTGTATTAATTCAGCTAAACTTTCCAGAGGCGTATAGTAGTTACTGTGAAGGATTTTGAGTATGAATCAGAATTGTGACTGGGTATGGAGAGCAAGAAATTATCTTGTGATCTTGTGCTTCTACCTAGGTAGTATGAAAGTCCGATAAATATAAAAATCTACGTGCTAGGTACGATGGTTCTGACGTAGTAAGTATTTTGTACAGTAGGGTAAGATTATGTAAATTTCTTCTTTCAACTAACGTCAGTCATGACAGTTTATTTATAAAATGATGTGAGATGTTCCCTGTAAGTTATATTGAAAATGAATGTAACGTAAGCATTTTGCACTCTTTGCAAGCGCTTTGATTGATTTTCGGGTAGATCAGAATAGACTGAGTCGCAATAGTTCAGATGTGGAAACACCAGTATCTTGACAAGTTTGATCTTCAGAGATATTCATAAGAAATTTCTTAGTCGATATTTAAGTATGCAGAGCACCAAAAGCTCTCTCACAAACTCCATTTATTTGATCTGACCAGGGGAGATTTTGATTTAGTATGACTCCTAAATTTTTGACAGTTGTAGAGAATGGAATAACAGTATTGGACAATTTTATAATTGGTAGCTGATTGATATTAATAGAAGAGATAATTCTTGGGGAGCCAATTAAGATGCACTGCAATTTTGTTGCATTTAATTAGAACCCGTGAGCCGTAACCAAGTCGCTGATTTTGTTTAATTTGGTAGTTATTTTCTCAATCGTGTTATTAAGATATTGAAGTTAAAATACAAACAGCGTGTAGACCTATCAGTGGTGTAACGTCAGCAGAAAATTGTGGATGGATCACTTCTAAAAAGGTCTCATCAACTAACTATGGGTTTTAAATCAAAGTGTCTACTGACACAATGCAAAGCATCATTGTGTTACCACTTCTAATTTTTTCTTGGTATTAATTACTTTGTCCCATTTTCCGCTTCGCCGCTAACAGCTCTAGTGGAGACTTCATATCATACTGATTGATCCAGGTTACGAGTATTGAACAATTCTGAAATTTTAACGACTAGTAGTTGTTTCCCCAAGCCTTTGGCCTGCTCTATAATACAGGTTAAAATTAGACTTAGTTACCGGTAAAAGTTCTAATTGTTTACTTCGATTTTTTAAAGCTTAGACTGTCCGTCAACCACCTCAAATTCCATATCATATTTGTGAAACTATTCAAGTATATCCTTATACAGGCAAAAGCTATAGCGTTATTGTTTATTGTTAGTATTAGAATGATAAACAGATTGAGACATTTACAATTTAAAAAATGAAATGAAATTTTTAAGTTTTTACGTCCCACGGTTATGCCGGCTAGGCTAAAGGAGACGGTGATTGTGACAAATGAATGAAATGGTGGAATGAAGAAAGAGGGAGGAAACGGGAGAACCCCGACAAAATCCACGAGCACGGTGTTTGGCCACCACAAAGTCCACACAACGCGGGTTGGGACATTTACAATTTATTATTGTGTTTCTGTGTAGTTATAAATTTTATTATTATTATTATTATTATTATTATTATTATTATTATTATTATTATTATTATTGCTATTACTATGCCGTGCATTATTAGGATTTCTGTGGTATAAATTTTATTCCACTGACATGTCTTTTTTAATGTTGCAAATTTCAGAAGCAATAGTATATGTATATATACATTCTTTTGACTTCTATACAACATTGACATTGAAAACTAACTAATTAACTGTCTGGCCTATGGAACCCGGAGGTTCAATGCCACGTTCACAAAAGCTCTCCACTGACTTCTATCCTTAGCCAACTGAATACAGTTTCTACTTTGTATTCTTTTTCTGCAAGATCCATCTTAATATTGTCCTCCCATCTGCACCTAGGTCTTCCTAATGGTCGCTTTCCTATTGGTCTTCCAGTTAACACTTTCAAAGCGTTCCTACTTTCTTCCATCCTGGCTACATGACCTGCCCACCTGAGTCTTCTAGACTTGATGATTCCAACCATGTTTGGTAAATCTTATAAATTATGTAGTTCTTCGTTATGAAGTTTCCGCTATTCACCATTCCCGTTCCTCTTGGGTCTGAATGCTCGTCTTAGGATCTTGTTCTCAAATACTTTCAGTCTATGTTCTTCCCTCAGAGTAAGCGACCATGTTTCGCAACCATACAGAACAACAGGCATGAATTTCTTTTTTATATATTTTAAGCTTCAAATTCCTAGACAGAATTCGCGACGACAAGAGATTTTGAACTGAATAATAACACGAATTCCCTGCTTTTAGTCGACATTTAATTTCTTCGTGAATATGTTTTTCGTTTGTTAGCATTTGATCCTAGACATTTGAAGGTATCCACTTCATCAAAAGTACTATTTGATATTTTAACACATTCATCATTTGCCGTATTACAATCCCGACGAACTTCTATGTACTTAATTTTCTCTATATTTACTTTTAAGCCCATGTCCCTACAAGCGTTTAATAAGATCTCTACATTTCTTTCTATTGCTCTTCTATCACCCCCTATTACATTTGCATCATCAGAATACGCCATAACCTCGTGAATACCATTCAACTCTAGGATCTGGTTACTATATTTGATTTTCCTTATAGCGTACTCCAAAACAAACTTGAATAATAATGGCGACAACGCATCTCCTTGTTTCAGACCATTCTCGACGTGAAAGCTCGTGGATAAAAATTTTCCTATCCGGACTTTCCTTTAGGATTCATTTAAACATATCTTAATTAATTTAATTAGCTTTTTCGGTATTTCAAAATATGTAAGAATGTTTCTCTCCTAACCGAATAATATGCCTTTCTAAAATCAATAAATAGTTGATGTACCGGGGTATTGTATTCAAACTTCTTTTCGAGAATTTCTCGAATGGCAATTATTTGGTCGATAGTTGATCGATTTCGTCTAAATTCGCACTGATAATATCCAATAATTTCATCTGCGTATGGAGTCAATCTTGCTAATAGAATGTTTGAAAGGATTTGATAGGATGTTGGTAGAAGAGAAATGCCTCGATAATTATTAAAGTCAGATTTTCCGCCTTTCTTGTGAATTGGAACAATGATTGATTCTTTCCACCCTTGTGGCAATTCTTCTTTGTTCCAGATAAGGATAATGAATTTGTGTACATTGTTCCACAATTTTTCTCCTATAGCTAAAAATTAACTCAGCCCGAACTTCGTCGACACACTAAGATTTATGTTTATTTAATTTCTTTCCAACGATTTCTACTTCTATTCGGTTAGGTTCTGGAATATACGGTTCGGTTCTGCGGTGTGTATTTCAACATACATTGCCAAAATCGTTTCTTGTCGTGAAATATACAGTAAAAGAAAGGCAGGTAACAGTAGTAAGACATGATGTTAGGTCGTAATTTAGGATAGCTGCTAAACAAATAACAGAGCATTGTGCTCATTGAAAATCGTCGCAAAGAGATTTGTTCCTACACTGTGGTAAATATTGTGTTGTGAGGAAGAACTCTTCCAACACCACTGATATAACGAAGAGATAACGAAGAGATAAAGTATATAAAGATACTAACGGATTGTTATTAACGAACTCTGTCACGATAATCACACTATCTATCTATTGCAACAAACAGAATTTTTAAATAGATGTCTTCGCTAAAGAGTTATCTTGTGGTGTAACGGACGGACGTTATAACAACATAATTTTATAAGATATTTTATAGGACAGTGTAAGCCTAGTAAATGAAAACTTGATTAAAGGTGTCCGAGGACAACATTAATAGACATTTAATTATTAAAGCTGTCCGAGGTCATCAATGAGATCGGACAGCTTTAATAATTAAATGTCTATTAATGAATAGTCCACCATTAGAAGATTTAGATCCATCTGGAACAATGGACAATTGGTGTGTACATGAACGCAAAACACACACAGTAAAACTTCGTTATAGTGTCTTCAATTATATTTGAGAGCTAGCTTATATACTAAAGCTTGTGCTTCTTATACCATTAAGTATAATTTAATTTTTTTTAAATGTAAGCCTATGTATTTAATTGAATTTGTATTATTCTGGCTTAATTCAAAGGAAAGTTTGAGGGCACAACTGACAAATGCTCTCACGTGTTACTACGGGTGATATTGTCCATTCCTTCTTCTTTGTCCTTCATATAAAATTGGTATGAACTAAGAAGCCTCGCACCAACTTCGAACACCTCGTATGAGCATGTTAATGGACCATCTCCACCCCTTATTAGTCCATTATGGGCTAAATATCAAAGAGACGTCAAAACATGTGTTCAATTATTTTAAATAAAAAGTCTATACCAAATTTCATCTCTGCAACTTCAAGGAATCCCGAGACATCGACTTCTTATTGTAATAATTGCATCACCCATTCACTTGTGCCACGACGAGTTTTCAACTTCTTTGTGTTTCTTTGGTAAGACAAATATATATTTTTAAAAAATACTGAAACATGTATTTACTTCTTTTCAATAGAAAGTCCAAATTTTAAATTTCATGTCTGTAACCTTAAAGGAAAGCAAGATATGAAATCTTATCTTGTTATAATTTCATCCCCCATTTTCCACCTTCCATTTCGAATTTCTGAAAATCCTTCCTTAATGACATCTTACACTACAAATCCTAAGTACTGTCCAATTTTAAGCTTCTAGATTAAGCAGTTTAGCCCTGGCCGTTAATCAGTTAGTCAAGGCTTCTTCTTTTATATATAAAGAGGTTTAAAAAAAAGGGTTTGCATCAAAACTTTAAAGCAAAAAAAAAAAAAAAAGGAAAAAGAAAAGGAAAGGAATAAACAGTAATATATATAAAAGAAAGAGTACAAAGAAAAATTATTATTTCATTGCAAGGGGATATGGAAAGAGGTTAACCTCTGTTAGAAAGACGTTTTGTCAATGTCAACTTCCAGAAGGAAGTGTATTTGAGGGAGACACGGGAAGGATACAAAAAGAAAACTGTGCCTTCAACAACCAGAACATATACACACGACAGAAAGACAGTTAGGCAATATATATATATATATATATATATATATATATATATATATATATATATATATATATATATATATATATATATATATATATATATATATATATATATATATATATATATATATATATATATATGTGTGTGTGTGTGTGTGTGTGTGTTATTCCCGCAGAAGCTACAGTTACAAATCGATACTCCTAATATGGCGCCGGCCCGCAGCGTCCTGTGTACGAGCCTCATCTCAAGGATGCGAAAGCAAGCGACCTTGGGTCACGTCACTAGGGGTAGAACATCTCTTTATGGATTGTAGTTTGTGTGCGAAACGCAAGAGACGACCGCGGAAAAAAAGAGAAAACAAACGGGAAAACAAAACACTTGCTAATAAAACATATCACCACTTACATACGGCTTCCCTGTCTTTCTTGTGATGAAATTTAAAACAATTTTATTGGGTCAACAAAAACAGGAAAAGGGAACCAGTGTCGCACATTATTTATAAATAAATATTATTGTTATTTTAATTTTCTCCAATAGAAAATACGTACATTGTCTTCTAAATTTAAATATTTGTATAGGAATCAATAACAACAAAAGAGTATGCTGTCTAGAAGTCGAAAGATTTTTTTATGGACAAAGAATCTTTTTCTTTGGTTTTATATAATCCATCCATGTAACCATGCAAGTGTAGACTGGCGTCTAGCAGAAGGAGCTAAAGATACATTTATGTAAGTACATTCCTTATATAGATAGATAGATCCTTATTAGTATATTCCTTATATAACGATGCAGAAAATACCAAGGAGAACTAAAGATACATTTTATAAGCTAATTATATATATATATATATTGATAGAGGAATTGATTAGGGAATATATTTTCCCTCTTGGCCTATTAAAAAATGGATTACAGTACAAAAAAATGGATGTAAGAAAAAAAGTACAAATGGAAGTTACTTCTTTACAAACACAAACACATACCGCGTTTACAATCATATCCAATATGTCTACGTTAGTTTTTCTTCGATTCCAATATATTGGAGTTCAGAAATGGATTTCGTAAAATGCCAGTTTATAACCCGGAAAGCACGAAGTACATAAAGGAGTCATGCCAATAATTTTCGAAATTATTCAATTTGATGTACTTAAATTAGACAAGAATTTAATCTTTAACGCATTATAACACTTTGGTTAAACTCTTGAATCAATCTTTTTCATGTTCTCTCTTGATTAAATTGCTATAGAGCGAGGTCTTAGGTTCGACCTTGGAATACTAAGCCTAGAAGTCGGAGTAGTAGGGTAGCTAGGAGAAAATCGAATCGGTCAAAAGTAACCCCATCCTGCAGATTAAAGAACTGAGGTTATTGCGTTCCTGCTGTGTGCAATGCTATTACTTCTCAGAAGAAATACTTACTGTCAAAGCCCGCTGCTTACTTGGCGCCGGAAGGGTTCCAGACCACACTGTTTTAAAGCAATGCGCTTTTGAGACTCACAAAAAAGTTTCAATTGTAAATTTTTTATTGTTCTGGAATACGTTTATTCTGAATGCATGTTAAACATACAGTACTTGGATTTCGATCGTGAAGTTCCATTAAATTATTCATACATTTTAAAACTATATGATGATTTTTACATTAAATAATACACAAGTAAAGATTAGTTACGAAGATGTATTTTGGAGTAAAATCGGATCATTCAATTTATTATAAATGTTTGAAATATTTGCAGTACATTGTGACAGGCTAGACACTACTCATGTTATATTTTAAGTCTATAAATCTTATTATTATCGCCAGTTTTCAGTTGCTAACATACAGATATCAAATAGGCCCATGGATGATTTTGGATCCGAACGTAGCGAAAACAATTATCTCTGCATGGTCCTCACGATGTTCCGTTTCAGCTGCATCTTCAGAAAAATAACTTCGCAGTGACGCTGGGAAATGTGTATAGACCTGAAGTTCTGGCATTTACACATTCTGCTAGTACAGCCAGCGACAAAAGTTCTTTCTGTTTGATGAAATTAGTTTCGTAAATAACTTTAGAATGGAAAGACAATTTGAGTACAGTATTCAGTAAATTAAAAAGAATGTAATTTTCTATACGTTCCAGCCATACCACTGTTATTTTCAAAATAAATTTGACCAAATGGAAAGAACTTTTGTCACTGACTGTACAAATGCGGCCAATGAAGAATAGACATGTGTATCCTGCCATATGTAATATTATCATGAGAAAACTGGTCTGGGTGAAGACTGATACAGTGTCAGACTTACAAAGAGTCATACCATGAACGACGTGTTAACCTTTGCTTTTTTTTAAAAAAAAAAAGAAGTGTATTTCTAGATAGGACGTTCGTAGGGGATAGGCCACGTCTATCTGTGCCCTATCCCCGAAATACCAACTTTTCTGTAAATTTACTCTAATTTTAGGATCAATTTTACAAATTTTATGATGAACAACGTTGAAACAGGAAACGGTTGATTTCTACTACTTCCGGTTTAAATATAGGGTTAACCAAGGAGATGGAACATATTCTTGGGGTGCTGAATCGATTGCAGACGAAACGATTTTCGATGTCTTTTTGTTCTATGGAAATAAATATTAAAGCCAAAAGTACTTGTACATTTTAACCATGTACAGTTTTGATAGAGTTTTCCAGGTGGTGATGATATGTTCTTTTTAAATCCTGAATCGATTGCAAAAAACAACTTGATGCTTTCTATTACCACTTTTGTTCTATAACGATCAACACTGAAACCGGAAATAGTTTACTTCTACCACTTCCGGCTTGAATAGAGAGTTAACGGAGAAGATAGAATCCATTCTTGGAACTCGAAATCGGTTGCAAAGAAACGCTTCTCGACATCTCTTACTGCTTTTGCTCTGATACCTGTCGACATACGAATAGACGGACGGATGTAGGCTTCTATAAGATAAGTCAATTGGTCAAATAAGTTGCTAAAACTTTGCACGCACTATAAACGATCAAGTACAAAGATGAATTTCCTTCCTCATTTGTTTATATTTCACCATTCAATTTTTAGGCTTCTTGGACGTATTTCTGTCGTTTTATAGTTGCACGTGATGGTGTAACCATATAAGGATAAGATTATGGAAATGACAGAATGACTGTCTAAGGTTTCGCTGATGGATTCTCCTGATCGCAGGCAAATGAAGCTGTTTTCAACGTTATATTCCTAACAAATTGTGATTATGTTCCTATACTGTACACACAATTACTTCTTCCTTCCTTCCTTTACTAGTAATTGTTCTTCACAAATACTTGTTGTTTTCATTCTTTCTTTATTATTTACTAAACACGTATGAATATATATTGAATTTATTAGTATAATGATTGAATTTCGTCTAATTCTGTTAATTTTTTCGTATATTTTGTAATTTTGGAGGGCCATCTGCGGACTTAACCCCAGTATCTTTTAGTTTTATAGTTATATGAAACAGGTTGTTTATATGCATCAATATGAACTTGAACCGTTTTCCGTCTCAACTCCATACTTAATTTTAGTGCCTCTATAAAGCAATTTTCATTTTTTTCTTTTGGGTAGTGCAGTGGCTCAGTGGTAGAGCGTTCACCTCCGGTGCTTGGGGTCCCTGGTTCGATCCCAGCTAGCGCCGTGTGGACTTTGTGGTGGACTAACACCATGCTCGTGGGTTTTCTTGAAGTTCTCCCGTTTCCTCCTACTTTCTTCATTCCACCATTTCACTCATCTCTCATCATCACTGTCTCCTTTAGCCTAACCAGCATAACCGTGGGACGTAAAACTTAAAGATTTCATTTCGTTTTTTGCATTTTTCTTTTTCTTTCTTTTTTGCATGCAATGTTAGGTAGAAATAAAATAAGTTTTATTTTAGAACAGTTGTATCAAATGTTGTAAGCTAGCCAAAATTATAAACAACTTTGTACACGTTCAAACTTCACTTTGATAAAACATTTGATACAATATACTAGATATGATAGAATATTTGATTACGTATAAATTGCTTTATACACAGCATAGTTTGAGGTTTAAAAAGGTTGTAGTTAGATTAAAATTTTGAAAGAAAAGTACACTTTATTATAGTATACTAGTTAAAGGTTTGCTTCTTCTTGTGGATATGAACTCAATATTATAGGGTGTTCAAATTTCAATTTTACTTTTGATTTGCTAAATAAACACACAAGAGAATGGAAAATGAAAACCTTAATATTGGAATGAAGCAAAACATTCTCCGGTTAACAATGGAAAATCATGTCAGTTAAGTGGCTCCTCTGAAATTGTGGTAAACAATCAGTCTGTTATTAAAATTCTCAATGAGGTTTGCGCTTAAACGCACATCATAGCGAACAAAAGCGATAATGTTCTTAAGGTCTGTTGATGGGTTGTGGGTTGTTGGCATACACTTGTTCTTTGAAATAACCCCACACAGAGATTTAAAGATGTCAGAGCACTTGATTTAGGAGGCCAATTATCGGGGGACACACTATTGCTGCTGATGCAGTAATTAACGTGCATTTAAGCGCAAATTTCATTGAAAATTTTAACAAACGAGTGATTGCTTAACGCAGTTCCAGAGGGGGCCACTTGTCTTCCATAATCTTCCATTGTTAACCGAAACACGTGTTCTTTACATTCTAATATTAAAGTTTTCACTTTTCCGTTCTTCTGTGCGTTTATTTAGCAAATTAAAAGTAACATTGAAATTTGAACAGCCTATAGTAAAGATACATTCCACTTCAAAATAAACGTTTTTTTATTAAAGTGATCCAATTTCCGGTGCTGAAGCGTCGGTGCTGAAACGAGACCTTAAATTCCAATCAATCAATTAATAAAATCAATCTTTAAAATTTAACAGAATCAATTACAGTATAAGTTCATGATGTCTAAGTTTTCCATCCTCTTAAACATCTTTTATATATTTCGAACGTTTACCTCACTTACGATACATAAAAATAATTTTGCATCAGAAATCAACAAAGATCTGAATGATATTTGTTGAGGACTGTTTTCTAACTCATCTTTGGATATACTTGAAAAAGTGACTCCCAATTTCCAGATATAATCGCTACAACCCAATTCTCTCACCTAAATAATATTTATGCCATTGTGTACAATTACAGATTACTTTAATCATTTACCTTAGCCCACTAATCTAAGTGAAATTTGAAGGTCGTCTTACTTGTTTTGGCTCTATTTGATAAAAGCACTCGGTCACTCATAAATACGGTACGGTAATGTACACAATTAAGTTGTTTTCTTACTTCAAACATTGTACCTATTAGCCTATAACATGGTTAAAGAATAGATTCTCTGACATACACACATACAAATGTATAGAAAACAGTTTCTGTAATAATTAGCTTTCTTTTGAAAGTAATAGTCTAATCAAAGAGGGTTATATCAGACTTCAGGCCCTATATTTTGCGAAATGAAAGATATTATTGTATTCTATACCATAAAGCTTATAATAAATAATACTTGGCGTTGCTTTCACTGGCTTGCCTATGAACTTAGTCAGACTACATTGGGACATAACTAAAGAGCCCCCTAATAAACAAGGTTCTGGTTGTATTTTTTCCTAAGAGTTTACGCAGTCACACTAGTGGTCAAAGTATGGATAATAGAAAATGATAATCCTACATATTAACCAAACTCATAACACATATATTTCAATGTCTTAAGCCAGAAGTCCTTAACCTTTTTCATCCACCGGCGTGCCACCAAATCAAATTAATTATAAATACCACCATAAATTGCACGTACCACCAACATCGTGTGTATGTATCTTCTCGAGGTTCTCCCATTCCCTCCCACTTTCTTCATTCTACCATTTCATCTATTTTCATCATCACTGTCTCCTTTAGCCTACACGACATAACCGTGAGACGTAAAACTAAAATGTCCTTTTCATCCAGTTGATGCAATGGAAAATTGTATAGAATAATATTAAAATTAAAATGGGATACCAAAAACAATAGGAAAATCTAAAATTTTGCAACTACGTTTCTTCTTGTAAGATGTAAGATGAGTGTTTGCTTATTAAAGAACCTGGACAGCGAGTGGACACTAACGTGATAGCAAACACACAGTATAACATGTTTGATTCTTTTAGATGTTTTCTGAACTCGTGCAGTACTCCTGCTACGGAAGTGCAGATATAAAGCTACTGCAAGACATTAGAATATAAAGATATTGAACATTAAAATATAACGAAGTTTGAACAGTTTCATTGTGGTTCATTGCTCACTTCAGTATTGTTACTTTATAATAATCTTTCACAGATTTACAAGGAACAGTGTAGGGCGTTCAGGACAAGCCATGAAGACCCAAAGTTTGTGTATGGAAGTAAAGGCTTCACACTTTCTTTACTTCGACACCCATCGAGGTGTGTAACCAGATCCAGGATCTGTTTCTTCATTACCACAGGTTGTCCTAGGTTCCATTTTACAAAGGCTGAACGAACCTCAAAGCCGCATTGGAACAAGGGCAGAACGAGAACTTCCCACGCCACCAGCTCCAAACGTGGGCCACCAAGTTGGCAAGTAGTCGTAGGCCAAAGGTTTTCAACGTATGGTCTACACAGCTCTTTGCCTTAGCACGCACCCATTCGAAAAATTAAGTACTTAGCATGAAAATTCGATTAAATGAGAAATAAATTTCAGTACAGTATATTCTCGAAAGTAAAATCAATTAATACTTACAAAAATGAATGAAGAAACATTAATTCATTCCACTTTTAATTAGAAAGTCGGCACAAGTCTCTTGACTTAACGCTTTTCACTTATAGACGCAATAGTAATAGAATATGTGCCCTCAATCACTCATACTTATTATGCACTGAGTATTACAGGGTCCGGCAAAAAGACCTCCCGTATTTGGAGAAGGAGCTGTGTAAGTTGTAGTGGAGATACAGCGGAGGAGGGGTATCGATCGATAGTGCTGTACGTGCCATTTTTAGTAGTCGCAATGGCGTGGCCCGGTGAGCATCATATGTTTGTTGTGGAGAAGTATATTCGTAATGATGGTTCTGTGATTACTACTCAGCGGGTATTTCGCATACGGTTTGGCAATGTCTGACATGATTCTGTTCCGGATAGAAACACTATTCAAATTTGGGTATCAAATTTTAGAGCAACAGGTTCTGCACAGAAAAAAAAAAATTGCCTGGCCGACTCTGGACCATAACAACCCCAGAAAATGTAGCGCGTATGAGAGCGTCCATCCAGCAATCTCCAAACGTTCAGCACTTAAACAGGTCAACCAGGAGATTTTTTCCCATTTCAAAAGCTGTTGCTTTAAGATTTGATACCAAAACTTGAATAGTTTTCTATCCGGAACAGAATCATGTCGGCTAAGTCCGAATCGAATCCGAATGCCGGCTGAGTAATAATCACAGAACCACCATTACGAGTTTACTTCTCCACAACAAATGCACGTCGCCACGCCATTGCGACTACTGAAAATGGCATGTACACAGCTATCAATCGACCCTTCCACCGCCGTATCCTCACCAAAACTCCATAACGCCCTCTCCAAATACGGGAGGTCTTTTTGCCGGATCCTGTATGACCCACAATAGCAGTGGTAATTTTTGTATAACATTTTTTTGGGGGAATGATTTCAAATTTGTCAGATATAATTTAACAAGACATCAATGAGTATTTTAATACAAATACGTAGGCCCAAGCAAGCTTCGGGGGAGCTCTCTCGAGTTTCCCATGCAGAATCGGCAACCACGCACACTAGTAAAATCCTTAACAGTATAAATCAATAATAGTCTGCGGCTTACACGACGAACGTGCTTGTGCTTATAGATAGGTAATTTAAAACTACCTAATTACAACCTTAGTTGCATTATAATTTAGTATCACTTGCGGCTTGATGGCATCATATATTCCTCTAAATACCACAATATAGTTCCCTAGCCCACGAGCATCATGAAAATTCTTTTTAAATTGTTAATGTGGCCTGAACTGTCTGATAGTTGAAGACCCTGGCATAGGCCTTATTGACTACGCTACAGAGGCCATATAGAATATAATATATAATATTTATTTTTATGAAAGAATTATTACACATTCATTCATATATTGAGTTTCAACACAGGATTGTTTTGCTTTGGTACATAGTTTAGAACAAGAAACAAGGAATAATTAAACTACGAGAATGTTGTTGAAAATAAAATGAATAAAAGAACACCCAATCAAAACTTACCCAGAAACCGTCTTTACTTGTGCGATTCGCTGAAAAAAGAAAAGAAAACAATATTGTAGTAAACCTAGTGTAAAAACATATGGCAATAAGAAAGAATAGAGAAGAGATAAATTATATTTAAACTGATTTCCTTAAAACACATTATTACCAGTACATGTGTTCTGTAATTACAACTAAATCATTTATCTAAATTTACAATTATTCATGAAGTTCATCCCGAATTAAGTTATCCGTCTTGAGATAGGAATTTCTGCTTTAATACCGTCCAATTATTATTTAAATACCAGTATCCTATCCTATTTCACTTTCCACACACTCCCGAACAGAACCTTCAAAATTCAATTCCTTCTGGAAATATGTTTCACGGAGATAGTTACTCTATCAGATTTTTCCACAGTACTAGTGATTTAGTTGAGAAACAATATTTACCAGAAAGGCTATAATCTATATGGCTTACAAGCAAATTTGTTACTGAACTTCAGAATATATACAGGATGACCCAATAAAATCTCCAATGTTTGAAAGGTAAATAAAACAAACAGAATTAAAGATAGACACTTGTTTATTCACAAATATAAAGTGGTATTGAAAACTTTTCGTAATTTTTCTGTTCTATTTTGTGTTGAAATTACACAGGAATTGCAATACAATTGAGGAGTTTGATGTAATAAGGGCGTATGCGAGTTTACGCCCTTTTTTGCATCAAACGCATTTCTGGCTTTTGCCATGCTTGTTTAGCCTCCGTTGAAATTTCTAATCAATATCGGAATAAAATGCTGCATATTACATTGTTTTATGTAAGAAAAAACACTACTTAAATTTTCAACATCGTTATTCTCCAAATGCATGTTTCAGACTTAAGCCCTTATTGCATCAAACTCCTCAATTATTACGAATAATACTTAATAAAAACACCCACACTGTTAAAAAATACTTTCTTAGATCTGACAAGTAAACCTTACGTTTGGGTGAATCGAGTTGCTGACTGAGACACATATGAGAAAGTAGTACTAAATGTGGTAAGTATTTCAGTGAAGTTGTAGGTGCGAAGCTCCAGGGGTTTAGGAGATACAGCTACCAGAACATCACATGGAAGTACAGAATAGTCTTCATACAGTTGGAGGTAAAAGCCCTGTAAGACCTCTTGTAACGACAAAAGGTGAATAACAAATATATGGGTACATATTAGGACTAGGGGGAAGTCATATAGTAAGGGTATACTTGACGACGGCCATCTTGAAATCCGCCATTTTGAATTAAGGTTAAGTTTTTAAAATAGGAATAGGGTTATGTGATAGATGATTTAAGGCTCAAATTTAATCAGATGAACAATGGCGACGTTAATTTTGATTTACGCGCAATTGGTAAAAAGTTACAGGGAAATTAAATATTGTTGCAGCATATGTATTAGTCCTTTACCCCACCTTGTAAATTTTGTGTTAATGATAATAATTAAATAAAAAGTAGGTGGATAAATATTAGGTCTATGGTAAGAGTTGCCTTTGATGGCGGCCATGTTCAAATCCGCCATTTTGAATCAGACAAAAGTTTTAAACAAAACGCATAACATTGACACCTTATTAATAGCAAATTTTACCATAAATCCAACGGCACAACAATTTTTGCTTTATCATTAACCAGCATTCTAGCCCGAAGTCATCTACTGCATTACTCTATTCCGATTTAATTTTGTACTGGTTAATGATAAAGTGAAGAAACCACGAAACCATACTTGGCCACAGACATCTAAATCTATTTCAACTGCAAATAGCTATGCAGCCTTTACAATAGCCAATGATGATGCGAAGATAACTTCCACTCCAAGCAGAGCACTTGCAAATGATGAGGAAACTGGGGACATGGAGACCACTTCAACCGTCATCAATACGTGTATTTATATTTGTGATTGCCTTCCAAACAATGGCTATGAAATGAAACAACTTATCACTCTACAATGAACCAGAGTGCCTACCTTTCTTTTCATGAAAGAACATACCAAAATCAAGTGCGCCCTTCAGAAAGACTGCAAACTTGTGTAAAATATATCCTCCAAGTACAAACTGCAATATGCCACCGAAATCAGGAAGAAAGATGATACTATCAAAACTGTTATTCGCCAGCTTCAAGTCGATAACAGCATTCAAGACATCATAAAGACTCTTATGAAATGGACCACCCAGTATTCTGTGCCTCACAAATGCGAACCTAGAAGCGAGAAGAAGGGAAGGACAATATTCCTATTTCATTATTTCTGGTTAAACTGAAGAAGACTCCGTGCCACAGCATCTTCAAAGAATATATTTTACACATGAAAGTTCTCATAGAACCACTTCAAACATGGCATTATTTGCAATGCATCAAATGCCAACGATTTGGGCATTCGGAAGTTACCTTCTAAGCTCTGTCTCGGTGTGTTAAATATGTTGGCTCTCACTGGACATCCAAATGTACAAAGAAGACCAAAGACCAAATGTGGCAAATGCAAAGGAGCTAACACAACTAACTTTTCCAGATGTCCAAGAATACTGCAAATGCTTCAAACAAAACGGAAATCAACACAAACAAGCGCCCTTTCACATTCTACATCTCTTTAAGGCCCTTCTGCTCCTTCCACTTCAAGACCAGAGTCATCAGCTTACGCCACACGTGCGACTCTTGCTTCATCACTCACGACGTCCTATGGAGGCAGTTCATTCTCTGAAGACTTTCATCAAAGAACTTCTTCAACTTCGGATGGATCTCAATTTTCCTAACATTCTACACATCTTTCGAGTCTACACGAGTTGAAAGCCGCTCCGAATTTATTCAACAAATTCATCATTTTCACTTAAATTCCATGAAGTCAAGCAATGTCCTATCAGAACCACTGGCAGACGGGTGAGGCTTCACCGGCTTCCACATCGTCATATGTAATAGGTTGTGACTTGTACCATTCTGTTGCCATCATCCATCATCTACAAGACTGCAGCGAATATCAACTCAACCCGCTAAAAAACAACTTCCTCTACGGACTGTTAGTGCTTAATCAAAAGACTGGCCTCATTTTCAATTAACCATTTGAAGAAGAGGCTGCCACAGTCACGTCTCTCTCCAAACTGCAGAAGGTCTCCACCCAACTCAAATACTTGAGCATCATATTCGAGGCAAATCCTCCTACTGAGTTCGGAACTCACGTCCAGCAACTAATCAAGATCAGGACCATTTACAAAGGTAACCAAGAAAGTTCTGTCGCTTTTTCGCCCACTACCTTCGAACATTGATTTGTCATCTAAGACGTACCTGCAAGATCAAAAATAGGCTCATCAGCATCGACGACCTTCTGACCACGTTCTGAAAGGACATGGATTCCATCACGGTAGAACTTTGTGGGCCGTGAAGCGAAGAAGATATCAAATGCATTTTGTACCACTACTAGGGATTTGAACTGACGTTCTCTAAGGTTATTGTCATGGAATGAAGCAGGTGATAATCGGACGGTGCAATATCCGGGAAGTATGGCGGATGCAATAGTGTTTTCTATCCAAAGCGTAGAATGGTGTCTCGGGTCATCCTAGCCACGTGGGACTTGGTGTTGTCCTGTAACAGGAGGATTCCTTTGCGATTCAGAAGTGCTGACTCCAGAGTTTTGAGTTTTTCTTAAACATGGTTCAACTGCTGACTGTACACAGTTGCATTGATGTTCTGACCAGCTTGTAGCAGTTCCCGATGCAAGATGTCGCGAGCAGTCCACCAAACACACAAGAGGACATTCTTCTGGTGCAGTGCTGGTTTCGGCTGTTTTGGAACCGGTTCATGGGATGCTAACCAATGATGACGGCACCGTGGAGCTTCGTATAGGATTTACTTCTCAACGCATGTTAACACCCTGTTCAGAAATGACTCTTTCCTCAGACGAGACAGCAAAGAAACACAGGTGTCTGCTCGCGTTGCCTTCTGGCCCTCATTCAAATCATTTGGAATCCATCGACCCAACTTGTAGTGCTTCCCAAGTTGATGGAGGTACTGCTGAATGGCTTTTCCACTCATACTGAATTAAAGTCCAGTTCCTCACATGTTTGGCCACTGTTCGTCTCAATTTCTGCCTAAGGAGCTACATTTTGTACATTTGTTTGTCTTCCGGCACGTGGTGCGTCTTCGAGTGTTTCGCTACGTCCTTAAACTTGTTAAAACACCACTGCACTGTCTCCGTAGTCATGACATTCTTACCAAAGACCTGGCATATCTTCCGTCCCGCTACAGCGGCGTTTGCCCCCCAGTTTTAACTCGTACAGCATATATGCCCCTATGACGCTCTGTGGATGTCTCGTGGTCACTCTGTCCCCAAGCAAGTTCACGGTGTAACTTAACTGCCACAATCAGATAGTATATTGGATATAGACACACCAAAAACTGACCTTCGCCGTATCTCCATTCGCATTCAACTCACGGTGTGAGGGCCAATGAAACACAGACCTCCACAAAAAGCGACAGAACTTTCTTGGTTACCTTTATACCTTATTTTTTAATTTTTTTATAAGCAAGTAACAGGAATAAGAAGTAAACGAAGAATGAAGACTTGTTAAATAAAACTCAGCATGGTAGTAGTGCGTGCAATTCAATTCGAGTTATTCTCATAAGGGCACATGGAGAGCTGTTTAAAATGTAACAAATCTGTTTTCATTTCTTAGTGCAAATCAAAAGGAATATATGAAATTATTAAAATAAATTTTATGCCTTACGATATATACTTTGTTTCATTTCGTCTTTTGATTACCAAAAGCCTATTCCACCAAGTAATTGATATGGTACCGGCCGAATTTTTTAAAATGCATTTCACAGTTTTACTTTCACATGCTTTTCTGCAGAGGTTTTTGTTGGCCTAATCATGAAACATAAAGCAGAACACACACAAGAGAGCAAAGATTTAGAAAATATATAAGTTTGTGGACATTGAACAAACTATCTCCTCAAAAGTGGTAGAAAAATAGAAAAGTCACCTATTTTTACAAAACAAAATTAGATTTCCTATTATGCCCGGCAAAAATTTACACGACGCACAGCATATTTGAATACATCTCATGTAGTATTTTGTGGAATGTTGGATTAACGTTCCAATTGTATTATTATCATATGATTAGCATAATGTGATTGAGATTCCTAACTAATACAAATCAGTACTGGTCAATTAATAATAATAATAATGAAAGTTGTATGTTCGTAGTTATACAAAATAAAGGACGCCATATTGTGTCCTGAACACATGCTAAAATACTTCTCCATACATCCGCAAACATTTGCAACATATTCCATGTTATACGTCTGATATCCTTGGTGCTGATCATTACACTAAGGTCCAAAATCAACCAACTAACATTCCATACTACTGAGTGTTCGTTTTGCTTCTGCTTTTTTAAGGAGTTTGTCCATCCAACATATTAAAAAAAATCTCAAGAACTTCTCGGTGGATCACCATGAATTTTCGCTAGAATGCAAAGGGTCAAAAGTTAGGAATGGTATTGTTCGTAGATGTGATATTCAAACCGGAATTTTTTAGGGACACGAAATTTAGTATTTGGAGTTCTCATTTAAAATAAGCAGATACGAGTTTCAGTGGTATTTCATATTTGATCTGGAAAATAAGAAAAGAGGGCCAGAAAGAAATGGAGCAGAGTTACAATTATTACAATAAGAGTTTTTAACTCGGAACTGAATGTCTTAATGTTAGAAACATAAAATTTGGTATTTGGATTTCTCATTTAAAGTAATAAGACACGCGTTTAAGCGATTTTTGATATTTGATCTACGAGGAAAGAAAATGGGATTGGCAGGAGAAAAGAGATGGGATTACAATTATTATTATTATTATTATTATTATTATTATTATTATTATTATTATTATTATTATTATTATTATTATTATTATTATTATTATTATTATTATTATTATTACTATTACTATATGATGTCCACATTATAACAAGATGCCATATCTCGGAATTCATTCTTGTCAGAGACATGAAATGTGTTATTTGAATATTTAATTAAAATAATTTAACGAATTTTAAACATTTTTTATATTTGTCCTAGGACCGAAGAAAGAGGGTTGGGATTGCAAATGTTGTTATTATTATTATTATTATAAGATGTTCATATCTCGGAATCCCTTAAGGTTAGAAACATTTAAATTAATTCAATATGTATTTCAACTGTTTTAGATATTTATCCCTAAAATGGAAGAAAAACAGGTAGGGATGCTTCCTTAATATACTGAAGTGAGGATACCCATACGAAACATTCAAATTTTGTGCGAGTCAGACGCAAAGATGCAGACGCAAGACCGCAAAGATACGCATTTGGTAGTACATACGCGAGTCTATTTCTTTTAAATAAATCTATACTTCTATAATGTAATTAGATTTGCGATAACTAGTTCTCTATGTTCGACCCTGCAAACACTAGGGCCATATTTGTGCCAAACAAAAGTGTTAGGATCTAGTAAACAGTGATAACGACATGTGAAGGAATATCCACCAAGAAGATGAAGAAGAAGACGAAAGCAAAGAAAGAAAGACAACAAAAAGTCAATGGACTACAAATTTCACGATGTGTCGAAGTAGGACGAGTTGATCAATACATAGGAGGTGTTATGCACACACACCAAGCACACAAGATCGAACTTGTAGGGCACATACAAACATATAAGTATTGATCTACCGTTTTATGACCTGCTATGGTAGGAAATAAGAGAACTTACACACACACACACACACACAACCATGATATATATGAAAGCATGTGTGTGTGTTTGTGTGTCTGTGTGCATAGAGTCAAACACTGAATAAAATGAGAAAACATTGCTCGACCACATGAGAACCCACCCATGTGCAGACAGCAGAGGTCACACACGGCAAAAATTAATGAATGTGCTTTGGCTGATGAAAAGTAGAAATTACAGTACACATGCGGTCTGTCTGTGTTTTGTCATGCTTTCCTTCCTTAAATTGCATCAAAATAGTAAACATTACAAACAAGCCCATTTGCTGTCTACTCTCCAGAAAAGAAAAAAAAGCAATACTACATTAAGTCGAAAAAAAAGTTTCATATTTTCAGGAGTATTTGTTTCTCGAATGCTTGTTTCCTCTTATATGATTGCATTATGCTTTCTGGGCCTTTAAGCATCAAAATATCAACTTGTCTTTATTGATGAAAATTTTTGGTAAGAATATATTGACAAATACAGTGTGTTCGGAAACAACACTAAGAAACTTTGGAAAAGAAACCCTGACGTGAAAACATACAAAAAGACAATTATCTGTACACAAATGGGTCATTTTGGAGTTTTACCCCGCTAAGAATGGGACGAAACGTTTAAAAAGGGTCATAATTCGAGAACAAAATATCGAATTGTGGTCGTGTGAAAGAAAGTGCCTATGGTTAATTAATGTATCAATGGAACGAGTGTCAATTTCCAAATTTTACATTATTTTTTTAGAAAAATTGTGGCTTTGTTCTCGAATTATGACCCTTAATTTTATCATTCCAAACGATTTTCGGTAGGCTACACTTCCGAAATGATGCATTTGTTTTGTACACGTATGTTGGTGTTTGATGTTTTCCTCTAAGAATTCATTTTTCAAAGTCTTTTTTTTTTTTTTTAATGTTTCGAAACAATACATAACTACTTATAGTACCCGAACAAGCATGACATAAGCAGGCAGATATTATTTGAGAATGTTGCAAAATAGATTTAATCAATGATGTCTACATACAGAGAAGAACGAGTGCATTATCATTATTGATAAATCATTGAGTATATACAGGGTGTCCATTATACAATGCAACCCGGAGTTTGGGATAGTAGAACTTTTGAACCAGAAGCGGTACACAAATGAAGCCTTGTTCATGCATATATTTTTAAACTAGAAAGCAACGATTGAAGTACACTAGGAATCACACAGTGTTGCAAGATGTAACCAAAGGTGTAAATCAACTTTTTTTTACAAGACACGTAAATTGAAATTGACTTATAACTCATAACGTATAGATGTTCAGTCGTTAATTTTCAGTTTGTATAGTTGGAGTAGCTTGGAAACTATGGAATGGAAAAAAGAAGTTTTCATTTCCACCGATAGCTAATCGGATGAGGCCTCTGTAAGGGGTTAACAGGGAAAACGTGGTTTTCATAAATTAACATTCTGAATTGGCAACATTGCTGATGTTTCAGTGCATCAAAAGGTGTGTTATGGATCTGTCTACATTATGCAATTCCTGAAAACAATGAAAAAGAATCTTTGAAATTATCGTAACAAAACATTTACTTATATGCACCCGGCAACACTACTATTCATTGAATCAAAACGGGTGCACTTCCAGAATCTGACAATTCAGTTCGTGATAAATAGCAATGTTGCCGGGTGCATGTAAGTAAAAGTTTATCACGATAATTTCAAAGTTTATTTTTCATTGTTTTCAGGAATTGCATAATGTAGACAGATCCTTAACACACCTTTTGATGAACTGAAACATCAGCAAGTTGCCAATTCAGAATGTTAATTTATGAAAATCGCGTTTTCCTTAGTGACCCCTTACAAAGGCCTCATTCGATTAGTTATCAGTGGAAATGAAAAATTCTTTTTTCCATTCCATATTTTCCAAGCTACTCCAACTATACAAACTGAAAATTAACGACTGAACATCTATACGTTATGAGTTATGAGTCAATTTATGTGTCTTATAAAAAAAATTGACTTACACATTCGGTTACATCTGGCAATACTATATGGTTCTTAGTGTTCTTCAATCGTTGCTTCCTAGTTTAAAAGTATACGCATGAATAAGGCTTCATTTTGGTATAACCATTATTTGTGCACCGCTTCTGATTCAAAAGTTCTACTATCCCAAACTCCGGGTTGCATTATATATTGACAGCCTGTACTTACATTTGTTTGTTTTTGTCATATAATATGTAAGACTGATTTTTGTGTGAGTGTGTAAGAAACTGTCCAGTCCGTTTTCCAGTCCGTTTTCGGGGATCCTAAATAATTCCCGAATCAAGAGCTAAATAATTCGTTTCCTTGCCCATAAAAATGGTAGATTCGCACCATTACAGGGAAATTCTTAAGTTTCTTAAAATAACTAAGTTTCCTGAGTTTTCCCAAAGTCAGGATATATCGCTTAATGATACTCAAAAACGGTAGATAAAACTTATTTTTACGCAAATCGTTACGTGTGTTTTAAAGACAAAATCTGCGAATGAATATTCCTCGAATTACTTAATTAAAAGTTCCTCGAGTTAAAATCTAGGATTAAAATGAATATTTATGTATCAACAAATTATATTATGTAATTTCTTAACATGGAAATAGGTAATACATTTCATTGTGTTAGCTAAGACAGGCCTTTAAAAAATTCTATGTATTATTATAGTACAACATTTGATATTTATGTGTATCAAGCTCTTGGTTCTAAGTAATTTCTTTTGTCTTTTACAGACTCTTGAAGTGAGTGAGATGGCAGAAATTGGGAAAATGAAAAAAATCGAGTACAGGTCAGTCATGAATTATCTGCAATTAAAAGGAATGTCGGCGTCTGAGATCCACCAGAATAGGTCAATACCGTACGTGAATCTGTCCCTTTATATGCCACCATCAAAAGATGGGTGCAGGAATTCAAGCGTGCTAGGCTGAATGTTGAAGACGAGCCGAGATCTGGGAGACCATTAAGTGTTACCACCATGGAAAACATTAGCCTGGTACTTGATATGATCATGGAAGATCACCGATTGTCACCTCTACAGATAGCAGACAGGCTGGACATATCACAGGAGCGAGCAGATCATATTCTGAAGAATGAGCTTTGGTTTATCAGAAGTTTCTGCTCGATGGGTGTCACGTCTTCTGACTCCCGAACAAGAACATACTCGGTACCTCCTATCTGTGGAGTATTTGGAACTGTTAGAACGTGATGTGGACAGTTTCCTCTGTCGATTCATCACTATGGACGAGTGTTGGGTACATCATTACCAGCCAGAAACAAAACAACAATCCAAACAATGGAAGCACCCTTCCTCTCCTACCCCAAAGAAGGCAAAAGTATTCCCCTTCGCTGGCAAAGTCCTCTATTTTTTGGGATTCCCAAGGTGTGATATTCATTTATTACCTGCAAAGGGGTCATACCATCACAGGACAATACTATAGTGACCTTTGAAAAAATTCGAGTGCAAATTCAAGAAGAAAGGCCACACATGATGTCCTGAGGCTATCCGGCCCGGCCACATTGGCAGTTGCCGCCCGGCTACTATTCACGAATGGGATTTGAACTCGTTCCTCATCTACCCTATTCTCCAGATCTGGCCCCATCAGACTTCCACTTGTTCCCTAATTTTAGAAAGACTCAAGCAGGACGACGTTTTGCAAGCGATAATGGCGCCATAACAACCATGGAGTCGTCTCTGGAGTCACACAACCTAAGATTTTTTTTTTTACTGGGATAAGAGAACTGCAGCACCGTTGGAGCAAGTGTGTTGCTGTCCAAGGGGATTATGTTGAAAAATAAAGGTATTACCAAATCTGTACTTCTTATAGTTTCCTCAAGGCTCAGAAATTTTCAGTCACCCGTCGTACAAGCTAAAGCTGAGTATAGCTTGTTGCAAACAAAATTTTCAAGTTTTATTGTGGTATGAATATACAAACGAGGAGTGGAAGGGAAATAGTTTCGAGATAGTCCTAAATGAAACACACATAATTTTGGTTTTGACATTTTAGCCTCTTTTTTTCTCAAAAGGTACACTAGAAATATATTCCCAAATTAAATAAATATGTAAAACATTCTTTTTTCAAATTACAAGAGTTGGGTAAAAGGTAATGAAACATAGTTATAATTCCTACCTAGCTTTATGCACGGAAGAATACCTGTAACATTCCTTCAATGTAATCGACTTCCATCTCTAGCAACTTTCGTCGCACATGTAGAAAGTGTTGTACATCGGCAGTACGTCTATCTTTGTCGATGTTCCGCAGGGACTGCCATATAGCACGGACGATGGCTTCTTTTGTATCGTAGCACTTCCCTCGAAGTGGTTCCTACATTTTGACGCAAAGGTTGTAGTCACACGGGATCGTGTCAGGTAAATACCGCGGATGTTACAATATCTCCCACTGCCACGGACGCAGGAGCTTCATCACAGCATTAAACGTTTTACACCGTGCATTGTGATGAAAGATGATGGGACTTGGTGTTCGAACGTGTCGTTTCTTTCTCCGGAGTGCAGAACGAAGGTGTTATTACAAGATGTTGCAACGGTTTCGATGTGCAATATGGTGACCCATGGATATCATTAGCCATAACGAACATCACTTTCACATCTATACCGTGCGTAAGGCACGAGTGTTTTGGTCGAGGTGAATCAGGACGTTTCAATTCATTGGATTTCCGCTTTAATAGTGGTTCATACGATCGAACCCAGATTTCTCTCATAGTGACAAGCCATCCAAGGAAGTCTTCACCCTTTGTCTGGTTGCGGCTTATTAATTTCTGTGCAAGTGTATAGTAATGTCAAGGTGTATAATAATGTCATTACTATACCTCGGTAATTTGATGCGCTATCCAACGACCTGTTATTTTGCGGAACCAAAGACTTTAGAATATGTAGTACCATATTGCCTCATACGCCTACCTCCGCGGCAGTTAACTGGCAATCCGCACGCACTAAAGGAGAAGGACTTGAGTTGTGATGTTGTGAGTTGGAGTCGTCTCGAACAAGGGCGATCTTGATTCTTGAACGGCATCCGTGCTTTTACGAGATACTTTTATCCATCGCGCCTCTGTATGATACGGCAACGCTGCATTACCAACACTTCACGAAGTCCCTGGAAACATTACTGTGCACTGCGATCATGTCTCACTTCTGTGTTAATCCAGGCACGTTGTTCGTCTTTCCGAAACATACTATTATAGCTCTTCCATTTTCCTCCTCTACTTAACAGTATTGCTGCTTTTGACTCAATAACACATAGTCATAACTACTCACCACACTTCCTCGTCTCGCGTTAGCTTATCAGGTACGGAACTCTTGCAGTCCTATGATCATCCCTCTGAAGTGTGAACATGTTCCCACGACTTTTGATCCAACCTATGAATATGCAAGTTATGGAACGACATGGATTGCCCGATTTAAGTGCTACACTTTGATAGTGTATTTTATGACACAGTTTTATTTTCCAAACGGTGGGAGCTCATGTGGTTCGGGTTTCTCGTTAAGTTGAAGAACTCCGTCTCAAATCCCCTTCTTGTTGGGACATTAAAGTCTTAACCTTCCAGGTCTTAGTTTGAGTTTGAGTTTTTCTATTTTGGTAATGAAGAATGGGAGACACTATTATCATGGGTTCTGAAATACGGTCGGGTCTTGAATACAGTTTTCTTGTGCAGAGATCATCATGCAAGATCAATCCTCACAGGATGGGCTGCTTCCTATTACACTATTTTGCCTCCAAGAGACCTCGATTGCAGAACCACGTCACGGCATCCGTTCAACTTTCCGTACTTCAACTCTAGATGACGTTACTCTCCATATAATCTCCCATCGTGGTTTTGTGGTGGACAAACACCGTGTGCGTGGGTTTTTTAGGGGTTCTCCCGTTTCCTCCCACTTTCTTCATTCCGTCATTTTATCCATTTCTCACAATCACCGTCTCCTTTAGCCTAACCGGCATAACCGTGGTCCGTAAAACTCAAACATTTCATTTTTCCCATCGTGGTATACGCCGCTTTATTATACTGACGGAGTTCCTAAGATGTCCATGTATTAATTAAAATTAAACATTTTAATTAAAATTATGAATTAGAGACCAAACAAAATGGAAAACATTGTAGCTCGAAAAGAAAACATTAAAGTATAATTTTACTCAATGTTAAACCATGTAAGTTTGTGGTGGGCAGCATTCGAGTAGGTTTTCCCTCAGTTGTTCCGTTTCTCTTTATTTTCAACATTCGACCAATTTTTCTACAACTCTCTACTAGCTTTTATAATGCATATAGTGTTCCCTTTAGCCTACAGTGTATACTTGCCAGATGTGAAACAAAGACTTCATTTCACTAAAGCGTGAATGTTCAGATCAAATAAACATTTTTGCCTTAATTCAACACCTGACTGAAAAGTATAGAGGAAAACCACCAAAAGCGACATAGGTCCGTAAACCGACATACCGCCCTTTTTGGGCTGGAACACGCTGCACTCTGGCGGAGACATAATCAGGAGTTTATATTCTCACCATTAAGTGGAGCAAGTGCAGTTTAAACCAGTTGTGAGGGTGGATTAGTGCGTGAGAAACATTATTTTGTTTTTCGCTATGCTGAAATTTCTGTTGATAATTCATCATCATCAGAAATCGAGAATTATTTAGAGGTAGATGATTTACTAATTACATACGTGTATTCTTTAAGTTATTAAGTTTTGCAAATTACCGTGATTATTATGCCAACTGATACTCTTTGGTAGCGAAACATGTACAAACATGTAGGAGTAAGGTGGTCTGTAAACCGACATACCCTCTTATTTACAAGTCTGCAAAACTGTAAGAGGCCGTAAAGCTACTCAAGTGGCAGTAATAACTTTGTCACCATATAAAAGAGAACTATTACGTACGATGGAAAAGAACGTGCAGAGAAAAACTAAGTGGACTGCAGGTAGACAAGAAGACTCGAAAGGAAATGCAAGTAGGGTTAAGTCCCAATCTACGTCTAGGTCAACGAAAACGGTAAGGTATGAGCAAGTAGACAATGACTCATCATCAGATTAAGGTGTAGTGTTCAGTGTACCAGAGAGTAAGGAAGCATTCTGTATTCTTTTTTTATGCCAAAGACTCTTTTCGGAAAACACCAGCTGAGAAAAATGAGTTCAATGTGTATCCTGTGAGATCTGGGCATACACAGAATGTGTCAGTGTGGAAGGGGACTTTTACATCTGCGATTATTGTCATTGATTTAGACTGGATGTCTAATTTCATAGCGATATTCCCTCTCGATGTCTACTTAACTTACAAAATACCGATAAATGTGTAGAATATTTAGAACTGTGAATTGTGCCTAATAGCACGATAAGGCTTTGTAACAGCACTTACTTCTACTTTTAATAATCAAAGTATGGTGTAAATCTAATAGTATCTTACAAGTAAACCTACTACTGTGCGTAACAACTTACACAGGGGTATCAAAATACAAATTTAAAAAGATATCTTGTTTTCATTTTGCAACATAATAACTTTCTGAAGGTATGTCGGTTTTGCGGCCTAGTTTCTAAGAATATGATTTCGGAGAGAATTGAACAAATCGTCATAATCGTGCTAATATACGTCAATTTTTTGAAACTGATTACATAATTATATTGAGTAGTGTTGCTGGTTTAAAGAAATTTATTTACTTCATAATCCCAGTCTTTCAGTTCAGCTTTACAAGACAAAAAAAAAAAAAAAATGGTATGTCGGTTTTGGTGCTTCTCCTCTACTATTATAAATGATGAGTGCAGTGTCAAATATATATGTAGTAAAACTATGTTGTAATAAGGAACATAAAGTACTTATCTATGAAGACCAATACTTAATATGTAAGTTATTGCATATGAAAAACGAATAGGTCCGATGCAAGGATATTGCATATCGAGAAAGGATAGTTGCGATACAAGTTATGGCATATCGAACAAGAATAGATGCTAACAAGTTATCATATTCAGAAAAAGGATAGCTGCTGCGCAAGTTACTGATATCGAAAAAGGATAGATGCTAGGTATGCTCTGGTATCGAAAATGATATATACTAGATAAGTTCCGGCATATCAAAAAAGGATTGCTGTTCGCAAGTACACTTAAAAAATCAAACACAATGTAATCATGCGTGTTTTAGATTTGTGTTATTTTGCATAGTTATATGTATGTATGTATATATATGTATGTTTGTGTGTGCTTTATGGAATAAAAAGCCATCACAACATAGTTTTCATGGAAGTGTTCGTCCATTTGTCGCCGGCAGCAATGCGTCACGTCGACACGAACTGGACACGACGGCGTCACGGATCCAGGTCACCGAATGCACCTACCTCTCGTCACGAGAGTAATGATGACCTACCAATGAAAGAGAGAGAGAGAGAGAAGGAAAAGAGAAAGAGATATGTCCTGGAAGTAAGTTGCACATCTTGTAAAACTTTTATGAATTCTCCATAACCTTGTTTTTTCTTTTCCTTTTTCTCACTTAAAAGTAACCAAATACTTTTTCAAACACATGTAAGATGTCATGGAAAGAAAAGGGAAAGAAGATAAGAAACTAGTTACTTTGTATACACAACTCATGATTTTACATGCAATACAATCACATAAGAAAGTGACGGAGAGTCCAAAAAGTTTTCTATGTAGCGTGTATTTTTATAAGGGCAATAATTCACAGTTGACTCTATTTAGTAAGTTAATAAATAGGTTCTAGACTTCTCATGCGTATTTCGAACCCTGTAAATATCAATAGTGGATAGGTGGACTAAAGCGTCGATAATAACAAGCTTCAAATACAACAAGAATACAAAATGAGGTGCTCACGTCAGTGTTTTTGGAGTGGAGATTAAATATTTAAAACATGTTGATTGGCTTTAAAGTATGAGAAATTTAAATTATTCTCACGAATAGTGGCGGTTCTTGAGGGAGGTATATAGTCAAATTTTATCGCTACAAGCTAAAGGAAGAAAGTTTAACTAATGTATTAATTCTCGATACAGAATTCTCAAGCTGTATGAAGTTCTCTTCTCTTAGCTTCTAGCCTTTTATCTTTTTTTCTTTTTTTCTATTGATGTGACTTCCATGAAGAACCCCTATTGCTTAACGAAGGCGGAAAGTAAGTGTACAAATTTCAAGTTCAGTTTTAAGCAAATTTAAGCAAGTTTATAATTCACAACTGGCTTCATATATGAAACACCTGATAAATAGGATTTGGATTTCTCTAGTACATCGTAAGCTTGTAAAGATCGATAGGCTACATCACTGATATTGACAAACTTAAAATACACACCATGAGGGGAAAAAAACTTGACAGCAAGCTAACTAAAATGGGGTCTCTTGAATTTCTTTATATTGTTCAATGTTTTCTATGAGTGACACTGAAGTACAAGCACGCACCAAGAAAATTTTGTTGCGAAGTTTCAATACTACTAAGCATTACGTCCATGTAGTATTGAACGGGTATTATTATGTACCTAAAAAGACGATAAGTAATTGTAATATAGTACTTCCTCCTTTATTTTCATAATTTTATTGAAAAAGTGTTGAAATGAATGTTGAGTTAGGAAGTTTGGGGCGATCCGGACCAGGTGGACCCCCATGGGTGCGACCCTGCTATGGTATGTAACAATATGGTATCTAAATACTTATAGAACACTTTTAACAAGTCTGACAGAAGTCATATAGGATTAAATAACGGATTATTGTGAGATCAAAACGTAAAATGTACTATCCTACGAGTTATACGTCCTGACAAAGATATGTTGTATAGCGGGTTAGTATATCTCTCGGGTGTTTCTTCTATTATTATAAAAATAATTTTCATTCTTCAATTGATCTTTCCCTGAAAAATGAAGGATATATATATATGTCGTGCGAGTCCAACCGAACTCATCTAACCAGGATCAAACGTATATCGTCATATGCTATTTAACACTACAGTGGTAACGTTCAGGAAACTTTCATAAATGGTAACGTTGGGTCTACGGGACCCATTCAAGTTTTTACGCACTGAAATCAAGTAAAGAAGAATATTTTATTACTTCGAGCTTATATTGACGAAATTATCTTTAGTTACTTTAAACGAAAGAGTACAGTAATTTATTTTGAATGCCAAATTCAAAATTAATATATGTCTTTTATTGTTATGAAAGTATTTAACGAACATTTTTCATTCAGCTATTATTTAGTTAGGTTTGGTTTAAACACAGTATTCAATGCGTAAAACAATATTCCAGACATGATAAAAAATGAAAAGTGTTAGGTAATGACGATATTACTTGAAACTGAAGGAAAATATGTCTTTTAACTTTATTTCAATTTTTCTTTGCACTAATTTCCATCGAATTTATGAAAAACTGCAGCCACTCTTATTGGCATTTTTACATGTAATGATCTGAACATTCACCACACAACATTCTTGAGTGACCCAGGCAAATCCACTTACCACAATTTTGGCAAAAGTACCTGGTTTTGCTGTCTTTACATATGTAGTAACGTCCTCGATTCAATTCTCGCTGCATAGGAGCATGCTCTTCAAGGGTTCATCCACATAATCTTGCAGCTGATTTTCGAAGATCAGTAGGATTGCGTTTATTTTGTGCTCTCTGCATCAACTGGCTCTGTATCAATTCTTTAGACAATTCTTTAGACATCGGTATACGGGCAGTCACGATGTTACTAGAACGAGAACGAATATTCACATTTCCTTTTTTCTTCCTCCATTTCGTGTCCTTGTCTCTACCTACAAAATATTTGTGCACAGTTTCTTCAAAATCAGAACTTCCACCACTGTTTCCTCCTTCATCACTAGTATAATGATCACTAGGCAAACAAAAGTCAGGATCACAATCTTCATCATCTTCTTTGCAACCTACATCACTTAGTTCTTGCTCTAAGATGTCCCTTATTCTTTGAACATATGCCTTATAGATTTCGGCCATGCTTCACTTGAATATATATCTAAAAAAAAACTATACGGCAAGTGCTTAAAAACATGCAAATCAACACACGGAAATATGAAGTTTTCTCTTCTAAAATCGCTACTTAATATTATTTAATCGTGCTAGTAAAAATAACATCACTGGTAAAGTTGGGTCTGTCTGGCCCACTCTATGAAAAAGCACGCGGCACAGAACAATGACCAAGCGAAAACTAAAACAGGCTACGTATGATTAAACTACAACTTAGGAGCGGAAGGTAGGGGGAGGATGTAGCAGTTCGAGTGTTGTCAAATAAAGTTATATTATTTTTTGTAAAGGCTTGGGTCTCACAGGCCCAACGTTACCAGCGTAGTGTTAAGCGTGTGAAATATTATGCTGTGTAGATCTTCGATTATGTAGTTACAGGAGGTAAATTTTGAGTCACATTTGCGAAAAAAAATAAAAAATATACACGGAACTCACCCGATTCGAATCAAACTAAGGATTGTGATCGACCTTGAGGTGTTATGTAAGTTTATGAAATATTAAGTTGTATTCCCTAGTTCTGGATGGTGAAATTTTGAGTTATATTTTCGAAAGCAAAATATCCTACACCGAACTCATTCTATCTGAATCAAGCTTGGCACTGTTAGACCCTGACCTGCTGTATGAGCATGTGAAATATTATGTTGTACAGGTCAAATTTTGAGTCTTACTTTCGAAAAGAAAAACAAAAAATATGCACTGAAATCAATCCATCTGGATCAAACTTTTAACCCTGGTAGAATTTGACGCGGTATATAAGCATGTGAAATATCATGTATTCAGGTTTTGGTTCTCGAGTTATGAGAGGTAAAATGTTTAATCATGTTTTCAAAAAAAACAAAAGAAATTATGAGATTAAATATAGCAAAGAAATCGAGCTTGATCTGCTGAATAAGCTTGTGAAATATTATGGTATGCAGGTTTTCGGTTCCTGAGTTAGAGGCGATCAAATTTCCACATTTTCGAAAGCAAGACTTATACACACTGAACTCATCCTATGTGAATCAAACTTAACATATGGCGGTAGATTTTGATGAATTCTTTAAGCTTGTGAAATTATATTGTATTGGCTTTTGGTTCCAGAGTTACAGTCTATCAACATTTAAGTCAAATTTACGAAAATAAAGAAACATCAACCGATCTGGATCAAATTCGCTATGGTGCTAAACCTTGACCTCCTATACAATCGTGCCAAATATTGTACTGAGAAGCCACCTGATTTGTAACCTATATCCAATCAAATTTTGAAATCGATTTATCATCATCATCATAGGTATTCTGCCCTTATTGGCAAGTCACTTGCCGCAGCTGAGAAACTTCCATGCTCCACGGTCCTCCTCTAACATCTTCGTCTTCACGTATGGTCTTTTCGTTTTATATCGTCCATGAATTGTAGCCTCCTTCGCCTCTCCTTCTCTTTCCTGTCACCATACCTTCTAGCACGTCCTTCATGATTCAATTTCTTCTTAGGCAATGTTCCAACCAGTTTCTCTTCCTCTTTTAATTATGCCTTTAAGTGTTCGTTTCTTCCCCACCATTTGTAACAACCTCTCATTAGCTTTCCGCTTGACCCAACTAATTCTTTCCATTCTTCTCCACACTCACACTTCGAAAGTTCCCAGTCGGGGCTTCCATACAGTACAAAACTCCACACGAAGGCCATAATAAAAAGAAAAAGATTACTTTTTAAGTAGTAATTAAAGGTCAGTCTTCGATAAAAAACCAAAAATAAAAATGAAATGAAAAAATACTTCTGTTTACGACTATGCGCATTTCACTTGTATAGAAAACGACAATTAGATCAAAGATTTTAATTAAGGTATTGTATTGTCATCGAATTTACTTATCTGCACAAAATTTAGAGCTCAAGTTAGTACGAAATATATAAATTTTAAGTTCCAAGATTTAAATTTAACAAACAAACAGAAAATAACCTAATAAAATCATTATAATATAGCAGGAGAAGAATTTCATTAATACAAAGGTTTGGATTAAAATTTAGTTTAACATTCCATGGTTATGGCCTTCAGGATAAAGGAGACGGATGTTTAAATAAAGTGAACAATTGTGAAATTAAACTTTTGTGTTCTCCGCATGGGAATCGAATTCGGGGCTATATGCATCAAAGGCAGAAACGCTAGCCACTAGATCAGCGTGGAGAAAATAGAGAATTAAGTTCATTAAGACAAATAAAATGAAATCGTTCAGTTTAACGTCCCATGATTATACCCATTATTCTAAGGACAGAGAGATTAGACAAGTGAAATATGATGGAATAATTGGTGGAATGAGAATGTGGGGAAACTGAAGTACTTCGAAAAAAACCATGGACACGATGTTGTCCACCACAAACTTACTTCTCCGGAAATCGAACCAGGGATCCGACATATTTGAGGTAAGATCAGTACCACTAAGCCACGTACCATCCTTATTAAGATAAATGTTATATCTTAAGCTTCAGAGCAAAAATTTTCTTTTCCAATGCTCTCTCTTACTTGGCGCCCCTGACTTATAGCTTCCATAGTTCATAAAGTTGAGTCGCTCTGAAGGGAGTGGCGAGTTCCGGAATGTCGGTTAATGATAAAAGGTTTAATATTTCCGTTAAACTGGAAACAAGTAAAGAAGTGCACGAAACTAAAACTTGTTTCCGATCACATCACATATCATTTTACCGTCTCTAGGTAACAAGCAAAACAATACCATGCAGTTTTCAGCATTTTTTTTTTTATTTTCACCTATTTCTGCTTATGTAGGTGTCTGGGAGGGGTTATGTGTGTGTATGCATGCATGGTACTCTAATGACATGCCACATTCGTTCCGGCGCATAGTCTACTTTTATCTCGCCCACTAGAACATCGATTTTCAATAGTTTTCACATTCATTTTCATGCAAGTATAAACTATTTATATTAGTACCTGAACAATTCGCGTAATAGAGTTGTTAGTCAATATCCAAGCTCATATCACAATATGAGTGCACAATATACTTTACTACGCCTAACAAATGGGGTAATCTAAAACACTTTGTTAAGATCAGTCATATTGCCGGACATTTAACCTTTGATATGACCTCCCAGTTGGTCTAGTAGCTAGCGCCTGCGTCCTTGGTGCAAGTGGTCCCGTGTTCGATTCCTGATGGTAGAACATTGAACGAATTACTGTGGTTCGGACTCCATCTTAAACTCTAGATCTACATAGGAGCGTCAATTGGGGTTGCAGATGGCGCAATTGCCCATGTGAGTTTGAGATAAAAAGAATATTGATTTTAAAACATAACAAAAATTCATATCCCACCTAGGGGGAGGATACTTTACAAAGTAGTATAATGTTTGCTCAACAGATGGCAGCACGAACAACCAGCTTCACCAGGCGTTCAGTGGCGCGTAATTCATAACAACATGACGGGAACACGGTTGAACTTTGAAGAAATGTAAGAATTTGTTAAAATAGTACTGGAAATTTGAGAATGGAGTTCACGTTCAGAGATAGTGGAAATGATAGCATCCTCCTTCACTGCTGATAATTGCTCATATACGTGACAAATTCGAACTACATGGAATACTGTATATGCGTCTCTCTTTTATTATGAAAAGCTAAAAATCTTTGAATACCACGCATTACGAATCGCATTTCGCATCAAACTATCCAGCCTTACGCACGAACTTTATGACCTGCCTTTTCCACATATCCTATACCATCTCGAAGCACTCAGAAGCAAGTAGAGTCTATCTCAGTAAACGGTTCAAGGAACGCTACGCCCTTCTTTTAGATACTATGAACTTCGACAGAAACTACACCCTTTCTTCTCCCCTTCATCACACTCCACTCTCTCTTCCATTTTCCTTATATCATTACTCTTTACCCCCGGATCATCCCGACATTCATGCTGTCGCTGCTTACAAATCAGATTTCTCTTCATCGTTCATATTTCCATCTTATATTGCACGGTGGTCCATTTGTTCTAACAGTGTGCACACTGTCTACATCATGGTCCTGAGCTACCCCAGGACCATAAAATAAGCTCATTTGTCCTTCTAACATATATTAGTGTTGTGATGTCCAGTGCACCTCACCTACATTTCATGTTCCCCTCATTTATGATTATAACGTAAATGCTATAATGTCCTTCGTTAATCACGATAATCAATTACTGTAAATAAATTTGTATCCTCTTATATCGTTTACTATCCCTACCCAACCTTATGATTATAGCACAGTGCTGTAATGTCTTCTCTCTACATACATATAACCATGGTGTTCTTTATCTATTATATATGTATATTCTGTTTGTTTGTTTGTTCAATATGAATAATAATAATAATAATAAAGATAATACTCATAGACCAACCACCTATACCCATTGTCACCTATTCCTGTTACACCACTTCCCATATAAAAGGGCGTAACACTTTGGGGGGCTAGCCTATGTGGTAGCATTTAAAAAAATATTGTATAATATATACAAAGATCACTCGAACAGAGAAAAGTGATGAGTCTTGGATGTGGTGCTGGAACGGATCGTGAACTGTGCAGTAATAAGAAGTTTTATTACCAACAAGATAACCCCTTGTATCACTGGGAGGCACCGTACAGTGCATGAGCGTTTCAGTACCGCAACCAAAGACTAATTAATTGTAGCTGTGTGTGCGTTGTCTTTGTGTACATCACACGCTATTCAGTGGAGTTCAAATTGATCGCGTATACGAGCAATTACCAGTCGTGAAGGAAGATTAGTACCATGCTCACGTCTTCATTATCTCTGAACCTTAATCACATTCTCTGATTTCCAATACGATTTCAACAAATTGTTATACTCTTCGAAGTTCAACGATGTTTCCACCATATTGATATGAATCACCCACCACTGGTCACTCAGTAACTCCCTGATAGTTGCTGCTATCTGTAGAGCAAACATAATCAGTTTTTTCTTTTCTTTTCTTTTCCTTTTTTTACGTTGATTTACTCACACAAGTGGGAATGTGAATTTTTTTTTGTACGGACGCTAGATTTCAACAGGAGAAAGCAAACGAAAGGTCTCTGAAGAATGATTTTCTTATAGTTTCTTTTTTTTAGCTTTTTCATTATTTTTTAAAATTCGAAATCACGTGGACAGAGGCAACGCAAAAACTTGAGATTGATAGCAGTGACAATTACATTACTCCAGCGTTTAGGATGCCAGTGTATCACCTTCTATCATGTTTTAATTCAGAATTTTTTTTTCGGAAGAAAGGCAAAATAATACCGTGAGGAAGCTGCACTGGGAAGTATTTGCTAATATGTGGTAGACTTCTTGAGATCTTTTCCCGGACGGACACACAGACACACAGGGTAAATACGTACATAATGGAGTTTTGTTAAACAAAATTCGTTAAAAATCTAATACATGGAAATAAACATTTGCGATTTTCTTCCATATTATACCCACTATACTGTTCTCTGTTTCTACTCTGCTGGGTGTAAATCTAACACATGTTTTGGGAAGGATAGTCGATAATGTTCATTGGATTTTCAAGTGAATGTTAGACCTTCAGAAAAGGGCAGTTTCTGTATTGGAAGAGCTGGGAAAATTCCTCTAGAGGATTTACCAGGTCTTCTCCTTCGGAGCAATGAACTTGGCAAAGATAGATAGGAAACAGTCTGGTGCGAATCAACCAAACGAAATTTCCCAAGATACTTAAAACTACTTTGTACCTTCGCTTCAAATTTCATTCATGGAAACTACTCCACATTCATCGTATAATTTTATTTCAGAAACAATTTTTTAGCTGTGCAGAGAATAACACTGCCTTCCTTCTGTACACATACGATGAAGAATACAACTGTACCTGAGGATATCTGTTTTTTTTTTTCATGAATTCCTTAGAATGATTTTTCTTCAAGACATATCCTAGAACAGTGATGTGTAAATTACGGCCCGCGAGCTATACATGGTTCTATCCGGCCCACAACATGATTCTTAATCTAATGAGCATTTATTTTTGAGAATCAACTCATCCTAGTTTAAATCAGAATATGAGAAAAGTCAGATTTATGGGAAAAGTCAGTCATTAATAGGGTTAGTAGTAAAAGAATTTCGTAAAATGTTCCATTGTTGATTTTAAGAAATTATACTGGCCCATGCAAAGTTTTCTCTTCATTTTTCTTTGGTCCCCTCCTAATCACTGTTCTGGAAGGTTAGCTGAAAGTTAGAACACATTTACATTTCTGATTTGTTTTAACCCTGCAAGTACAGAGTTATTTTTGGTGAACGAAGTACGCAATTAGGATCTAACAGATTCCGGAGTATCTGAACGGTTTTTACGTAAAAAGTTTCAAAGTAATTAATAAAACTATGACTCGAATACCTTAATATAAGAAGATAATAAGTAGGCAGTTTTTTCCTATATAAGTTTTTCTACGGTAGAGGATCGCAAAGTAGGTCTACCACTGGTGCTTGATTACAAATAAACCCAACTGTATCGCAGAAAACATTGTAAACAGATATGTCACTTGCAAAAGCATACATTAGAAAACGATTTGCAAGCACAGACATTATGAATAATATTTGCTAAAAAGTGGTAATAAAGATTACTAAAAGTTATCTTCATTACTTTTACTTCAAGAAATTAATGAAGGCGCGGTGGCTCAGTGGTAGAGCGTTCACCTCCGGTGCTTGGGGTTCCTGGTTCGATGGCAGCTTGCGCCGTGTGGACTTTGTGGTGGACAAACACCGTGCTCGTGGGTTTTCTCGGGGTCCCCCGTTTCCTCCCACTTTCTTCATTCCACCAATTCACTCATTTCTCATTATCACCTCTCCTTTAGTCCAACCGGCATAATGTGGGACGTTAAACTTAAAGATTTCATTTCATTTCAAGAAATTAATTGAACGTTTGATATCAAATATCGGATTTCAAAATTTTTTCCCACAAATGGATACTATGATTCTGAGGGTTTTCTAGGTGTTTTAGTATTTCGAACTATAATTTCAAGGAATAGAATCTGTTTTACAGAAGTAAATTATTTCAATAGATATAACTTGGTGCAATGAGGCAAAAGAAAAATACAATCTTCAATTATAAACGCTACGTCAGGCGGTTTGTAATTTTTAAATTTGATTTTAGTTTAGCGTCTCTTTCAAGAGAGAGGCTATAAGAGACATGGACCTACAGCTTAACGTGAGATCCGAACCACGTGTGCTCCCGCCGGGAATCGAACCGGAGTCTCCATTCCAAAGGCGTGTAAGCTAACCGCTTAGCCACGCGAGAGCTCTAGCCGTTTTTTGATAGTGTGCTATCCGTTGAGGTTGGTAATAGAAACGATTTCTAAGGCATATGTTCCACAAACTTGATACAAGATTATTCGGTGTTTGAAGCAATAATGAAAAGAAAAGATAACGATTTCTAAAATATCTTTATGCGTTATAACACATTAAAGAACATACCGATTCATGCATTCAGTCGTTGGTCCTCGGTAACCTTAATTAAAGGAGAAAACAACTTGTTGGAAGATCGTGTAACATTATTGTTTTCTCACTTGATCAAAGCATTTTTACGTAACTTTTATCACACACAAAAAAGACTTCGTGTTGGACAGAGACGTATTAGTATTGTAACGGTTTATAAGATGATTTTAAATGTACCAGGCGCACCTAACATCCTCAACGGAGAGAAACAAACAAATAATACAATGTATGCAAAATATGCACAGTATAAAATTCTTATGACATGCAATATTAAGGAACTGGTCTTATGGAAACAGAAACGATCATTTTATTAATTATAAATTTGCCTTTCTCGTACATGAGGTATGTCTGAAAAATATACATTCTTGATATCTTATGCGGACTATGGGTGAAATATGAATAGGTCGATTATTTACTCGTGTAATATGATGTATTAGTAGTGTATGACTGTAGTCTAAGCTGTATGCAACCATAACCTTTTTTAAAACATGCTTTGTCTTTGTAGGTCATTTAGCTCTGAGAACTAAGGAATATGACGCAACATATCATTCTGAAATTTCTGGTACGGTTGAGGAAAACCACCAGAAGCACTTCAAATGATTCATCAGGTATATGGAGAGAACACAATGACACTTTAGACACAATGACACAAACTGCTTTAGAGTAGCATGAGAACTTCAAATAAGGCATGAAGAAATGGAAGATAACCACAGAAGCTGGAGACCTGCAACATGCAGGACTAAAATTAACGTAGAGCGTATAAAGCAGATGTTGTGTCGTGACCGTCAGCTCACTGTTCGAATGATCGTTGAGTTGAGTTGAGTTGACTTCGACTTTTACGTCCCGTTCAGCAGCGAGGCTATATGAGACGTGGACCTACTGATTAACGTGGAATCCGAACCACATGAGCTCCCGTCGGGAAACGAAACCGGGGCTCCCACGCCAAAGGCGCGTACGCTAACCGCTTAGCCATGAAGGAGCTCCTGTTCGAATGATCGCCAACAAGCTGATCATGAAAAGTAGTGTAGAGTGTAGAGGAGCACTCAGCATTCGGCAATTTAGATCCACTCAGCAGCTCCTGACCGAGAACATCGCCAGGATGGACTTTATTCTAGAGATGACCAAAATTTTCCGGAATCCGGATTCTGGAAAATTTGTTTTCCGGAATCGTAAATTTTACTTTCCGGAATTTGAAAAAATCCGGATTTTGGAAAGATTTCCGGAACTCAGAAAAATTCCGGAATTCGGAAAAATTCCGGAAATAGGAAAAATTCCAAAATTTGGAAAAATTCTGGAATTCAGAAAAATCCGGAATTCGGAAAAAATCGGAAATCGAAAAATCCGGAAACCGGAAAAATTCTGGAATTTTTCCGAAATCGGATTTTTTTTTCGATTTTACTTTCCGGATTCCGGAAAGTAAAACTTCTGGAATTGGCCATCCCTAGCTATAGCTGTTAAAAAGAAAAAACACCATAATGAATATATACTGTAACTTGTATTAGTTTCTCGTAGTTGGATATGTCTTATCACTTAGGCAGAGAATTGCGCTGCTGCCGTTTTGCGTCCGTTGGGGTTTTGGTAGTGTACGAATTGATTCCCGCATTCGACAAGTTTGTCTAACGATAACATCCGAGTTGATTCCCGGGCTGCTTTCACACAGTTCCTACAGGTGTCGCTACTCACTTGCGAGAAACGAGTTCATTGTGTGCCAGTGATGGAGTTTGAACTGATGTCAAGTGAAAAGGTCAAGCAACTGTGGTGATAGATGGTTACAAATTTTGTTTCCATAAGTGTCTCGTCGGTGGGGTTGAAAGATATAGACGTACGAGAAGAACATGTAAGTGTTTTGTAATCCTAAACTCTTTAAATGGTGTTCGCTCGCAATTAGATCATAATCATGAAAGATAACTCTGGTACATTAAACCGGCAAAGACTTAGTAATTCAGTCAAAAGGAAGGCGAAAGAAAATTTGTGTGAGCGCCCGTCGAAACTTATATGCATCGAGTTAGCTAACAGTGATATCGACACACTCGCAACACGTGATTTAGATCGAATTAGGAAAACTTTTAATCCTGCTCTCTCACCCAAACTTCCGAAGGTGCCTAATAACTTAAAAGAACTGCACGAAGCCCTAGAGAAAAGTGTTTTCAACAAAAACAGGGCGGAAACATTTTGTTATGAACGACTCAGATAAGAATATTGTTGGTTTCTCGTATGAAAGTATTTTGGATTTTCTTAAGAATTCGAAAACTTTATATGTAGATGAAACTTTCAAGAGCTGCCCTAAGCTGTTCCACCAAATATTTATAATTCATTATGTAAATAAAAAAACTGTTTCCCGTGGGTATTTTTTTTGCTCCCAAACAAAACCTCTGAGACATACAAGGAAACCTTGTGCTTAATTAAAAATATCACCAATCCAGACATTATATACGTTGACTTTGAGACCGCAATCTACCAAGCAATTGCTTACATTTGGCCCCAAACGACTATAAAGAGCTGCAGATTCCATCTCGGTCATTCATGGTGAAGAAAAATTCAATCCTTGGGACTGTCAAATGATTTTAAATCAAAAGATTCTGAACTAGGAGCACTTCTCAAAACCTTGTTTGGACTGTCTCTTCTTCCACCAGATCAAATTGAAGACTGCTTCGTAGAAGATCTAATGTCCAGCAAACCTACACATGAAAAACTGGATGATTTTTTGATTTTTTACTTGAGATCTATATTTTCGCAAACAGCGATTTCCCACCCATAATGTGGGCCGACTTTAATAGTAGTTTTGAACGTACTACTAACTATTGCGAAGCATTCCACTCTAAACTGAACACTCAATTTTACTCTCCCCATGCAAACATTTTTCACCTGATAGAAACATTGAAGGATGTTCAGACTGAAACTTATGTTAAAATGAGAAGCGAGAAGAAGACCACTCCCAAGAAAATGCGGGACAAACAGAACTATATAGAAGAACAAATGATTAAACCAACAGAGTATACCATTATCCGTTATGAATATCTTCGGAAAATCTGCTACAAGTTTCTCCCATGTACATAATTCCATTACTTATGCTTGACAGTTGCAACTCAGCACGTAAATTATGAGAGTAACAATAAAAAATAATAAAAATGTGTAATGCATGTGAACTAGTGTTTCTTAATAGGTGGTCCGCGGCATCTTTGCTAGTAATTGTGTTTACTGACTGTGTTTAGTGAATGACGAGTTCAGTAATTGAAAATATTTTAGTGGTGTGCTTAGTGATGCAAATGAAGTTGACATATTTACTCCAGCATCTTCCAAGTAGCGAAAATGGTGAGTCAAAAGTAATTTTCTTCTTTTTCTGTAGTTGGTTCACTGTATAAAATTTCTCAAATTTATATTGCAACTTGCATCTGTCAAGTGAGTTATTCAAAAGTTGAATTTGGAATTATTTAGGATAGTTTGCTTAACTACAACTTCACAAGCAGCCAAGATGTGGTTAGCACACGTGAATCGGTACGGTATGCGAAATCGGAATCGCACGGTATGGGAATCAACTCGTGCGCTAAGGGTAAATATCCACTCACCAGATGGGAATCAACTCGTGTGCGGGGGGTAAATCCACTATCAGCTAATGAGAATCAACTCATCCGTTTCGGAATCAATTCGGTATCAGCCGAGAATTGCTACTGAAGTTGTTTACTGCATCATGAGGAAGGTGTTATTTTCACACACAAAAAGGGCGCCAGTATGTCTGAAACATCGCTTTCCCACATGCAGCTGTTCCAAAGCACTGCAAATTACTTTCTAACCAGACGAAAGGCACTGAAGGAAAAGAAATCTCAACAACCATTCTGATAACATTCGCTTATTGTCAACATACCTATGTACAGTAAATACAAATTTATAATTTTTGACTTTACGAAGTATACAATGTAATTGCTCAATAATTAACATAAGCAGGCATAATTATAATTAATAAAACTCAGTGATAGGGTATTCATCTATGGTATTCTAACCCAGGCCATGTGGGTTTTCGATGGCTAATTTTGTGTTTGAAAATTTCCCCGGTGGTTCTCTTGGTTCCCATTCTTGTATTTCTTCCATCATCACTCATTAACGAATTCAGTTTACCAAAACTCAATAACCCTATATTCATTCTGTCCGTCAGGGAAACAGTCTCAAGAACTATCTGATGGATTACCATCAATTTTGGCCACGATTTACAGAGTCAATAGTTAAGAATCGAGTTCCCTGATGAATGTAATATTCAAACCGGACGCGGTACAAAACAATCATTTCTGGTTTTAACATTAATCATTATACAGTAAATATGGTAATAGATAGTGAGAAACGGTTTCCTGTAATCGGAATATACAATATTCATGTAGATAGAATTGTACCCAATTTGTGCATCTGCTGAAAATAGTGAGCTTAGGTATTTAGGGAGCATTTTCAGCTTTAGAAAATGTGTGCTTGGTAAAGAATGTAGAGAATTAGCTGGGTCAGGCACGTAGCCAGAATTTGGTAATAGGTGGTCCGTGACGAAACACTGTGATTGTTATACCGGGGGCTCGATTATTCTAAACTATTTTACTGGCAACATAGATTGGTTCGTTTAGCCAAGATTTCTAATGGGAAGGGGGGGGGGCAGACATGAAATATTGTGGTTACACACCAGGGGCTTGATCAATCTAAATATTTCTCTGACAACATACCCATATTGATTTGTTAGGACAATAAAATGAGGATATGTTAGTAAGTATTTTAATAACAAACTATGAAGAAATCTCGAGTAAAAGAATATTAAAAAAGTATTGAAAAAGATATAGTCTTCCGAGGTCATTCGACCTCGGTTCTTCTTGTCTTCTTTCTTCTTCTTTCTCTTATCTTCGTTTAATGCCGTCAAGGATAATAACGAAATCCCTTTTGGGAGTAAAGATATCCACCAAAGTGTAACTTGAATCTATGTTGCCAGGCTCATATTATTGATGATTGTGGGCATTTCTTGAGTTCAACCTGAGAGTCTCTCTGATCGAATCGAATAGTGTATGAGACATTTTGAGTGAGGTTTTCCTGAGTTTCCCTCATTCACAATAGGGAAATGCCGCGATGGTACCTATCTTATAGGTCCCAGGCCGCTTCCTTTCTTCCCTTTTCCCGGACAATGTGCTCGCCGAGGGATGTCATCCTCATACGTGACGGGGTAAATGGCCATAAATGCCGACAGCTCAGAAATTTAATCCCTAATAAAATATACTGATTGTATCCCTTGTCAATATCGTCTGAAAGCTTATGTTTAGTAGATTGTAGAAATATATGTCATAGGAAATATATATATTCATCTATTTTCATGCCTGAGACGAGTTTCAGTTTAATGTCCCGTCCAGCAGTGAGGCTATATGATGATGCCTGAGACGATAGGAAGCGAAAATATTATACAATTTTCCAAATTCTAATGCAGCGTAAATATTTAAATTCGGTCGAAGAGGACCCAAAACAAATTGGAACATTAATGAAAGTGAGATATAAATTATGGCAATGTAAGCGAACATACAATAGAAGGTTGGTTCTAAAAATTCTATTGAACTCTTGGAGGATAGGGAAGATTGATAACGTCTTTCCGTTGTTGGATAATTACTACGAATTGAAGCTGATCCCCGAAGCAGTTCTGCGGAAAACGACAACACGAGAAGTTGCAAAGAAACTACGCGTTATTCATTCGATTGTATTATGGCATTTTGAGAATCTAGAAAAGGTAAAAATATGAATGAATTGATCAAGAACCAAAGAAATCGATGATTTACATTTGCTTTACATTGCTGCTACTTATGAGCGACGAAAGTGATACATTTTCAAACATATTCACACAGGCAAGGAAAACTAAATATTGTACGGTAAGCAACATCCCCTACCCATGTTTTAAGTTATGTGACTAGCCAACCTTCACCTCGGTGTTGTCAAAATTCAGCATATATCAATAGATATAATAAGTCACAGCTAGGATTAAACAATGCATACGCATCAACTCTACATTACTTGACTCATATCAGGTCAAGTAATCAAACCTATATTACTTGACTAGTGTTTTAATACCATCCATCAACTGTAGCCTCTTTCGCCGCTCCCTGATTCTCCTGCCACCGTATGTACTAGGACGTTCTTCATGACTTAGTTCCTTTCAAGGTAATGTTCCAACCAGTTTCTTTTCCTCGCTTCTATTACACCTAAAATTGTTCTTTTCTTTCCTACTATTTCTAACACTTTCTCATTTGTTTCCCGTTTGACCCAGCCAAGCACGTAGCCAAGGGATGGGTCCAGACACCTCCTTCGGAACCAGAAGTGAAAAAATTAAGGAATGATAGAACAAAAAGAAACGAGAAAAAGAAGAATCAGCGTTAAAAATGTAAAGCTACAGCAAGCTACAGAATATGTTTGAAAATGTATCACATTCGTCGCTCATAAGTAGCAGCAATGTAAAGCAAATGTAAATCATCGATTTCTTTGGTTCTTGATCAATTCATTCATATTTTTACCTTTTCTAGATTCTCAAAATGCCATAATACAATCGAATGAATAACGCGTAGTTTCTTTGCAACTTCTCGTGTTGTCGTTTTCCGCAGAACTGCTTCGGGGATCAGCTTCAATTCGTAGTAATTATCCAACAACGGAAAGACGTTATCAATCTTCCCTATCCTCCAAGAGTTCAATAGAATTTTTAGAACCAACCTTCTATTGTATGTTCGCTTACATTGCCATAATTTATATCTCACTTTCATTAATGTTCCAATTTGTTTTGGGTCCTCTTCGACCGAATTTAAATATTTACGCTGCATTAGAATTTGGAAAATTGTATAATATTTTCGCTTCCTATCGTCTCAGGCATCATCATATAGCCTCACTGCTGGACGGGACATTAAACTGAAACTCGTCTCAGGCATGAAAATAGATGAATATATATATTTCTTATGACATATATTTCTACAATCTACTAAACATAAGCTTTCAGACGATATTGACAAGGGATACAATCAGTATATTTTATTAGGGATTAAATTTCTGAGCTGTCGGCATTTATGGCCATTTACCCCGTCACGTATGAGGATGACATCCCTCGGCGAGCACATTGTCCGGGAAAAGGGAAGAAAGGAAGCGGCCTGGGACCTATAAGATAGGTACCATCGCGGCATTTTCTTAGTGTGAATGAGGGAAACTCAGGAAAACCTCACTCAAAATGCCTGACCTGAAAAAGCTGTTACACTTTTTCGATCAGGTGTCCCCACCAGAAATCGAACCCGGGACCGCTCGCACCAAAGACGAGAGTGTTAGCGACTACATTTTTTTCATATTTCCTGAAACTAAATTAGACATTATTAAATCTATTTTAAAATTTATACACTACTTTTATTCTTTTTGACTTTCTTTTCGTGCAATAACGTTTAAACGTATGTTACAATATTAACAAATATTTATAAATTACTTGTTTGTATAAGTATTCATGTAATATTAATGAGACGGAATGTGATGATAAAAAGTGTTTTTTTAATCGTATGTGTGGAGCAACAATCATACTACTAATCATAGTACTCCAATGTACCCGGCATTTTTGTTACCCGGCTTACCCTTTTGCAACATTAGAGTAGATAGTCGGTAATCTACTGTATATACATTTACGACACACGAGATGAGAAATTTTCGAGGAGACGAAAAAGGCTTGCCTAGAATCGATTTAAGACGAGAGAGAACCGTTTGGGAATCGAGGCGAGACTTTTACCCCCCAAAAAATGAGACGAGACAATAAAACTTTTTTTTTCATGTCTCGTTCCGTTTCGTGGGTAATACTAATGTGACATTTTAAGAAAGTAATTGCGATTCCTGTTCTGCTACTGCCCTGTCGAATCTCCAAAATTCCTTTCCTAGTGGTACTTACTGTATGTCTTGTCCAAATTTCAAGTTTCTAGTTTAAGCTGTTTGGTCTGAACGTTGATCAGTCAGTCAGACACTCACTCAGTCAGGACTTTTCTCAAATGTAGAGATATGTGAATACATTCCGCTACTAAGGGGAAGGAACGTGGCCCGGGCGTGTGGTTGGAGGGGTGCCTAAAAGGACAATAGATAGATAGATGTACATATAAATTTGGGGGCGCCGAATTTCATGTTTGCCACGGGTGACATAAACCCTGTATGAATAATGAAAATATAATATCCGTGAAGTTGACAAGCCACTTACGTCAGACTCCAATTTCGACTTTACATGTCGCTAGTGCTTCGTTAGTGTTCGATAGTGACGCAAATCGTTAGTACTCCACAGATAATGTGTGCTTTTTTAAATAATGGGTATAGGTCTTCTAACTGCATGCCAACAGGCCAACGTCTAAGAATCACCTCAAAAATGAGGTTAACCGTTAGAGAAAGTAAGTGCTCATTAGTGCCATTAATATTAACGTTAATGCCTCCATCGTACAACTCTTGGAATAATAATATGGCTTTAACAACTTTATATATCAGGCTCACCTTATTAAAATTAGCAAAGAACATGATAACACCGCGCTCTTTGCTAGAGGCTAAATGTGTCCCTATATTCTCGCGGACATAATGCGCAATGTGGATGTGCTGCCTGACGTGCTCAAGTTATTTACTTTTTTTCTTTTGCAATTATTGTTTATCTGTTATATACTACTAGTCTCCAGAGTATTCCTTACATTAATATGCCGTTGTCCTTGATAGTCATTGCGTATTTACAAGCAATATGTCATTACTGTTAAAAGATAACAAAAAACAATAGTTAAGATATTAAGATATTCATATTTTTCTTTTACAGTACATAAACTAATAATAATAATAATAATAATAATAATAATAATAATAATAATAATCCAGCATAAAAGTTATCAATTGCATCACATTGGCAACAAGCGACGCATATTTTAACTTCATAAAAATTGGTTTCTCACGATTTTCTTGAAAACTACGCAAGATAACTTGTCTTCATTATGTCATTTTGTTTATCTCGATGTGGTATATGTCTTATCTCTGGACAATATCACAGTAAAACAAAAATTAAATATTAGGAGTACATCGTACTTTTGGGCTACATCTCATTAACCATGGAAAGATTGAGTAGCAGTGTTTCTTCCAGACATGTCTTTTGGGGGGCAGTGCCCCCGGAGCTCTGAGAGTGCACCCCCGGAAGAGACCAAAATAATACGTCTATAATGTAATAATAAATAGAAAAGTACTAGCAGTGCTCCTCCGGAATACTAAGTGTGCCCCCCGGAATTTTTTTTCTGAAAGAACGACTGTTGAGTAGTGTAGAATGTGTTTCAGCTTAACTTGCATCACACATTATTAGGATTACAAAAAGGAAGTCTGTACGTTTGCATTTGAACAAAATTCTTAGGATTACAAAAAGGAAAATAATTTTTCCGAATTCCGGAAGTTTTCTGAATTTTGGAATTTTCAGAATTCCGGATTTTTTCTGAATTTCGGAATTTATCCGAATTTTGGAATTTTTCCGAATTCCAGAATTTTTCCGAATTCCGGAATTTTTACGATTTTACTTTCCGGATTTCGGAAAGTAAAAATTCCGGAATTGGCCATCCCTACTTTATTCCTATTCACCAGACCACGAACTTGTGACTTTTATTCTTCAAGTTGATGGGGATTATCAAGGATCCTACTCTGAAGGGTGGAGACCATTCAGAAGGCAGTAACGACAGAATTTTGGAACATCCCAGCAGAAATATCACACAGCTGTAGCTGGAAGGATTTTTCTATAGAGGCGTGACAGAAACGGGCAGAAAAGTGTGTTATATTGAAGAGGAATTATTTTGAAGGGCGCAATGAGAAATTGAAATGAATATAAAAAATAAATGAAGTTAACATAAACATACACTTCATTATAATTTTGTCAAACTAACTAAATGGATAAAATATAACTTTAAAAGAAATCCATTTCCTTATCTTGAACGTAATATGCTACTTGTGATAATGGAATTAGAATAAATTTTATATAACAATCATGGCATAAAAATAATAAAACTATAATTTCCGTACAGGAAAGGAAAGATGTTGATAGACAATATGAAAATTCTTTTGCGTGATTGGTGGACAGCTCCTCCCTAGTTTTCAATCGGCATGTGCGTGTCTTGGTTAAAAAGAAATAATAGTCAAGAAAATACAACGGAACAGGTTCAGTATGTTGCTGGAGTCGTTGTGGGGTGGTTGTCGCGTGCTAAGCAAGTAATACGTTATCTGCATCGTGCTACTTTCCTTGACCTCTCTATGTCCCAAAGCCCAAGCAAGCAGCAGTCGATACGCCGGCCTAGTTTTGCTGCACCATACTCACTCACCCTCCGTCCGCATCGCATTGCTGGAAGAAAACGCATCCACAGGAACTCGGAACTACTGCTGGAGAAGAAAGGGAGGGTTGGGGAAAAAGGGAGTTCTTATTATTCATCCCAAGGGCATAATAAACCGGGAGAAGGCAAAAAATGAAGAGTAAAAAGACAAGTCAGCAGTCGAGAACTGATCTATTTGAAGTTTAGTTCCTAGTCACTCATTTACACATTATTTACATAGTCTTTTGCTTCAATATTTTTCACCATGGTATGTATTTAATTGCAAACATTAAAAAGCAAGAAATTTAATTTGACTTCAAAATAAAATTTTGTATTAGAACTAATCTGAACTTTTCTTAAGAAAGACGAAAAACATGCAACCAATTTTATTTTATGTACTATTTTTATACACACGACTATCATATAAATATCTATCCAAATTTTAAAGATTTTTAAATTTACAAGATTCTATAATATTATGAGCGGAAATACGAGGTATATGCCAATCCACGGGTGTCTCTGGCGGGGTGACGAGGGGACGCGTTCCCCCAATATTTTGAAGTAGTCTACAAAATATTCAATATTTTATTCTAATTTAATTTATTTACTAACGACAGAATAACATGTGAAATAATAAAATTTATTTGGAATATAATATTCAGGCTGCGAAACGATTATAACAGTGTTCTTGATATACCTTAGGGTGTCCGTGAAGGTAAGCAGAAAGGTAACAAATGGAATCGAAGATAGTAAACACGTTGGGCTAGGTAGTACCATTTAAATCACTTTCTTTGATGTCCCCCCAAATTTTACTTCAGAGATGCCAGTTTACCAATCGATAATCTTATTGAGCTGGACAAAACGATATGAATTAATATAAATTCTCATGTGTAGTTTTCGAGAAAAACTTCTTTAAACCTAAAATTTGATATTTAACAACCTTGCCTCTATTAAGATAAAAATAATACAGAAGAATACCTTCATGAAGCTTTTCATTGTAACACTAGTAAGACGAAAGAAAACCACACGGTTAATAATACGGTATATAGCACAATATTATAATAAATTCATAGTGAAAATACCTTTCGAAAAACATTTAAAAACATAGCTCCTGTCTGGTGCTTTACCTACATTCTTGTGAATTCTACGAGAGTGTATATTTTTTTATCTCTCAAGAAGTGACCACACTACTAAGAATTACAGCAATTATTTGTTTCAAATTTAAAAGTACTATTGAAATAGTCAATGCAATTAAGTCAAATCAAAAGTCCTTCAGCTATGCTCTTTAGCCTAAGGAGACAGATGATTACTAAAAAAGTGAATGATTATGAAATGACTGGTAGTATGAGAAAGTGGGAGGAAACAGGAGAATAATGAGAAAATCCACGGACACGATGTTCCATCACAAACTTACGTTACCGTAGATCGAAACAGATACTCCTCACACTAGAAGTTAGCGCTGTACTACTAAGTAACCGTGTTGCTAACATAATCAAGCTTTTCCACATCAGACATTCTGAAAGAGGTTTTCCTGGGTTTTTCTCATTCATACCAAGCAAATGCCGGGGTGGTACCTAACTTATAGGTCCCAGGTCGTTTCCTTCTTTCCTTCCTCAATCCTTTCTTCCTTCCCTTTCCAGGATAGTGTGATCGTCAAGAGACGTCATCCATCATACGTGACGGACTAAATGACCATAGATGTCGATGGCCACATACATCTAAATTCTAAATTCCTAGCATAATCAACTACTAAAGTTTACGTATATGAATATATTATGACATACCTAAACATATACAATATTGAGTTCGAAGAAATTGTTTACACTTGGTAAATGGAATTAATTGACATTGACATAGCTTCAAACCCTAACACTGATAACTTTAACATCAAATTATGTTGGTTAGAAACCTGAAGTTGCGGGCGCTAGAAACGAAGAAGAACAATAGCAGACCAGATGATGTACGTTCATTAAGTGATATATAGTCAGCATATATCAGCTCCCACTTTCTGGACGGAGATTTCCTTCTTCTTAATTTAGTTTGATATCTGTTTCACGACGATAGGTCAACACCAAACAACCAGTGATAGGAAACTAAACTAAAACTGAATCTAACTTTCTAAGTACTTCTTGAAGAAATTTATGAAATTGCAAAACTGTACCCTAACTAGCAAAAGAAGAAATCTGCAAACATCCTTCAAATAATCGCTGCATTTAAGCTTAAAATATCTTTATAAATGATAGTAATCAGGAAGATATATATATATATTGTAATTGTTCTAAATTGTCGTAGATCCACAATTCAAATTGCGTTTCAACGTACAGATACGTTCAAATTTCTGTTAGTTTATATACTACATTTTCACACTTAACTCTCAATGAAATTTAAAATGAACAAGTACAGGCCAAATAATACTTATAATAATAATAATTAAAAGTTTACTTCTAAGTCTAAGTCCTAATTTCATATCATTTTAAACATCACATCATTTGCAAGTGCAATAAAAACTTTAGTTTCGTCCCAACGTTGCAATTGCTTAAGTCAAAATACGCTAACTTAACGTATTTATTTACAGGTGTTTATTTTTTCACGAACAATGACGCAAGACACAATTTTTGTTAAATCAATGACAATCAAGTAATAGTCTATGAAAGAAAAATACTAAGAAAGTAGTACAATTGTGACGTCACTGAGGAAGTGGAAAAATGGCATATATATTATTCCTGCAAGCCTTGCGGGTAAAGAAACAGATCGATTACGAATTGTGGTCGATTAGGTCCAACCAAGAGACGTCTAGCGTTGCTTGCCCTCCATTGGATTGCGGGTGCGTGCTGACCGAGTAGGAGGAATCGCCAAGTGGGAAGGAAATTAGATCAAAGCCCAGAAAAACCGTCGAACTACAGATAAGAAAAAAAAGTACAGACGGATTGCTATGCAAGATGGACGGAATATTTTAAAACAAAGCAATGGCATGGTAGAATGTAAGAAAGAGAATGAAAAATGCTCTAAATTGGACCTAGTGTTCATTGTCTAAAGAAAGGCTGAGCATACTAAGTGAAAACAAAATCGTTAATGGTTTTATAATTTCTTTGAATGTCTCAAAAATTTTAATGATTAATTATATAAGTAGACCAAAAATAATAAAGAAAAGTGTATTTTTTTTTGCATTTTTGTTCGCAACGTCAGATTCATGAAACCAAAACTAAGCTTTATGTAGGAAAGTGTTTCCTTTATTCTTAAAAATTATATACAATTAGAAACACATTACGGATATACGAGTTATATTGTTTTTGTAGTTTTTATTCACGATATTTAAAATATATTATAACATTTAACTAGGGATAAAACAAAGACGAGACTGCATAGTTTCGATGTCGTTTCAATTGATAAATAGCAACCTCGGTCTGAAACTCGAGGTTCAAGTCTTGGTCTCGTCTCAAGGGTCTCGAAATACATTATATTAATTAAAAACTTATGAGCAGTACAATCTCGATATCTCGAAGTATTAGATTGGTGGGAATGAAATGTCTTCCCCAGGTGCGAAATTTTCAAAGGAGAAGAAAAGAAAACTACATTATCAGATTAATGAAAATAATTCTAGCCTGCAACTTTACACTATTGCCATTGCTCAGCCAACAATTAGATCCCGTGTCCAAAGATGTCTGGAAAAAATTATCTTTCAGCTTTACGTCCCAACTCTTATGACGGCTAGGCTAAAGTAGACCTGATGAAAAATGAAGGCAATGGTGGAATGAAGAAAGTGGGAGGAAACAGGAGAACCCTAAGCAAACCCAAGCAAACTGTATTTGTCCACTACAAAGTCTACTTGGCGCGAGCTGGGATCGAACCAGGGACCACAAGCACCAGAGCTGAACACTCTACAAGAAGTCTGGAGTTAACGATGCAAAGAAATCTTCAATGGCACACGGTTCCTTCTAATCATCAGAGAAGATCTCTTCCAAGAAGTGATCCAAATGCCGTAAGACGCGTTAATCAGCGGGAGAGACATCGGGGGAATGCGGTAGGTGAGAAGTTTCATACTGTTACTCACGGAAAGCCTGCATTGCCCTTTGCGTGACAACATTGTATTGGAACATTAGAACACAATGTCTGTTGAATATTGCTGGATGCTTGCGGACAAGTCTACAATGCACTTTATCGAGTTCAGCACTGTAACGATCTGCATTTGATGGAGTTACCTCGCTTGAGATTACTCCTATTACAGAACACCACACCAGTAATAACACATTCTGTAGGTGGGGAGGTGGTTCAGGAAACCGTCCTAAATGTTAATTACTGCCAAACCATTGTCCTGACAGTTTACGATTGTTATAGTTGATCTTTTTTTTTCTAATTTCATGTTACAATCCGATGCAGGAAATTTTACCGGTTATTCCTTACACTAACAATGTAAGTAAACTGCACATTCGGACGGGGATTCTTGTTGGACAGTGTTAAATCGTGCGGCAACGACGAGTCCAATCGTTTTACCTCACCAACTAAGCTGGTCTTTCCAAATGACAATAGTATGGTGTATCTCTAACTCGTCTTCAATGGTAAGAACATTTTTCTGAGGGACCACTTCCACTGTGTTCCTGAGGGACTCATCCGAACAAGATGTTAGTTAATGACCATGGGGCTCATTTTGCAGTGCTGTCAGCAGAACGAAATTTAACAAACCATCAGAACTATCTGGCACAGGTGAATAGTATTTAGTGTAAGAGTATAACAAAACTCAATGCAATGATAACAAGTGTGAGGGTACATAAATATAATGAAACTCAAATAATGGAGAAAAATGTTCTTATAGATATTAATTTGTGATACCAGAATAAGATTAACTACGATAATTATAATAAGGTTCATTCTTAGTGGGATGAAAATAAATGTTAGAAAGACAAAAGCCATGGTGATTGGAACGAAGTGGTCTGTGTCAAATATAAAAGTGTGAGGGCAGAAAATAGAACAAGCGAATAGTTTTCGATATTTGGGTATTATTCTGAGTAATGACATGAAGTGCGAACGTGAAATAAAAGCAAGGATAGGAATGGCGAAAGAAGCCTTTAGGAGGAAGAAAAGTTTGTTTTGTGGGACCTTGAATAAAGAGTTGAGAAAAAGACTCATAAAATGCTTCGTGTGGAGTGTTGTACTGTATGGGCCAGAAACATGGACATTACGTAAAAGTGATGAAAAACGACTGAAAACCTTCGAAATGTGGGTATGGAGAAGAATGGAAAGAATTAGTTGGATCGAGCGGGAAACGAATGATGGGGTGTTAGAAATGTTGGGGGAGAAAAGAACACTTCTAGATATTATTGAGAAGAGGAAGAGAAACTGGTTCGGACATTGCCTAAGGAGAAACTATATTATGAAAGGCGTCCTAGAAGGTCTGACAGGAAAGAGAGGGAGGGGCGAAGGAGACTACAATTAATGGATGATATAAGAACAGGAAGATCATACGTGAAGATGGAGAGGTTAGCAGATGACCGTGGAGCATGGAAGCTTCTCACTTGTCAGCTGTGGCAAGTGACCTGCCAATAAGGGCAGAATACCTATGATGATGATGATGATGATTAATTCAGCTAAATTTTCAGTCTTTTATAAATATTATTCTTCATCTTGAGTATGCTGTAAAAGTATGAAATCGAACTTAATACAGGAAGACATTTAACTTATTTGCTATTCCGTACAATATTGAGGAAAGTGAACCAAAGCGTTCATGTTTTTATCCTTACTATTCTCCGAAGACATGAAGAAAGAGAAATAAAAGCAAGAATAGGAGCAGCATGTCCACCCAGGTATCTCACTGATTTAGCAAATATTTAGACATACCATTGTCCGGACCAGAGTACTCCTACCTTAGGTGAAAATTTAGCATAAGATGCACAATTTTTGGGCAATTTTTGAGGGTCAAAAAGTAAGCGCAAATTTGGGCAGGTGGATCTTGTCCCAGGAGTATATTGAACCTGGACCAGGGGTATCTAATTGTGTGTTTCTTAAAATTGCCAAAACAAAAAACAAAAAACAAAAAAACTAAATTTGGGAGTTTTAACCTAATTTATCTTCTACTATGAGGGTTTATTACAACATATGATCTTATGAGTAGGAATGTGGGTTCATTTTCTTTCGTAGGACATACATACCTTCAAATCCTCATCTTAAACTCCGCGAACGGGTCAATATGACCCATTCTTAACCTTATGACGCCAGCCTTTCAAAATCTACGTTAATGCCAGCATGGGGTAGCTTTCATTTTATTATATTTTTAAATATAATTGTTCATTTTTATTTTTGGATCAAAAGATCCAATATATTTAAGGAAAAATTTTCTTGTAGGCCTTATATCTGGAGAACTACATACAGTGTAGCAAACCCAAAACTACCAATTTACTCAGTAGATGTGCTTATTCCGCAAAAAACACAAAAACTCGATTTAAGGACCGTTCAACAATTTTCTTGTCCATGATCCAAAAAATTCAATATATTTCATACAATCAAACATTTTCTTGTACGCCCCATATTTTGAGAACTAGATATACTTTAGCTAAAACAAAACTAACAATTTACTCAGTATGATGTGCTTATTCCGTAAAAAATATGAAAACTCGATTTAGGGGCCTTTCAAAAACGTTGTGGCCCCTGATCCAAAAAATTCAATCGTACAATTGAATGTATTTCGTACAATCAAACATTTTCTTGTACGCCTTATAACTGGAGAACTAGGGTAAGGGGGAAAAAGAAGGAATGTCACAAAAATTGATTTTTGAGAAAACGGCGTTTTAATATTGAAAACCTCATAAAAAGAATAGGGTTAGTCAAATCTTTCGCCCCTTTTTGCATGGACATTTCGACATCTACGCATGCATGGCATATACAGTCAAATAGTACCAAGAGTCACCAACAGATAGGACAAAGCACCCGATAAAGCACACACATGGACATTCCTTGTTTTTTCCCCTTACCCTTCATATAGTGTAGCCAAACCCAAACTATCACTTAACTCAGTGTGATATGCTTATTCCGTAAAAACTACGAAAACTCGATTTAGGGACCATTCAAAAACATTGTGGCCCCTGATCCAAAAAAATCAATATATTTCATTCAATCAAATATTTTCTTGTACGCCTTATATCTGAAGAACTACATATAGTGTAGCCAAACTCAAACTATCGCTTAACTCAGTATGATATGCTTTTTCGTAAAAAATACGAAAATTCGATTTAGGCACCATTCAAAAATGTTGTGACCCTTATCAAAAAAATCAATCTATTTCATACAATCAAACATTTTCTTGTACGCCCTATATTTTGAAAACTACATATAGTGTAGCCAAACAAAATTAAGAATATACTCAGTATGATGTGCTTTAGTGCTGCGGATTAACTAACCTATTGTGCACTTTTTGATAAAAGCACCAAGTTTGGCACAGAGGTAGACAGATATAATATGAACAAATTTGGATGTGGAGCCATCGCGCAACTGACCCCTGGCGGCCGTGGTAGCCATTTGCCAAAATGGCCGCCAGTGGAAACCCGAAAGACAACAGAAATTAGATAAAGTTTGTTGCTGAATGTTTTAGTGAATGTTTATTGAATGTTTATTGAATGTTTTGAATAAAAATATGCTGTCTTGTAATATATATCAACAGTAATAGTTAACCCTTTCATTCTAATTGCATAACTACCCCTTCGAGACCAGAAATGAAAAAAATAAAAAAGGATAAAAAATGAAATGAGAAAAAGAAGGATCAGCGTTAAAAATGAACTACAGGAAGCTTTTGGTTACTCTTTCTTATGAGAAGATTTGTATTACTTACAATACATGGTGGCGAGGTGAGCAAGATATCCAGAAGATTTACGGAATTATCAGAATTTCTGCTACTAGTCAGGGAAATTTCAACCTTTCGAAAACATAGTACCGTTCTGTAATAGTGTAGACATTTTTTATCATAATTTTTCGTCATCGCTTCTCTGTAGTATCAAACATGTTATTTCAGAAACAGTTTTCTACTGCTTCTTTAACCTGTCATTTGGAATAAACAGTAGTTGACGGAATAATAAAAACAAAAGGTTATGTGGAAAGTAAGTTCTGTTAACATTTGATTCAACAGAGAAAGGGAGGCAGATATTGTAAAATATTTTATAAGAGATTATTGAGTATGTACTTTTTATAATAGTGAATGTGTACTTTTTATAATAGTTGAGGTCATAATGAAAGGAAATTTGTTATATTTGAATAAACAGAGGAAGGACGTAAATATTGAACAATCTTTTTCAATACTTTTTTTTATTTTATTCGAGATTTCTTCATAGTTTGTTATTAAAATACCAACATATCCTAATTTTATTGTCCTAACAAATCAATATATGTTGATAGTAAAGTAGTTTAGATCAGTGCTATTCAACCGGGGGTACGCGGAGATGTTTCTGAGGGTACTTAATCGTAAAATAAGCATATATCCAATATTAGTTGAATTATCGTAGTTGGAGATTTTTTTCTTTCCAATGATTTCTACGCATTAACGTCAATAAAAATGAAGCACAGAAATTGCTTGAATCCAGAATCAGTTCTTAGTCTCGCACTCTCGAAGATTCGACCAAAAATCAACAAGTTGGCATCCCGGAAACAAGCTCAGTCATTTCCTTAACACTTTAGTTCCAAAGTTACTTTTAGTTACTTTAGTTTCTGAAGTTTTTAACATTGTCCTCAGTGTGCAAATTATCAGGGAGAGTGAGGGGAAATTCGCCCTCAGTAGAACTCGATGTCTCCCATTTGTTTTGAAATTTCCCATGTTAATTTTTTCGGATGTGCACTTTATCCCCCTTTAAATAGTCTTTTGATTGGCAAATTGGTTGTTCTTTTGTTGGGTCTCTATTTGCCCCCCTTTTTAATCAACAGAATGTGTGAATTAAGGTTAATAAGCCAATTTTGATTTACAGAAGTAATTTCTTTTAAACAGCTTCAGGGGTACACAATTGAATGGCGAACTGAGTCTAGGGGTACGCGAGAAAAAAGGTTGAATAGCACTGGTTTAGGTTGGTCGAGCTCCTGGACCTTCAGAATTTCATGTCACGCCCCCTTCCCCCGTTACGAAATCCTGGCTAAACGAACCAATATATGTTCCAGTAAAATAGTTTAGAATGATCGAGCCGCTGGTGTGATGACCATAGTATTTCATGTCACGGACTCCCCCCCTTCACGAAATCCTGGCTACGTGCCTGGTATGTATGTATGTATGTATAATGAAACTTTATTGTACTACGATATATTCTAGTGACATTACTACTCTTTCATTTCGTTACATGCATTGTACTGTAATATACTGTAATATACTTCAGAATTCACTAGCACATATGTTATAGTTTTTTCAAATGTTGCGGGAAAGCCGGATTACCACAATTAGTACATCGTATTTTTTCTTCTTTGTCTTTGTCTCACGGACACAGAATGCATCTCTGCTTCTTGTTGTGGGTCATTCCAGAACGTTTTACTTCGTATGCACTGACTACTTTCAAGGTACCTCTGGATTTCCTTTTCCATCAATTGACGTCCAAGATTCTTTAGGAAAATTTTTGTTTTTTGAGTTCTGGTGGCACTGTATTGTGGGAACTTCGTCTGCAAAAGTACTATCGATAAATATTCCTTCACAATCAATTATATTGAAAAAGAGAAACATAGACCAACGTCTCTTTGCTTTGCACACATAGAATCTCCAGAGATGGTATTCACACCAGACTTAATGTTATTATACATTATGATCACATCCGGCTGCTCCTTTTCTTGAACTACAGTCTTATCACGATTCATTGCAAACAAGGTTCAGTGAGCGTTCATTTCTGGTGTCTGGGGTCCTTTGTTCGATCCCAGTTCGCGCCAAATGAGCTTTTCAGTAGACAAACACCGTGTGCGTGGGTTTGCTCGGGGTTCTCCCGTTTCCTCCCACTTTCTTCATTCCACCATTTCTAATCATCACCATCTCCTTTAGCCTAGCCGGCATAATCGTGGGAGGTAAAACTTAAATATTTCATTATTTTCACTGTAGACAACAGCAGGACCGATCTATTCTTCGAGACATAGCTCACATGGATCAACTCTTTATCAAAGCACAAGAGTGGCATATTTTCTGATTACTCGCGGATTTCACAAATTTCCCTAGGGATGTCCCTTTTGCACTTTCCCATTGTACTGTTGTTCTCTGAAGAAGTAACTCTTCGGTGAGTTCGGTGCTTGACATCTTCCTTTAACCATGGTTTCACCAAGTATTTTATATTACTACATTCATGGTTATTTGCTAACTTATATACCTCCTTATACTTATCTCATTGTGCCATATGAGAACATGGAAAACCGTGGGGTCCGCACAGACAGCAGGTGAGCTAAATACGTTTTGGTTCTTAAATGCTCTTATAATTTCTAAATACAAAAGAGTACAACAAACCAATTGTTATGAGTGAGTTGAAAACACATTAACAAGAGATGTCCTGAGTAATCGACATGAATGTGAAACAAACACAGAAAATGTAGGATCATACCCCAGGTGGACGTTATAAGATTAAATTTGAGAATTGCCAAAAGACAGTAAAAATTGGTTCCCTGGTCTTGAGTATATATATATATATATATGTATGTATCTGTGAGTCTTGCTTGTTCATTTCCTTCCATGAGTATAAAAGTGCCAAAAATTTACGTAGGCAAAATGAATAAGTGCAATGGCTCATGAAAGGGATGGATGATTTTTTATTATTAACTCTTAGATGTATGTTTTAACAAGACAATTTTAAAGTGAAAGATGTAGTTTAAGGTCCACATTTAAATCAACTATTCATGGAGAGTTAGAACTGTGATTTGTAGGGGCTTTTTTAAAATCTTATTAACTCAGCTTGCTTTGAAGATAATATTCCGGCAGCTTACGAGAGAGGAAATTCTAATATATTGGCTCTAAACATGGATATCAATTGGTTTAAAAATCATACTTGATGTAATTCCAACTGTAGGTAAGACTACGGTCTTTTATAAAAGAGAAGGGGAGGCCAGGAGTTTTTAAAAAGTACTATACCTTGGTTTAGATTTTTAAAACATTTTCGACATTATAACATCAAATAATCTTCATTGAATTCATTGATGGATTTTTTCAATGAAAATACCTCGTATTTTTAATTACATATAACACTTTAGAACTTTGTATATAATCATAGTTGACAAATTCGTTATACGAAGGGAACATAAAGAGCAAAACATGTAATAACGTGATAAAAATTCATCCAAGTATTTAAATACGACGTCAAGCACACCAGTGTTATTCTTAGGTCCCCCCTCTCTCTTATTAAGGCAAAGTGCAGCGAGATATTATATCAACTTCATCATAGGCTGAATGAATTACGATGTTTTTTTTTAAAAAAATACTTTCTTCACACAATTTTAAATAGCAATCGATTCTACATAGGCTATGTGCATGTGTAATATATTGATTCGTATTTCATCTTAATATAATAGTACTATTTAAAGATCTGGTGGCAAGGTTCTTGTTTGATTCTCGGTGATACGAATAGTGTTTGATTTTCAAGACCTAAGCACACTATCTTACAGTAGAAAATAAAGTTATTCTTGAAACATATTACAAGTTTATCATGATTCTTGACCTTAATGCAGTTTAAAGATAGAAATTTCATGAGTTTTACAGATCAAAACTCACTATCTTTTAATTTGGGAGAACACCTTTTGTGGAACATGCTGTATCTTGATTCATATTCCCCTTTAAACTGTAAGTTGACGTCTTATATAGTCTCACTACTGTCGGAAAGGCATGCAGCGCTTATGGTGATTCAGATTTCAAATTCAATTATAGGTTCATCTTAGGGCCAATTCCCAGTCAGAAACTAAACCTTACAAGCTATGACCGAGACCTTTATTATATTAATAAGGGTTATGGGTGGCCAAATAGGTCACCACATGAGATCAAGGTCTATATTTCGTAATTGTAAGAAAACACTTGTCTTCATTACAGTGTAAGTGTCTCGCTGCGAAATGAAATCAGGCTTTAGTGTCTAAATGACACACTACATGAATTATGAGAGAACAAGACCTCAAATAGTGGAAACAGTTCTAAAGAGTTCTCCGAGAAAATTAAATGTTAAATAACATAATATAGTTCATTAGAGACGTAAATCGGTTATGGCCATCCACCAGGCTATGAACTGCCTAATGGTTCATGGGTTACCTTAACAAAACTGTTTGTCTTATGAGATTAAGCTTAAGATCTGGTAGTTTAAGAAAAAAGAACTTGTTTTCAAGAGAGCGTAAATGTCTCGCTATGAAATGGAATTCGGTTATGGCCAGCCAAACGGTTTATCCCAAAGCATGAGGGAATTAGACTTCAAGTAGCGAAAACTCAGTTCTGAACAGTTCTCCAAGACAACTTAGATTTCAAATAACAAAATATTGTTCGTTATAAACTAAAAACAATAAAAAGATATGGTCAGCCAGCAGGCTAGAAACTGCCAAATGATTCATAAGAGTTATGACTGAATAGACAGATCAACCCGTGAGATTAAGTTTGAGATCTGGTGATTTAAAGTAAAATAAAAGTAAAACACTTGATTGCATTACAACGTATATGTCTGCTGCAAAATAAAATGGCTATGGTAAACCAAACGGTTCATCACATAAATTAAACTAGACTTTACAAACTTGGTCTTGAGTAATCCTCTGCATAACTGCCATAGAATGTTAATTGTTACGGAATAAAACTCAGTTGCTTACTAGATAATTCCTCACAAAGTAATCAAATTCTACATAACCTTGACTTTAGTTTTCTTATACTTAGAAATGACCAGAAAATTTGAGGTCATCAGATGTGCGGAAACTGTACATTGTATGCTAACCAACAGACAATAATGCAATATTAGTTGTGTGTGTACTAAGCATGTATGCTAATCCATAAAAAGAACGAAATAACCAATCAAATAATGTAAGATCTTAATGTATTCATTTAAGTGTCATACTTTTTTGTCATCTAAGCATGGATCTGCTGGTTTTTTACAAATTGAATATTGCTTATTACATAATTTGCTTTTCATAGGGACAAAACATGAATAATTTAAGCTGTTAGATTCTTCTATGAATGATATTGCACACACATGATTCAAGTAACAATATCTTTGAATAGTGTGATCTTATTGAACTGAAATCTAGTCTACAGTTGGTTTAGTCCGTTATAAAAGTAGTATTTATAAGAATTCATAAGAAAAATAGTATTTATAATACCTACTGTATAGAAGACCTGATAATTGTTCTAAACTTATACTAATAGCTCAAGATAAGTGGTCCATATTCATAAAATAGATTCGAAAGGTCTGATTTTAAATTATAAATTGTAGTAATATCTTGATAAAAAGAAAAATGTAAAGGTACTCTCTTCCCGCGGTTAGTACAGATATTTTAATAGGCGACATTTACGATTATCTATACCAAAGTTTTACACCTAATTTTTATTTTTGGTAGTACACCCTTACTTAGTGATAAAGTTTAATAATTACAAGTAGTTTCTAATATTTTCTACTTCCTTAATAAATAATTACATATACAACTACTAATTGATATCTAGTTCACATTTATGACAATTCAGCTTCAGTGTAAATCTTGTACTTTAAAATTGAGGATAATAGCTACATTTTTAGTAACACTTTTAGGATTTAAAAGTCTATTTACACTTTGTAGTACTACCTTGGTAGCACATTTTAAAAATTCAAATAAAGTCTGATAATTACAGGTTTGGGTAATGCAAAACGTCAAAAGAAAAATCAACAACTAGTGAAAAAGTTGTAAAATGAATCTTTTTGTAAAATCTCAACTAGGGACTTAAGCAAAATAAAAGTGATCACACAGAGAAATTGTGATAAAAAATATTTCATGATTAACCATCAAATTTTGAAGTATTCGATTAACAAAATAAATTTATTTCAACCATTCAAATAAGAATTGAAAATCACTTGACTTTGTAGGTTACTTAAAAAATTCAAATGATCTCTAATAATGAGACTTGTACAGAAAACTTAATAGATTAAATTTATTTTCAACGAATTATCTATACACAACTTCCACACAGTTTAAGAATAGCAGTTGATAATTTGGTAACTTCATTGTTTCTAGCTAACAAATAGAAATGTTTAACAAATAAACCAACATTGATACGTCAAACAATAAATATTTCCAGTAAATGAAAAATTGTCAACCGAAAGTTTACTTCAAACCAAAATTAAGTAAAATTTTAACATTTTTACACTTATTAAAATTTTTATTAGTTTGGTTCTTTTAGTTTGAAAATTTTTGAACTCACTGATTTTTTTTAGATTGATGATTTTCAAATTTTTTGCATTTGCTGAACATTTTAGTTTAAAATTTGTTGCACCCACGGATTTTTCAATTTGAGAAAATTTTTACTTGCTGAAAATTTTAGTTTGGGAACTTTTGTTTGAAAAGTTTTAGTTTGAAAACTGTTACAATCACTGGCAATATTTTTAGTTTACATTTTTTGCATTTATTGAAAAAAGTTTAAAATTTTACAAGTTTAACAAAAAAAAACAACTGTTTTTAAAGATTTGGTGCAGTTAAAATTTAAAAATCTACTAACACTGTACAATAAAGAAATAAATGTTGTTATTTAAAGGCTTATTGATATCGACTAAACGTTTATTTGCCTCAACTAAACGCCGAGCTTTCAAAAGTTATCTCAAACATTAGTAATATTTCTAAATCCTTGTTCATAACAACTCATTGTTGTATCATTCTTCTGTGTGTGGTTCACCAATAGCATTTTAATCATTGCTAGAATCAATCAATCAGTTCAAAGCAACGATAACATTCCCAGCAATTGGAATTCAGGGAAGATAAAACAAGAAATGTGATATCATAATAAACAATTCAATGTCCAAAAGTTTAAGAGGGAATACCGACCAAAGTAAACTTTCAAGAATCTGGTTCGAAGGGTACATTGGTCTTAAGGTATTCGTTTTCAAATTAAGATGGTCTTGCCAAAAATACCGATCTAAAGATACATAATAGTTCTATTGAAATTACCTAGTTAGTTATATTAGGAAAGGCAAGAGAAGGTGTTCAACTTCTCAAACTTCTTCCAACTACGCCGCAAAAACTCTAGCTGTGTGAAGCTGTGCATTATCATACTCGAATATGGCATCATTGCCCGGAAACAACATATGAACCATAAGATACATATGAGCTCATAAAGTGTGACATAATCACGAGCAAAGACGAAATTTGTATGCGTAAGCACGAAAACCACTGTAAATCAGAATATTGTGGCCACAGCATGCCATGTTTTGCAGTTGGACTAAGACGCAGTGGCTGAATAAGGTCACAGTAGCTGAGTGGTAGAGCGTTCATCTCTCGTGCGTGGGGTTCCTAGTTCAATCAAGAATCTCGCCAAGCGAGTTTTGTGGTAAACAAATATCGTGTATATGATTTATTCACAGTTGATCCGTTTCCTCCAACTTTCTTTATTCCACCACTTTGTTTATTATCATCATCGGCGTATCCATAGCATTGAATCATAATTGTGGGATTACGAAAACGAAACTAAATGGTGTATGTAAATGTTCAGCCGTTCAACCAACACGATAGATGATAGCTTCCTTTAAGATTGGTTATAAGTTACATTCAAATTGTAATTGTGAATCTGAATTTCAGTTTCTTTAAATGTTAGCCAGAATGTTTCTTTAAACGTTAAATGTTACACACAAAGATCAACATAAGTTGAATAACATAACTTGCAATATATCAATTCGAATGTTTCAAGTATACTGAATAATATGTTATTACCCATTTCGAAGTGTGAATGTAGAGAAGAACGGGGAAATTTAGCTGAGACAAAAGTAGAAGTGTTAGATATAATAAGGAAAAAATAACAATTTTAGATAATTAAAAAGAGGAAGAGAAACTGGTTGAGACTTTCGTGACAAGGAACTGTAACAGGGACGTTAGAAGGTATGGTAGCGGGAAAAAGAAGGAGGAAACGAAAGACTTTAGTTGATGGACGTTATTAAAACTGAAAATCCCTTCACGAAGACGAAGAGATCAGCTGAAGACAACCGTGTGGAATGACGCTTCTTCGTTTGCGGCAAGTGATCTGTTAATAATGACAGAATACTTATGGTGATGAAGATGATATTAATTGTTTATGAAGGATAATTTTAACAGGCAAAGAAATCTTAAAATCATTTAAGGTCAGAAAACTTCCGATACTCCCAAAGGGCAAATATTAAGAGGTAAATCTTAAAGACCGGAAAAACTAAATATTATAAGGATAAACTAGAATGTTATAGGGATCACGTATTTTAGAAATATTAAACAAATCCTAAACAATATTATCCAAATGCAATTAGAAGAATAAGTTTACAAGAGATATTATTATTAATATATACGTAATGTCTAGCAAAAATCTGTACAACAAAGAGAATGATTTTCTTATGTTACTTGTCAAAATTCGTACTTGAGTATCTTTGATCGAGTAGAAACTAGTCGTTCTTTATATGAGGCAGTAAAAAAATACATTTCTGAACGTTGTTTTCTTCTAGAATTGGAATATTACGTCACAGAAGATATTGAATTATCCAGAAAGGAAGTATATTGGGCTCCATCGAACGAGCAGAAATCGAATTTCCTTGGTAAATTTCTCTGGAAAAAATTCAAATGAATTTCAGGAGAAATCTCTCCTTTTTGTTATTTTATTTTTAGTAAAAAGGGATTATTTTAAATAATAATAATTACCTATCGGTAAAATTTACTCTTCTAATGTTGAGATATTAATTTCTTGTACACAATGTAATATCATTTGGGAAATCACAGAGACTGTCTTATATTGTATATTCGGAAGATGAATAACTGCTGGAAAGTGCAAAAAAATGATCATATCTAGCGCGCCTCCTCGCACTCGAGAGTGAACTCCAAGTAAAGTATGACAGAAAGTAATGGGAAAAGCAATTATTTTAATTTTTAATAAATATGTTCATTTTGTTATTGCACTGAATTACTATTTTAGTCATCTAAAGGGTTGCATACATCTTATTCCTCGAACCACCCTTTCTTTGTTAAATTTTCCGAATCTTATGGAATCTAATGGCGACTCAAACGGGACTTTATTTCTTTCCCAACCATTGCATAGAATAAATAATTGTTATACTTCGCGCATACGAGGAATCAGTATAATTAACTGCCTCGCTACCTTTGGAGAGTGAAGAGTGCAAAAGCAACATCTCTGATATTCAGAAATAATATACAATTGGTTCATTCTAAGATTTACAATTAGAACTTTTATTCAAGTTTAGACTTTTTAACACTGATACTTTTTTTTAAAAAACGTGGACAGAAACGAAACGAGCGGATGTGGTTCATCGGTAAGTAATTTTTGTTCGTAACTGGAAGTTCCAACTTAAAACTCGTCAACAACTGTGAGTTATAAAGTTTTCTTGTCTCTCCCTTACTTGGAAATGTTCTACGCATTAATAGTGTGAAGACTCAATCCATGATTTAATCGGAAATAATATATTTCACCAAAAGTCTAAGATTCAAAAATAATATGGTATTTTTAAAATTCAAAGTAAGATCAGAATAAAACATCTTGTTATAAAAGCTTTTTCCGACGTGTTCCTTAAGATTTTCGTGATATTAAAAGTGTGATAAGGAAATATTGCTTTACATTGAGGATAACCGTATATACGTTTGAGGAAGTAGTGTTCGAAACAGAGAAAAATATGTTTGAAATTGGGGAAAAATGTAGCAGAGCAAAAATATTGCTACATAGTAATTCATTTTTTGAAGTTTACACTGGAAAATAGTACTTTTAATATATTGCAAATGTTCTTTTTCCTCAGAGTCACAAGAAAAATATGTTCAGCCTTTCAAATGTGGTTTACTTCTAGTATAATATCCATGAATCACATGTTCCTAAAGTATATCAATAGAGCAGAGTAGATTCCGATAACCCATTTCTACAAAGAAACCATATTAAATTTAAAAAGTCTACTATTATAATCTTCCACGAATTTAGCTCTTCGGATACTTTCCATTATTGTTAGTTTTGACATGTAATCTGCCCTACTGAGTTTTTTCTAAGAATGTCTTCATGATTGATGGCTTCACCACAGTAAGTGGTAAAGTAACTTTAGTTATTTGTATAAGAACAGTATAATTTAACATATTACGATATGTTCTTTCTTGGTTTGATAAAGTTGATAACACTAGTGTTAGTGTTACAATTATATATTTTGTGCTCCAGATATTACCAACGAAAATTGGAAACGACACTAACTACAATTACAGAAAATTGCATCATAGGATGCATTAACACATCATCAGCAATTATGTTGCAATAGAATTACAGTGTAGACAGGGGCGTCCATAAGGGTATGGGATCTCGATAAATGTCGGGAGGTTCGGGCGTTTGGAACCCGTGAATATTTTAAGTTTTCTTCGTTTAATAATGATTTTTAAAGTTTAATTTCCTAACAAAAACTTAGTAGACGATATTGGCAGGGAGGAAGCTTACAGAAAACTTTCTGGAGCTCATGAAATCTATGGGCGGCTCTGATTATACAGGTTTTGAAATAAGATGCCGAGAAAAAGGTTTAATAGTTTAAAGGGCATGTACGAGCATTTATAGTTTCGATACAAGTAAGATGTTTAAAAATACATTAAATAAAAGTCAGCTTTCAAGGCACTATATTTAAATTTCCATATATTCTTAGAAGTATCGGTTTGTGCCACCAATAGCTGATTTAAAACATGCCCCATCTTCATTAACGTAATTATTATAATTAGTAGTAGTAATATCGCAATAATAATAATAATAATAATAATAATAATAATAATAATAATAATAATAATAATATGTGGAGGAGCAGTGACAAATTAACGTATTTGTGAGCTCATAAGCTATTTCTACATGATGTCTCCTGGGCTTTTACAAATAATAATAATAATAATAATAATAATAATAATAATAATAATAATAATAATAATAATAATAATAATAATAATAATAATAATAATAATAATAATAATGATAAAATAAAAATATTTTTCAAGATGCAAATCCGAAACTCCTAGTAATATATATTTTTTTTTAACTTTAACAAAATTGTACTATATGCAAGGGATATCCACATTCAAACTACCAGTATGTAGCTTACCAAGTTAACAGCTATAAATGTTTTTAAAAATCTAATATTTCATTATTCACATTCATCACATTCTTTACTTCGTACTGACACCAAGACGAAAGACTGCACATATAATCAAGTAATCCAACTTCACTGAAAATTAAAACGTTAGTAAGTTCGTTAAGGTAATGGAGGAACCGTTTAGTTTGTCAATACACAGAGTTCTCGTTCTATTTATCAACTATAGCTGGCAATAATTCACATGCCTCTTTTAAATGTTCCAAGTTCAGCGTATAATAGAAGGACACGAAATTGGAATCATAACAAATAAAATTTGATATTTAGTTGTTCTGGTTGTAGGTCGTCCACAGAACTACAACTATGTTAGCAGGAATTTCCGCAGGGAGTCATGATCTAAAATATGTCATTGACATTTTTGGGAAGCAGAAAGAAAAAAACTTATAAGGGAACATTCCGATTTTGTGAATTCAATTGCTGAAAATGATTGCTAGCATTGGATTCAGCTCCAAAAGAAACAAAGAAAAAAAAAGGTGTTTAGTGGCAGACAGTATACAGGGTGGGAGATAAGTGAGGGCAAAGTGCGAAGATAGAACGTAGAAAATGTCTAGAAATGCTATGTAAATTTTGAAACGAGTAAAGGAATTGAGGGTATGAATCAGTATTAGTTTCGTCATGGTTTACATGCATTATCGATTTTTAGGTTTACAAAGAAATTTATATCCATTTTCTCAAAAACTACGCATTAGATTTTATATTGTCGAATAACATTTTTTTAGTACAATAAGATCTACCGATTGATATCTGTATCATCTTTACATATTTTGTCATGAAAGTTGTACAATATTAACAATTGATTTCCTTATCGACTATTCATATAATACATTACAACGGTAATTTATCCCATGAAGCTTCCACTGGTAAAGCTGTATTAATGTATCTACCGCTTTTTTTTGAACTATTGAATCGTTCTTTCCAAACAATTTCACATATATGATATCTATATCTATATCTATGTATGTATGTATGTATGTATGTATGTATGTATGTATATATCTATCTATCTATCTATCTATCTATATATATATATATATATATATATATATATATATATATATATATATATATATATATATATATATATATATGTATAAAGTTACTATGTTTGTGACTTGAACAACCCGACCGATCTCGACCAAATTATCAACATAGATGAGTTTCGGGCCTGCGATGGTTTTTATCATTTCATTTTGACGGGGGAGGGGAAGAAAAATATATAAAAATGATCGAAAGTGACCAATATTAGCATCGAATCCATAGTTTTCAGCGTCACTGAGATGAACAGTGATACTTTCGTTGCCGTTTAGATCCAAATTTAGCCCGCAACTTGGGGCAGAGGAAGGAAATATATAAAAATGATCGAAAATGACCCTATTACTGTCGAATCCATAGTTTTCGGGGTCGCTAAGACGAACAGTGACACTTCCGATACCATTTTAATCGAAATTCAGCCCTCACTAATACTCTTAAGGGGAGTATGATGACATGTGAAAACAATAGAAAATGACCGATATTAGTGTCGAATCCATAGTTTTTTGGTCCCTAAGTTGATTGGTGACAGTTTTAGTCCCTTTATGTCAAAAATGAAATGCATTCCCCCGTGCCAAGAACGGACATTCTGCTAGTATATATATGTAAACTTAAGAGAAAAAAAATCCTCTGAAACTTTGGTCAGTGAAGGATAGTTTCGGCGATATAAGGTGCCGAAATCGTGGGAAAATGAACTTTAGAGAGGCCGTAATTCAAAAACAATGCAATTCAGAGAGTGTGGTATAGAACATGACACTCGAAGTCATACCTGCTCGATTGAAAAACGTATGTTTCAAACATCCGCAAGATGTGTGCAAGGTATTCCCCAAAGCAACTTATGGATTCCCTATAACCTGGCAAGTAATCCCTATGTAATCCTAAGAGCAGATACTTTATGGATTATCTTGGCGCAGGATGTTGTCGAAGGCGAGTTTTGTTTCTGTAGTGATGAACCATTCAAACACCTTATGGATTAAGCACTTCTTAAATTTTTTAAGGATTTATATAATTGCAAACACATGAAATGAAAATATATTTTTTAAATTGTGTTTGCAGACAATTTTCTGCATTAAGCTGATTTTCTGAAGAACTATTATTCTCATACCTATTACATAGTCTCACTTCACAAGATTAAAATTCAAGAAAGGTAACCACATTAGAAAACAAGCCGAGGTAAACCAACTTCAGAAGTTCCTGGTGTGTAAAATTATAGAACACAGCTTCCGTTTCCGAAGCAAGACTCTCCCTGGATGAGCTCGAACACCAAATATTAGCGTTCATTATTCCTTAGAGCAGTGATTCTCAAACTAATTTCTACACAACCTCAATTTTATTATATCCTCTTGCCAGCGACCCCATTAAAATTTCTGCTTTGATTTTTAAACAACACTGCACGTGTTGAAGATGTTTAGTAGACCTATTTTTAGTTGTTCTTAACAGTAAGTATAAAAATAAAAATATGATTATCAGAACAAAATTCAAAATAATATTTTAAAATATTTTCCGGTATTAAATTCTAATTATCTTCACGGCCCCCATGAAGCCCTCTCGCAACTCCGTAGATATCGCGACCCCGAGATTGAGAAATCCTGCCTTATACGATGTGCTACTTGCCCACAAATTTGCTTCAAATCTGCTAGTAATTACCGAGAAATAAATAATACGCACGCACACGCACACACACACACACACACACATACACCCCCACACACACGCACACAACATCTGAAGTGAAACTATAACTCTGGTATGGTTATGCCGGGAGCTAAAAAAGTAAGGTCTGTGACGAACACTTTTGTTTTTAAAGAAGTGGATAAAAATATAACTTTTAATGAAACTGTCAGTAAGTACATGGGGCGAGTGTGTTTGTATACATATGAAATAAAAAAGGGGGAATTGTAAAATAACAGGGTGTGGCCATTATTTGGATCACAAACACGTCATGTAGAAGGAAGGAAGAAAGCGCGGGAGGGGCTTTCTTGCTGAGAATCCGTTGAAATGTGTTGGAAAATCATGTTGAAAGACACGAAATATTATCTCTATGGCAACGTCCTAACGTTGTTGGTTGAAGTTGCCCCACCCGAAAACTTTTTACGCAACTCTTATGAATTCAAATACAGCTTATAAAACAAAGTGAATAAACCAAATTAAGAAGACGAATATATTTCTTAAGAGCTAGAGATCTAAAGAACTGTACATTGTTAAAATTACTTCCTAAAGAATATGTGAAAATGTTGAATTGGTTTCACTCTGCTTTCATATTTAATTAGAGGAAGATGTACATAGTAATACAATGAGTACGTTTTCTGCAATTCTGGTTGTAGGAAACAAATCATCTATCAATATAAATTCCTTCTTTCAGAGCACCATAAATGTAACTTTCCAATGTGCCTAAAATGCAAATTAAACTATACATAAACATCTCAAATAATATAAGTGATGATGAAACAGACATGAAACCACTAAAATCAATAACCAATAACTGGATACATACCAACGATTATTTAAAATTTCATAATATATGTTGGAGATAAATTGTTATTTCCACATTGGCTAAAAGTGCTGCAGAATAAATCACATACTCCGTTTCGAGATGCGCCAATTTAATTGAGGAAATGTTTGGCTTTTTTTGTACTAAACAGATGTAATGGTCTTGATGATCTGTGTGTGTCTGAATTGAATTATTTGTGAACTGCGAACCTAACTGAGATTACGGCTATGGAATATTCTATTGAAATATTTGTATATATGTTTGAGGTAGTTTGGTGCGTATGATAGTAAATAAGAGATGTGTGGGCTAACTTCTTTATGTTGATTATGCTTAGAAGTCAAGTGATGTTACATCCAGGGATACAATTTAATGTGAATTCTGTAAATTACACAGCATTAATATACAGTCCAAAGTTGTTCAAATTTATAAAAGAGCACAGTATGGTAACTATAGATGTTTCTTTAGTATTATTTCAAGTTTTGCTTATAGGAGAGAGAAGACTCTGCACGGATATAATGAGTTTCACGTTTTTTATTAATATGTTATTATACTATTGATCAGTGGGTCAATTTAGAGGGGGTCAAGCCCGGAAGCTCCCCTAAATACGCCACTGATATATATGGGTATCCAAAAGTAGTTAGCAACACAGTTCTGTTTGTTGTTTTCCGTACTTCTAAATAAGCCAGCACACACCTCCACTGACAGTTGTTTGTAATGAAATTTCCGCTTGACGCTACCGACAAGTGTGAAGTTCGTGCAGTTATTTGGTTTCTGAACGCCAATTGAAATTCATTCCCAATTGACGGAAGTGCATGGTGAGTCGTTCATGGATGTCAAAAACGTCCACAAGCGATATAGGGAGTTTGAAGATGGTCGTACTGAAATTCACAACGAAGAAAGGAGCAGGAGACTGTCAATTTCCAACGAAACAGTCGCAAGGTTTGAGCAAACCAGCGATTAGTACCTGTGTTCTAAGTTGAACGAACGTTTGGCCGAAACGCACTTCAGCAATGACGACGAGATAAAAGATGTTCAACGCTTTCTCAAACACATGCCGGCAAGCTATAATAGTATGATATGGACATACAAAAATTGCCATAGCACTTATAGAAATGCACTTCCATAGTAGTTATGCAACATTGGCGTATGCAGACATTTTAAAGAAGGTATGCATATTTTATTTTCTAGAAACGAAAAGTCCATTTTTCTCATTGCTTGAAAATATTTGTACAGATATACTGGACATCTTTGTCACGTTTGCTTTCTGCCAATTATCCGACCCTTACTCATACAGCATTATTGCATCCCTTTCAAATTTTACTCTCAATCCAACAAATATTAAGCTGTTATTAACTGGAAAGATACAAAAAGTAATTAGTTGTTTCAGGAATGAAATATGCCGATGTATAAGAACGTATAATATTCTATAATATTCTATAATATTCACCCCATTTCCTATATTCAATGTTGAGTGGAAAATATTTAATAAATAGAGAACAGCAGGCATGTTCGGAAATGTCGAGACGCAAGTGCGTCCAGAGAAAAGTATACATACTATTAAACGACAAATAAGGCGATTTACATTCAAACTACATTTAGTAAGCCGCTGAACTGCACGTAACTGGGATGTTGTTACATACCGTAAAGAAGCAAGGTAGACATCAAATAACCTAAGATCAAGAAAACTTATCGATATTGAAATAATCAAAATCTCTGTATTAGTGTTTAGAAGAACTTTATTTTAGGACTCACTCTAAAATGAAAAAAAGTGCATCTTATAAGTCGACAAATATGGTATAATTACCAACGTTTTGAACATACAATAGAATCTATCTAATCCGTCTCCTTTGGAACTGGGGGCATGGGCGGAACACAAAATAGTTCGGATTATCATAAAACAAAGCAAAATACAGATTTACAGAGCACAGGAGAACATTGTCGTAAAACAAACGAACAGTAAGCACTAAAAATTGCACAATACAATACAGAAAACTCGCACAACGAAAGAAACGATACAAGAAATGACGGAGCACTAAATCAGATATGCGGTAACAGCAAGTAAACAACAATGTCGTGACAGCAGAACGACAATGGGCCTCGTGGGTCACCGACGAGTCGGTACAAGTTCGGCTCGAGCACGGTCGGATCAACCGGAGTGGCGGACCAGCCGAGGGCGGACGAGAGAAGTTCTACTGTATTTCAATAAAGGAAATGATAAGTGCAAGGTAAATCTAATTTGTATACTCATAAATGATATTACAAAATAAATTAACAGGGAAAGGAAACATCTTGTGCCAACATTTATGAGAAGAAGAAAAGCGTATCTACCTGATGAAAGAAGAAAAAGAAGGAGAAAGAGGGATGGAGAAGGATAAGAAATGGGGGAACAGTGTTTGTAAACTGAAGCCCGACAGATGCACCGCAAGCAAACAACATAAGCAACAAGCGTCTGCGGAGTTAATAACTTTTTACATCCGAATCGATAATGAGGTTCCTGCAATAGAAAATAACTCGTTTTATGCGGTCTATATTTCAGAACAATACAAGAAATATCCAGTCTCATTTAACAAGGAAACTTACGTTTTCTTAAATTTTAACTTCCTTCCTTCATAAAGATTTTATAAGAGGATTCAAGAGAGAAATAGAACATTAGGACAAGATCTCCATGTATTTTAATATATTATTTAAACGTTGGACATTTTTATCATGGAAATACAATTGATTATACTGAGTAACAAATTTTCAACTTTTTTTCCCCTTCCTAAATGATTGTGACTGATTACTGTAAAACTTTTTACGCCGAGTGTAATAGTGTAGCTGAAATTGCTCTACCAGCCTAAAATTTTGAGAAATTTTAATCTTCTGGAGCCCAGCGTGACGCAAAATATAGAGCACTTGGCAAACATATATATATGTAAAATTATAATAGCTTTGTCGAGACTGCTTCTAGAATCACGATTCTTAAAGCAAATGGAAATAGAAGAAATGGGCAATACAACAAATAGATATTGTGTGCTTATGGTATATTAATAATTACAGAAGTTAGTACACAAATGTAAAAATAGCAATGTTTTGTAAGAAAAATGTTATACCAACACCGAAGCTTAGAATACAATGAAAACCACCGGGGACCATAGTTTGTAGACACATAAGTCCAAAACAAACACACTCCAATTGAATGATTACAAATATTATGTAATAAACTGTAACCAATGAATTAAAATTAATACAAAGTTAGGTATAAAAACAGAGTTGTGAATATGGTTTTGAACTTCAATAATATTGGATACACGTATAATTTAAAGTTATTACGTTTTATCGGCGTTTACGTTCGTATGTAGCATCTTTATTTTCTCGTTTTAAGCTCGAACAAGAGTCTGTTAACACAGTGATCCCCACTTTCCCTATACCTTCCTTCTAACACACAAATCGTTTGATTAAATCTATCACCATGCTCATCTGATATTGCACCTAAGTTCTCAGGAAAGACGTCCAAGTGACTATGCAGGAAATGAAGCTTTGACAATATATTGCAACTCATTTTTTGAAAGCTCTTAGCCAGTTCTTCAACAATTTGTCTGTTAATCTTCAGATTTCCTTTTTCCCAAGAAATTTGTTGTCACGTTCTTCAATGTCTTCCACGCTCTTTTCTTGTTGGCATTCAGAGTATCGTTGAATTTAGGATTGTTCATTATTTTTCTTACTTGAGGACCAACCAAGATTCTTTGTTTTAACTTGACATATGGAGAAATATTGTCCTAAGGCACTTGAAACTAACATGTTTATTTAGAAACTTTACAAAATCTTTTTTTTTTTTAAAAAAAAAAAACTTAATTTAATGTGTAATAGTGGAAAGTACACATGTTTAGATTCAGCAAAGGTTTGCAACTAGTATTTTTCTATCCTGAAACCATCGACTCTCTTGCAGGCTATGTTTAATGTGATAATGTTTCCCTTTGATCTGCTATCCCATTTGCAAAAAGCAAGAGTATTTTGTATATACAGACTGTATTAGGGTCAATCCATACGAAGTGGTCCAGAGGTGGTTGCTTGACCATCTCCGAAAATTATAAAAATTTGAGTGTGATGAATCTTGTGTATGAAAAGGTCAATAACATCATATACGTTGTTGTATATACAAGTGTTCCTGAATAGCGGTCATTTGTGTTGTCGGTGGAGTGCCATTTTTTGCGTTTGCAAGAATTTACGTAAACCACAGTTGCTGAGAACTTACGAATCAGACGAATAATCAAACAAAAACGGATGTTTAGAGGATGAACTGAGGTACACGGAGATATATACTCTTGTTTTTAAATAAATATGCAGGGTTGCAAAACAATACATAAAATTACTTTAAAAAGTACAGAAAATTACACTTTTAAAGGGGCTGTAATTTGGAATGGTATAAAGTGAGGGGTTCATAAGTTTTGTACTGAGTACTATTGCATGTAAAGAGTCTGCAGAAATATCCAAATCTATGATAATACTGGCATCATAGATTTATGGGGGTCAGAAAGCTGAAGTTTGTGATTTTGATGCCATATTTGGGGCGTAAAATCTCAGGAGGGCAAAGTGCTAAAAAATGCTCCTTAGGCCACAAAGTAATTCTGTATGTGAATAAACTATTGCAAAAAAATCATGACTGATATTACGTGGAGAAAAAAGTAAGGACACGGTAAAAACGAGAAGAAAGCAGGTGCGTGACGATGGTCATAGCCTGGAAAAATTTAAATGTTTTGATATGTTTCATGCTAGATTTCAAAAACTACGCATGGTTCAGCAATTAGGTTCGCTTTTGTTTGTGTTGAGTTGTGCAAAAGCTTACGATTGGCGTTTGTTCCATCTTTCTAGCTCCATGATCATTGCCAGGTCTACAGGGTGGACAATTTATCTTGACCAATCGCTATAACGGACAAATTAAAAGCGAAACTTTGCACAAAGCAACTATAAGGAGGGGGACATGTTTGTATGTAATAACCCAAAAGACGCAACAAACAGCGTTGCCAACCGAATATAAAGTTATATTTTTCATTATTATTTATTTCAAATTAACGTGTCAAACGTAAACTTAAAATACCACTTTTATTATTCAGTGTTGCAAACTAAGGATGTTATAGTATCACAAACATCCAAAGTTCGAAAGCCTGTAACGCAAATACAGCAAAACGGAGATGCACAGGATAATGCACATCGAAAGTACTTCAGTGTTGGATACCGTGGGCGTGGTATGACTTGTTTCGAATGAATAGGAGTGAAGTTACCAGGGCTTGAAAATTTTAATTTGTTTTGAAGGCATTCATTTCGAAAAAAATGCTGATATAAGTATAATATCTAGTTACTTGTATGGTTTGTAATGTATGTGTAAATCATTTTGCCTTTTACAGCATTTCGATATCTCAAACCATTCAGGAGATATGATAAACATTGCTGAAGTTTGCAATACTGCTTAATTCGTATAATTGCGAGAATTTGTAATTACAACTACTAAAAGCTGTTGCTGTAATGTTATAGAAGAGAGGGAAACAAGAATCATTTTAAATATTTTCCACAAATACACAATTTTCAGCAGAATAGGATAGATAGGTATAACGCAACCAAGCGCACACATTAACTTTAACTTTCGTAATTGGGATTGGATTTCAATGATACTTTACTGATATTAAGTACCTTAATACCGCGGTCCAGTTCGACGACGGGTGTCGTAGGTCCAACGGGGAGCTAACACCCTTACTATATAGACGTGGCAATGATCATGGAACTAAAAAGATAAAACAAACGCCACTTGTAAGCTTTTGGACAACTGAACACAAACAAAAGCGGACCTAATTGCTGAACCATACGTAGTTTTTGAGATCTAGCATGAAATATATCAAAGCATTCAAATTTTTCCGGGCTATTACCATCGTTACGAACCTGCTTTCTTCTCGTTTTTACCATGTCCTTACTTTTTTATCCACGTAATGTCAGTCATGAGTTTTTTTTTTTTTTTTTTTTTTTTTTGCAATAGTTTATTCACATACAGAATTACTTTGTGGACTAAGCAGCAATTTTTAGCACTTTGCCCTCCTGAGATATTACACCCCAAACATGGCACCAAAATCACGAACTTCAACATTCGGACCCCCATAAATCTATGGTGCCAGTAGCATCATAGATGTGGATGTTGCAGTTACTTGTCGCGTACTATTTATTGTGGGGTCTTGCCCTATTATTCTGCCCTTCGAATACACGTTTGTTTAGCCCGAGTCTTCTACACTTCGTCCCGTCCATACCATTACACATATGTTTTTCGCGGTTACATCATTGGTTTTCCTTTTGCATTTTACCTTACATTGATATATCATACACCCCGCTTCTCATTTCAATACCTTACGCTATATCCAAGATGGAGGCTTTCAAGACGGCCGCCCAAGTCAGTGTTATAGCATATCAAATATCTTGATATCCTGGTGCTGCCCATCCTTTCCGTTTCCAACATAAACTGGTATCTTGCGATGTTTACCTTATATCATATTGTCGCGTGGTGCGTTATGTTGCGGAGCATATCTCCAGTGTTTCTGGATGGGGGCAACTCCAATTTGGCATTTTTTCTTCTTTTCTATTATGTGTTCTCTGGGCGAAGTTTGAGTCGGATTTGATCATGCCTTGTTCTGTACATTGCTTGTTAGAGGATGACTATTTGCTCCATCTTTGTCTTTATTTCATATATTTTTGTCCTTTGTCCAAACTTGGTTTGGACATGGACCCTGATTTGCTTACTAAGCAAGTGGAATATTTTTTATCTGAAGTACTTTGGTTCTCGAGTTATTTGTCATGAAAGTTGGGGTTTGGACTTAGTCAAAGTTTCGTGAATTACTATTCCAACAAGAATTGGAGGAGAGGGAAGCACAAACATGCTAAACGTTTATTTGAGCAATGGCCCGATGAATCACGATACTACCTTTGTCACATCGATAGCCGGCTTAGAATCCGTAGTTTTTCACGGGAACAGTTGCTCGAGACATGCATAATAAAATGACAACAGGCCGGTGGTGTCTACACTATGATTTTGGGAAAACTTATGGTCATACATAGGCCAGGCAGTTCATGTGTAGAGCACCATGGCGGCTTCCACCTATCGGCAAGTCGTTGCTGATTATGTATAGGTTACTTAGTCTTGTCGACTGGATTTTAAACTGAGAATGGTATCTTTCAGCAGGACAACTTTTCCTTATCACAAGGCCAACGCTGTGCTGCAGTAATTCGAGAACCACAATTGCTGCAGCTAGTCCTAAACTCCTTCTATCCTAATTCAATTGATGCCTTTGATATGTCACTGAATATATCTGAACTCATCTATCAACTCTGCAGAATTTACAGTAATTAAGTGAGTTTTGTGTGTAGATATGGTATGCAAAGCCTCCAGGCACCTACCAAATTATCATTGCTTTTAACACAACCGCATTGCTGCCGTCCTGGGAAACAAAGGTGAAAATACCATATGTTAGCTAGGTGGTCATACTGTTCTGGTTGAACAGTGTACATATACCCCATAATCCAATTGAGACTAAACTTTGCACAAGATGAGATTACACTTACGACACTTGATCTTACTTTAGAGTCGACAAGTATCGATGTATCACAGAAATAGCAAGAAGTTTTCATGTGCTATGTGAAATTATAAAAAAAATGTTCATATTCAATATTATCGCATACAGAAACATAGGTACTTCTAAAAAGTCATATATATGGAAATGCACGTCCTTCTACATTTATTAGGGTGTTTCAAATGATTATGAATTTTACAAAGTTATTCTTATGGCATTTGAAATTTCGAAATAGATAACTTATGTTTGAAGCGTGTGGATTCGAACATTTAACTAGAAAATGCAACTGCTAGAGATGTTGAACGTGTAGTCACAATCGATATGATTAAGAACTGTTATGGGTCCATACTCAGTACCGTGTGCCATCTTGATATCCGCTAAATTTGAAATCACTTAATTTTCTAAAACATAAACAGGGTCATTTGATATATGTTTTAGATATAGAATTTGCAAAGGAAACCATTAGTGAAATCAATTTTGGAAAATGTGTTATAAGTAACAAAAATATCCTTTATGGACCTAGTTACTCCTAACAAATTCTGTAAAAGAAAAAATCGTTCACGAGCTTCTCTTAAAACTCTAATCTCAACATGTGTTTAACATATGATTGAACTATCATTCGCTATAAAGTATTACGATATCAAAATTGCGGGTGATGTGTGTGCTGTAATAACAATTTCTCCAGTTCATACGATAATTCCAACCCCACAACCACAACTAGCGCTTACAGTTTTTCAGTAACATGTACAGACAAGAACATCTGAGTACAACATCAGAGAAGAAAGAGTATCTCATTTTAGACTACTTTGTTCAGTGTGCAATGTATTACAACTATTTTGATGTTAGGTGGAACTATGTGCGCTAGGTTGAAAGACATTATATTTATAAGATTGTGTAAAGTAATTATCTTCTTGACTTCTTTATGTCATCTTCTGTGTATACTTCTACTTAGAACATTTGTATATTATCTGGGACACAATCTATAACTGCTTACTTTGACTTTACTTATCTCTAAATATTCAATACACCATAAGAAACTCTTCCTAAATTTTGTCTGAAACATACTCAAGCTCGATATAGAACTTTGTGCTCCATCCAGTCGACTTGATTTTGAATTTAACGTCCCTTTCAGCAGCCAGGTTATATGAGACGGGACCTGCTGATTAACGTGGAATCCGAACATGAGATCTCGCCGGGAATCGAACGCGGGTCTTCCACGCCAAAGGCTCGTACGCTAACCGCTTAGCCATGAAGGAGCTCTGTGGTACATCCACTTTGTGACACAAATTATTTCAAAGACTTGATCGCACTTTCTAAACCATATGCCCAATTTATGGACAAATATTTAATGAAAATTATCTATATATAATTGTGTAACGAAACTCCTTATGTTATTTGAATTAAAAGTGCAAACGCAAAGTTTTACTACTTTTAAGTTCAAATATTTTCATCATGTGTTCTTTGGTACATGACAGCATCTATCACATTTAAGAACATAAAATGAAAATCTACTCTATTTTCATGTATTTTCTTTTAAATTTCTTTGCTATTAATAACAACATTTATAATTTACAAAACAATTCGACCTAAATGTAATAGATTGTCAATTTCTTTCTTGAATTAATAATAATGAGTTTTCTCATATTATTATATTCAGACTTTATATCATTATTATTATTTAAGAAGGTGGACTTCTTTTCCTATTTCTTTCTGCATGCAGACAATAACTGGATTTTCAGCTAATTTCTTTCATTTGATCGACGTTTAAATGTACTCATGTATGGCTCCATACACATATACATGTAGACATACACTGCAGTTAACTGATTGATTTCATAATATAGGCTTCATGAAAAATACGAGGTCAATCCACACAAATTATTTCACTATTTTTCTATAAACAAAAAGTAAAAAAGAAGTGTATTTGAACTAGTTTATTCAAGTAGTGCAAACACTTCATACCGTTCTACTACTCACACACACACACACACACATATATATATATATATATATATATATATATATATATATATATATATATATATACTGTGTGTGATCCAGCGTCGAAATTTTGAGCTTTAGGCTGCACGCAAAACCGATGACCTGTTACGCTTGCACGCAACGCTGTGATCAGACATGCAGGGCTTATTTCCCGTTCTTACCACCCCTCTCAAGCACGCATGATCGTCTAACGAAATCTACATACATATAACTCAGTTTTTTCTTTCTTCTTCATCTTTCGCATAGTGATTTTTTTCTAAATCCTGAAAGATATGGTTCCACATTACCTTGCATGTTTGCAGCTTTTTATCAAGCACATATACAAGCGGAAATCAAACAGAGAAACCAAGTAATATAGAGTATGCTTATATCGTCTTTAAAGATCTTATATCGACAATGTGGTGTGCCTTATCGTACTAACTAAAACACTACAAAGGGACTATATTACTGCCTCTTTCTGAACGAAATAGTTGGACTTTCGAAAAGAGCGTTTCAGATGACAAGCTTCCCATTCTAAGGTAGATCTTGAGTAGAACATTGTCTTTAGTATGAATATCAAGGTGAATAAAAGCATGATCGTCTACTAAACAAATGTACACTCATGTCCAGAATTATTGTCGCATGTCTATAAATGTGTTGTTGTAGGAATATAATTTGATAACGAATTCGCCCTATTTCTTATAACATTAGTATGTGTATAATGTCAAAGACATGTACGTGGCGAATTTCATGTCAAAAGAGCAGTAAATAAGAACAACAAAACGAAAAGAAAACTTTCTTGTCCATTTAGCAACATTTTGTTTTACTCATTCTAATTTTCGTATTTATAATTCTTTTCCTTTGAAATTTGCCACAAATATACATTTCCCGATTATACACATAATATCAGTATTACAAGCACCCTGCAAAATCATTGTCAAATTATATTCTTACAAGAAGACAGTTATAGATATGCGACAATCATTTTGGACATGGGTGTACATATAAATTTTCTGTGGAAACACCAAACGATTAAGTCTCAAAATTGCGAGACAATTCAAGCATCCACAAAATGTATATTCTTTTGTTTACTATGATCCGTTAACTAACATATTCTCGCGCAAAAGTCTGCATCCATATTTGTCTTTAGTTTCTTTTAATTAGTGTTTCTATTTACTTTTCATCTTAGAAGCTTCATAACTACGTTCTCCATGCTTTTTTCTAATCTTAATTTTTGACATTATTTTTCCAGTAGACATCTTATACATTTACGAAGATTGTCTTATAAATCTGTGTTGTACTTGTTACCTGTTGAAGTTTATCTGTGTAGTGTTAATTGTTATATAATATTAGTCGTATTAGTATTTGCTAGTAACATCTTGCCGAGTTAGTCTTACTTGGTTTGGAATAATCAATCGACAAATCAACTTTTCTATGAATTATTATACTAGGTAAGTAATACCATAAAACTTGGTTCATTATTAGTAGTGTAAGTAATTCTCTACTAATACGTAGAAAACACTGGATGCTTCTCATTTTCTCTTTATCACAACATCATCAAATGTTCCCTATATGCACAGTCACAGTATGCAGACTAATATTGTATCTTGGTATGGAGTACCCTGAACCAAACTTTTCAATCCTTGAATAAAATCAACTTAAACTCCCGTTGTTAATCTTTCATCGAAACTTGTTTTCACAGATTAAATCAATACCTGCATTTACCAATAGAATATGTTGTAACCCTTTTAACAACTCGTACCAACATATAATTATGCATTATTAGATCATACTTATTACCCCAACAGTACTGTTGATAACATTAGGGTTATTTTAACATATGATATCTTCAAAATCCTCACTAAAAGTCGGTATTTCAGATACTTTTCTAGACATCTCAGATGAACTTGTAATTTTAAACAACTACTGCATTCCGATAAAAGCACAGTTACATAATTAAAAGTATGTCTTGTATATAACATCTATATCTTAGTTCTAAGTTCGTTATATTATAATTTCTGGAACTAATTAAAACGTAGTTTACTCACTAAATGTTCAGTAATAACACTCAAGGTGAAGTATGTTTAAACAGATGTATTTTCCGAAGATTTTCTGCATTTACCTTTTTGTTTTTCACAAAATCCATTCTTTATAAATGACAATACATCCACTATTAATTGCTTTTTCACGTATTATATTAGAATTATCTATAAAAACATGTTTATACATGTTTGGCCCCAAAACTTAACAAGTTAAGTGCTCAGGTCTGGCCATAAAGAAAAATGATACCATACGATACGGACTGTTAACCATATCAATATATACATATTTATAAATGTCATCGTTATAGTCTAAAGGAGTATGACGACGAAGATTGAAAGTTATGACGATATATTTCATCCATTAAGCTACAGTTTGATTTGACTTATTGCTGTATACGAATTAGTGAATTCAGAAATCACATGAACTCCAAAATTTTCGAAACTAATTTTATACTGTAGTAACTGGACTTGTCTAGAATTAATATGTACCTAGATAATATGTGTAAATTTTTTAGGGATGTTTTCGTTATCTTTTCACTTCACCTATTACTTAGTCATCATTCGATTAATTTTACTACTTCTATCTCCTAAGTCTGTAGGAATTAAATCAGAAGCGTAAAAAATATCTAATTTGTTTTAAGAAAAGTTAACTATCATCTTGTCTTCTTCATTAACATGTTTACTCATAAGATGTAACTATAGCCTCGTCACTTTATCGGTAAGTCTGTACATATTAAAAAACATATATAGTTTACTACAGAATTTAAAATGGGAATTCCTGCTGCTATAAGCTGGCGACCCTGCTTCACATGGCAGAACGTAACAGTCTTGATCTCGTAGTCTTAGTTTGACATTATACGAGTATATTGGCCGTAGGTGACTGTGTTTCTTTGTTCTAACACAATACGTAATTGCTACAAAGAGAAAGTTTTCATGTACTTCAAACGCTGCGATATACCTTGGGGGGATCTCCTGTTGGATAATTTAGAAAACGAGCAGTATTGAACAATCTCAAACAACACAGAACGAGATAGATTGGAAACATCTCACAGGATATTCTACAAAGGAAAATGTCGAACTTCTATAATCGATTCCAGGGCGTATAGTGTAATACAGACCAATTGTAAGTTTTTTTCCTTTTGTAATCACAAGGCATATTTAATATGTGTTTTCATAAATTTTTATTTAATATGTGTTTTCTATATTTTTGCCCTTTTTTATTCATTTTAGAAAAGTTCAAGATACAGTCATGAGCAAGTCTCACACCTGAATTATAACAATGTCAACTGAAAGGGACAGTACTTTTAAATTCCATATTAAAACTTATTATACCTGTATTTACTTGCAAGGATTGCAAGGATTGCAAGGATTGCAAAGAAAATCTCTGCTAGGAAGGCATCCCATTAAGATATAAAATCTGGGTCTTCCGAAAGCGAAACAAATACATTAACCTTTCTACCCACACTGAAAAAAATGTATGTGGGGCATAAAATCGAATGTTACATTTGTAAATCCTGTAGATTTTGGACTTAACGTACAGCAAACGTATAACTGAAAACGCATGTTTTATAATACTTTCTGTGTAAGTGTTCCATCTGTACATACTTTCCGTATGAAACAGTATAGGCGATCGGGATCGCATATACAAGTGGACTTATATAACATATAGCTGGCGAAGATAACATACATATATGTATATAATATAAGGAAGACTGTTAGATATCAGACATCCTGCAACGGCATAATGAAACATCTACGGGCAGTACCTATGTAGCATATGGATAACGTATGCTACGTACTGATTTGTATAGTAGGCAAGAGGACTCCGTATATTTGTACAATATACCGCTGTCCAGTGAACGGATTTTTCTCAGTGCACATTCGAAAGATGTTACTTATTACACTATTACTACATCACTGAAGATTTTACTTCATGTTGAAGACTAATAGAAATTTATCCGAGAACGATGGATCGTACATGTAAACAAACTATAACTTTTACACAATATTAAATAATATTTACAGTAAATAAGCACGTAAAAACATTACAATTACAGTTGTTAATATTTTCTATTGCTCCTACTCTTTTTTGAAGTTTTTTTTTAAATAACAGAAAAAATTATTGTATTTAGCAAACCTACACTATCAAGGTAACTTTATGGTGCAATGTCACTACTTCATTTACTTTATTGCAGTAATAATATTTTACTAGATGTGTATGTTACTTTGAAGGCCGCGGTAGTAGAGCGTTCATCTCTGGTGCATGGAGTCCTTGGTTCGATCTCAGCTCGTGCCAAGTGAGCTTTATGGCGGACAAACACCGTGTTCGTGGGTTTTCTCGGGGTTCTCCCGTTTACTCCTAGTTTCTTCACTCCACCATTTCATTCATTATTTCGTCACCGTCTCCTTTAGCCTGGGACGTAAAACTTAAAGATTTCATTTTTGTATGCTACTTTGTACCATATGTAATGATGATTGACCATGAGCAACATAGTAACGAATATGCACAACCCATTAGAACAAATAGGAACTTTAAGAATAATTCTGTACAGAGGAACATGGAGTTTGAAACATTATAAAGCGCAATACTTTGTAAAATATATTGTAACACCCTTTCGTAAATTTGTTTTGTAACAATATAAAGGAGAAATCTCATTATTTACTACACTGTTTATCTACAATGGTAATTACGAAGTGTAAAACTAAAATACCTTCTTTTCTTCCTTACTTCCAGACAAAGATTGTTTCATCAATAATTTTGGAACCAGTGGATACGTTTGAATAAGGAATCACTTCGAGATTAACTACATTTTCTCAACGTGAACGAAACGTTGTTTTAAATTTGTTTGTTTCGAGTTCCTCCTCAGCACAGAATTTACGCAAAAAGTGGGCCTACAGCTTAACGAGGATTCCAAATCACATTCACTCTTTCGGGTTTCTCTACGGAATGTGAGAAAGCGAACCAGTTGCAAATCAGTTCTTATTCAAAATTTGTCCAACAGGATTCAAAGTCAATACTGAAATGGACATGTATGTAGGTGAGTAAAGCAATTGGAAAATTGTCAATTTTGCAATAAATTTAATAGAATGTTTTGCAATACCTTATGATTTATCGTTTATTTCGTTTACCGGCAAAACAATAATCATGAAAAACCTTTAAAGAGCTTGTTGAGAATATGTTTTCTTCTTCGTCCGTAGTTTTTGCAATTGAAATCGAAACAGACAGGAAGTCTGATATTCCCACTTTCCCTCTCTTTCTCAAGGAAACCTTATACAGTGTGCGAACAATGTGAAAGAAATGAGCTACACACTGTAAACGAAGGAATAATTTCCTTCATAGAATTATACACAGGAAAGAGACATAACATATCTATCTTGTCAGCCTCTCTTTATTGGTTTGTAGAAATGCGCATGCGCCAAGGGGACAAAAGAAAAGGAAAAAACGCAGCTACCACGAAGAGGAGAAGGTGAAGATGGATGAATGGTCCGTGGATGAGATCTGTATGTGTGAGTGGGGCTCTAGGTGGAAGAGGAATTCCCGCGTAGGTGGGCTATGACGTCACAGAATTCTGAATTACGCGGTTATGTTAACGCTCTTGCTGCTCCGTTGTGTTCGAGCTAGACCATACCGTATTTGCTTTATACCCCCCACGCACACACAAATCAACTACTATTTCATTCATTTTCACCTTGATTTTCTTAAATTTCTTTTTTAAATGACTTTCTAATAATGAGTTCGGGATATTTAAGAGAGCAAAAGCAACTTTTTAAAGGTCTATTCTTTTCGTTCAAGTTGAATGATTCACAATAATTAAAGCAAATTTTATAATTTGAAGGAATAATCACCCCACCTTTGTTATACAGTGTACAAAAATTGAGCCAAAAAATAAACTACTCACTTGTTTAACAAAATATCCGAAATTGTAACTATGATGCTCTTGTATTGGTCCCCATTATTTTTGGAAAAAGTTGAAGGTAAATATTTATTTTTTAAAAGATAGTTTTCTTAAAACAACCTTACATCTGAAGTCACATAGCAGCAACATTATCAGGGCAAATATTTGGGAGTGGGCTGACAAAAAAGCTTCTCTACATCTCTCATAATGCATTTACCAGGTATGCACTAGAGCATTATCCCTGAACTCCAGTGTAGCACTATACAGAACATGAAATTTTGAAATACCTGTTTGACTTGGTCTATTATCAAGCCAACTTACAGGATAGGCCAGTTTACAAATGATGTATAAGTATCACTAAAGCAGGCTTAATACAATACTGAACACTGAATAAAATAAAAACATAACAAAACAGAATAATGTACTCATGACATAAATAGTAAACAGAAGCAAACAGAATTAAACAGCCATTAATATTCTTTCTGTATTTAAGGGGTAAAAAGATAATATATTGTGGAACTCTGTTCTACTCTGAAAAGACCGCAGTTCTTCAGCGTTCTCACAAGGGCATTTAGAAATGTTAAAGATCAGGACACTTTAGGATAGTTTGTGCTCCAATCTAGTAGGTTTTTAAGGTACAACTTATCCAAATAATCACTTCTATTACTAAGGACCGTCAAATAACATTGAAACCTGACTTGTTTATTTCGAATAAGCTAACCTTAAAGGCCTCAGATTCAACTGTCCTTAGGAGCTGTCAGGACCTGCGTGATTTGAACTTATGTAATCTAAGAACCCGGTTCTAAATTTGGAGTATAAATAATTAAATTTTAATAAATCCATTGGCAACTCAAGTTGTATTATATTTCAAAAGCAACAGAAATCATCGTTATTGAATTGGTATGCGTGTCAGATTCTATTCTAAATTAAAATATTATAGATTTAAAAATTGCTCCCTAACATTTCTATTCATGTAAGCTTTAAAAATGTAACTGTAAGCACAATCACAATGCAATATAATGGCTATAATTAAAAGGCATTAATAAATGGAATAGTATGACGAATTAACAAACGGAAAGTGAATCCCTCATGGATAGACTATGACATCACAGAATTCTGAATTAAGCAATTGAGTTAGCGTTCTTATTGTTCTGTTGCGTTCCAGCTAGATTAAACTGTATTCATTTTACATTCCTGCTTCCTACAAAACCAACCGCTATTTCATTCACTTTCGGCTTGATTTTCTTAAATTTATTTATTTATTGTTCTTTTGTTTAAAGAAAAAATATTTCTTGTAATGAGTAATCAGGATACATAGCAAAGAAAACCAAATTCACGAAAGGCACGCAATTGTTTTTTCGCAATAACGGACAACGTACTTTGACTCGAAAATCTACAATATTTGAGTTTTGTTCTAACTCATGCATAAAACCTGTCACAGAACATACCATGTTAAATGATACACCACTTTTGTGCTTTCTTTTTAAAATTTAACTCCTCTCTCAAAACTAAGGTACTATGAAATATTAGCTAATAACTTAATTTAGGATATGAACTATATGTACTCTAATCGGGAATCCAACACAAACTTAATCTGTGTTAAAGAATACTACTTTTTATCTTGTCTATATTTATTATAGGAGCACGTTGACTTATGGTAGATTTTAAAAACACGGGGAAATGCATTATGAAACTATGTACCGTGAAATCACATTATTAGATCCATTTAGGTACCTCTGACATCACACTCGATTAGCCAATGAAATAAAACACGTGTCAAGGTCAAACTTTGTAAGAACATAATGGCTGATATAGGCTCTTGCCGAACAGATAAACACCACTTGTGATGAAGAAAGGATGTGATTTATCCGATTTTTAAAAAGAAGCATAACTAATGGGCATCGAGTTCAGAACATCCATGAAATTTCCCCCAGCTTTGTAGCAAAGTGAATTGTGTATTCATCAACGAAAAAATCGATGGAGATATCAAATTGTGGGAAGCCAGTAATTATTGACGGTAGAGATCACAATGCAACTTTTCATTGTCGCACTACGTAAGTGAACAAGGAAACTTGCACACGCTTGTAGACGTGTTTTCAAGACAACAGTACATTAAACTTTATTGTGTGTGGGATTCTGCAGCCGACGCCTATTAATAGCACCAATTCTCACGAGGGTTAATCATAAAAACGGAGGAAATTTGTCAACCATTAGCTTGGACTCTTCTGAATTTCAAAAGGTTATATTGTCCGATGAGCTCCGATGTTTGCTACATTAAATTGATAAACGGTGATATATCATGTTCAAAACGTCAATGCATAAACATGGTGCCAAATAGATTGAGAAAACAGAAGCTGGTTGAAATTTATAAATGTATACATTGTTAGCGATTCAATGGGTGATGTAAAACTTAAAGACGCACAGAACAATCAATCTTTTAAAGATTGATGTATTGATCGCTTACCAGTTGGAGTAATGGAATTTGTATTTAATTGAATGTCTCTGGTTATGGGTTTAACTAAAATCTGAATAACATTAATTAGAGTGTACTAAGATGAGTTTTGGTATGATGATTTGTAAGTAGTATATGTGTCATTGTGAGGATTATGTTCATTACTGTTAGAAGTATTTTGTGTCATTGTTAGAAGTGTGTGTGTTACTGTTAGGAATATACGTTTCCCTGTTAGGAGAAGATAAATAACAATATTTATACGATGTACTAAACTGTACTATTTTGGCAGCGAACGACATTCCTTTCAGCGATATAAAAATTCATTTTCTAGTAAACCTTACATAATTTTCCTACAAATCGTCACTTTGTTCAACTGAACGTAATTTATGGATTGCTAATACGTCTCATATTTGGACAATTTTATAGTTGAATAAGAATTAAACTTTAAGAGCTAATTATAATTTTGGTCTATATCTTATGAATCATATCATGTTTGTCATCTTGCTAGTATCATAATAAAAAATCTTGATAAACATGCGTATAAATATCAGTTTTATTTTACTCTGTGGCACAGTGATTATATATAATTAGATTTAAGTTTATAAAAAATTATCTCGATTTTCCCAAAAAATAGGTAGATATAAAGATTTACACCCATCCATATCATTTTATTCGGTTCAATAAGATTTAATTATGTTTCCAATTTTTTGACAGTTTTTTTGTCGTTAAACGCTAATCATATTTTAGATTTTATATCATTGTACTGTTAATTTTTTTAACTTTCGTTGTTGTTGTTACAGAGTTTTACTTGTGTCTAGTTTTGATGTCTAAGGACAAGATCATGTACCGTTTATGTCTTTTGATGAGTTTGATGTAATTCGTTTAGAATTGTAAAAAATAATGGCGTTTGTTTGACTCATTAGAAGTTACACAAAAGTAATGTTGACTTATGGAATATTATTGTTGTATAAAATCAGTTACAGTATATGTAATCTTGTTGATACATACAGTATGAATATTTTCTTCACTGACAAGAAATTTATAAATTCCACCCGAAAGCGATTGGCTAAAAGAAACTTTACAACTATTACACGTTTCTTTAGAATAAAGACATATTAAGTGATATGTGGGGGCTATCTTGCTTCAAAGAATATAAACCAATCATTAATTTGCATATGTATTACGTAGAAAGAGAAAAAATGAGTACAGAAGTCACAAAATGCGATAGCCATGGTAAAATGTGGATGTTCTTCGATTGTAAGCACTCACTTGTACCAGGGAGCAAAGTTTCTGGTCGCCAGGTCACCATTGGGGACTAGTAAGGATGGTTTCTGCCTAAACTCTTAGGGCTGCGCAGTTTCTGTTTCGCACGAAAATAATTGTCACTGAGTAAGAGAAAACACGGAATGTAAAATCTTCACAAGGTACATGGAAAGTGATGTTTTCACAACGTTGTAATTCGTCCCTCATTTCCCACTCTGAATCGAAAACTTTATTACGAGATTCCCAAAATTGCTTCTAATTGTCACATTCTGTGCAGTTTTATCTATGAGTACTGCTTCATGTGAGAGAGGTTTCAGCAATCTCAAAAGGAGTTACCTACAGGAATTCACTGAAGACTGACACACTGGATGATTTGCTGTCAATTTCCATCAGTAGCTCTTCACTTAAGGACTCTGATCCGAAAACTGGTACTACAGTGCAGGGCCATTCCATGTCAAATCACCTAATATTAAAACATGACTGTGCTTCAATATCTAAGATTCTCTTCAAAATTTGTCATACATAAATACCAATGCAATTATGCTAAATTATTTTTTTCCGATTTTTTGGATGAGAAATGGGCCGAGGAGAAAATTTTGAGAAATGTGAATTTGGCGCCAATTTCACTTTCCGGCACTCAGCATCATGGAACAATATTACCATAACTTCCTTATTTTTCAAGTTACTTGGCTCCTCTGGGTGACTAATGAAAGCTTAAGTTTTGCTCTTTCAGAAGATAATAAGAAAATTTGCAAAAGAGTACACTCTCAATCATTAATGGGCATACAAAGCATTTTTTTTTTTTTTACAAATTGTGCCATTGCTCAAAAGTTACAGCTATGAAACTTCTGAAACTTTTTTGTACATTCGTCGTAATACGTACATGGTATGGTTAAAAGATAAAACGTGTGTTTTGTGTATTTTTGTAATTATTATTTTTTGTATTTTGCATGTACGAAAATATACAGTTTCAAGTTTTGTTAAAATTGTGTCATTACTCATAACTTACAACTATGAAACCTTTGAAGCTTTTTTATAGAATCTTTTTAGTATATACATGATATGATTAAAAATAATAAAGGTGCTTTTGGTATTTTTGCAATTATTATTATTTGTATTTTATATGTACAGAAATATAAAGTTTGAGTAATGTTGACAGATTATGCTATTCCTCTGAAGTAAGGATGGCAAATTCCAAAATTCTTTCTTTCCGGATTCCGTAAAATAAAATCGGAAAAATTCCGATTTTGGAAAAATTCCGGAATTAGGAAAAATTCTGTTGTTGGAAAAATTCCGAATTATTTCCGAAGTCGGGATTTTTTCTAAATTCTGGAATTTTACCGAAATCCGGAAAGTAAAATTTCCGATTCCGGAAAATTTTGGTCATACATACTCTGAAGTGACAACTGTCACACTTTAAAACTTTTTAAAATAATCATCTTAGTAAATATTAGGAGTGCTTAAAAATAAAACTGGTGTACTGTGTACTTTTGGAATTACCATAATATTATTTTTTTTGTACTTTAAGTATGCCTTTCTTTTTTCCCAGTGGTACCATTGCTTACAACCATCAAACATTTGTAACTTTTTATAGGATTATTTTGCATTTACTTGATATTTTTAAATAACAAAAAGGGAAGACGTTTTGTAATAATTTTGTTTTTTGAATGGACAATATAGGCCTAGCAATGTAAGGGATTGAGTGATTATTATAAAACCTACCAACAAAAATAAGAAATAATAGACTAATGTACATAGCTGAAAACAATAGACATGCATACCGGCAATACTTCTCAGAATTACATAGATTTACGGACAAAATGTTGTGTCCTATATTTCACAACTCATTGTTTTCACTGAAGATATGAAGCCTTTTGTAGTTTTGCTTTCAATTGCGTAAATCCGAACTGATTGGCTTGTAAGAGATGGAACAGGAACTTCCCAGATGATATTTTCAAAGGGTACCCAACAAAAGTCTTCATTTCCTAGCCAGTAGAATATAGAAGACCCAGAGCGATTCATGAATTCCAGTCTGAAGTACAAAAATAATAATTACAAAAATATCAAAAGCACCCTTTTTTTATTTTTAACCATATCATATATGTTCTAAGATAATTCTATAAAAAAAAGTTTCAAAAGTTTTATAGTTGTAACTTACGAGCAATGACACAATTTTAACAAAACCTAAAACTGTATATTTCCGTACATGCAAAATACAAAAAGTAATAATCACTAAAATACGACATACACCCTTTTTATTTTTTAACCATACCATGTACGTGTTAAGATGAATGTACAAAAAGTGTCATAGCTGTAACTTTTGAGCAATGGCACAATTTTAAAAAAACGCTTTGTATGCCCATCTTCTGAAAGAGCAAAACTTAAGCTTTCATTTGACACTCGGATGAGCCCAATAACTTGAAAAATAAGGAAGTTATAATAATTTTAGTTCCACGATGCTGAGTGCTGGAAAGTGAAATTGGCGCCAAATTCACATTTCTCAGAAATTTCTCTTCGGCCCATTTTTCATCCAAAAAATCGAAGAAAAAATAATTTAGCATAATTTCATTGATATTTATGTATGGAAAAATTTTGAAGAAAATCTGAGACATTGAAGCACATTGGTCTAGGTGAGGTGAAATGAACATGGCAGGAAGAGAGCGTTACACAAATGTGAAATTTTAAAGTAAGATATTTTTTAACATGTATATGAACTGTCCAATTCAAAATTGATTATACTGAATCTAATTGCTTGATTTTGAAACTTTATACCTTCATGTAATCTCTTTCTTTCTCAAACCAAAGGACGTTTATGTTTGGGGAGAGGGTCTCTAATAATTTGTACAGGAAAGATACTGGCGACCATCATTTTTGAATTGGCGAGTGCGTCAGACTTTGAAATTTTTAGCCCTGCTTATAGTCCAGCTAGAAAATTATATTTCTAATTTTAATAGTTTAAGTCGATATTCGATATAAATTCATTACACAGACGTAAATACTTAAAACAAAATAAATATTTCTTCTTTACAAAACACTGTGCGTTATAAAATACGCAGGAAAATATAAAATAAGTAACACTTCCAGTTGTAAGGAGTGCAGAAACTTTAAAATATATCCAGTTGTAACGATCGTATGGTTACATGTTTCATATTAACAATCATAATGCTAGAACGTCCTCTTGTCTGTTAAAACATGCATTTTAGATGAAGAGTGATTCATTGAGAAAATAATAATTTATTATATACTCGTAGTACAAATTTTTTTTAGCTAGAATTAGTTTTAATGTAAACAGATCCATTAAAGAAATATAATTTCAAGACAACCAGAAGAAAAAGCGCAAAAAATTAACCATTCGTAACAAATTGAAAGAAGAAATCAATTGAAATCAATGAAAAATATTAGGAAGTTCAAGAATATGTACATTTTATTAAATGTACAAAACACATACGTATATTTCATATATGAGCTGGCAAACGCTAATAATATGTAAATGGATAGAAATTTTTGTCAATATGGTAAGTAGACAAAAGTGCAGTTGATTAAATACAAATCATAATGAGAAGTTGCATTCCTGTGTGTGCTGCAATATGTTTCATTTCCTTTTAATATTTATTTTAGCTTTTTTCTTTCATTTTCATACGACAGTTGTTTCTTGTATTATTGTGCGTATAGCTTGGTATATATTTAAAGTATCTGATATCAGCTTTCTATTATTGGAAATTGTGATTTACTAGACATAAAGATATGAATTATATGAAAAGGATTCTTACATCATTTACATGTACGAGTGAAATGGACTTACTGTACATGTAATGATTGAAATAATGTCATTTTGAATTTTTGATTAAAGGGGGTTTAATTATGATTTTTATTCTACTAATATATTGAGAAGTAATGAAAAATGAAAAGGCAACAAGGATATATTAGAAACAATAGGAAAGAAAATACTATTTCGTTATATATTGACAAAGTTTCAAATAAATCTATAAAAATCATTTACACTGTAAATAGTTAGCAATGAAACAAGGAAACATATCTGCCAGTCAAAGGTTTTATCTTAAAATTTGTTTATCGGGACTGAAGAAAACCTATGCGGAAACGTAAGTAAAGTGGTTGCTCGTTAGAATGGATTCTCGAACGCCACAATTGCAAGACAAGAGCGATAATCGTTCACCTACGTCTACGCAGAAATGTTGTAGTCCTAGCGTTCAGGGATTGTTTCTGAAGAAATTGTGCTCTGAGAGACATAGCAGAAGAAGCGGTATAATAAATTCTGCTGAAGACAGTAAAAAGGATCACACTTAGAAGTTTCAATTTCGTCCGGTAGATGTCAACTGCTAGAAAACGTTTGGTATCGTCTAATGGCGTGGTGTGTAACTTGTAACGCTCTACAACTAGACGTTTTTGTTTCAATAGTAGAATGTACGATATGAATAGTCACCGTTAAAAATCATCGTTACCCATGTAGATCTTAACGGATTGACTACATTAACTAACTTAGCTTAGACAATCGCGCCTATCTATTGCAAAAAAATTAAAAATTGCTTTTGCTCAAGAGTTATCGTGCGAGGTAACGTAAATACTACCATCATCATCTTATAAAACTCAGTACCTTGAGCCTAATAAAAACAGTGGAAAGGAAAATAACCACCACAACTGATCGGCAAATGATAGAAGACAATCCTTTAAAGAAATTCTTAACCGTGCCTAAGTTTGACAAGTAATTACATTATATTTTCACAAATATCTCACACACCATCCGTCATTAGAGATAATACAGAAATGATATTAATCTAGCTAGGGTAGATTCAACTAGGGCTTGCTTATAACAAAAAAAATTCAAAGACTGTTCTCCAAAATGATGATGAAAAGGACACATTAAATTCAGAAGAATTGTCTCTAAAAGCCATACCAAAATATTATGCTTTCTCTTCCCATCCATACATTTACATTCGTAACTCGATTTACTTAATGGTTAGATTCCATAAAGAATAAAGTTTGAAACGTACATTTTAAAAATAACTCAATAAATTATACATTAATATATAAATCGTGTTTTTAGAGAGGTCAAGTCCTCAAATAAATTTATTATTAAAGAGGATATAGTTTTTTCAAATTTTTAATTGAGGCTACATTTAAGTATCCAACACATCAACCCGCAAGTCTTCAACATATATACGCAATTTGGCATTACAATATGAATTAAAAAGATGTTCATCGTTAGCTAGCAGAAATGTAAAGCACACACACACACACACACACATATATATATATATATATATATATATATATATATATATAAAATATATCAAAATATTAGAATTGTTAAATTCTTTACGTTTCAGAAATTCATTTTGTGCTCTTTGATATTTATTGTATTAATTGAAAGGGAAAATCTAATTTTCCTTTAATGGAATTAATAAGAATACCTTTGAAGAAAAACTGAGAAAATAATTATTAGTGTAATTTTTATTGAAAAATTCACATGAGAAATGAGAAACGCAGGAAGAAAGAATGTAGAATCGTACATGAATTACACTAGTTAACAAATTTAAACTTTTTGTTTTTTACATGAGAAAAATCACCTGATCTTAAAGGACCTTTTTGCGCTGAATTCGAATATGCACTCGGTTTTTCTCCATCACGTACAGTTTTCCCGTAACAGAGGGATTTTCGGGAAATTCCCTCAAAAATTTCCCTTTTTCAGATATTTTATTCCCCTAGCTCCTGTCCCCTTACATATAGTAACATAGAAATTATACCTAAGTATACCTTGATTTATATTTAATAAACCCTAAAAGTTTCTTAAAAATCGCTTTGTTCTTTCTAGAGAAATAAATATATTTGTATGTATACTGTGTGCACTGTTTATTGCACCTGATAGTAATGCTTTCAGATCTCCTGAGTTGGGGTAAAAACGATTTGCTTTATTACTACAAACACAGACATAAAAATGAATATTTACAATAGTCAACAACACACTTGTATTGCTCTCTGTAAATTAGAAACGTGTATAAAAATAGAATGTACTTCCAACGTATATTTTTTTAAACGTACAGTATATGTATATCTTAATACATATATATACAATTCTCCAAGTTTTTTCGTTTTGTTCATGAAATGGTTATCAATATTTGTTATCAAATGTAACAGAATGCAAAAGAACTTCCACTTCCCGAGCCCTCTACCAACTGGGAAGAGATATGGCCAAAAGACTCTGATGATGATCATGACCTTGATGAACCATCGACATCAACATGTACATCCAAGGATCCAACGTTCATCCCTGACTGCGTTCGCGAGCCACATTTCATCCGGCAATGCGAACTTAATGACCTAGTCCGTGATTTGCACCTGACAAAACAAGAGGCGGAACTTCTGGGATCAAGGCTCCAGCAGTGGAACTTATTGGATGCAGAAACGAACATATCAGTGTACAGGAAAAGGCATGTTCAATTTTCAAGCTATTTCTCAATGCAAGATAATGTGTGCGTATGTACGGATATAAATGGGTTGATGGCGGAGCTAGGAATTCCTTACGTTCCAGAAGAATGGAGGTTATTTATCGACGCGTCAAAGGTCAGCCTTAAAGCTGTCCTTTTACATAATGGAAATAAAAAACCTTCTATACCACTTGCGCACTCAGTGAAGATTAAGGAATCCTATGACACCATGTCAACTTTGCTAAATCTTATAAATTACAAGGACCATTGTTGGCAAATATGTTGTGATCTCAAGGTAGTTGGTATTTTATTAGGACTGCAGTGCGGTTACACGAAGTACCAATGTTTTTTTATGTTTATGGGATAGCCGAGCTGATGACAAACATTATGAAGTGAAGGAATGGGAACCTAGAGTGAATTACGTACCTGGAGAATTCAACGTCAAATACGCTCCTTTGGTAGATCCTAATAAGATATTACTACAGCCACTTCATATCAAGTTAGGACTTATGAAAAACTTTGTCAAAGCCATGGACACATCTGGTGAAGGTTTCAAGTATTTGCGAGATAAGTTCCCTAACCTGAGTGATGCTAAGATTTCAGCGGGAGTGTTTATTGGTCCCCAAATTAGGAAATTAATGCTTGATGATAGCTTTGACAGCAAGTTAAACAGTGCTGAGCTAGCTGCCTGGACAGCATTTAAGTGTGATGTGCGCAACTTTCTGGGCAATAACAAAGCTGAGAGTTACACAGAAATCGTACAGGACATGATACAGAAATACAAAGAGTTGGGTTGTAGGATGTCTTTAAAAATCCACTTTTTGCACTCCAACCTCAGCTTCTTTCCTGCTAACCTAGGTGCTCTCAGCGACGAACAGGGGGAAAGATTCCACCAAGATATAATGGCAATGGAGAAAAGGTACCAGGGACGATGGGATCCTTCAATGATGGGGGACTATTGTTGGGGTCTTGTTAGAGAATGCAACATTTCTTACAAAAGAAGGAAGTAGTGTACGTTTTTGTAACCCAATGGAAGTTTCATATATTGTGATAGTTTTGATTGTCTTTTCATGACCTTTTGGTACATTTGTATTATTGTTTATTGTAAATTGTCACACTTGTAAATTATATTGTATTATATTTTATATATGTGTTTGTGGTAATAAAGCAAAACGTTTTACCTCAACTTAAGAGATCTGAAAGCATTACTATAAAGTGCAATAAACAGTACACACAGTATACATACAAACATTTATTTCTCTAGAAAGAATAAAGCGATTATTACGAAACTTGGAGGGTTTGTTAAATATGAATCAAGGTATACTTAGGTATAATTTCTATGTTAGTATATGCAAGGGGACAAGATCTTGGGGTGTAAAATAAACGAAAAGGTAAATTTTTGAGGGATTTTCCCGAAAATCCCTCTGTTACGGGAAAATCGTACATGATGGAGAAAAACCGAGTGCATATTCGAATTCAGCGCAAAAAGTTCCTTTAAGAACAGGTATTTCCTTTTATGTAACAAAACCTTTGTTAACTAGTGTTATTGGAAGGAGAAAATGTGTACGATGACCAATAATTGTTTTGTGAATACAAAAGAAAGCTAGTACTGGTTATGGAAACTATGAACTTGTAGCAGCAGTGGGTAACCTGCCAAAAGCGGAGATCGGGTATTTCAAGAATTGTATTGTGCGTCAAGTAGAGAGTGAACATTGGAAACATGATGGAGTGCACAGACGAGCTCTATTTATTATTATTATTATTATTATTATTATTATTATTATTATTATTATTATTATTATTATTATTATTATTATTTAAAGATGTCTGGTAGAGGGTATATCTTGAGTCTGCGGAATGTCGGACGGTCGTTTCAGAAAATCAGGTCGGATGCTACAGAGGAAGTGTTTGTTGTGTGTTAATGTTGAAACTTTAGGTGTGAGGAAAGTGCACATGTCTGTATCCCTGTTTCAGATGTTATCAAAATACAAGTCCACGCTGGGTCACTGTAATAGACGAGATGTCATTTCGGAACGTACGACGATAGCATCATATATCAGAGTAAATGCTACAACCAAGGTGTCAGTTACGACATCTACGACAGTTTGCTGGAAGTAGAACTATGACTACGCGTGTTTGCAATACTTCAGACTCGCCAAGTGCAACCTAAATTCAATTGTAACGCGAAGGAAGTAATTCTAGGAATAATTGTCGTAGAATTGGCTAGTGATGAGAACCGACCCTGATTCGGCAGTGCAAAGTGTCAGTTCCAGGTTTAGCTTCATTCCTAATTGGGCAAACCATCTACAGGGTGTAAGGTAGTGGTTCACAGAACCAATGCCAGAAACTATGAATATCAGACTAAATGGTAGCTGACCTATAGTGTTGTTACGCAAAATTCAGCATAAATCAAGAACATCATGCATTTTTTAAAATGTCACTGCATTTGTAGGGAGATGTGCTCTTCCAATAGGGATATGTGTTTCCATACACTATCCATTCCAGGAAACGTGCTTTCAAACGCTCGAACACAACATATTCCAGTGGCCCGTAAAATTGCAAAACCTTTTTCCTTTGAGTATGTGTTGTATTTAATTGGCCTACATCTGGCCCTGTCTGCTCTGCACACCAGTGGAAAAACGGCCAATTATACCAGCCAAAGGAAAAATGTATGTAATACCATTTCTTTGGGTGACATACAGCACCTCTACAACTATTAAAATGCGACAAAGAATAAATACTTCATTGTATCTAGTAAATGGTATACAATGTACTGTCATGGCTTTTCGCCACGCCCTGTAACTCTCACAGTAAGTGTAGAACGTACAATATATAGAACGTATATATAAAATTTCACTAATGTAAGAACATATTTTCTGTATGTTTATTTTGTAGTTTCTACTAGCGAATTATGCACATAATGAGTATAAACGTAATCTGTTCATATGGAACAAATAAAGTATCCCACCGAGTAAGGCCATGTGGCACACATTGGAATATGCTGACTCCTGAATTACCAGTAGGATCAAGTCTACTACAAGGACCCATATATTGAAAAGCTCATTCCTTAATTGCCCAAGTGATGGCACTAGTATACTGGCAAAATGGTCTATGATCAAAATAATGTTGTACTCCAGGAGTATTCTACAAGTTTTCTCGAACTCACTGAAATATGCCATAAGGATCCTATGGTGCAAAATGGAGCGTTTCAGACTCTTACTTGGGATGATACTTTTGAAAGAGGTCCCATGGAACATGTGAGATAAGAATAAGCGATTGAGTTAATAAAGTGTAAGAACTTTTAAAAGAGGTTCAGTGGCAGTGTGATAAGAATGAGTGATTGAACAAATGCAATGCACAATACTTACCTGCTTAATCATTTATTCTTATCACTCAAGTTTCATGGTGCCTCTTTTAAAAAAACACCCTGTAGAAGGAGGAAAAACGCTCCATTTTGTACTATAGGAATCTTATGCCACTTTTGACATGACCAACTCATTGTATCATCCTCGAAGCCATTCAGCACTCAGCACCTGTTTGGTTTAGATTACTTGCTTAGGTTGGGTTACCTATTCCAGAAGCTACCTTTCTATTCCGCTTCTACAGTTTAAGGGGACATCTAAACCACCGTAATGTATTCAATGCTCTCCCACCGGAAATGAAACCCGGGACACCTTGCACCAAAGAGCGCGTCCGCTAGCAACTATACCAGCGAAGAGGGTAAGAAAAAATATACAGAGATTAATACATATAACATTGTAGTGTTCCTTTAGAAGTTAGAGTAGAAATCTCTAATAAAATCTTTAATTTAACGCTCCATGCTTATTTAGCATCCTTCATGTTTACGGAGACTGATGATTAGTAAGTGTAAATGGTTATAAAACAATTGGTCAGGGGAATGTAGAAGAAAATGGGACCACAGTGAGAAAACCCACGGATGTGATACTGTCTACCATAAACTCACATATTCTGAGATGGAACAGAAAAACTTTCGACTTCAGGTGAGCGCATATCGCTGAGTCAACTTGTCTCTTATTTTGGGGAGGGGGGAGAAAGTTACTGCATCTATAGAAGTTTCTCCTTTGAGGTGTACATGAGAAATACAGTTAAGCATTTCATTTCTTTGACCTGACTTTTCGGCTTATTATCTATACTGCACATTCATTGAAGTGCATAATCACATATGACTCGTATTGACTAAGTTAGAAATCCAAGGGATACAGTGGTTCAGTAGTATAGCATTTGCTTGCGCCTTGGTTCTAATTCAAGATATGTGAATTTAAAATAAACTATATCTTGGATTTTCTAGAGTTTTCTTGCTTTTTTCGCTTTCTTAATTCTACCAATTTTTGTATCATATTTATTTCATTATTCCATTGTATTAGACTACTGGACACAACTCTAGAAATTCAACTCAAGTTCATCTCATTTTATATAGAAACGCAACGAATCAATTAGAAATACTGTCTCTAATTGTGTTCGTTATGACGGTAACGTAATGCATAAGAAAATAAAAAAATAAGAAAGAAAAAATTGTAAATGAGGAATTGTTATAAATTAGTCATTTTGTATGTGTTATTAAAAAATATCAATCTATAATAAGAGATGTGAGGACATAAAAGGCGTGTTTCTTGTCTTTTAAAAGAGAAGAGTGTTTGTACTTGAGGTGTATGTGCGGACGAGATACGGTAAGAGAGAGAGAGAGATAGCGTTGATTGTCTTTGCCTGTTTACCACGACTGCCCTTGCACTGATCGATAATGTGCAATGCGCCAACGCCGGGGACTCCGAGAGCAGGCCAAACCAACGTCTCTGCCTTTCTACAGTGGGACGGAACGGAAGGGGGACATTGCTACCAAGAAAACAAAACATACACACAGAGGAGAATAAGCATTTTTTTCTTATACTGACTGTGTTATTACTTAAAATATATTTAAACATTGCAAAATTTAGTATAATGGATGTGTTGAAAGTCTAAAACACACTAGATATCTCGGTTGTATATTCTTTTTTTTTTTTAAAAAAAAATAAATTACATTGTTCTTAAATCCGACTAATCAGAGAATATGTTATTAATCGATGGAGTAGCTAGTGCAGTATAATGGAAACATCTAGTGTCTGTGATATATATGTACCAATACAGTAACATGAAAAAGCTTTCGTAAGCTATTACGTGTATTTATCACTGAGATATCACTTATGTAGTTTGAGTGGTATAAAACAATAATAATAAGTTAATAACTTCTAAATTATACATCTAAAACTGTCTAATAAATTATACATGAGAAAAATAACAAAAATAGTTTGGAATGCACTGGATACCGTCTTAAGACATTCTCCTTTCCACTTTTGTGGCTTTGGTTTGTCTATATTTTAGATCGTATTAATACTTTGTGCTCTTCATTTACCGAACAGATCTACCAGAATTTTCAAACCGTCGCCTAATAATGATATCTATAAAGCGATATGATATATTCATCAGTTAAAACGTCCATAGAAAAATATGGAAATTGTTAAAAATGTTTCAATTTTCCATGAATATACTTGTATTTAACGTCCTTATGTTCAACAGTAAAGGTCTCCTATGGGCGTATGTAACAAGTGCGTGATGGATCCTATATTCATATTTTCAGAAATAAGTTCAATGAAAGAAACCATAATGGGAAAGCTTTTATCTATATACCAAGAAGGAATGCCTCACTGTGAGACACTGTTTTGTGTAGATACAGTGCTTTCTCCAAATATCACATCAGCTCAGAATTTTTGTATATTTTCACATTGTTTGCTCATTTTAACTCTTCCAAAACTCTAATGTGTTAATAGTCACTTATGTCTTGAACAGAATCTCAGGACGAAGATAGCCACATTCCATGAAACACTCACGATATCATTTGATGAAATTGCTATTTGCCTTGCAGAGCACCCAGGGATCTGAAATACCAGGGATCTGAAAGGAAGTGACACTCTTCGATGTCCGTATTGATGCAAATGATGTAAAAATGTGGGACTCGCACAAGCCCTAACTGGACTGTGGGACTTTATGCGACACAAAGAGCCGCAAAGAGCGAGTATATATCATAAAAGTGGAATCTTCCCTCATGACTTGGTAAGTACGTAACTCCCGTATGACTTGTAAGCACATTTAACGTATCCCAAATGTGGGCTACCTTTGGGACACGTCAAATGTGCTCACAAGTGGTGTAAAGGTAAGGTTGCACATTGCCATGATATCGAAATAAACAGGATTGATACGGTTAGCACTACCTCTAACCACTTTTACCTTCAGGTTTCCCCAGATACTTATTTAAAAGACAGAGTTCCTTCGTGGCTAGGCGGCTAGCGTAAACACCTTTGGTGTGGAAGACCAGGGTTCGATTCCCGGCGGAACTCATATGGTTCGGATTCCACATGTCTTGTCTCATATATCCCCACTGCTGAAAGAGACGTTAAACTCAAAATCAACTCACCTCATTTAAAAGGGTGGATGAATCCCTGATCCTTAATGAGACTAAGGAATAACGAGAATAAAGAGACAGTTCCCTCCGAGAATCTAACTAAAGCTGTCTGATTAATAGACTTTCCTAGTAAGTTGTCGTGGCATATATTTGGTATGTATACTTAGAAGATCCGCTGGATTTGGAAGTGTCGCATATTTCGAACCAAGAAGTGTATCAACATGAAATAACTCGCAAGTGCTCACGATAATTTAGAATAGAGGCATCTCTTCGAATAACACTGTATGGCACATTTTGAATTATTTGAATGGAATCAAGTACTGTACGAAACATGACTGAAATATATTGAAATTCTCGTTTCTTCATTGCACAAGTGATTGCATTATATTGTTCGCAAACTGGCCTCTGAGCGGAACAATGCTGTAGTCCAGAAATATATTACAAGTTATCTCAGTTCTTCTTGAATTCACTAAAATGTTTCAAACAGCGTTTCCCGGTGGAATGCTCCAATTTTAAAGTTTGCAGCATTAGGGCATCAATGTATCATGAACAGCAAGTGGTAAGTTGATTTCAAGATTGGAGACAATTCCAAAGAAGGAGCAGAACGTTTTGTATTGTGCTAAATTTAAATCGTATGTAACAGTGCGAAGGAAGTTCCTAAAAATTAACAGAAAAGAAGCTCATGATAATAGGAAAATGATGTAATGGATTACCGTTTAAAAAAAATCGTGCTTACAAATGCTGTGAACATTTCTAAATATACGAGAAACTCATAATTTAAATATAGACAGGCTACGAATGAGATATTATCTGGACAAATATGTGATGAAAGATGAGTTACTCGAAACTATTTTCTTGGTGCGCAAGTTCCCCAAGTTTGATGACATGCAATTTCTGATTGAAATTTTCATTTGATTATTATAGCCTTTCACCAAAATATATGAAGAAACCTCGCATTTCCAATACAAGAAGTTTGGAAAATTGAATGAAACATTGTGATAAATTTGCCCAGAGAACATTGATGATGGTACTGAATATCTTCCATACGGTCCCTATCATTTTTAAAATTTTAATTGATAACCTAAAGATACTTATAAATATAAAAAATAAGAAAGCACTACAGATAATACCAAAATAAATGTCTAATTTAAAATTGCCTTTGAAACTATAATTTTATATTATGCATTACCTAGTTTAGTTTCACACAGACTTCAAAAATTTTTATTTATAATAATTACTTCTTGAGAGCTATTTTGTTTTAAAAAATTCTGCGTTCTAGAGCTCTTTTATTATTTTCTGTTTTATGGCCGTCTTTTATTATCTTATAATACTTTAGTTCTTTTTCAAATTACACAATATATTTTTAAAATGTTTTATTTTATTTTTCCATTATTTTCTTGCCCCAATAGTTTAGACAGAAACCTAAAATAAAGGTGAGAACACCAACTTCCTATAAAATAGGCCATTCTACGTAACATATGTGAATAAATACTTTACTTTCAAAATCGGTCTATTGTTACTGAATTATGTGTAAACCTACACTCAAGTACAGTATTAATGCTATCAGCCGTTCAAAGGTTTCCTGGTCTAGCTCTGAAGACTGTCATCAAATGTTGGTGAAATGTATATGGAGCCACCGCGGAAACACATCCTTTCAAACATAAGAAGTGCATACTAAGATTATTTGTTTCACCTTTCCACTGTTTTGTTACCCTAGTAGTTTAGATAAGTGCCTAAACAAAAGATAGGGCACTGGCTTAATATAAAGTGAATCAGTCTACTAATTTATTCTCAAATTGATCTACGTGTTACGAAATTATATATTGACGTCGAAGTGACAACTTCTCCTTTTTTAAGTCAGATACAAATATCTAAATATGCTACATACTAGTATGCCAATCATTAGATCTTAATAACCTGAACACGATGATATAAGTGGGTAAATACTCAAAATTCAAAAATATATATATATATTAAAAAAATAACTTTTGTGGCGCGGATCGATTGAATACCTCAAAAACTTCGAAAAACCAAAGGAAGCGAAAAACTAAAAAAAAAGATGTATTAGATATGGAAAGATGGAGTATTCAACTGCATAACTAACTGTGGGAAACTTCGAGTCTTTGTCAAATTTAGATACACAACTCTTTTAAACTGAGTGAAATTTTAGTTATAACTTGGAGTTTTACGTTCTTGTCTTCTGGTTCAGTGGTAGAGTGTTCACATCTGGTACATGGGGGTCTCTGATTCGATCCTGGCTCTCAAGTGAACTTTGTGGTGGACAAACACCTTGTGCGTGGGTTCGGGGTTCTCCCATTTTCTGCATTTTACCATTTCTTCATTTCTCATCATCACCGTCTCCTTTAGCCTAGCCGGCATAAGCGTGGGACGTAAAACTCAAAAGATTTCATTTCATTTTTTGTCTTTTGACTTATCTTTTTCTGTGCACTCATGGCAGTTAAATACCTTGTTTACTTGTTTTATATCGTTTCGTGAAGCTGTTAGATATGGCAATATGACTAGCGGTAGTTGTGTGCTTAAAATTTGCCGCTCATTATCTTCGTTGGAAATATTCCACTTCAACACGAAACTCACTGTAACCAAGCGAAAAAAGGTGTGCTCCCGGTGCCATCTCATTTCAGATTACTTGGAGCTTATCAGATGGACTTAACTTTTTTTTTTTTTTTTTTACAAATGAATGAACGAATAGCTATACATGTATTTTAGTTCTCGCTCCATCATTCAACATAACTACATTATATATTTCCCATAAGGTTAGTCGAGAGTCCCCTATTCTTTCTGGTTAACGTATTCAAATTCATAATTTTAAATACTTATCATAATGCTGTGTCTATCTTAGATGCACAAATACATATATTTCTGGTAATGGCACTTACTCCTGAGCAAAGTCTTAGATATACAAAAGAATCGCACAGTATAGCAATATACATGCTTCAAATTTGACAAGAACTACTAATGATATCTCCTTTATAATTTCCATTACACTCAGAAAAATAAAAGTCGTAATCTACAAGATTCATAATTGTATACTAATGTAGAAAAGAGTAAAAGTAGCTCACTCATAACGCCTAGGCGATATTACTATTGCTAGAAACGTGAAATTTGGACAAAATACTTTCTTTGTCACAAAGCAACGACAAGGGTTTCTTTTAAAATCTGATTCTATGCAGTACTTTTTTCTTTTTTGCCAAGAACAGAGTATGTTAGGAACCGCTGAATTTAGGGAAATAAAGCTCTGCATATAAACTCTTCCGTAAAAACAACTCGAAAATTGCTCCAGAGTTTTTGAAAATTCTACTTCTAAAGAGAAAAAGGAGAGCATTTTCTATAATATTTAAAACTTTGATTACTTATTCATAATATTTCAAATGTACGGATTTCCTTACGTTGGAGGTGTAAACTTCGGTATATAAACTCTCCACGAAAATAAAGGAATACATGTTTCAATGGTTTCGAATATGTCACTCCTAGAGCAAAAAGGAGGGGAAATTCTATAAACTTCATATTTCCGATTTATTAATCAGAAAATTCCAAATGTAAGAGTTTACCTAGGTTGGAGATGTGAAATTCAGTATAAATATTTCCAATTAAAAATAGGGAAATGATTATTTTCTCGTTTTCGGAACTTCTGCCCTTAGAGAGGGAAAGAAGTGAAGTTTATATGATACGAATTTTCGATTCTTTATTCAGAAAGTGCCTAATGTGAGAATTCGCTTAAGCTAGATGTGAAAAATTATGTATATAAACTTTTAATTGAAACTGAGTGAACACGTATTTCAGAGCGTTCAAAAATTCCGCTTCTACAAGAAGGAAGGAGCAAATTCTACAATATTCAAAATTCTGATTTTATATTTGTTAAACCTGATTCTTCCCATACAAATTGGATTTTCTGCTGGTTCGAAATGAAAGAAATTCTACATCCAAATTTGAAAGCGTCACATTGATACACCAAGGAAGTTCTTCTCATTATGTTCTAATCTCTGGATCAATTATATAGTTTCGTCTCTTGAGCTGGACTTCATGACTTGAAAGTCAAAAGATTTAATGTTTTCAAGACGAACAAGAATCAGACCCAGACGCAGTCAGTTGGCACCTGCACTAGGCGAAACATCTTTAGACCCACCTTTGATCTTCTACAAGTGTATCAAAGAGGATTTTGTCCTCGATGTATTTTTTTATAACTTATTACGATTAAACATTTAAATTAGTAATAATTTCATCAAGAACTCTCATCCTGTTTCTTATTATTCAACCTCGAGAAGAAATTGAATACCATATAGCATAGTAATTTAAATCTATAATTCAATCTTTCCCAATTACTAACGGGATATTACTGCCTCATATACAACTTTCATCCTAATAAAATGTCTTACATTTCCACTATTGTGAAAGATCACCATTACAACTCTAAGGAGTTACCTAAGATTAAACATTAACCCCCACTATTGTATAATTTATATGCGTGTGACGTATCAGCGATGCCAACCGGCATGAAACTTTAACTTTTGCTACTGACATGCTTCTTTCTCTTTGTAGTATGTCAATTCTGACAGTCAACACAAGACTGGAAAGTGAAATAAATTTGTAACTATTTGACGGAGTAGCTAGAAGCTTAAACTGTATAGCTCTAAAAACTCAAGCATTAGTCTTCCAACTACAACAACCTACAACGATGTAATCTGTCATTATTCAGTAAATATTGTCTAAAGAATTTTGATAATTCACAAATTATTGGTTAATAACTTAAAGTTACTTTTATTCGAAACGTTATTCCACATATTTTCAATACCAAGGAAAAATGTCCATTAAGACTTAATCTTTTGAAGCGATTAGCTGAATGCATGTCTTGTAAAGTTCTTTGGCTATATCAGGCCAGTGTTAGTATTGAATTGTATACTATGCTCCAAAGTTTAGACCATCAGTTCTTACGACTTGTATTTAAGCTCACTAGCCCAACCATTATTCTACCAAATCTTTACGTTACTACAATACTACCCATAATCTTCTGCGTCCTCCTATCTCTGATGCAAATAGAAGCCAAAATAAGTTGTTTCAACTATGTAAACTCCATCATATATATAAAAAGAAACTTCGCTACCGATCTCTCTTTTAAAAGGCCTGTGTCCTTACACGCAGGTGGAATTAACTTAGATAAATGTGAATCATCTTTGCATATAGATCAGGAATATTTCCTAGTATGGTTTTAAGAATATGACCTTTCAAAAGAGACGAATGGTCAAGTTTTTGAATACACTTAAGGATCGATTGCGAGGTAAAATCTAAAAAAATACATTGTTACATATTAGAAACTTTCTCTTCGAGAGGTACTACAGGTGAAGTAGTATAAAGCTTAAAAACATAAGTATCAAGGTTAATATCTTCTAGATCGCAGTTTTTTTAAAACCTGGGGCTCGATACCCCTAAGAGAGACTCGAGAGGAATACATGGTGGTCGCGAAAGAAATTGAAAGAGATAAATATAATTAGGAACTAGCAGTAGAAAAGTATATCTATAAATATTATTTTGTATTCTTGTCAAATACAGCAAAGAATGTTAAAATACATTTGTTTAGTTTGGTATCCTTTCTTATTCTTTACAGATTTGTGCGTATGTGTAAGGCTTACACACATATACAATTGTAAGAAATAAATAGAAAAAAACCTTATTACAAACCAAAAATTACTTACGGCTGTCGCTGTAACAGAATGATAAAAGAGAGTCATGCTATGAGATGGGTTGAGAAAACCTGTTCTAGATCATCCATATAAAATGTAACGCGAACTAGCGTGGTGGTTAATAACACTAGTCTATTGTGATATTTATAATGTCTCAAATATATTGTTAATTGATAAAAATAACTACCTCCTTTTAATCTTCACATATGGATTGTCAGTCTACCAATTTTATTTCCAGTCTCTCCTATTGACAGATATTTCTAACTCCACTTGGATTAGCACTCAATTATCTTCATTTCAAGAAAGAATTCAATACCAACGTATATCTTAATTCTCCTTTTCGATCATGACATATTCACAACATTGTCATGCCATTTTATTCTTCTTTTCCTTCTTAAATTCAATTGACGCTTCATATCTTAAGATGTACACCTAGATTCCTGTCCCCTATGTTACTGAATTTTGTATCTTCTAATATAGTAACTTTAATATAGGAATTGATGAAAATGAAGGATAATTATGAAAGATGGCGAATGATTCTCAATGATCCAGTAAGTCCATCATTTTACTCATGTCACTGAAGTATCGACTATGACAAGTTAATAATTCTCTTTCTTTTCCTTCGGTCTATCAACTCTATAAAAAACAACTCTACTTATTACTTGCCAACTTAAGTACAACATAACATAAACATATTCCTACGTGGTCTATGGTAATATATAACCTATTTTCTGAGAACTATGTATATCCACTAGTAAACAGACCTCAAGGATTTTGCGACACTTATTAAATTACTTGACTAATTTAGAAAATACACAAGAAATAGAGGAGCAGAAAGAAAAAGAGAAAACAAGCGAATAGAAAGAGACAATGTCTTAAAGGGAAAAGGCGGGGCCACAGAGGCTATTTGTTTTAATTCATAGAAATTAGGTCGCCCTTGTGTCTCCAACTACGTGATAAAGGTCGATGCTGGCAGATTCTGGAAGCGAAGCAAACTCGTTATCAAAGACTAGGAAAAAACGTCGACAAGGGAAAATGGACGAAAAAAGAACTATCCGAGAAGAAAAATTGAGATAAAGGGACCGTGACCAAAATCAGACCGTGCTGCCGTCTACAGTTTACGAAGGTAATATAGAGAATCAATTTTATCTTAGTAGTTCAATTTACTCCACTGACAGCATGGAAATGATAGGTAGTAACCTAAACTATGCTTTTAAATCACTTTTGCCTCTCATCAAAAGTGTGCGGCCTTACAAGGTTATACCATAATCAGAGATGTGCAGGTATGATCAGGGTGCAGGGTACAGGTACCTTAGACTAATATGGTGGATTCAAAGGTCATAAATGTTAAGTGTTGTTTTAAAATTCAGTTTTTGACAGGCGGTTACGTTGTTTCTGGTCGGAAAAAGGAAATATAAAGTAAAAGGAAACAAATAAAATCGTAAAAAATGTACATTTATCAACATAAAACAAAAACAACCAAGTTTTCCTACTGCGGAAAAATTGATTTTATCAAATTTTTTATAGGTTTATTATAAGTATATATTCACTGAATTTACAACAATACCCTGGTATACTCGTATCATTTATTTATCAATTTAAGAAAGTTCTACGACTCAATTAGGAAGAAAGCCTTATACAACGTTCTTACCAAATTTAATACCGAGAATGCTAGTTAGTTTAATTAAGATGTACTTAAATGAATCCCAAAATAAAGTCCGAGTTAGAAAGTAATTGTCCAAGTGCTTTCACGTCGAAAATGGCCTAAATCAATGAGATGCAATGTCACCTTTATTATTCAATTCTGTTCTAGTATAAACTAAAAGGAAAAATCAAAGGTCGTAAACAGGGCTTACAGTTAAATGGTACTCAACAGGTTATTATTTATTCTGATCTAGATGTGATAGGAAATAGTATGACAATAGAAAGAAATGTGGAGGTTTTATTAAACGACTGCAGGGTCATGAGTTTAGAAAACAATGCAGAGGAAACTATATAAAGAAAAATTCACCGCGGCCGTAATATTGTAAATTATGCATACACTAAAATATCAAGTAATACATTCGACAAACTGAGTAGTTCAAATACATGCATTTAGGATCAAAATTAACAGACCAAAATTATATCAACGAAGAAATTAAATGTCGATTAAAGCAGAGAATTCATGTTATTATTCAGTTGAAAATCTTTTGTTTTCGCGAATTCTGTCGAAGAATTTGAAGGTTAATTTATATAAAACGATAATTATGCTTATTGTGTTGTATAGTGGCGAAAGATGGTTGCTTTAAATAAAAAAAAACGGACTACGAAAGAAAGTATTTCAAAACAAAATCGTAACGCGAATATTGAGGTCTAAGAGCGACGGAAACTGGGAATGGTAGAAACTTCATAACGATTAACTTCATAATCTGTACCGTTTAACTAGCTTAATTAGAGTCATTAACTTTACGAGGTTCAGTGTGTTAGGTTGTGTAGGCACAATGGAAGAAAGCAGGAACGCTTTCAAAATTTTAACTGCAAACCAGTCAGAAAATGACTATTAATTAGACATAGGCGAAGATTGGGAGAAAATATTAAGATCGATCTTGGAAAAATAAGAATACAAAGTAGAAACTGGATCCAGGTGGCTAAGAAAAGAAGTCAATGGAGAGTTTTTGGATGTGGCATCGAAACTCCGGATTCAATAGACCACAGAGTTAGTTACTTAAACAAGAGTATAGAGTATCGTCATATAATTATGCTCAATTTTGCATTATCCGTAATTTTACTGTACTTCATAAAATGAAAAAATACAAACTTGTGAAAGGTTGCGGACTACTTCTCATCAATGACAAGTGAGAAGTATTCCGCTATGGGAAGAAATATTTAAGGAAGTTGTGAAATGTAACTCAAATCTGTGGAAAGTTTACTCTTTTTCACAGCGCAATACATTACATCTAATAATAAGAATTACAGCACTTGTTGCACATTTCCTACCTTTAACTGTTAGGTGCCAAATAACGTTAGGCTTGATCCGCTGTGATTTATATACCTGGAAATTTGGAATACAAATGCCATTTTCTGCCCAAAAGGTTCATCTCATGTAATACATTCGACTGGGAGTGATTGAAATGCTCGACTAATTAGTTTCTTCACACCTAAAAAGCTACAATGCATGGTTAATCTAAGAATGGCTCTAGCTGCATCCCCACACTTTCGCAATATATCAATGAACGACTTTATTTCATGAGAAATAAGTCAGAAGTCTGTGATGCGCACAAGTTCTCAAACACACATTGAACCACCCGGTCATTACGGAAATTCTTGCCTATGAAGATGTGATCGAGATGCCGCAAGAAGTGGTAATTGCTGGAAAAGGCGTCTGGAGAAAACGGTGGGTAAGGAAGGGTTTCATACTGTAAATCACGGAGTGTCTCCACCATTCTTTGATTGACATGTGGACATGCATTGTTGTACAATATGAGGACCCATGTCTATTGCTGGATATTTGTGGTATATTTTCTGAACTTCAACACTGTAATGATCTGCACTCTTGGTTTCACCTCGACGGGGAAAGATTAGATTTGATTTGATTTTGAGTCCCTTTAAGATACGTAGCCATATGAGACGTGAGCCTACCGCTTAACGTGAGATCCGAACCACATGAGCTCCCGCCGGGAATCAAATCCGGGCCTCACATGCCAAAGGCGCGTACGTAAACTACTTATCCACAAGGGAGATGCTCGATGGAGAAAGATATGATAGATCAGCCTTACCACAGACCAACATCCCAGCAACAGTAGCTTCAGCATACCATTCTGAACGTTGGTCGCGAACCTGATCGTTTACGATTGACGTAGCAGGAATATTTTTATCAAATGTGACAATCTTACGCACATTATTCCCTTCACTAACTACGCAGAGTCACAAAATAACTGGTATAATTAATGTCTAACTCATTTATAATTGTACAAACATTTTCTGAGAGTCTGCTTCCACGGTGATCCTAAGGAGCTCATCAGATCATCGTGTCGGTCAATGACCGCGGAGCTCATTCATTAACATTACGTCACTGGCTTGAAATTTCACAAACCAACGGCGGTAATCTCATTCACTCCCCCATACTGCACTAAATGCTGTCGTTGCTAAAACTGTAGAAGATTCAAATTTGAACTAGTAAAGAAAAAAAAACATTCAAAACTTCCTGTTCTTCATGATGCATTTTTATACGATTCTGTTCAAAAAGGAACAGTCTCCTGACTGACTGGCTGTACAGCTTAGTGAAATCTATTCCTAAATTCGTTATAATTCGGATATATATATATATATACCGAGCGAGTTAAAAGTCCTTTGCCATAGGACAACTCAGTAACTATTGAAGAAATGAAAAAATGATAAAAGAGCATTTTGATTGCCAAGTCTGGGTTGGCAATCTAAAATGGTGGAATTTTCGTAATCGGACCAACCATTTAAGCTTGACTTTGGTATAGCACCCAATAATAAAGAAAAATACACCGTTGCCACGTCATTGGAGGACAAGAAGGAATGAAATAATCTGGAGCGTGAAATACCCTTCGCCAAGAAGAATAGAAAGGGGAGCAAATTAAAGAACAAAGGAGCAGACCTATTTGCAGGGCCCACGACAGTAGCGTCAGCACCACAAGGGGGGAGGTGTAGGAGAGAGGAGGTAAACGAGCAAGACAAACAAATGAAAATAAGTCATGTCGTTTTCTGACAGGTTTACTGTACATGTTAGTGAGAAGAAATGTGCTTACCTCACACACACACGGCACTTGCTTCCAGATGCAACAGTCCTGGGCAGTATGCTAATCACTGGAGCTCAATAGATACTCAAATTTTTGTTCCTCCTGCTGGTGGCACAAACGGATACGACATCGCACACTACCACGCACACGCGAGAGTGTTTGTAGTGTTATTGCTCTACACGTTCCGAATATTCTCCTGCAGCTTTTCCACGGTTCTGTGTCTATTCAGATACACAACGGACTTTAGACACCCCCACAAGAAAAAGTTTAATGGCGTGAGGTCAGGTGATCTGGGTGGACATTCCACGGGAGCGTTTCGACAAATCCATCGGAAAGAAATCACCTCGTTGAGGCATTGTCGCACTGTGCGGCCGTAATGTGGTGGTGCACCATTGTGCTGGAAATAAAATATACGCCGCACTACTAAAGGCATTTCATCCAGATACAGCTGTAATATGATGTGCAGATGATGTAGATACTGGTCTGATGTTAACCTATCAGGCAAAAACACGTTCCCTAATATGACGTTGCCATGTATTCCACACCACACATTCACTCGCGGATCGGTTTGATTGTTCGCTTCAACAACTATGTGGGGGCTCTCGCGACACCAATACACAGCGTTGTGTCTGTTGACTGTGCCGTTGAGGTGGAAAGTAGCCTGATCACCAAATGGAATGTCAGCCTCTAGCATAGGATGTTGTGTTCGTGTCCGGTGAAACCACTCACAGAACTTTGTTAACTCTGTCTGTGTCATCCTCATGTAACCCTTGTACCAAATATATCTTGTAAGGATGATACAGTTCACGTGATAAAATTCTGGAGACCGACGTCTGAGATATGGAAGCCTCTTGTGCAATCTTCCGTCTTGGTAATTCAGGACTAACTGCCACTTTTGGAAGCACATCAATAGTCATGTTACAGGTTGTTGCAGTTCGTGGTCGTCCACTACGCTGCCTGTCCGCCACGCTACCTGTGTCTTTAAAGCGTGCCATGAATATCGAAATGAGTTGGTGGGACGGTGCTACCTGATTTGGATGACGCCTGTGATACTCTGCTGCTGCTTCCTGTTGACTCATTCCAACTGTATGAAGGAGCACCATTTCAGCTTTTTCTTGCAATGAATACATTTTACGTCCTGAAAACACACGTGTCAAAGTGAAATCGATAACACAGAACTACTCTCAATTCATCCAGAGGGGTCGCATTAGACACCCCACGAACAAATAGCCGCGTGGCATAGGTAGTTCGATTGCTATGTACTAATTCCACCACCCACGCTTGGCAATCAAAATGCTCTCTTATCATTTTTCATTTCTTTAATAGTTACCGAGTTGGCCTATGGCAAGTGACTTTTGACTCGCTTGGTATATATATATATATATATATATATATATACAGAATCAGTACAACAGAATCAATACAAGTTTTTTATCAAAACAATTTTATTGATTTTAAACATATAGTTGGTCAGAGTATAACGTCCCTTTCCAGACCTTCCTTTTCCTCCCCTATAAACACCACTTTTAAGAAGGCATTTATGTGTCGGGTGGACAGGATTGACCTCTACAATTAAATTTACAGTTCATAACCAGAAAGGCCACCCTTACCAAATTGACTTAAATGGAATAGCCAGACGAAGAGTCTCTTGGGAGGAGACAGCAGTACTCTTATGTTCAATAGTCAAGTTGGTGGAAATCATAGTAATCGTTAAGATAACTTGATCATTAGTCCCAGTCACGGTCAGGGTTACTTTAACGTATAGGATGCTGCGGGTGGAAGGCAACGAGATACCACCACTCTATTTTTCCATTGTTTGCCGACAACAGAAAGAGAATATATGCAACAGTCTTTCGCAGATCAAAAAATATATATTCAGAGGGAAAATAACCCCCATTGGAATCTCCATGACAAGGATGACTTAGAAGGACTATTGGGCGTGAGAGTAACAGTATAGGAAATATTACTAGAGGAAGAAAAGCAAGGAAGAGCAAAGGTCTGAAATAGGTGCATGTTACAGGGATGGAAATTTTTAAAAAAATAAAGAAAGAAATGAAACAAAACAATCTAGGTTCTGGTAAGAGTTCGAGAAGTTAGATGTGAAGGTAATGGGGAGTTGAGAAATGGAGGATATAGAGTGTTTTACTCAGGTAATGAAAGAGGTGGTCATAATGATGTGGAAATCACTCTTGGTAAGAGCTTAAAAAAGGTAGTGGAAGTAGAATTTGTTGATAACAAAATTATGATGCTACGACTTAAAGGAAAAGAAGGATCTAGTGGTCATATAGATACGTACCGACCACTTTGCAAATAACTGTAGAACAGGAAAATTATGAAAAAAATAGAAGGAATTCTAAACAGGGAGATGAGGGGTGATGCGTAATTGTAGTGAGAGATTTCAATGCAGGTGTGGGAGAAGGAAAGGAAGATAGTGTTGTAGGTAAATATGGTTTACGCCAGGGGTAAAAGTGGATCTAGAAAGGTGGGGGACGATAGATAGCGGCATCACGCCACGCCGTTCCCCCTGCCTATCTTTGTCCATTGTAATTTTTTAGGAACTGGAGGATGCCGAAAATATTTTTTTCGAAGTGGGGAGACGGTGCTGTCCTCCCTCGTTCCCCCTCACTTTGACGCCTGGTTTAGGCGAAAGAAATGAAAGAGGAGAGAGACTGGGTCAATTTATGTAGAGAAAATTGACTAGTAATTGTAGCGTTCGGTCTAATCAGCACAAGAGGAGAAGATATACGTATAAATCCGGAATAAATGAACAGACGCATCAAATACTTAGACTATGTTATAATTCAGGAATAGTTTGAAGACCGCTAAGACACTTTCTGGGGCCTACATCTTCTCTGGTCGTAATCTTGTGCTGGTCGAAGTGAAGGTTCAACTAAAAATGTAGCCAGAAAAAAGTAAGTAACAACAAATTGAATACTAAAATGTTGAAAAACGAGGAAATAAGAAATCTTTTCGCAGAAAACTTCGAAGAAAAATACTCAAACGAGGAAAGGATAGGGGCAGATAGCAACAGACGGAGGAAGTATATTAAACTTTCCTTACAACAGGCTGTAGAAGAAGTAGTAGATTACGACGAATACAAAACGGTTACGAAACGAGTTACAGAACAGATGTTACAGAAAATTAAGGATAGGAGAATGTGGAAACAAGGTAGTACAAAAGAAGGCATAAAGATGTACAGGAAGTTAAACAACAAGTTAAGAAGGGCAACAGATAGAGCAAGGAAGAGTTTTATTAAAGAAAATTGAGGAGAAAGAAGAATTAGATAGAGTTGGAAAAGGAGCGGAAATGTACAAAGAAGTGAAATTCTTTGAACTGCGGAGTAAACAAGAAGGAATATGACGGTAGTAGAAAATAAGAATGGGAATGTAGTCAGCGAGAGGAGTGAAGTGTCATGAAGATGGAAAGAATATACTGAAAACTTATATGAGAGCAGGGATAGACGGCGTGGACTAGATGTTGAAGTAGGAAATGAAGTATGCAAAGATGATAAAGGATTTAATATTCCACAAAATGAGTTTGAAAAAAGTTTTATCTGAAACAAGGTATGGAAAGGCAAATCGAATTCAGTAATAATGTTAAAAACAATGGCAAGACACAATTGTTTCGATTCTGTATTGAAATACGAGCTATCTTCAAGAAAAGACCGAACTTTGTAAATAGCATGCCAACGACTGCAAGTGACGCGCTCCGGCTACCATGTGTATACAACGACATATCTTGATAAAAGGTTGTTTTTTATTGGATTCGAATCTATGGGCTAGTTATAGAGTCATAATACATTGAGTAACGTTGTACTTAAGCTGCTCGTCGGATAAGTGAAAAAGCAACAATGAAGGAGTTGCAAGAACAGCACGTGTGTGTGGAATTTTGCATAAAACTGAGGAAAACTTTCAAGGAAATATTCAAAATGTTCAACCCTGCATAGAAGAATAACTACATGAGCCGAACGCAGTACTATGAGTCATTGAGTTTTACTATGAGTGAGTTTTACGGAGGGCAAAAGTTCGGTTGTCAAAGGTCGAAGGACTGGACGACTTTCTACGTTAACAGACGACCAACATGCTGAGATTGTGTGCGTGTAATTCGTGAAAATTGTCGTTTAACTGTGTGAGCTTGCAGAAGACGTTTCTAAAAGTGTGGGAACTTTGCCACCAAATCCTGAGTTAAATAACTTGCAAATTATCTGGGGAAAACATCGGACTTCCGTTATGTTCCATATATCCTTTCTTCAGACTTCCCCGGCAGGCCAGGCCTTTTACTACTTCCCTAGGGGTAAAGTGGATTTGAAAAGGTAGGGGGAAGCATGATGTCACTTCGTCTCCCATGTCTTTCTTGCGTATTGTATTTTTTTTAGGAAGTGGGGGACGCCACATATATTTTTGGAAGTGGGGTGACGGCGTCCCACGCGTTTCCCCTCACTCTTTCCCCTATACTTCCAAAACGTAAAACCACTATGTAAGAAGGTCGTACTGTGTCCACAGAGGAAATTCAGGAAAATTCGATGACAGAACTGCACGCTACCGAAAAACGTTATTTCTAGCAGGCGTACCAAAATTGGAAGAAACAATGCCAACTGTGCATTAAGAGTAGAGAGGAGTACCTTGAAGAATATGGTGATTAAAATTTGCAGAATGAGTAATAAAGCAAAAACAGCAAAAGTTCATTTTTAAAAAAAACACACACACACATACCTTCTATATGAAACAGGAGAATAGCAGAAAGATTTCCTGCAAACAGTCATGATCAAGTTGGCTAACAAGTCGAACTCAGAGATTTTAAGACTATCTCATATGGCATGCAGTAAAAATTATGCTTCAAGTATTGAACAGAAGATTGCATTAAAAAATAAAGAATTTGAAGAGGAAAAGTTCGGGTTTACAAGATATATAATTGGCTTATTAAGAGCAGTTGTGAGGAAAAGTTTATAGATTTAAAAAGTACGGTATACCGTATTTAACTTTATCGCTCAAATTCCCTAAAAGAAATCATGTTGTGTTGCAATTATTAATGAAACCATTTCTTGTGAAATACGAAAAAAGTTATAAATCATTTTTGGAAAATTTACACGTCTCTCCTCTCTTCGCTCGAAAGTAGAAAGAAATAGAGGTGTATGTTGAATATATTGACGTAGAAAAGACTTACCCCATGAACTGGGAACTGTTATTGTGAGTTCCTAAAAAGGTTGGATTTGAATGGAAAGATAAAAAACTAATAAGAACCTTATACATGAAACACTAAATGTTAGAATAGGGAAACAAAAGGAGTTTGATAGGGATGGTGTCTCTCGCCGACGTTATTTATTGTCTATCTAAAAGAGAATGGAAAAGAGCCTACATAATGAAGACGATATTACGGTAGGAAATAGAAAAATTAGGTGTATAAGGTTTTCAGATGATATGACGCTTTTTGCAGAGTCAGAAAACAAAGTTAATAAGAAAAGTTGAGGAAGGACTGTGAGGTACAGGGGATGAAAATAAATGTTAGAAAGACAAAAGTTATGGTGATTGGAACAAGTCAGTATCAAATATAGAAGTAGGAGAAGACAAAATAGAACAGGTGACTAGTTTTCAATATCTGGGTAAAATTAATAGTGATTAAATGAAATGCGTACGTGAAATAAAAGCAAGAATAGAAATTACGAAAGAAGCATTTAAGAGGAATAGAAGTCTATTTTGTGGGTTCTTTAATATAGAGTTAAGAGATTCATAAAATACTTTATGTATTGTATACGGCAGAAACATAAACATTACGCAAAAGCGATGAAAAAAGCCTGGAAGCTTTTGAGATATGGGTGTGGAGAAGAATGGAGAGAATTAGATGGGTCCAACAGAGCTTTTCTATTATCTCTCAAAAATCCAGGAATATTATATGCTCTTTCCCTCCTACTTAGCGTCAGTGCTCTTCGTAGGATAAATTATCAAAACGATAATTTGTAGCTAACATTAGATGATAATCGTGGTTTCGAAACAAAATAATTGTCCTAGACGCATTTGATAAATGTTTAGAGATCACTCCATAGCAATACAAGACTCAAATTTATTAAAACTGGAATGACCTTTCTATATGTAATGGTAAACGGGATTAATGATTGTACCCATCCTAACAAGCAAAGTTAATGCAAGGTACTTATTTGTATTAACTATAATTGTGACTCTTAGTTTGATCTCATTTCTGTCTTGGACACATTCTTAAATGTGTTGTACTGTTAGAGGTAATTTCTACAACCAACGACTCATAATTTCCATATTACTGCATAATGCATAATGCTTACTTGAGTCCATCTTATGAAATACCTACGTTGTATCTTTCTGTGTATGAGTACTTCCCATACTTATGACGTGATGCCATTTTTATTTTATTTCTTCAATTAAAGAAACAACAGCTGAGTAAACTAACAGGTTATAATAGGTTAAAACTAGACGTAAAATCCAGAATAGCTCAGACAAATAAACCATTTGAAAAAAACAAAGTCTTCTAACTAAAAACACCGATACAGAACTTCAGAAAAGGTGATGAAAGCATACGTATGCAATGTGACGTTGTATAGATATAAGGCATGAACTCTAGGAAAAGAAGAAAAAGCGAAGAATGGAAGCCTTCGACATGTAGTGCAACAAGAGGATGTTAAACATTACATGGGTGGATAAGACATTATATGAAGAAATAATGAAAATGGTAGGAGAAAAGAGACGTGTAGTGAAGACATTTTTGCAGAGAACAGATCGGATACATTATGAGACGTGAAGAAATTATTCTATTGGGCATGGAGTGAACGGCAGAAGGGAAAATATCTAGAGAAAGATCACAATTGAAATAAACCGACCTGATAATACAAGACGCAGAAATAAAAAATACATAGAAATGAAACGTTTGACTCAGAATAGGGAAGAGTGGAAAGCAATATCAAACTAATGTACAGATTGCTGACCTAAAAATAACACTACCGTGATACAAGTTGTTTAAAGCGTGACTCGTTGTAAATATACACTTGAGAATAATTATGAGTTTATTTTGGATACTATTCCTTAAGTTCAACCTTTTCAGAAACAATACTTATTCATTGACAATTGACTGAAACTTTACCAATACATTTTGTCCCTAAGAATTGTACCATATTAAAACGTGTGTAGACGTTTACCCATATATTACAAGAGATGTATTTATTATATTATTTAGTGATATATAAATATTGTTAAAGAAGTCAAGAGTTCAAGAGGTCATTGGAGGTCACTGGCTGGGGGGCGCGTGAGGCTCACCAATTGGCCGGAAGTGACGGCTGGGACTTCCAAAAAGAGGGAAGAAAGAAATAGAGAAATGGAAAGACGCTGAAAGGAAAAATCGATACGCAGCGTGCGCTTGGTCCGCCTTCAACGTTGATTTTAATGCAACTAGCAAGTTGTCTCCCGAGTAGAGCACGAACACCAAGATAGAAAGAAAAAGGTAAATACAAGAGGGAAAAGAGACCTTAAAGGACATTCTTTATTCCATTAAATAGTAAATAATTTGATCTGGAATCGAATGGAACTGTTTAAGACGTCAACTTTCTTCGCTGTTTCTTTCGCTTATGCACAACTAACACATGTAACACTTCAGTTTTGATATTCACTCTACTTATCGCTCTGTCAGAACGTAAGCAAATGAATTGCGTCAAAATTATAATCTCTTTAACACTAAAGAAAGAAACGTAACCAAAGGTACCTGTCAATTTAATAGTAATGATACGAATAGTCATTCTTTGTTTCGATTTTTTTTTTTTTTGACTACGCGCCATCAACTTAAGTTTCATATGTTTTAAACGAATCTTAACAGTATAAAGAGCGTACCTACGCCATCTATATTTTTTTAGCTATTTGTTTATACGGAAAGTTATTTTTTCATTTTCCTTGAAACGAAATGAAATTTTAATGATATGTTTTCACTGATTTCTTCTTCTCTCAAGCAACATCGCATTCTATTGCGTTATCCGTCCGAATTATAACTTCAGTGATCATTTAGTTGGCATTATTGCTTTATACAATATTCCATATACATGATTTGTGGGTCGCTTCTTTAGATACTTCTAATCTTTGTCAACAGCTGACAGTCAAACTTAGTATTGCAGAAGCTCTATCTCCTACGTTCCGCGAAAGTTCTTTTTTTATTTATTTTTTTTATTTGTGGTTTCTTGCTCTGTAGGAAAATATTTCAACGAAACTGTTGGTAATTACTGAGAGTATTTTTATGATATTTGGCCATAAAAGGGCAATGCTGCTCATTAGCTACACATAAGACCTATTTTATGGCAATGTTGCTTTGAAATAAACATTCTGTATTTTGTAATCAAAGTACAAAAATACTTTAAAAATTACGAAATTATGATCAGGAAGACATGGTTCAATCATAAAAGCGAACTAAATATTTTAATGGTAATGTTATCAATGCTTGCCAATTAAAGGGTTAAATTTCCCTTCTTTTTCCAAAATGAATTTGTATTAGAAATAAATAAATTATAAGGGACATTTAAATTGGTTTGAAAAAGAATTGAACCATTAAAATTCCATTTTGTTTTAAAGAAAACTGAAAACTATATCCCTGCACAAATCAATGGACTAAAATCAAATATGGCGCATTTGATTAACACCATTACGGAAAATCGCTACATCCACATTTTTAAAAACCACTTTCACTTTCTTTTATTATTTAACACAGTAACAATAGACAAATGCAATACGGTAAGTTTGGAAAGTATGTTACTAAATACCTACAAATGTTACTAAATGATCTGTACCTATATCTGAAATACCTACAAATGTTTGCTTTTAAATGGCTTTCATATTGTGTAGAAACTTGAGTGACAAGAAATGATGGTATGTTAAACATCACACCAGAGGCGGATCATGAAGGAAGTCGCAAGATTTTAAAGATCAAACAAACATGTCTTACATTTATAGCCTACATATTCATTCTACTTACCACTCTTAAGAATATGTATAACTTATGTATTTTTACCTTAGTTTTTGAACTAAGGGAAAAGAAGCTACCTATTGTACAAATTGTTTGATGCAATCAACCTTTAATTTTTTACAGATGTAACTTCCCTCACAAGCCGCCTCTGCCACAGGCTCAAATTTATTGCTCCAAGAGAAGGCATGCAAAAGGTTATTCCTTCATTTAATAGCAATTTCCTGACAGTGGAATGCTTACTTTCTAAAATTGTTGTATTATGTTGAAGTTATTTACTAAGTTTCAGAAATGTGGTGAAAATCCTTAATATCTTCCTCTACTACGGATATTAACAAAAATATTCTTTAACTCTTACCTATGCCCTTCTTCTTTGATGTAGTTCAGACCTGCAAAAAATAATAATATAAATTAGTTAACACTATACTAAGTGAAGAAATTCTTTGTTTCTGGTCTTACACATATTTTTGCATTAAGTGTTTGTAAATAAAATTTAAAACTCAGTGATTACAATTCTTATCAAATGCTGCGTAATATAGTGAAACCTCATATACATGTCAGAGTTTCACATATGTCTGTAGCATAAGTTCAAAAAGCTCCTTACGTGCTTCTTTCTTTTAGTTTGTTCGCAACATTTGCTGTTCTACATGATAAAAATCTTACTAGCGATTTGTGATTTGTATATAGGTTTCTACTTATACACTTATTCTACATCTAAATCACCTGTCAAACACATTTCCATAATTTCACTAAGAAAAACATATCTTCCGAACTTGATCTAATTCAAATCAATTCTAATTCACAAAGTATGTGCTCCAATTCTTAACGTTTCACGCACAACACTTGACTATTCCTAACAATAATACTTTTATTACTTTACAAAATATTCTGATTTCATTATTTATTACCATCAATCGATACCTAAAATATAAAAATTCTTAACTTCACTAAAAACTGTACCACTTAATAAATAGAGTTTACATTCCACAGATGATTCAATTTTTAAGCTTGGTATAAATTTAAAAATTTGTACATATTTTAAGATTTTCAAACATTATTTAAATAGTTGTTTTTTATAATGAAGAGCATGTTAGTATATTAATGCGTGAAACCTACAATGTCAGATAAAAAAAAACATCGCAAAGGACGAGACACCAGATTAACATCAGGTTTCCCAAAAATAGTTTGAGGATGGAAAATGATTAGCTTATGATATAGGGTACTATTGGATTCGTGCCCTTTCGAGCGTATAACATATTTACAAGTTTTGAACGACCAACGGTACATGCATGAGGTGTTGGAGTTGCTTGTGGTCCCTTTACTGAAGGTCCTGCATGAAACTGAAGGTCCTGCATGAAATTACATTGTAACAGGATAACGTGCAACCACACATGACACGCAACGTCTTACACTTCTTAGATGGGCAGAATGTTCCAGTGCTTTCTTGGTATGTGTGTTTCCCTGATTTCTTGATGATTGGACATTTCTACTCCATTACTGCACAATATCTCGCACATCAGATACCTTCCGCAGCTACCATTGGCAACTAGTGGTAGGCGCATAACTTGCACAATCCAAGGACATTGAAGGTCTCGTCATTTCTCTACCTTGTGTCGTAACTATTCTAGACATCTATTGTGGACCAACACGCTAATGACATCTGGATTTTCTGCTAGGCTGTCGCACACTTGTACTTTAAGCTAACTATGAACCACATTTGAGGATGCTACTTCTTTTGGTGTTGATTTCTAATGTCCCCGTTAGATGGAGGATGAGGTAACAACGTAGTCCCCGTTTGCTTACAACCAAAAGCAAAGAATGTAGTTTAGTGGTATAGCAAAAGGGCACGACCAATGTTATCATATAATAGGTAACATGTTTCTTTTTCCAAATTCTCCTTTCTCTTGAGGTGACGGTTTATTGAACGTGATTAACTCATAAATTTCCGAATTTTTGTTTCATTCTGTGTATCCCGCTCCTTGTTGCATGTGTTTAGGCTGATCCAAATAGAGCCTGAACTACAGACATCTGCAAGTAATACTACGAAATTCCATTGTAACAGCCTATTGTGAGAACTTAAACATTTCTTCAAGTATTGCAACAGCTAGCTACATTCTTGTTATACATGGAGTGAAGGAAAAGAATTGCATGTTTTCATTTTTATTCACGGGTCTTTCGAACCAAACCTGATCCTGACAATTTGGCTATCATTACTTTACAGAATGTGCATACTTTTCGTGGCCTGTGATGCCAAAGGAACATTAAAATTATCACAATTGTAAATATCAGGCTACAATGATTCATTATTGAACTGCTTTGTGAGTTTGACTCAATTGTATGTTGTGTGCAAGTTTATCATCATCTAGTGAACGAACATAGTAAATATAAAATTCAAACAATTTTAAACACTGGAATGTTGGAGAACCCACAAAACACTTGTGTATTGTGGGTTGCTTATGTTCAGTTGGTCTGCTAGAAAGTCCCAAGCACTACGAAACCAGACGCCTATGACCTAAAGATGTCAAATGAAAAGCATTTATGAATTAAAAAGGGCAAAAGTATGACCAATCCAACATCGACTGGTAAAAGTTAAGTTTTATCCTTTCAAACTAAGGGAAGGAAACTTACTGAATGTGCTAGTTCATGTAGTTTGGAACGATGAAACTACACAACTTTAAACGATCTTAGAATTTTGCTGACTTTCTCAGAGTCACACGATAGTGTAATAAATACAAAGGAAGATATAATTACCCCAAAGTGAAACTTAGAATCAAGAACCTGGTTCGGCTTATTGATTTAAATGAGTTCTTTTGAAATATCTGGCAATTGTATCACAAAGAAGTAACGTTCTACTGGAAAGCATTTATTTTTGTATCAACATCTGCTACCAGCATTAACGTTTCCACCAACTTACTGATTGGTGAAATTAGATATACCTAGTTATATTGTTTTTTTGGTTTAGTTTTGAATTTTTGTTGAAGATTTAGTCTAACATACAAATGGTCAGATGTTGATCTGTTGAGATTCAATTGTCGTTAAAAGAAGTTTCCTATAACTTTCGTTATATATCATAACTAGCCTTTGGCTGGCTGGAAATTTGATCCCCAGACTCCCACATTTCTTCAACCACGGCCTTCCATTTCATATTTCAGCCTTTGCTTCCGTTTTTGACAACAGCAAGAATACATTTATGACATTATTCTTTGCGAAAAATTAAAACTTCTTTCTTACTTTGAAAACACATTTCAATCAAAATGGAATGATAAAAACCCATGTCGGCCCAAGTGTTAACTGTATCAAAAAAAAGTCATTTCAAATGGTTCTCCTGTCTTCCCCTAATTATGAGATTGACAACTTCGAAGTCATTTTTGTATATTGCAAAAAAAAAAAAAAAAAAACAAAAAAAAAAACAAAAAAAAAATTAGAAGTGGCTGCTTTCTTACGTTAAAAGTGGAAAACGTGTGGCATAAGGAGTTTATATACCAAGTTCCATATCTCTAACATGTATCTAATCTTAAGGGTTTCCGAGATATCACTATCTTATTATAAGAGTTGTAATCTTTATTTTTCTATCCGCCTTTCTCTTTTCTTGTAAGGGAAATATTATAAAAGGTGCAAGTACCTCTTTAATTATTTAAAATGAAAAGTTTAAATACTAAATTTCATGTCTCGAGGTATGGCCATCTTGTTATAACAATTGTAAATCCACCCTTTTTCTTTCCGCCTTCTTTATCTCTTTTAGGGAAATATCAAGAAACGATTAAACATGTGTCTAATTACTTTAAATAGGAAGTCCATATATCAAATTTCACGTCTCTACCCTTCAGAAATACGGATGTGAGACATGGACATTTGACTATAATAATTGCCAATTTCTATTTTCCCATCCATTTCTCGACGAATTTGCTAAAATCCTTGCTTGGTAGTGCCTTACGTTACAAATCCTATATACTGTCCAAATTTCAACTTTGTACCTCAGGCAATTTGGCCTGGGCATTGAGTAACCAGTTACGACTTTTTCATTTATATAGAGAGATAAAAACAAATAAGTTTTGGTAGACAATTTCCATGCTTAAGATTATTGTTTACCTCTTTGTTGATCTGTCGGCAGCTGACTCTATGATTTTATCCAATTTATTTGGTATGATTTCAATAAGTAACTTACGATTGCTATATTCTTTGTTGTTGGTTTGTTTTCTTAACGGATGAGTTTGGTGAGATGCTTGTATGACTTAATGTTCGATTTAATTTTGACTCTTTGATTAAGAGAGATTTGAAAGACGATAGTAAAGTTGTTTGGCTAATTTTAGTGAACTACTAAACGAGATGCAGTTCTATGTGCATCCAAGGACCTTACACGATCCAGAAATCCTTAGTTATTAGTAGCACGTAGCTGTTTGGAATCGGAGCAAAGAACTGTTCAAGTCATTGCCACAGTCAATCAGAACGGCTACGGTGAAAATCCTAAACAGAAACACCTTTGATTTTACTATCATAAGTAAATGATTATTTGTATTGTTATTCACTATAACAACTACTTATGTTCTTGAAAACGTTAAATTATAGTTCCAGCAGGATAAAGAAACAAGTAACGCATAAGCAGGCAAAAATATATTTCCTCTGTGTGTAACATTAGGTTCCTAAACAGACAATGGAATGCTTCTATTCAACGTAAGTAATTTCCAAGAGTATACGTAAGATGGTAGCAACACTCCGGCAACACTTTCAGTAGCGTAACTCAACGTATTTAGCCCTTTATGTGCATGATTACTGAACTTCGTTTGCTGCATGATCACTTACGGGTAATTACTTAAAAGTTTAATTGGTCTACACACGAATTGTTGGAACGCTAAAAACGAACTCGACACAAATTATAAAAATTATAGATTATCTACTATTATGAGTATGGCAGTTACTTGACGAGCAAGTGGGTACGATTTTCTTGTTTATAATGTTCCATTTTCATGAATGTACCACTTTTGGTATAAATTAAGACTTCTCTCGCACATTTGATGACAAAATTTTAGTAGTAACTAGTTCCTAGGTTGCTACTAAATTGTTCTATTTTACGAAAGGTAATTATATCCTAAAGTTTCTTGTCATTCTCTACATTCTTTACTTCAGCATGGTGCCCGCAAATATAAGCTACAGTATTAAATTTAGAACATAAATTATGCAAAAAAAATATTTTGTAAAATTTAAGCCAATTTATGAATTAGGGCATCACCATAGATATTCTGAAACTATTGACAGGTTACTTGCCGCAACTGAGAAGCTTCCATGCTCCATGGTCTTCCGCTTGCCTCTTTGTCTTCACGTACGATTTTTCTGTTTTGATATCGTCCATTAACTGTAGTCTCCTTGGCCCCTTCCTCACTTTCCTGTCACCATACCCTGTAGCACGTCCCTCATGATACAGTTCCTTCTTAGCCAATGTCCCAACTAGTTTCCCTTCGTCTTCTTAAGAACATCTAAAATTGTTTTTTTGTTCCCTGTCATTTCTAAGACCCTCTCATTCGTTTTCTACTCAACTCAACTAGTTCTCTCCATTCTTCTCCATATCCAAAATTCGAAAGCTTCCAGTCATTTTTCATCATTTTTGCGTAATGCCCATATTTTTGACGTATAGAATATAATACGCCACACGAAGCATTTTATGAGGCTTTCCCCCAAGTGTTTATTCAAAGTATCACAAAATAGTATTTTCTTTTTCCTAAAGGCTTCTTGTGCCATTACTATTCTAGCTTTTATTTCACGTTCTCATTTCATGTCATCACTAATGATACCACTCAGGTATCGAAAACTAGTAATTTGTTCTATTTTCTCCCCTTCTACTTCTATATTTGACCCAACCGACCACAATTAAATTGATATTATTGTAGTGACGATTTTTTCTACTGAAAGCTTTAAGAAATGCCATTTACGTTGTTTTTGTTGTTAATTTGTTAGAAACTACTCCCTAGTAATATTCTATTTCATCCAATTTATTTGGTATGATTTCAATAAGTGCCTTATTGATGTTATATTCTTTGTTATTAATCTGTTTTCTTGGCGGATGAGTTTCGTGAGGTGCTTGTATGGCTTTAATGTTCGATTTAATTTTGACTCTTTGATTAAGAGAGATTTGAAAGACGATAGTAAAGTTGTTTTGCTAATTGTAGTAGATTAGTAAACGAGATGCAGTTCTATGTGCATCCAAGGACCTTCCACGATCCAGAAATCCTTAGTCATTAGTAGCGTGTAGTTGTTTGGAGTCGGTTACATCTATAATAATGTGCAACCGATAGAGAGGTCTATACGAAATACAATGAAACTCGTTGCAACTTAGCAAAGAAATGTTCAAGTCATTGCCACAGTTAATCAGAACGGCTACGTTGGAAATCCTAAACAGAAACCGCTTTCATTTTACTGTCATAAGTAAATGATTATTTGTACTGTTATTCACTATAACAACTACTTATGTTCTTGAAAACGTTCAATTATAGTTCCAGCAGGATAAAGAAACAAATAACGCATAAGCAGGCAAAAATATATTTCCTCTGTGTATAACATTAGGATCCTAAACAGACAATGGAATGCCTCTATTCAACGTAAGTAATTTTCAAGAGTACTACCTGAACCTTTGCTCTCTAAACAGCTCATCATTCACATATGAGCATAAATTTCCTTGTCATTCCTCACAACATCTGTACATGTTCCTTTACAGACAAAAGTGAAAGACGTCTTGATAAAAATCGGCAAAGGGTACCATAAAGAGAAGATTTTTTGCTTATTTTTTTCAATGTCTTGCACCGTTTGCCAGATTGAGCCTACTTCCGGTTGGAGTTTCTAATTCATGTAAGATTAGTGTTTTCTTTCTTCTTGCATGTAGTATGTAATAAGCAAATACATAACATACACTGTTAATTGTAATGCCAGGTATATGTGGTGTTCATTGGGAAAAATACTTTAAACAATAAAGATTCATCTTAGAAAATGCTCGTCTTCTTTGCAGAGAAACAGAAATTATATAGTTTTTATTTACCTATAATTTGTTTAACATAATACTAACCAAATACAAGGTAATAAGGAGCAGAGTTTTGAAATGACAGGACGAATCTTAATTGATTTCCAGGACTAGTATTTGATTCCTACAGCCAAACAAGTTTGTTCAATTCGATTTTTAATTTCATTAAAAGGAATGGAAGAAGCTGTCCTTGATAGCCAGGATGTAACTAATAATACGAGGATGTCATAATTCTTGCAATATTTCCACAACCCAAACAGTAGGCGCGTGCATACGCCGTGATCGACCGTAAGTACAAGGTCCAACTGGACCAAAAGGTGTGTTGTAAGCGGGCTATTTAACAGGGAGGGTGACAATCGGTTAATTTTTAGTGACAGTAAAGATAAGTGTACGATGTCTGATACGTGAACTGATTAGTTTGAACTCAAGCATAACATGAGACAGCAACCAAAACCATTTGTTATGCAAAAGGGGAAGATACAGTGAACCACAGCACAGCATTGGTTTCAGTAATTTCGTTCAGGTTGAAAAAAATGTCCAAGATTAGCCAAGATAATGATGCCCCATCAAAAGGACTATAAGATCATACGACACGTTATTAAGGAAAATCTCTCATCAATAAACGATGATTGTCAAAACAACTCTATATTTCCTAGTTCACTGTAGTGCGTTACCTTCACTAACTCGGGAAAACCATGAGGAGTCCCTGCATTGTACCCCATGGATTGCCCCCAGTTCAGGCCCAGATGAGAGTGAATATGTGCCGACAACTGCTTCAAACTCTGCGTGATGTGCGTTTCCTGAAACTGTCACGTGTGACTAAAAGTGTTATTTTTTTCGAAATCCAAATGAGCAAAAAAAATATTGAGCGCAAGGCCCAACTTCCAGCCGACCTCTATTCCGGACAGTTGGAGCGGATGAATGCTGCCAAAAATTCTCCATTGGTGAACTGAAAAAGTACAGTGCTGCAAATGGATAACGCAAAACTACGCTTGGCTTCAGAAACCAACAAAACTGCAGGAACTTGACAGCATCGAACAGATGCCACACCTGGCATATATTCCTGTCTGATTACAACCCGTTTCGGTGTATGACACACTTCCTTAGATCACGATGCTTCACCAATCATACGTAGGTGGAAACAACCGTGATTGACATTTTTTGCTTCTAAAGACATGTTATCGACGGGGAATCGAGGAACTGGTCCATGAATTTTCCATAGGATGGATTTTGAAATTTGAGTTAACTTGTAAAAATACAAACTCTCATCTTAGGATAATCATCGCTCTGGATTATCATATATTGACAAAGACTAAAAAACAAAATGCTGGAAAGTTTGGTAAAGTACGCTGGAGATGATGGCAGACACGTGCAAATGTTACCATTATTAACAAACTGGAACGTGTGAGAAAATATGTTCAGGATTATAGTACATATGTGCAGATGCTTTCAAATGAACTTGCTACAACGTTTGGGAAAGTATGTTGAGGATTATGGAAGATATGTGCAGATGTTATCAAATAAACGTGCTGAAACGTTTGAAAAAGTATATTGAGGATGATAGCAGACATATCCAGATGTTATGTTCTATAGTTTTCATTTCTGATTAAACACTTTATAACCACACGAATACGACACAATACTTTCAATTAATGTAGTTGCTCGTGAAAATGTCTATAATACATATTACATATAAATTTCTACAAGTAAAAAAATGTAAGAAATATTTCAGATTAGAAACTTAATACAAAGCAGCTCATATTTAGTGCTAAGAGCATAAAAATTGCAACAATTCACAAATTCAGAGAAATTATACTAATAATTTTATTACATTAAATAAACAAAGACCCTCAGAAGTGAAAGGAAAGAATTCATGACTGCTTGTACGAATAATAAAACAAGTAACACACCTTTGCTCTATTAAAAAAATAGATGATTAATGACAGTGTTGTATCTGTCACTCTATTAACCAATCAGATCTTTTATTATTAATATTTTACTTTATAATTACTTTTGCTTGACAATTTGCGTATAGTTCTTGCTAAAGTATTTGTCAGATACCTATGAACATATCACATCATCAAAATCCAAAGAACAGGTTTATCTCATATACCAGAAGGAACTTTTATAGGACTAACATGAATATTCATAAATTATGACCAGCACGGCTGGTTTTTATTGCCTCTAATGAACGCATTCATTAGAACAATAAAAAAATGTTGCCAGTGCATTACGAAATAATATACTACTGCTATACTCCCTCAGTATGCATTCACTTTCTATCACTTAGTCGTTTATTGAAATTAGTACACGCATTGACGCATGTGCAGCACATATTTCATCGCATCTATACGCATTAGTACGCATACATGAAAAAGGATGATCATAATGTAGGAGGCTGTTACCTTGACCCGGATATCTAATGTGAATGGGATTGGCAATGCTTTGGGTGTTTGCCAAATTAAGTTTTACAGTTCTCTTTCAACAAGGACGAATTCAAAAAGCACGCGGTTGGTTGGGACAAGGAACAGTAACTTCTTTTGTTGGAAAACAAAGAGTTTGAAGGACGATGTGCGATGGATTTAATAGTAGAAAACTTGTCTCTTTAAGTTTTATTACTTCCGAAGTAAACAACTATATAACATAACATCCACAATGTATGATATGCATATATAAACTTGTTAATATCATTTGCCCATATTAGTTTTGCGATATACTGTAGCTTACTTTAAATTTAGAACTTTGGTGTAATCATTACTTCCTTGTACTCATGTTCACAGATCAGAGAAACAAATAAATAAACATTTGATATATGTATTTGCCTAGCAATACTATATTTTCAATTTTAAGAAAAAACTAAGAAATTTTGAACACACGATATTTATGACATAATGTTTACATATTTCTCGCTACATCTAACTTTTCAGAAAATCTCTCTTGTATAGGGTATACTAGAACGTTGTGTCAGATTTTCAAACGTCACAGTGTGAATATCAATATAGTAACGAGGAAGCTATACGAGTTTTATAAACATGCGTTCGTGGAAAGAGGAGCAATCCTAGGCCTGTAGTTTCTGTAGATGACCGTATAGTTACCGGTTTGAAAATTTAGCATAAACCTATACACAGTAGCCTGGTTAATTGCTCTGATTTCTTGAGTAATGTTTTCTTTTTAATCGTATTGAAACGACAATCGTTATTTTCTATTCTCAGTCGTTGCAATTCAGTTGATAAAAGTTTCTGAATCGTCTCTAGATGTCATCAAGGGCGCCCATCAGGGGATGCAAGGTGGGGCGCTCGCCCCCTAGAGGAAATTGTAATTCAGAATATTGAAAATCCAATAGAATTTTTACATTAGTTACAGCAAAATTTGAAACTATTTTTGAAACGTCACTTATACTTGCCCCCCTTGGAAACCACAACATGGGCGCCCTTGGATGTCGTCTGGAAATTACAGTATCTGTACAGTCATATTCTTCTAAAAAGAAAAAAAGAAAGAAAGAAACGACTCCACTGGTCACTAAATATAATTTCTCCACTGGTCACTAAATATAATTTCTCCACTGGTCACTAAATAATGCTTACGGAAACTGCAGGAAATGTTGAATAATTCCAGTCGTATAACTTCACAACCATTACATTGATGTTCACATTGTGACGCATCAAAAAACATTATAATTGAGTGGGACACCTCTGTATACGATATTATCTCTACATGTGTGTTTTAAGTTATACAAATATATTGATATCAATTTGACACCGTTAACATTTAATATACTTCTCTCGTCTGTCTCCAGAACATTTAACTTTAAAATGTGTCTGCGATATTGCAATTAAAATGGTTTTTAAGCGTAGTTATGATTTCAACACTTCAACGCAAATTTCAGTTGTCTAAAAAGCATCGAGGCTTTGGATGGCAAAATAGAGAATATAGTTATTGTGATTTGAAAGTAACTTTATGAAACCATATGCACGATTTTGTTTGATTATTTTTTGGCACTTTTTCAGCAATACCATAATCCCGTCGCCATAAGACTTCTGTCAATGCAGGCATGACATATTTCGCTTTCAAAGTTTTACCTGAGCAGTTCTCTACTGATTTGTGTTTAGTTAGGTGCACTGATGATGGAATGCCATGATTTCATGTTGGAAGGGGTACAAAACCAAGATGGCACATACATTTCAAGATAACCGCTACGCATAACTCCACGATAATAATTATGGGCATATATCTCTGTAACCAATGGCCCTACAAAAATTTTGCACTATACCAGATTTACTTATGATCTTAAATTTTAAAGAGATTAAACTCTTTTTGTAAAATGTACCATTCTGATTCTTTTATTGTCAAAAAGTACATTATATCACAAACTTGTGCAAATTCCAACATGTTTCATTTATTTATATTTTGGTATTGTCTAATCTATATTCTAGCATTTTGTTAAGTGAAAAAGAACAACAAAGAAAAAACAGTCAAATTAAACCGGTTGATGCAGTAGTATACACTTTTAAGGATTATATACAGTTGTGCTGCACAAAATTCGTGTAATTTCGTATGTAAGAACATGAATCTTTCAAGCACGCAGAAGTACTGGTTGTGACGTTTCCATTCACACTTTGAAGTGGTGTATTTTGTGCAATTACAAGGCTGAACAATATGTGTTTGAATTGCAGTTTGGGTAGGCGATTGGAAATTTAGCGACGTGTCAGTTTTTACTAAGCCGTAGAAGGATGGTATCATTACTGAATTCCGGTTTGTTACCAAGTGTTCGTCTGTAGTGCACAACTTAAATATGAGTTGAAAAAGTTATCATAAGGTGATGTTATGCCCCACAATTAGTTTTTGTTACCATATACCAACAACTTTATTGGTATTTGTTTATTTGTTCTTATTTTATGCATGACATCAAGTTCTACAAAGTTTGAATTGATATTTATTTTATTTGCTAAAGTGTTAACCTATTCTAGATCTGCACCAAGAATTAATTGGCGAAATGGTTCTATTTTTCAAAACTAAAAGAAAAGGAAGAAAGAAACACAAACAATTTAATTTAATTTTAATTTTAGAAATTTAACGGAATAATAATGTGTTTGTAATAAGATCCCGAAATCTAAAATCAAGCTATTATTTACTACCAAATATTTAAGTAAAAACGAATAATTTTGGAATCTGATAGTGCACCAGAAAGAAATCTACCCTATAATCTGGTAAAATAATATTAATAACATATAAATAGATAAATATTTATAAAATACCGCAGATATATTTTATAATGGAGGACATAAAATAATAGATAAAGAATTTCTTCTAGGGCTTAGGTCCTCCTTCTTCTACATTGCCATGCCACAGATAAATAAAATTTAATTAAACGCATGTTTTTAAAAAACACAAAGAAGCAAAATTCTAGTATTTCCTAATAGTCATTGCTTTAAAATGAAAACTCTTCGGAAGGATATCCAACCTCAATATATTCTATGTGGGTAATCTTAATCTAAACCTACTATATTTTATTGGCCATATATTGTTTATTAAACTGATGTCAGCAATAATACTCAGTAGCACAGCACTAAATATAATTTATATGACTTGTATAAATCAACATTAAACATTTATTGTACAGTTATGAAGTTATGTTACATGCAATTGGCAACAAAGTAAGGATACTTGCGACACAGAGGAAGGATTATATTTAATATACAAGAAGATAATAATGATATTGAGTAATATAAATAAATGAATTTAAAACAATTGAAATACTGTAATTAGTATATAGTAAAACTCCGTATGTAATATATTTGTCTTTCGCTGGACTGTCGGATTCCTATGATGTTAGCTGTAATAAAGTGAGTCTAAAATCGTGTAAGAATAATGTTAATCATAAACAAATATCACATAGTGCTTATGTATATAGTTTTAAGCTCTTCACCGAATCTAGATCTCAAAGGAAATCTTTCTACTGTTTTTCATACGTGATACAGACTCGAAGAAATAACAAGGGCCTGACCGCTCAGTGGTCTTTTGTTGCCTCCGGTCGACAAGGAGGATGACTTCGCCGTAATATAAACTAAAAATCAGATTGCTGTGGTATTACTCGGAAAGAAGGATAGTACAACGTGGCTGACGGTTGAGATGACGTTGACAATATATCTGGTCTCCTCACAACTTCATCGAATCTGCTATAATTAAAAGAGCCACATATCTCTTTGAGGATTGAGAGGTAGACTTTTTCAAGTTGTTTTATAGATTTATTACACGGAATGTTAGGACCAAAACGAGATTTCAAAGCTTCCTGTGCAAATGGAGATCCTGCAATGATTTTAAAAATACTTTCTTTGGTTCCAGTCTTGCTGCTCGTATATCTGGTTAACTATGTAACCCTGGAAGAACTTCTCTCAGGCTAGATCCCAGTTTATCAGCTACATAATTGATATATAGCCCTCTTCTTTCTTTCCTACAGTGAACGTTACCACAATGTTGTCACATCTAGCATCTCGTAATTTACGCCATGTACTGTAGATACCAAAGGTAAACACATCACCCCAAATGTTGTAATCTTTAAATGTGAAATGAAATCATTTTTTAAAGTCTAACGTCCTAGGTATGCCCCTTAGAACAAAGGAAACGGATAACTAATGAAAGTGAAGATCGTAAAAATTAAAGTTTTGTGCTCTTTCAGTGGAAATCGAACCCAGAAACACCTGCACCAAAGACACACGCGTTACCATTAGACCAGTGATGAGGGGAAATCCTGAAATCTATTCCATGAACCATTTTAATTTTACTGCTTCTCTCTTTGTCAATTACTTAACAAAATGTTAGAAAATAGATTGCCGAAATTTAAATAAAAAAATATGAAATTTTCATAAAGTTAGTGATATAATACAATTCTTGACAATAAAACAAACTATTCATATCAGAATGGTCTTTTTTTTTTTTTTTGCCAAAATGTTTTACTTCTTCAAGATTGAAAATCATAAAAGTTTATGTAAATTTGGTGTCAAACAAAATTTTAATTGGATCACTGGTTAGAAAGCTATACGCTCGTAATTATCAGCACGGCGCACGAGTGCCAGCCATCTTAGAAAACGTCACCACCTTGATTTTGCACAACTTGCAAGCATGAACTTCTCTCATTGCATTACCATTGTACCCAACTGAAGACAAATCAGTAGAGAACAGCTACCGTAAAAGTTTGCAGGCGAAATGAGTCAGCTCCCCGTCTATTGCTTTGTGATCAAATATATTTAACAAGAGTTTTAGCAGGTTTCTATGTAATTCTCAATAGTGCTGCAAACTTTACGAATGTTTATCATGTTTCTAGAATGGTTTAAGACAACACATTACTATATATGGCACTAAGATCTTCACTGTAACCTTCAATGTCATTGAATGAAGTATTTATCTAGGCAGTATTCCGAAGGTTTTTGAAAAAATTCAATCCCTTGTTTCTATTAACTTGAAATCCGTTGTGTCACTATCAGAGTATTAGACACTAAAGTACTTTGAATGTGCATACCCCTACCGTCTAACTTGCATTATTTCTGCTAGAGAGGCTTCCATATTTTTGATGCCTATGATACTGTAACTTCCTTAGTTCGCATCATTAAATAATAAATGTGATAATGTAATTTTTTGATTGACATGTTGATTTGAAATGTGTAATAACCTAATATAGCGTCATTTGAAAAAAAAAATATAACTTTATGTAGGGTCGACAACGTTGTTAACCTGGTGGCATCGCAGACTCTGTCAAATAATGTCCCACTACCACAAGATTTCAGCGTTTCTTGTCTGTGTTAAAGCTGGAAAGTTCGGTAGAAGATAGTTCAAGCGAGAAGTTTACTAACAGATGCTTCACCATTTGACGTTCAGGGATTTGGATTGATATGGTTATCGAGCAGTCACTAATGAAATCCACAAAACCTGACAAAAGTATTGCACGGAAAAGAAGTGCTTAAGAAAGTGAACAAAAAGACTTATGGTATGCTACGATAACCACTGTGTACGAAGGAATTGAGAACTTTAGTGTTGTTATGTTGGATACAACAGATTAACTGTTAATGAAATAGATTATCTTATTGAAAAGATCATGATGTATAAAAATTGTTAGAATCGATAATGATCTTTTCCCAAAAATCATGCTAATTACGTGAATAGCTGGTGGAATTATCGGTGGTGATAAAGTCATTGTTACAACGCATACGAAAATTTACTTCCCACCATGGAAAATACTATCGGGAGCCAGTTTGAGAGTATCAAATTGAAACGCACAAGTACTTTCACTTTTCAGAATGCAAGTATAGATATGGATCTAATATTGCTATATAATTGATTAAGCAATACGAAAGCATTTTGACATCAACTTCAAACATTCTAGCAATATGAAGTAGCTCTATATTTATTGTCACTTTTTAAAGATACAATAATAAGTAGAATAAAACCTTCCTACTATCGGTTTGACCCAATAGTTATTGAATTTGATTACACAAATGATACTTATATCGTTCATGAACATTTCTTTCACACTGTGTTATATAGGATCGAAAAGACATATTTCATTCTGTAATTGAATAATATATTTATGACGTATATAAATATATTGGTTCTAATGTAATTATTATATTTAACAGTCACAACAGCAATAGTAAAAATATAAGCTATGAAACAACATAGTTAATTTGCCAAACTGTATGCATAAACTGAAGCTCTCCTAGATACAACAAAAAATGTTCCAATGAATCAAGAAAACACTTTTTAATAGAAACAATAAAAGAAAATTTATTTCATGATAATCTGAAAAGTTTGAGAACATGAACATCATCAGGAAACAAGTTCAAGATTACGATGTCTAATACAAATCGAACTAAAATTGTCATGATCATAACTGATCAGTAGATCTATCAATTTTCTTAGTGTTATAATCTTCTGACAGTAATAAAATTCTATTTTCTTAAACCAGAAAAACTGAGAAAATCAAGGGCACAATTTGTCCATTACCAACTTCATTGTCAGTGGACAGGTAAGTGCTTACCACTGCGCGCGTCCCAGTTGGTTATTATGTCCACAAAAATATATACTTCACTAAAATTATCAATATTTTTATTTGTACTCATGGCAATGATGATTTTTCAATTTTCTCCAAGGGGGGACGAAATTTTAATACGCTGGGGGTTAAAAGTAGTACTACGAAAATTCTGGGAGTCTACATTGAGTACGATAATATATATTGTCCTGGGAGAATTTCCTGGCTCTGAGGGAAAATTCTTCCCCTATCGCACCCTGAAATCATCCCTGATTAATTACTGTAAATATTACTATACATTTATTCACGCTTCTCGACGGAAACTTCCGAAACGGTTACGGTCATTCTTGTAGCAATTTTTCAGCTACAAATAACTATTTCCGTCGTAGGACCAATAGTTTACGACATTTGTCACAAAAAGGTATTGTTTTTGACATTCGATCGCTATAAAATTTTTAGCAGGGGTCAAATCGATTGGAACCTTTGATATATTCTTTAGAATGGCAATATTAAGGTCCACAGGAAAATTCAACTTTCTGGGAATTTTTAAGCAGTAAAATCATATTTTCACTGAACTTCCCTTCTGAGCATACTAGCAATGAAATCAAAATTAATAGAATTAATGTTTCTTTTTGTTTTTAACAAAACTAATAGAATGAAATTGTTTCCACTAAAACATAAAAACGGTCAGTACTTTTGCGTGACAGCTGGAAGGAGCCACGCCCTCTACATGCAAGAACTGGGACAGCCTCTGTCTTTGTGGTATAAAATTGCTTGTAGATGTAGCTTATATTATTACCTCCGCTGCGTGCATAACTAACGTTGATAACTGATAATAACTCGAATATCCTAAAAACGCATACGTAATTGTTGCTGCAATTTAATTGTAAATTGGACTTACTGGTGACAATTTCTTCCTGTTACCCACTTCCTTCTCTATATATATATTTAACACACAAACATTTTGTCTTAGCATGAATTGATTTTGCGAGAATATCTTTCACAGTCTCGTAATAGAAACCACTTTTTAAAAATTTATATCACACTTTTTTTTCGGCTAGCCGAAATTTAAGTTTCATTCCGTAGCACTCAATTTGTAGTGATTGATTTAGTAATAGATAGCATTTGAGACACTTTAAAGCAGTGTTTCCCAACCGGTGTGCCGCGGCACACTGGTGTGCCGTGAGTGGGCCGCTAGTGTGCCGCGAGGAATCGAAACAAAATTATTAATTTTATAGCAATCAAATTGCAAAACGTAGGGAAAAATGTATATTTGTATTTCACATTACTATGAACCTCTACTATGAATCTACAATTTTAAGTTTCATACCAGGTTACTGTTTTGTACATTTCTAATGTTGAAAAAAGTATTTGTTATCATTGTTATGACCATTATTGCTTCTTTACTGTTGCAGACTATTTCTTAACTTGAAAATTTAAAAATCATCCAATCCTTTCGAAAAATTACCTACATTTGTGTTTTAAAAGTAGAAGATATTTGTTTATTCGATCGTTATTTAGTGATCTTCCTTCTTAGTAAAAGGTTGGATACAACTTTAAAAGAGAAAGCGTATTTTTAAAAACCTGAGTCCAATAATTCATTGCAATTGTTTTCTATTTTTAAATTAGAATGAAAAATAAGCATAATGACTTACCACGCGGAAAAAAACAGTGATAGAGCTTTCTTCTCTGTGAGAAGGAGATCAATAATCACAGAAAAATACCACTGTGTTTTATATTTATAAATAATAATATCTATAAGTGTGCCGCGAGAATCCAAGTAACACCAGTAGTGTGCCGCAAGTTGAAAAAGGTTGAGAAACGCTGCTTTAAAGGATACTAAAGTTTGTAGTAAGTAAATTTGGTGCTCTGTTGGGGATAAATTCAGTATTATATTCAACGTAGATTTAAGTTTTATACTGTCACAAAAGACCTGGCATCATCAGTATAAATTACCCCTTCCCTCGTAGATTTGGTGTTGTTTAACATATTGCTACTGAACTTTGTTCACTTGAGTTTTCTTTGAGTGAGGTAGGCTACAACTTCTGGATTTCAATAGTAACAGAAATTCATTTGAATTTACTGTATATTGAGTCTGAGCTACTACCATTGCACTATATTTATGGAAATTGCTAGTTAATACTTGTGAAAGCAACAACACTTTTTTTTTTTTTTTTTTTTTTTTTTTTTTTTTTTTTTTGCTTACGACTCAGACTATGAAATTAGTTCTTGTATTACAGGAAATACTTCAGAGAGCAAGACATTGTATATAGTACTTACTGTTAATACTCTACTTGCTGACAAAACATTGACATATTTTCTCCATTAAAAAGTAAATGAAAAATGACGGGTGAACCAGCTGAAATTTAAAAGTTGTGATAAACATTTAATATCCAATACATTGTTTAGCAAATTGACGATGGTCTACGTCATTATTGATGCATATCTGGGGAGTCTATTTCACAGGAGCTTCCTACTTACACGATACGTAGGATCAGTAGAGATTTTGATAGTGGAAGGCTGTACTCCATTTTGGATGGCCAGGCAGAGCTAGTGAATTTCAACATTTAATATAAGCGATTGATTAGATGAAGCTATGAGGCCCACTCATATGCATCAAATTTTCAACATACCTAGATAGATGAGGTTCGGGGATGGGATGTTTTTTATCATTTCACTTTGATGGTCCAACTTGCGGGAGGGAGAGGAGGAATATATATATATATATATATATATATATATATATATATATATATATATATATATATATATAAATGATCGAAAATAACCGATATTAGTGTCAAATCCATAGTTGTCGGGGTCGCTGAGATGAGTAGTGACACTTCCCATGCCATTTAAATCAAATTTCAGCTCCGCAACCTGGGGGAGAGAAGATATATAAAAATGATCGAAAATAACCGATATTAGGGCCGAATACATAGTTTTCGAGGTCGGTGAGATGAACAGTGACACTTCTCATGCCATTTAAATCCAATTTCAGCTCCACAGCTTGGGGGAGAGCAGATATATAAAATGATCGAAAAGGACAGATATTAGTGCCGAATGCATAGTTTTCGGGATCGGTGAGATGAACAGTGACACTTCCGATGCCATTTAAATCCAAATTTAGGCCCACAATTTTGGAAAAAACAAATTAAAGTTTGTATTTTATTTCCTTGCGTACCATTAAATATCCTACATGGTTGTCAGGGGATCATAAGAAAAAAGAACCTAAAGAAAAACTTACAAGCTTTCTACAAGGTTGCAAATGGTGGAACTGTGCAAATCATATTTGTTCAATAATAGAAATAATACGAACAATAGCTGTCACTGACAGATGTGTTCATTTGTGATAACTTAATTGTGGCACGTTTATAAAGATCAAAGTGAACCAAATCACAAATAAATAAATAGATTGCATACAACTTATAAAAGATGTACCAGGAAGTAAACCCTTAACATAGGTTACTTACCTTCCCTCCACATAATTTTCAAAGTCAAACCCTTGTGCTCACCCTCCCCACGTCAGAACAATAGATAGAAATTCGGAGATTTTATTAAACGCTTGCAGGCCCTTAGAAATAAATGCAGAGAAATCTAAATGCATGGAAATTCTCCGGGAACATAACACTGCAAATTATGATGTGTCACAAAATGAAATAATACTATTGACCAAATGGATACTTTAAAATATATAAGATCAATGTTAACAAACCAAAGCCATACCCACAAAGAAATTAAATGTCGACTGAAAGCAGAAAATTCGTGTTAATGTTCAGTTCAAAATCTATTGTCGTCGCGAATTTTGACAAGAAATTTGAAGCTTAAAATATATAAAACGGCAATCATATCTGTCGTTCTGATCGCTTACTCTGAAGGAAGATAGCAGACTGAAAGTATTTGAGAATAAAATTCCGAGACGAATATTCGGACCCCAGAAGAGCGGAAATGGGGAATGGCAGAAACTTATAATGAGGAACTGCACTATTTATACCGTTTACCAAACAGTTTTAGGTTCATTAAATCTAGGACTCTAAAGTAGGCAGGTCAAGTAACCAGGATGAAAGAAAGCAGGAACACTTTCAAAATTTTAACTAGAAATCCAATCGAAAAATGATTATTAGGAAGACTAGGCACAGAGGCTAATTCCCCCCCCCCCAAGGGTTAAGCCCTTTATGTGGGAAGTAATGTAAGAAGAACATGGAAAAATGGGAATAGGATATTGATCTATGAGTAGTTACATTTATTATTATTCATATTAAACAAACAAAACAAAACCAAAAGTAGATAAAGAAAACTATGGTTACGTTTATTCACAGAGCAGACATTTAGGCTATAATCATAAGGTTGGGAAGAGATAGTAGACGATGAATGATAATTCAGAAAATTTGTTTAAAGCAGAGCCTTGGAGCTATAACCATTGGACATTTACAGGAGAGGAGACAAATTTATTAACAGCAAATGATTAACAAAGGACATTATAGCATTAATGCTATAATCATAAAATTAGGTGAAAATGAAATGAAGGTGAGGTGCACTAGACATCACAACACATGGGATATATCAGGGGACAAATGAGCTTATCTTCCGATTCTGGAATAGCTCAGGACCATAATGAAGACAGTCGGTACCCTGTTAGAACAAATTGACTACTTTGGTTATGGGTAGAAGTCAATGGAAAGCTTTTCTGAATGCAGCAATGAACCTCCGGGTTTCATAGGTCATAGAATTGGTTCATTAGTTAAGTATGCATAGCATAGTTTGGAAATCCACTAAGTTGAAATAATACAGTTTCTAAGTTTCAATTAAACACAACAGTTTTAAATCGGAAAGTTGCCTGCACAGTTTAACACCCGATAGCTTCTGTGTTTAACACCATATCTGTTAGCGTCTCTTATGTTACATATATTATTAGGATTAGTGTGACACCTAGACTAAGACTTCACCGTTTATTATTAGGATTGCTAACAACAGAAGATCCCATAAGTTGTCGCTCAAATGTGATTGTCACATACCATATTGATAAAGCATCATGAGAAATAAAAATGAGCAAAATTTAAGATGCTATAGACCAGAACGATACGACCTACAGGGCTTGAACTTCGGAATATCCAAACAATTATATCATGGAAATATATACGTTTTAAGTAAATATCTGAAAAACCGTTAAAACAATCAAAACGAAAGATGTACAGCGGGAGACACTTCTAAATGGTACAGCCATATGGAGATTTACGGCTAAGGTGTACCATTTAGAAGTGTCCCCCGCTGTACAATATAATCAGAACAAAATTTCGTATCGGAAATCGCAAACAGTGTTGCCATGGATGAGGAAGTGTTGCCAACCTAACATAAAAATATTTTGTTTGAAATAGCACCATATACAAATGTGCACAGATTCTAAATTCATTATTATCACTAAACATAACAGTGAAGTTTAGTGGTAAGTGTTTCACACTGTTGAAGCTATGTGTGGTGAAAATATATAATGATTACCGATACGGCAGTTTGTTCTCATTATCTGGTGCATCTTTTGCTTTGATTACTGTAACGGTTTTCAAGATATTCACTTTAAAAGTAAATAACTCCATTATTCAATATTTTGGATATGAAAATGTTGAAGCTCCGTAGATCGTATCTTTCTGGTCCATAGCACCTTAAATTTTGCTCATTTTTATTTCTCATGATCCACTATCAGATGTGCTATGATGAGCCAGGTTTGAGCGACAACTTGTGGGTCTTCCCTTGTAAGATTGAATTGTTCATTGCAGGAGACATGATCAATTAATATTTAAGTTTGTAAAGAAGTTACAGGTTTTCTTGAGTAGTTCATAAAAGATTCATGAAGTTCACAAATTTTATTGTCATGAATTTGATGTATCAATATATGACGAGTTAATAAATTATCATTATAGGCATTGCACTCCTATAATGATCATTGTCCTCCTTATATTATCTTTCACAGGATCAATCCTCTCGAACTTCAACGTACTCTCTAACTCCCTCAAATACAGCATACAATCTTCTATGATTCTCAGTACATACATAAGCTCCTATCTTATGTTATTATTTAGTCCAACAGAAATATATAGTATTCCCTTTACACTGTGTTTCGTACATCATATCGTCGATATTTTCTGGAAGTAGTGAATATAACTTTTTCCACGCATTACGAACCAGTGAATGAGCAAAAACATGATTTCAAGACAAATGAAGTTTAAAGTCATTGAAAACACATCCTAAACAACACATAGTGCGAGCTTCACACTTTGTCAGAACAAAATACAAGTTGTTCCAATATAAACAGCGACAAAAGTTAAAAGTGTCAAATTTGGTGCGAGCGATCCCGGGTTCGATTCTCGGTGGGGACAATCGTTCGAAAATGTGTAACAGCATTTTCAGGCCATCCATCTTGAGTGAGGTTTTCCTGAGTTTCCCCCCATTCACACCTGGTAAATGCCGGGATGGTACCTAACATAATGGTCCCAGGTCGCTTCCTTCCTTTACTTTCAATGGAGAGTGTACTCCCGAGGGACGTCATCCCTCATATACGTGACGGGCTAAATGGTCTTAGATGCCAATAGCCCAGAAATCTAATTTCTAATCGTAAGTGTCAAATTTTGCATAATTGTCCGGTTGGTGAAGCATGGAGAATTAGCCACTCGCTAGCTCTGGAAACATCGTTATATATGTTGATTTCTCCATGTGTCTAACCAAAAGTTAAAAACGGCTGGTCTAATCAGTCAAAACGAAGTATACTACTTAACCGAATAAATATCTAGATTGCCGCAGATAGCTGTAGAACCATCTTCACATAAGCCATTTTTTAATATGTACTAGTTGTTGATTAAAAATGATTTTTAATATCTCAAAAGAACTTATATTTTTGGATTGAACCGCTTCATAAGAATATTAAATCTCATTGTATGTATTCAGGTGCATTAAATGCGAAACATTTTGTTTGACAATATTACAGACTTCATTGAAAATATATCTTGCATTGCAGGTTTTTTTTTTTTTTTTTTTTTTTTTTTTTTTTACTGAATGAAGAAAGTCAAATGTATATCACAGTAAATGAAGTTTCCTCTAAACTCAATATTTCCCATACACTACGTTAAATTTTGAAATCTCTTTTTTTCTGATAATTTCAATGTTGACTGTATGTGACTGTATGTGTAGCCTTTCTCCATACAAGATGCAGTAAGATAATTTAAACTAGTCTTTATAATTTAACGTTCGTAAACAATAATGTTTAAAAAATATTATATTTCTATTTGGCTAATCGTGGATTTCTACTTCACATATGAAGAACGAACTACGTATATCCCATGTTACGAAAATTATGCTTGTGTGTATTACGTGTAAAGGTTGAAGCAGATACAAGCAATAAAAGAAAAATCGCATGCGCATTAAGTTATTTAGCTTTTTAATGTCGAATCTGATTTCGATGAACACACGCTTTCTATGTATTAGTGCGCATAAGACAAAACCAAATAAAAATGCCTGTGAAATGAATCTATTTACAAGGAAAAAATCATAAAGAACTAAAATCCAAATGATCACTATTTTCTATTACATATTTGAACATAAGCAAAGTACAAAATTAAGTTTAATGGTTAATAGCGATCTAGTAGATCTTTTCAGAAAATACTATGAAACTAAGTTTTCACTATTTATAAGAATTCTTTATCACTGTGATATGTTATATACATGTCCGTTGAATGTCTTCATGTAATTGACGGGCAGTCAAATTACAATAATAAGAAATACATACATACATACATACATACATACATACATATATATATAAATATATATATATATATATATATATATATATATATATATATATATATATATATATATATATATATATATATATATATATATATATATATATCACAGAAACAGAAAGCTTCATTTAATAGTACGTAGGGAGTAATATTATGATATAAATACAAAATGACATTTTTCGTTGTGGGAACGCTACTTGATATATCATGATGTAAATGTGTTATATTAGACCATTGAGAATTATATCCTATTTACAAAACAAAAATATTTCAGACTGTGAGTAGGGTGGGAGACCGGTTCGGTTCCCGGTGGGAATTCATGGGGTTCAGAATCCACATTAGTCAGTAGGTCATAGCCTCGCTACTGAACGGGACGTTAACCTCAAAATCAAATAAACTCAACTCAGACTCTGAGTAATGGTAATACACCGCGAAAATCCATTATCTGTACAGCGGTATATTGTACAAATATATGGAGTCCTTATGTTTACTGCGTGAATCTGTACGGAGCATACGCTAGCCATATGCTACTTACGTACTACCCTTTTCCCGCTTAGATATTACATCATGCCTTTGCAGGATGTCTGACATCTGATAGTCTTCCGTATATTACATACGTATAAGTCTGTTATATATGTCAGCTATGTTATATACGTCCATCGTGAGACCCTGACCACCAATATATAGTACTTTCTTTCGTACGAAATACTTATATGGAAAGTACGTATAAAATATACGTTTTCAGTTACACGTTTGCTGAACTTGGACGTTAAGTCCAAAATCTGCAGGATTTACGCATGCAAGCTACGTTTTTTACGTACGCCACATACGTTTTTTCAGTATATGCAATCTCCAAAACAGTTAAGAATCATGGATTGCATAAACATCCAGGCGAAAGTATTTAAAAATTGTTAGTCCTTATTATAAACACAAAACTCTTTACTCTGTCAGTCACACTAACTCCTAATTGCTTACAGGCAGGCTAATAATTGTCATTAGCCTCTCTGTCTCTTACTTGAAGCCGAGAGTTGTCGCTAGCGTGTAGACGAGCCTCGAGCTTGAAAAGAACAACTATTGTACATTAATTGAAACATTTAACTGAAACAGCTTGATAGATAATATACAGTAGTTTCGTATACAAATTGTATAGTATACACAGAAAATGACATCTTTAATTTAATGTTCCACGATTTTGGCTAAACAGCCTAGGAAAATTAGGGAAAAAGAAGAGCAAACCTTCTGAAAATTTTCAATTCGGGTGATTTTTTTGTGGAGATCTTTATTTTGATATCCTCAGCATATACTGAAAATTATCGTGGGTTTGAGTCGTGTTTTTCAAGAGGAGAAAAGAAGAGAATTCTATTCTTTCGCAATTATCTCTATTTTTTTCTAAATTTTTCGAAGAAAATAGTTATGAAGAAAATTGTAGGTTATAAAATTCTACACGAAAAAGTCCTTCCATTTTTCTTCGTAGAATCAATAATTTTAAAGATACAGACTGAATTATGTCTAATCAGAAATAGGGTGAAGTTTCTAAGTTGAAGCTGCAAAATATTTGAAGAGGTAAGCATGGAACAAAAAATATGAGATTTAAAAGTTGAAATTTAGGAATAATCTGTGATAAAATTAACCTACTTTCCGTGGGAGTAGAGCGGGGGACAGCTTTGAAAACCCATATGTTGACCAATCCATTTAATATGACAGATTCGGATTCTAGGAGAAAAGATAGGTGATGCTGTAACCAGTGAAAACTAGTTTCACTATAGTTTCTTCAATTGGGAATCTCCTAACACAGGAAAACTAAATAAAAAAGAACAAACCTTCGAAAAAAGTCCCGTCGAAACCTAAGGAACTGAGTAGTATAAATGGTGAAAAGCGTTTCTCCTCTCAATTCCCGGGTCAACTAACATGCACTGCTTTGCTACTTAGGCATAAATGTCAATAAGACTGTCACCAATCAGCTTAATGTTGCCGAAAATTATGGATTCGACTTTAACCTCGGTCATTTGATATTTTTCCACCCCTTCTCATTTCTCATCCAGATTGTGTTGGTGTTAAATGCTGAACTTGGTGTTAAATGGCATCAGGAGCATTAATATTCACCTCAGCGACCCCGAAAACTATGGATTCGACTCTAATATCGGTTGTTCTCGATTCTTTTTACGTCATAACTTTCCCACTCCCCACTATGCTAAGAGTGTCTTACCATACAGTATATTTTTCTTTAGATTGTAGACCATTGTGTATGTCTACTTGTTTTAAAATGAATAAACCGTGTTTTGTCTTATTAACATGAGGAGGTCGTGAAATACACTACTTTTGGTATAAATGTAAAACCGCCTCTTACACTTTGAGAGCTTTTCCTCCTCCCTTAGGGTATGAATCAAAACATTCTATATAGCCTATGGTCTCTTCTATACAGTTACTTAGAAATATGGAAAACGGACGGTGCGGTTTTGTATCCAGGACAAAAAAAAAAAAAAAAAACTTTCATTTTTTATATAAGGTAAACAACCTCTTCCTTTGTGAGTCAATCTTCTCCTCAGTAGGACAGGCATCAAAATTTTTAAATAACCTACCGTCCCTTCCAGTTTACGGTCTCTTTGATAAAGTTGCTTACAAGTATATCAAGCAAATAGAGTGAATGTGTATAGCGGACAATCAATCATTTCATACATAAGGTAAACCACTTCTTTCAATTTTAGTCCCCTCCTCCTCTCTTAACATGTGTGTGTGTGTTTGTGTAGCCTTCAGTGTCTTCCAAACTATAGTAATTCGGTGCAGGCAGTTACTTAGACGTATTACATGCAAACGATGTGTTTTTGTACTCCGGATGAACAAACGAAAATTTATTTTTTATTAAGACAAGCCACCTCTTCGCAATTGAGTTTCCCTCCTAAATCTTCAGAATATGCATCAAAACATTTTAAATAACCTACGGTCTCTTGCAGACTGTGGTCTCTTTGTTAAAGTAACTTAGACTACAACAAGCAAATGTCTTGGATTTGTATACCAGCCAAACAATAAAATAAATATTCATTCTTATATATAAGATTATAGTCGTGTGTGCTATTTCTGTTCAGACATAATTCAGTTTATATCATTGAAACCATTGATACTATAAAAAAAAGTCTAAGGACATTTTTGTGTAGAATTTTATAAGCTACAATATTTCTCATATCTGGGTCAATACACGCAAAGTGATCAAGAAAAAATAAAAATTGCCGCTCGACTTTTTTTTAAAAAAAATCTCATTTTTTCACGAATGTTTAACCGTTTAACCTATATCAGGGTACTTCAAAACCATAATTAATTATTTTCTACAACATCCCATGGCGATGCAGCGGCTGCCCCATTTTGCGTTTTTTTCGATTTTAGGCGTTTACGTTGTTTTGAATATCTCAGCATCTATTAGTCCTACCAAATTGAAAATTTCTAGTCGTCTCCAACTCGTGCAGAATTAAAACCTTGATCTCTTAACATTTTTGCATAAAACCACTTGAAGGGGGTGAAATCAGACTCTAAAGCAGCAATATTTCTGGACATTGAAAATATGTTTGGGAAGAGGAAACAACTAACGTAGAGGTCTGAATTTATGTGTGTATGTAGTCCGGGATCATAAGTTAATACGCCAAAATTTACAGACTTATAGCTCCTCCCAAAGTTCTGAAAAAAAATCATAAATTGGGGAATTATGCCAAGTAAGCATGTTTCACTGTCCAATATCTCCAATGGGCCTGGATGAAAAAATCTGAAATTTTGGGAGTAGTTAATCCTTTAGTATACTATAACACACAACACAACGCGTTTTGTGTTTTGAGCAGAAGGGGGTAAAAGTATTAAGTAATGACGTCATACTCTAGGAGGTGTTTTGTTCATAAATTCAACTGGAAATTTGTTGTTGTGAAGTAAAATAAAGTAGGATGAATGGTTAGTCCAGTCAAGGCTCTCAAGCTCGTTTCTTTCCTCTAGTTATAACACTGTCGTATCACACCCACAGAAGTACTGGTGAAGAATGCCACTATCAGCAGAAGGCGAGGAAAGTCAAAATGCACACTTGACAAAAAGTCCGTAATTACTCATTGTTGTTTGCTATATCAATGATGTTCAAACATGATTATGTTTGTTTAAACTGTCAACTCTGTTGTCTTTTCGTTTGATTTACATTCCCAAGTCAGTGAACACTTACTCGCTGTGAACACTGACTGAGGAATGTAGCTCAAACAAAAGGACAACAGTCTCCTGCATGAGTTGACAGTTAAAACAAGCATAATCATGTTTGAACATCATTGAATAAGCAAACAGCAATGAGTACTTATGGACTTTTTGTCAAATGTGCATTTTGACTATCCTCGCCTTCTGCTGATAGCGGCATTCCTCACCAGTGCTGCTGTGGGTGTGATACGACAGTGTTATAACTAGAGGAAAGAAATGAGCTTGAGAGTCTTGACTTGACTAACCATTCATCCTACTTTATTTTACTTCGTAACAACAAATTTCCAGTTGAATTTATGAACAAAACACCTTATAGAGTATGACGTCATTACTTAATACAAGTACTTTATCCCCTTCTGCTCAAAAACACAAAACGCGCTTTGTTGTGTGTTATGGTATACTAAAGGACTAACTATTCCCAAAATTTCAGATTTTTTCCTCCAGGCTCATTGGAGATATTGGACAGTGAAACATGCCAAATTGGCATAATTCCCCAACTTTACGATTTTTTCAGGCCTTTGGGAGCAGCTATAGGTTTGTAAATTTTGGCGTATTAACTTATGATCCCGGACTACATGCACACAAATTCAGACCTCTACGTCAGTTGTTTCCTCTTCCCAAACATGCTACTGTAGGCCCTGATTTCACCCCCTTCAAGTGGTTCTAGGAAAAATTGTTAAGAGATCAAGGTTTTATCTCTGCACGAGTTGGAGACGTCCGGCAATTTTCAATTTGGTAGGACAAATAGATGCTGAGATATGCAAAACAACGTAAACGCCTAAAATCGAAAAAACGTAAAATGGCGGCAGTCGTTGTGTTGCCATGGGATGTTATAGAAAATAATTAATTGTGGTTTTGAAGTACCCTGATATAGGATAAACATTCATGAAAAAAATTGATTTTTGGAGATGGTCGAGCGGCACATGCTTGATCAGTTAGAATGGATGGACTCATCTGTTTTCCTCCTCTAATTCACCTTCCTCGCCCCTAAAAACGACAGCTCAAAATAAGGGAACTTTTCATGAGAAGCTAAAAACATCAAAATAAAGGTGTTCATAAAACTTCATCTTGTTCGGAATCTTTTCCTAGTTCAAGCCTAATTTTATTGGGCTAAAACGAGGTGGATGATTAATAAAAATAAATGATTATAATCAACTTCGCGACTGAGAATATAGGAGAAAGCGGAAGAACCCCAAAATCCACGAATGTAATGTTGTCCATCACAGAAACTTGCATGGTCTGCGATGGAACTACGGACCCTTCGCACCAAAGTTAAGTTATCAGTATATAATTGAACCACCATGCTTCAGCATCAAAAAAAATCTTAATTAATGTCGAACTCAGAGACAAATTCGATTTTAATGTTCCTTTGCAGCACCGAGGAAATGAGATGAAACGTTCTGTTTCTCGAGCTTAAACCAAACCCGAGACCATCTACACTAAAAGCAAGAGCGGAAGACACCTGGACGCAAAGAGAAACGTCAAGGAATTGGCTTGGACATCAATTTTAAGACGTATTTTTTTAAAAATAGCACTGTTTATAGGGGAAGGTAGGGGTATAGTTCTCTGTTAGCAAATTGAATGATATGGAGAAGCATTATTCTCTCTTGTTTCCCATGAAAGTAGGAGAAATTATGGGAGTACGCTATGAAAAGTGACTATTGGGCCGATTAATTATTGACTTGCGTGATCATGTTCGAAGTGGCAAAAAGTCAGAGGCGGTATGTTTTATTACGATTTTGACTTGATATACCGGCCAGTGTTGGGCAAAATCAATTGAAATCAATTGCAATTGATCAATCAATTGAAAGTAATTGCTGTGGAAATCAATTGCAATTGAATCAATTGCCAATTAATTTCAATTGCAATTGAATTACAGAATTCAATTGCAATTACTTTCCACTGCAATTACTTTCAATCGATTGATCAATTGCAATTGATTCTCCTTTTTCAATGGCCAACTGCAATTAACAATTAACCATTACTTATTTTAATTGTTAATTGCAATTAACAATTAAATTTACAGATTAATTGTTAATTGTTAATTCAATTGAAATTTGCCCAACACTGATACCGGCTACCTAAATGTTGAAATGCAGTGAGGGTATGTTGCCTAAAAGATTTCATTTCTATTTACATAATGATTGAAAACCATTGGAGAGCTTCACTGTAGTAACGCGGGGAGGGGATATGGAATGACTTTGATCCCCTCCAACTTTCTGAAAAAATATCCTCTTATTTTGTATTATAGAGAATTATACACGAAAATGCTCAAAAACCGAATAAGGATATTGATAATTTCCTGCGGGAAAACTCCCGGTCTCCCACTCGACTGTAAGGTATTCGAAACACCCGGAAGATCCGCTTCCACAGAAGACAACTCTTAAACCTGTACATGCTCAAAACACGTCAATCATATGCATTTAGGCAAGAAGACACACTTATACATACATACATAACAAAGAAAAATCAATATGGCACATCGAAATATAAACTAGGTGACTTTTTTGCAGACACCTCATTTTAGAAACAAAAGGTAGGAAAAAGGTAAGAAAAATGTCCGTGTTGTCAACTTTTCTACATAAGAAATAAAATCTTTATGTTCCAAGCTATTCGTCAATTACTGTGTATAAAATAGATTTATTAAAGGTATTTAGCATCTACTTTCCAGTGACGGTATGTTTTAATCATTAGAAAATCAGAGACGGTATGCCTTTATCACTGTAAAACCAGAGGCAGTATGGCAACTACCGAATACCGTCTCACTCCGAACACTGTGCGTGATCGCAACGCATCTTTGCGATCAATTTCCGGCAAACAACGTTAAATGTATCTTTTCGGAATTTGTGTAATGACGTCAATCGTAAGATTCTGCGATTTCGAAACTAAATGTATCATATAGAAAGTCTTGAATCCGAATTTTAGAACCAAATTTCTCAATAAACATGCTATCTGTTTGTTGTAATTTTTTGCAGAGCATGTAAAATCGTACAAAATCACAAGGTTTCATTTGGGATTTGACTAACATAGGTATGTTACTTCTACGCAAAGTATTTAACACGTCATAACAAGTGCTATAACACATCGTAAACGAAGAGAAAAATTTTTCGCAAAGGTTCAGAAGAACGATATTTAGTCAGCCTCGTTGTTTGTCGTAAGTTGATAGCAAAGATGCGTTGCGACCACATAAGTCAATATTTAATCGGCCTCTATGTTTGTGATTTTGTACCTCTTGAACCAACCGACCGACCTCGATCAAATTTGCAACATAGATGAAGTTCCGACCTGGGATTGTTTTTATCATTTCATTTTGACAGTGCAATGTAAAGGAGGGGAGGAGGAAGATAAATTTAAAAATTAAAATGAAAATGACTATGTTTGTGAGTTAATAACTCTTGGATGAATAGTGACACTTCCTAACCGTTTAAATCCAAATTCAGTCCTCAACTTGGGGAGATATATATAAAAATGTTCAAAAATAACCTATATTAGTGTCGAATTCATAAGTTTTCGGGGTCGCTAAAACGAACAGTGATACTTTCGATGCCGTTTAAGTCGAAATTCAAACCCCAATGCGCTTTATGTCTAAAATGAAACTATTTTCCCCGTGCGAAGAACAGGCAATCTGCTAGTATATAAATAAATAACAGTTTGTTCAAATTAAATAAAAAGTGGCTATTGTTTCATAGTGTGAAACTAAGACTTCTAAACTATGCTAATTCAATACTCAAACTTTAAGTAATTAAACTATAAGTACTGGTTACAATACAGTAATACGAACAAGACAGAGCCTGTATCTCGAATGATGAATTCATATAAAAAAGAAATTAATCATTATCCCTGTTTTAAATATAGGGTTAAGGAAAAAGAACCTACTCCTCTGACTTTGAATTATTGCAAAAAACGCATCTCGATATTTCTTATAGTATTTGCTCTACAAAATTCAGCAGTGAAACCTGAAAAAGTAGTAAATTTCAACCACTTTCTTTTCGGAAGAATTTTGTGAGTTGTGATTATATGTTTCCTTGAGTCCCTAAATCGATTGCAAAAAACCGCTTGTGACTATCCACTAATATAGAATAGAAGCTATTTATGGAACAGTTCTACGGCGATAAACAATGAGATCGGAAATAGCTAGCTTGAACCACTATCGATTTGAATAGAGGGATATGTTTGCCGGAACATGTGAATTGTCTGAATGCCCCGAATGTTCAACGTGTCAATGTGAAGACGTTGGATCGGACGTGGCAGTCCAATCCTTGGCCTGAACGGCCTCCGGATCTGGGGCACTGTATTTTTATCTGTTGGGACACATTAAAAGTGTGATGTATGGTACTCCTGTCAACGATGTGAAGACTTGGAACAATATATCCATAGTGTCTGCGCAACTGTTCGCCCATGACAGGTATCGTCAAATGGGCTCGCCAATCCAGTGTTGTCATGCATGCACTGCTGTCCATGGCGGACATTTTGAACATCTCCTGTGAGTGCCTGACTAACGTAAGTTTGTTTCCCTCAACACGTCGATATCTACCACCTCGAACTACCTGTTCTCACGCCTTTGACCCTCACTATCTGTGCCAATATGCCCAATATGTTATATATTCATAGGACCCCTTTTTGCTTATCTTGGTGTCAGGAATCACCTCAAGACGTTTGTTACGTAATTAAGTTATATCCTTATACAAATGTAATTTCAGTAAAATAGAAGAAATAGGAGATTATATGGAAAGTTTATGCAAAGAATTGGAACAAGCTGACAAAATTGATACTAAATCAAAACATGAATATCTTCATAAAAGATTCCAATTTGATAAAATAGGAATAGAAAAATGTTTCAAAAGACCAGCAGTTAACAGAATTTGAAGTTTTACCAATTGAATGACACTTTTGAGCATCCAAAACTTTAATAAGGTCTATAAACTTGGAATACAAAAATAATTCGTAAATAAACGTGAATTTCTTCATACATGTATACATACTGTATCACTAACAAAAATGGGAGAGACAGAAGTAAAAAAAAATCTTTGTACTGTAATATTTCCACATGGATATTTATATATTTGAACATACATAATCATACTACGAAAGATTAGTTCACTAGTTCACTAGTTCACTCATTGTGTATGTATATGAAATACATGCTAATTAGCAACATATGTGAATTATTGTAATTCACTTGCAAGTTTTTGACAATAGTATAATTTTATTCACCCCCAGTAAATTTTTAGTGACGCGGAATTCTTTCAAAAATATTAAGTGGGTGAAGTTGCCCCTGATTTCCACAGGTTTTCACATCCTGGTACATTGAGAAAAATCTGTTCTCCGGACAGCGGTATATTGTACAAATATACAGAATCATCTTGTTTACTACAGAAATCAGTGCTGAGCATACATTATCCATATATTATATACGCACTGCCCTCAGATGTTATATCATGCCATTGCAGGATGTCTGATATCTAACAGTTTTCCGTATATCACATGCATATACTTATGTTACTTTCCTCAGCTATATATATAGATACGTCCGTTTGTATGTGAGATTCTGACCGCCTATATTGTTTCATACGGAAAGTATGTACAGATGGAACACGTATACAGGAAGTATTATAAAACATGCGTTTTCAGTTATACGTCTGCTGCACGTTAAGTCCAAGAACTACAGGAATTACGCATGTAAGCAACCTTTTTAAGTACGCTACCTACAATTTTTCTTCTCAGTGCATATAACTGCAGAACGCTTTTTCTTTAATTACTTCCAAGCAAAGTCGACAAAGTTGAAATTAAATTTCCAGTTTTTGTACCCTAGAAAGTAATAACAAATACAATGGGAGTCGAAGTATTGACTACATATTACCTCGCTCCGAATTGTATGGAACATTTGATTTGGTTCAAAGGGGATATTAAGCCTCGAAACTCAGCTTATATAATCAATAAAAAGATTTACGCAAAAAATAAAAGCACTATAAAAGTTACTATTTAAAAATGACAGTTTGAATGATAAATTTGTTAGGTATTAGTTTGCTTGATTTAGTAAAGACTTTAAAAAATTGTTATTGATAATACTAACTTTCAGAGCTACTTTTATTTTATCATTTTCTGCTTTCGAGAGCTTTCTAATTATTTCCTACTTTTAAGGACTTTCTTGAAATTGGTAAATGTACGTATGTTTTAGAGGTTTTATTTTCCTACATCTTCATTATTCAAGTAGTAGGGCACTAACTTCTTCTAAAATATGTCCGCTTACAAAACATGCGTGAACATTTGATTTTTCGAATCATTTTGGCGTTATAGAATTACACGCCAAACATATACAATTACAGTATTAAAACATTCCGGACGAGCAGCGTGTTCTGCTCCTCGTGCAACAAACGTCCAGTAAAGCGGACAACGGTTACAGCCTTCCTTTTTGCTTTGCATTTTTGTAGCATGCTTTTCAGTCTTCAGACACGTCTTTAATATGAAAATAACTTAAGCGAGTCTTCTGTACGAATTTTGGAGAAACACCAAAAAAGATTCATCTGCCGGGAAAAAAAACAGTTCGCCTAAAAATCTTAACACTGTTGCCCGTTGAGGACTTCCATCATCTAACTCAAAACACTATCATGAGATTCTTATGAAACTTACACGAGAACGCCGTGGAAGCATGTTCTTTCAATGAAACAAGAATCAATAAAATTGGTACACCTAAGTCGAAGTTATGGGTGAAATACACTCTTACGGTGTTAACACTGTCATCAGTTGAAGAGGTTTATAATCTAGTCCCGAAGACTATCATCAGATTCTGCTGAAGTTTACATGCGACCACCGAGGAAGCATACTCTTGCAAACAATAAAAAAGATCATCAAAATCGGTGCACCTACTTCGAAATTATCTGAGAACATACCTCCAATATATACAAACATGAGCTGAATTCAAAACCTCTTTCTTGTTAGAAACCAATTAGAGAATGAAAATTAATTTCGCAAAGAAATCATGATATTCTTAACAGATAATCATACGAGACACACACAAAAAAAGTTAAGTCAACTAATTTTGAAATAGAGTGAAAAATTGATTAGAGAGCCTGAAATATCAGGACATTCTTATTTCACTCGTCTGATTCCTCGAAATTCTAAAGGTGAAAGGTCATTGAGGACACTGCTCTGCACGCGGACATAGAGATATACCACAAGATTCGAGGATGTGTGTACCTTTCTATGTGTATGTGTATGAGATTCGTGAAGCACGACATCTCTTTCGCTGAGCGGCAACTTTTCGCTGAAGCAGTAACATTTTATGATTAATGTCTCAGTTGACAAGAACTAATTTTTCAAATCTTTCTTCCTTAATATCAACCACTGTATAATCTGTTAGGTCTTATTTTATTACTTTTATAAACACTGTTTGGAAGACGAACAAGATTTAAAACGTGCTTGTTTAGGGCGTTGTCTTCAAATCAAGAATAAATCTTTTCCTAGATATTTTGACTTCTTCAGTTATCATGGATAAAACTATTTTCTTAATTGTCTTGTGTTTTAATTCAAATTCATTTTTCCAAAACATGCATACTTTCGTAGATGAACGATTAAACATTTCTGTACAGCAATTAGGAATTCCTGAGTTTGAGTCCCGCTGCCATATATTTTTCTCCTTTTACGAAGATTTCGTCAACCAAACGGAGTAAATGCAGTTATATTAGATATATTTGTAATACCATGACTCTGCTCAAACTGTTTACATTTTTCGTTTTTCTATTGTTAATGATAATAATTCCAGTAAAAAATATTTTTGGTTGACTCTCGATCACTTCAAATAAATAGACAAAATAAAGACATTTCTACGATTATAGGATCGAAATTAAAGGCGGCTCTTGAGGGAAATCACATCGGTACAAATTTATATTTTATTGCTATAACCTAAAGAAAGCTTAAAAAGATTTTTTTAAGGATGTGAACCCCTGCTGCTTGAAATTTCTTTTGCCCGTTTTCTTTGTTAATAGTACAAAATACGAACAGTAACACTCATTTTGAACTTACTGATTCTGGTCCCGCTTTCTTTTAATAGAAACCGTCTTTATTAAGTACGAACAAAACATGAAATTCATAAAACACGGTTGTAAATAGCAGTAGCATACAATCTATCATGTTTTGTTCAATACAGAGAGTCTTACAAAATGTGCAAATAATGGTAGAACAAATGAACACTACATTTTAATAGCCAGATTTATCCATATATCAGCAAAACTCTTTAAAATTTCCACCATGTTCATTCGAAATATTCTCAGTATGTTAACACGTTCGCTGCGGCAGTGTAAAACTGAGTTTGGATCTCAATGCTATACGAGTCACCATGTCTCTCGTCCTGCTTTGGTGTCATGCAGCTTCAGATTCTGTGAACAGATGGCTGAAGTGTGAATTTGAAATACCGTTTTGTCATCTGTGGAGAGAAGCTCAAATTAAGATCGCACGAGCCACCGGTGACTCGTAACGAAGCGAACGTGTTAAAATCCAGAGCTTGGTGGCTCCCCGATCTTCTCAGTGTAACCTCAAGTTTCGAAATTTTGAACTGACAAAATACAATGGGGCTAAGATCTGCTGAATATTATACTAATTACACAGGCTTGTTTGATCTTATTCAGGATTAGTAAAGCATGTCACCCAATGAGTGAAGGTTTTACAGAAGATTGATAGGTTTATATTCGATAGACTTGGAAACCTGTATAGTTACCTATGCTGGAATTATGAAACCGGCTTCACTATCAGTGTGGTGTCTCACCATGCTAGAGGCCTGTACAGGGTCAGGCGGCCTCGACCCTTAAATTTTTTAAATATACAACCATATTTATCGAGCCCTCTCGGGCCTAATTTTGTAAATACATTGTACAACGATATTTATCGGATTGTTCATTCTGTAGAACTTTTAAAGCACAACTGCAAAATTAAACCACAAATTGCTGTAAATAAAAATACAATTTGGCGTTAATTATTAAGTTTTTGCAAATTAGGTTTATTTCTGGCTCATTTGATTATCACAAGGCCTCACGTCTAAAGGTTAAAATATATTTCGTACTCGGGCCGGGCCTCACATTGTAAATTTTACGGACTGGGCCAGGCTCGGGCTAAAAATTCCGGTCCGTGCAGACCTCTTCACCATGCAGGTGTTGTGAAATACCACCAAAAGTGTATCGTTATTAGAAAAGGCACAGCATAGCTCTTTTTACGTATATTATCCGTGCAACTGAAAACATTGTCAAGACTAGTGCTGTCGAAATCGGTTTTTGAAAAAAACGAAAACCGGTTTATGAAAAAAGTGAAATTTCATAAAACCGAAATGTCCGTTTTGAAAACCGCATTTGCAGTTTCGGTTTTGAAAACCGTTTTTGCGGTTTCGGTTTTGGAAACCGCTTTTGCGGTTTTTGGTTTTCAGAAAACCAGTTTTCTCAAAAACTGAAAACCGCAAATGTCACAAAAATTCGACAACACTAATATCAAAAAACGACGAGAAAGCAGCTAAGAATCTTTCTCTACTTCGGCTCACAGTTGCCAAATGGATGGAAATTTTCCTCGGCATAAGGAAAAAATGCTCAAAATTTGCAGAGGGGAAAGAAGGTATTTTTTCTTAAAATGTCTTAAAGTGTAGGGAAATTCTTGTTGGGTATACTTTTACAATTGGCAGAATAAAAAAAATAAGTTGCAATTTCTCACAAAGGCTATCGTTATTGGGAAGTGAAAAGATACAGAATAAAACATGATCGGTGATTCCTTCACGTATAAACTATTGCAGGTGTCTCGGACTTGTGATAAGAAGCCAGTCAACACATGCAAAACCACAACATTCACATTTATCGGAGTGGCAACAAATCAACAATGAAATTCTATATTGCGATCTAGATTTTGGTTCTTTCTTTTCTTTTTTTTTAAGAAAAAGAAAGGTAGGTGGTGCATTTTTGTTAACAAAAGAAAGAGTAGCAGTACTATTTTAAAAACAAGGGGAGAGAATAATAATAATATAAAAGATCTCAGTCTAAGTGGATGAGATTTCAAATTGAATTTCATGAGTTGCATGTGTTGTGATCTTATATAGGGATATACCTTATTTTCTATTTAGCTTACGAGGAAGGTCCATAAACCATGAGAGTTGAATTTTGATGAAAATTTGTGTCATGATTCAGTTCAAGTTACTAAGTAACGTAGTAATAGTCACTCGATGCGCAAATGCTTCGTTGAGCTGCTACACCGACGCCATCTTGAAATCCAGTAGGCAATGTCCAAGAATACCCTTTTGGCATAAAAATAAAAAAAAAGCTTTTGATAGATCTGACTTTAGTATTGTAATCCAAGGTAGACCATCTATATGTGGGAGTACTTCCAGTGCATGATCGCCATTTTGAAAGGCGCCATATTGAATCGCAGTCACATATAATAAATGGCAAGGAGGTCGTGTGGGGTATCAAATATCACTGGAAATTTCTCCTGAATCCACTTCCGTAACCAAAGTTTACATATCTGTTTTCACTTCAGAGTTAAGAGGTCTCTTACCCACAGGAATGTATAAAAACTGTGCGAGTTAGACTTACGTTATGAAACACAGTCGTGTGAGCACTTGCAGGATTTTAACTAATGCAGTAGTTAATGCAGTATAATAGCTACTATAGCAATCAAATCTTGAGACTAGTAAGAGAAAGCGTTAATTAAATTGAAATGTCTGTAGTGAAAAATGGAATTGCAGCATGCTACCAGTTATACCTATTTCAAAGTGCGCTATAGATATGAGTATGTGTGTGTTGCGATTATGCATAGCATTTAAATGCTGTAATATAAGTTAGTTGCAACGGTACATATGACTTTACAAGAATATGTCTTGAAGTTATTAGAAAATTAATAGAAAAATAATAGAAAAATTATTAGAAAAATAATATAAACTGGTACACATAAGCAAATATTAACCTACTAACCTTTTTCTCTTCAGTTGTGATGATGGAGATCCAAAAAGAAGTGATTAGCATACAGCATCATAGAGCAGTGCAAACACTTAACAAATGCACTTTCGTCACAATCTTCATGACCACAGACACTATTTTTTACTAGTCTCCAGAATATTTGTAAATGAATCAACTATTGCTCCTGTTACGCACCCACATTTCTGCCATGCATATGCAAGCCTATCCTTTAGGATTGGCACACAAAATTGACACTACAGAATGCATTTTCTTTATAGACATTCTGCCATATAACTTGTACGCCGAACAAGTGAACACCTGCTATAATTAGTTATTTATCACAGTTTTGATATGAAAACTAGTCTTGCCCTTATTATAAGCAAGTGTTTTATCGTTAAAGTTGGAAAGATGCAGATATTTTATTATTTAATATTGTAGGAAAAAGCAAGAAAGAGGCTTGTTTTATGGATTGCAACTTGGTGTTGAATCTTGTAATATTTATTGTCATCTATTTTTAGCACGTGTGTATGTATTCTCTTAACACTAATAGCAGATCAGACACAAGAAAAGTAAATTCTAAGTTTCCAGGTGTATCTTCTTCTAAGAATTGCCTGTGAACTGTTCATTTAAATCCACTTCATTGTTCAATGCGGCAGCAATAAATCGATTGTATTTAGCCAAACTGGCAATAAATACATTAAAGTACTTTACCTTCGTAATATACACAGTAAATTATAGGTTGTCAAGTACGAGTATTGGAAAAGAATGCAATATTCTGCAACAATTATGGTCTTTGCATAAGATGTCACGATTGGAGAAGAAAACTTAACACACTATAATGGACCATGTAAAATTGCCTAAAATAGATTTTTGGTTTGATACAGTTCAACGTCTCACACTTTTGCCTGCTACGCTAAAGGAGACGTGGACCTACTGATTATAGTGGAATCCGAACCATTTTGGTCGTTCAAATAATATGCACCAGTTCATATCATTTTTCTAATATATATCCGAACAATCCCTTTGGTATTCTCTGCTCGTCAGCAGTATTAGGCATGTGTTTCATCGACCAACAGTCTATTCCATCGCACTTTGAAATAAGTATAACTTGTAGCATGCTGCTATTAAATTTTTCACTACAGACATTTCAATTTAATTAACTATTTCTCTTACTAGTCTCAAGATCTGATTGGTATAGTGGCTATTGTACTGCATTAGTTAAAATCCTGCAAGTGCTCGCACGACTGTGTTTCATAACACAAGTGTAACTCGCACAGTTTTTATATATTCCTGTGGGTAAGAGACTTCTTAACTCTGAAGTGAAAACAGATATGTAAACTTTGGTTGCGGAAATGGATCCAAGAGAAAATTCCAGTGATATTTGATGCCCCACATGACCCCCTTGCCATTTATTATATTTGACGGCGATTCAATATGGCGCCTTTCAAAATGGCGATCATGCACTGGAAGTACTCCCACATATAGATGGTCTACCTTGGATTACAATACTGAAGTCAGATCTATCAAAAGCTTTTTTTTTATTTTTATGCCAAAAGGGTATCCTTGGACATTGCCTACTGGATTTCAAGATGGCGTCGGTGTAGCAGCTCAACGAAGCATTTGCGCATCGAGTGACTGTATTGGAGGTTCTATACGAATGAATATTCGTTTGTAGCTGTTGTGATAAACATACTTGAATTATTTATGCCTTCATAAGCTACAAGAATGCCGAACGACAATTTCAAGTGTAACTTTAAAGACTTATGGAAGCGAATTTACGGCTGCAGGGAAGCAAACTGGACTCCACCTGATTTTTATATATTTTGTAAATTAGACCACGAGGAACACGAATCTGAAGGAATTTTGACATTCCGAATTTCGGAACTCGAGATATTCGATCAGAAAGTAAACACATAAGCAAATTAGACCCCACCTTATATATATATATATATATATATATATATATATATATATATATATATATATATATATATATATATATATATATATATATATATATATATATATATATTGTAAAGTAGAACTCGAGGAACACGAATCTGAAGAAATTTTGACATTCCGAATTTCGGAACTCGAGATATTCGGTCATAAAGTGACGACGAAAGCAAACTGGACCCACCTGATTTTTATATATTTTGTAAATTAGACACGAGGAACACGAATCTGAAGGAATTTTGACATTTCGAATTTCGGAGCTCGAGATATTGAAACTTAAAGTTTAATCTAGACACTATCTATCTATGTGAAAAAACACAATATTCTCTATACGAAACATGTCCTGTGACAAATGCTTCGTTGAGCTGCTACACCGACGCCATCTTGAAATCCAGTAGGCAATGTCCAAGAATACCCTTTTGGCATAAAAATAAAAAAAAAAGCTTTTGATAGATCTGACTTTAGTATTGTAATCCAAGGTAGACCATCTATATGTGGGAGTACTTCCAGTGCATGATCGCCATTTTGAAAGGCGCCATATTGAATCGCAGTCACATATAATAAATGGCAAGGAGGTCGTGTGGGGTATCAAATATCACTGGAAATTTCTCCTGAATCCACTTCCGTAACCAAAGTTTACATATCTGTTTTCACTTCAGAGTTAAGAGGTCTCTTACCCACAGGAATGTATAAAAACTGTGCGAGTTAGACTTACGTTATGAAACACAGTCGTGTGAGCACTTGCAGGATTTTAACTAATGCAGTAGTTAATGCAGTATAATAGCTACTATAGCAATCAAATCTTGAGACTAGTAAGAGAAAGCGTTAATTAAATTGAAATGTCTGTAGTGAAAAATGGAATTGCAGCATGCTACCAGTTATACCTATTTCAAAGTGCGCTATAGATATGAGTATGTGTGTGTTGCGATTATGCATAGCATTTAAATGCTGTAATATAAGTTAGTTGCAACGGTACATATGACTTTACAAGAATATGTCTTGAAGTTATTAGAAAATTAATAGAAAAATAATAGAAAAATTATTAGAAAAATAATATAAACTGGTACACATAAGCAAATATTAACCTACTAACCTTTTTCTCTTCAGTTGTGATGATGGAGATCCAAAAAGAAGTGATTAGCATACAGCATCATAGAGCAGTGCAAACACTTAACAAATGCACTTTCGTCACAATCTTCATGACCACAGACACTATTTTTTACTAGTCTCCAGAATATTTGTAAATGAATCAACTATTGCTCCTGTTACGCACCCACATTTCTGCCATGCATATGCAAGCCTATCCTTTAGGATTGGCACACAAAATTGACACTACAGAATGCATTTTCTTTATAGACATTCTGCCATATAACTTGTACGCCGAACAAGTGAACACCTGCTATAATTAGTTATTTATCACAGTTTTGATATGAAAACTAGTCTTGCCCTTATTATAAGCAAGTGTTTTATCGTTAAAGTTGGAAAGATGCAGATATTTTATTATTTAATATTGTAGGAAAAAGCAAGAAAGAGGCTTGTTTTATGGATTGCAACTTGGTGTTGAATCTTGTAATATTTATTGTCATCTATTTTTAGCACGTGTGTATGTATTCTCTTAACACTAATAGCAGATCAGACACAAGAAAAGTAAATTCTAAGTTTCCAGGTGTATCTTCTTCTAAGAATTGCCTGTGAACTGTTCATTTAAATCCACTTCATTGTTCAATGCGGCAGCAATAAATCGATTGTATTTAGCCAAACTGGCAATAAATACATTAAAGTACTTTACCTTCGTAATATACACAGTAAATTATAGGTTGTCAAGTACGAGTATTGGAAAAGAATGCAATATTCTGCAACAATTATGGTCTTTGCATAAGATGTCACGATTGGAGAAGAAAACTTAACACACTATAATGGACCATGTAAAATTGCCTAAAATAGATTTTTGGTTTGATACAGTTCAACGTCTCACACTTTTGCCTGCTACGCTAAAGGAGACGTGGACCTACTGATTATAGTGGAATCCGAACCATTTTGGTCGTTCAAATAATATGCACCAGTTCATATCATTTTTCTAATATATATCCGAACAATCCCTTTGGTATTCTCTGCTCGTCAGCAGTATTAGGCATGTGTTTCATCGACCAACAGTCTATTCCATCGCACTTTGAAATAAGTATAACTTGTAGCATGCTGCTATTAAATTTTTCACTACAGACATTTCAATTTAATTAACTATTTCTCTTACTAGTCTCAAGATCTGATTGGTATAGTGGCTATTGTACTGCATTAGTTAAAATCCTGCAAGTGCTCGCACGACTGTGTTTCATAACACAAGTGTAACTCGCACAGTTTTTATATATTCCTGTGGGTAAGAGACTTCTTAACTCTGAAGTGAAAACAGATATGTAAACTTTGGTTGCGGAAATGGATCCAAGAGAAAATTCCAGTGATATTTGATGCCCCACATGACCCCCTTGCCATTTATTATATTTGACGGCGATTCAATATGGCGCCTTTCAAAATGGCGATCATGCACTGGAAGTACTCCCACATATAGATGGTCTACCTTGGATTACAATACTGAAGTCAGATCTATCAAAAGCTTTTTTTTTTATTTTTATGCCAAAAGGGTATCCTTGGACATTGCCTACTGGATTTCAAGATGGCGTCGGTGTAGCAGCTCAACGAAGCATTTGCGCATCGAGTGACTGTATTGGAGGTTCTATACGAATGAATATTCGTTTGTAGCTGTTGTGATAAACATACTTGAATTATTTATGCCTTCATAAGCTACAAGAATGCCGAACGACAATTTCAAGTGTAACTTTAAAGACTTATGGAAGCGAATTTACGGCTGCAGGGAAGCAAACTGGACTCCACCTGATTTTTATATATTTTGTAAATTAGACCACGAGGAACACGAATCTGAAGGAATTTTGACATTCCGAATTTCGGAACTCGAGATATTCGATCAGAAAGTAAACACATAAGCAAATTAGACCCCACCTTATATATATATATATATATATATATATATATATATATATATATATATATATATATATATATATATATATATATATTGTAAAGTAGAACTCGAGGAACACGAATCTGAAGAAATTTTGACATTCCGAATTTCGGAACTCGAGATATTCGGTCATAAAGTGACGACGAAAGCAAACTGGACCCACCTGATTTTTATATATTTTGTAAATTAGACACGAGGAACACGAATCTGAAGGAATTTTGACATTTCGAATTTCGGAGCTCGAGATATTGAAACTTAAAGTTTAATCTAGACACTATCTATCTATGTGAAAAAACACAATATTCTCTATACGAAACATATTATGTCCTGTGAGATATATAAAGGTAACCAAGAAAGTTCTGTCGCTTTTTGTGGAGGTGTGTGTTCAATTTACCCTCACACCGGGAGTTGAATGCGAATGGAGATAAGGCGAAGGTCAATTGTTGGTGTGGGTATATCCAACATTCTACCTGGTTGTGGCAGTTCAGTTACAATGTGAACTTGTGTAAGGACAGAGTGAATATGGAACCTCCACAGAGCGTCATAAGGGTGTATATGCTGTACGAGATTAAACTTGGGTCAAATGCCACTGCAGCGGTGCGGAAGATATTTCAGGCTTTTCGTGAGGGCGTCGTGATTACGCAGACAGTGCAAGGGTGGTTTAGCAAGTTTAAGGACGGTGACGAAACACTCACGAAAGACGAACCACGTGTCGGAAGACCAACACATGTACAAAATGAAGATCTTCAGGTAGCAATTGATTCGAACAGTGGGCAGACATGTGAAGAACTGGGGCTAACATTCAATGTGAGTGGTGAAACCATTCGGGAGCACCTCCATCAATTGGGAAGCACTACAAGTTGGGTCTATGGGTCCCACATGATTTGACTCCGGGTCAGAAGGCTACGCGAGCAGACACCTGTGTTTCTTTGCTGTCTCGTCTAAGGAAGGAGCCATTTCTGGACAGGATGTTGACATGTGATGAGAAGTGGGTCCTGTACGAAACTCCACGTCGTCGTCATCATTGGTTAAAATCCCATGAATCGGTTCCAAAATAGCTGAAACCAGCAATGCAGCAGAAAGTTCTCCTATGTGTTTGGTGAACTGCTCGCGATATCGTGCATAGGAACTGCTACCGGCTGGTCAGAGCAGAACATCAATGCAACTGTCTACTGTCAGCAGTTGAGCCGTGTTCAAGAAAAACTCAAAACTTCTCAATCGCTAAGGGGTTGAACCGTTACGGGACAACGCTAAGCCCTACGTGGCTAGAATGACCCGGGACGCCATCCTACGCCTTGTATGGGAAACACTACTGCATCTGCCATACTCACCGGAGATTGCACCGTCCAATTATCACCTGTTCCATTCCTCGGACACTCACCTTAGAGGACTCCAGTTCAACTCCGTAGTAGAGGTGCAAAATGCACTTGAGACCTTCTTTGCTTCACGGCAAACCAAGTTCTAACGCGAAGGAATCCATGCCCATCCCGAACGTTGGCAGAAGGTCGTTGATACTGATGGGTACTATTTTTGATTTTCCCGGTACGTCTTAGGTGACATATCGATGCTCCAAGGTGATAGGTCAAAAAGCGACAGAACTTTCTTCGTTACTTTTATACATACTATATAAAACTACTGTATAAACTCTAGAATCTCGAGTTCGGGAAGTCGGAATGTCAAAATTCCTACAGATTATTGCTCACTTTGGTCTAGTTTTGAAAATATATAAAAATTAAATGGAATCCCTTTTGCTTCCGTGGTCATTTTATGTTCGAATATCTGGAGTTCCGAAATTCGGAATATCAAAATCCCTTGAGATTCGTGTTCCTCGTGGTCTACTTTATTAAATATATAAAAATCAAGTGGGGTCCAGTTTGCTTCCATGGTCGCTTTAAGTTCGAATATCTCGAGTTCCGACATTCCAAATGTCAAAATTCCTTCAGATTCGTGCCCCTCGTAGTCTAATTTACAAAATGTATGAAAATCAGGTGGGGTCCAGTTTGCTTCTCTGCAGCCAAAAAGTACATTGGAAGATTCATCAAAGAAATAATAATAAAAAAAAAACGAGTGCGAAGGGTCTCAGGTCAGTATTTGTAACACACAAATTCACAGTACACAACACACAAATTTGTAACACACACAATTGTCTCGATTGATAGATGCTTTCACAATTGTTAAAAGGTGTAATTAAAAACAGCAAACATTGTTTCTGCTTTGAAAAGGACAAACATTTTTTCGCTTATAAAACCGCAAACACGGTTTCGGGCGGCTTTCGCTTTCGAAAAGAGCTTTTGCGGTTTCGGTTTTGAAAACCGCATTTGCTGTTTCTGTTTTAAAAACTGCATTTGCGGTTTTCGGTTTTCAGAAAACAGGTTTTCTCAAAAACCGAAAACCGCAAAAATCACAAAAATTCAACAGCACTAGTCAAGACCATAGCTAAATATATTGAAGCCAGGCAAACGCAAATGAGGCTCATGCAGAACATTCGATAATAAAAATTATTCATTCGAGACTACTAGCGAAAGAGTAGAATAAGGAACTTCGCGAAAATTGTCTACGCAGGAGAGAAGAAACCAATACTTGAATGTGACATGGCCCAGAAATTAAATCTGGCAATATCAAGTAATTCAAAGCTGTCTTTACTTGTGGTGCGCACATAACGACCAGATTCACAACCTCCTTCTGTGGAACATTGCTGGACGTGCAATGAATATGCTTAATAGCCATAGCTGATATATATTGGGAATCTGTGTGCTGTAGGTGAAGAATGGTGATCGTATAATAAGATGTTAAGAAAACAATACTGGCATATATCAAAAAAGTTACCCTTGTTTAGTTATTTTTATACGAATTTGGAATTGAAAGGCATTGTAACGATCATAAAATGCAGTTAGTATTGTGCTTCGGTAAAATATTAATATGAATTTTTGAACCAAATGATGTGATTTCACTGTATTAGGAAAGTTGAAATAAATCATTTCGCACTGACCATTGTATGACGCAGGAGTACGCTTTCATGATTGAAGATGACAAAGAAAAATTGAATAAACAAGTATTCGAATGCTAGTAGTGCATGAATATTCATGATTCCACGAATAAAAATCTGCAAAATCATCAAATACATCATCGATGTTCTTTCCCCATCACTAATGCCTTTATAAATATTTAGTATCCTTCCTGCTTTCTTTGTTCTCTCCCTGAAGTTTACTGGGAACAGGAGCAACAATGTGACGTAACAGAGCATCTAACTCCAAAGAGTGGTTGAAACCACATCTCTTCTAATTTGTTTTCGTCATATCTACTATAAACACTTTTCGGTCCATAATTACAGACAAATAATGTGGTGAGCAGTAGAAAGAACTTCTAATGAGATAAGAATAAACCGGGAAAAAACATTGGGTAGCAACATCAGTAAATTGAGAAAGCACTGACCAAGAACAACTTCAGCGAGCACTGAGTGGAGAAGTGGTTCCTAACCTAAATTGAAGGAGGAAGGGCGCTCCGAAATTGATGAATATAGACATAGTTCTACCTCTGAGGTCTCGAAGTGTGTGAAAGATGAATACAAACCAAGGATATTGACTGGAAAGTTAGACATTTAATGTATACTATGTTTTATTGCTACAAAATAGTATTGTTTATTTGTTCATTGCGTATTTTAATCCCTATGAATCTCAGCTGCAAACATCCTAACCCCGTATATATATTGCAATCTACCTGAGTGAAGTAACTTATGTGACCATAAAGAACATTCTGAATAGAGCTTTTGTCTCTCCGATAAATGAATGAAGAATCACTTACCGGTGTAATTACTTTACGAGTATGTACATTGAAAGAAACGGGAAATATACTGCATATGCAAGTAAGAGAGAGATATAACACTTCATCATCCTTTACCACACATAAGAGAAATAAATCAATCTAACTGAAAAAAAGCATGTACAGGGGTAGTTTACGCGAGTTTACACAGCCTTTTCGCCGTTTTGACATCCACGGTTCACATAAAAATCGTAATGAATGCAGACATTCCAATAGTGATCAACTACGGCCTTTTTTAATGCTTGTGTGTGTATATATGTATCTGTAACATTGAGGCCACTCGATTTCTACGGTGGTTGTGCTCCCGTAAATGCTGTCAAACAACCATTCACGTGGAAATCAGAGCGAAACATTCTATGACGTCATAATACAGTACAATATCTATGTTATACTTCCTTCCCCATGTCCGAACTTTTGACAAAAGAGAGACCACGCGTGAGGTCATTAGATTCTCCTAATTTTCGTTTCATTGTGATATGGACAGAATTTATTGCTGTGCAGCAGAACATTCTTTTCTTTCTTTTTTTGGTAGTTATAAGCAGGAAAATTGCAGAATAAACGCATTTAGATGTATCCGTTATTATGTTTAAATTCTCAGTAACTAACAATGGTATCTGATTAAACATTTCTTAGTGTAAAACACTTTATTTACGACAGATAATCGAATTCCTTGAAGTCAGAGTTCATTTGAAGAAAGAAAGGGCCGTGACATTTCAATTTAACAGAATGAGCCAATCAAACAAATTAGCTTTAATCCTATACACATAAATTTAAAAAGAAAACCTTGTTTAAAATAACGAATTGAATTTCCGTCAAGTAATGTGATTAGAATTTAAGTTAAAAGCATGTAGTTCTTTTAATAAAAACACATCTGAGTAAACATACCAACAATAACTGAACTATATTAACCTCTCTCGAAGTTATTTGGTTAGCGTATGCGCTTTAGGTGCTTGCGGTTCGAGTTCGACTGCTTATATGGTTCGGATCCCACTTCAATTTATAGATCCACGTCTCATATAGTTTTGAAGCTGAAACGGTGACCATAGAAAAATATATTTTGCACGTAATGGTATGATTATTTGAACAACAAAAAAACAGCGACGTTTCTCACTCAATTTTTTAATGATTTTTTTTCAGTGTGAAGGTGATGGCAAAAGTGTCAAAAGAATTACAATTTTAAAAACTTGTTTTTTCGCAATTTTTTGATCATTTTAGTAGGCCTACCTTCAATGTCAAAACTTTGAATTTAACTTAATGTTTAAAAGGAATAGTTTGAAATTCTCCTTGTGGCATCATTTTGGGTATCAAACTTCGTTTTGCATTTTTTCCCGAAATTTGCCTGTTATTTATAATAATGCTTCTTTTACAAAAGATCAATGTGGAACTTATTTACTATACACAGGGCTTGAAAAATCTTACTTTCAAGTACTAGTCAGCCAAAAGATATACTAGCCAGGCCATTTTGCACTCACAGTGTATAGAAACAAAAAACACTTTAAGACATAGTAAAATATCAATACACTTTTGTATTTTGTTTATTGGCATGTCTCTTACAAATAAACAGAGTGACATCTTCTATTTATCCTTGAATTTCATTTTTGATGGACCGGATTTTATTCGAAAAATGTAAAAAAAAGAAAAAGAAAAAGAAAAAAAAGAAAGAAAAAAAAGAAAAAAAAAAGTACTCGCCTCTGGCAAATAGGCGAGTGGAGTTTTCAAACCCTGACTATGCATATTCAGTTATTTTAACATACAAAGCAGTAAGATAGAAATTAATATTCTCTGATAATGAGAACAAATCAAATATCCAACACCATATAATTTGCAATAATTTATTCAATCTTCGCTGCTGTCTTCGTTGACTGGAATATTTTAAACTTCAGAGCATGTTTTAAATAAGTTAGTGACGAAAGAGAAAGGAAAATCGTGAACTCTGGCAAAGAAATCTTCGAAGTTTTGAGCTTGAGGACTCTAAAATGGTCCAAAAAACTGTGAAAAACACGTTTTTTTAGTTTTAATTTTTGGACAATGTTGGCATCACTATCAGACTCAGAAAAAATATACGTTGTACCTAAGGATATTACAACATTTTGAATAAAAAAATCAGTGACCTGTCACCCTCAAAAATTTTTTTACGATTTTTAAAAATTTTCATCATGCAAAAGAACCAAGAAAATACCCATCGATTTTTTCAAGAAATGTACATGTACATAAATGTCTACAATCTGTGCAACTTTCAAATTATTTGGAAGACCGTCACCAGAATTAAAAATTATTAAATTTTGAGTATGTATTATACGATAATTCGGTAAAAGGTGGGGAAAGGGAGTCGAAACTTTTTTTCGGATGGCTTTAGGGCAAACTAACATTTTAGGCTAAAAACGACACAGTTTGGATCAAGAGCAGATTTTACTATCTTACTAGAAAAGGCCCTTTGATCAACATTCCAAGCGAATGCAATACAACTTCTCAGCACAAACAATGGTTTCAAATAATAAACGAACACACTGGATTCGGAAAACATGTCTTTCATTCTTATAATTCGTGTACTTTAAGCCTACAATTACATTCGTCTTTTGCATAGCAAAAACAAAACTACCGTCACCGGAACGGGCACTAATCAGTTTAGAGACCTGAACACTTAGGATTCGACACTAATCTTGGTTATATTGGGCATGTTATTTTTCATCCTTTCCGACATCCCTTGCCGGTAGGGGCTAAAATTGGACTTAAACATCATCGATACTGTCACTATTAATCTCAGATATTCCGAAAACTATGAATTCGACAGTAATTTCGGTTGTTTTCGATTTTTTTACATATCACCCTTAAAATGCTAGGGGTATCTTACCACCATAGTATTTTTCCAGATTGTAATGTACCGCTTCCTTAATGAACTTAGTGACCGTGAAAATTATGGACTCAATACCAATATCTGTGATTTTGAGCATCTTATTTTTCACCCTTTCATAATGCCATGCCGATGGGAAGACTGATTTTGGACTTAATGGCATCGAAAGTGTCATTATTTATCTCAGTGACCCCAAAAACTATGGTTTCGACAATAATATGGGCCGATTTTGATTATTTTTACATGTCACCCCATGTCGCCCCAAGAGTGGGCCGCGGTGGTTCAGTGGTAGAACGTTCACTTCTGGTGCTTGGGGTCCTGGATTCGATCTCACCCCCCCGCAAAGTGAACTTTGTGGTGGACAAACACCGTGTGCCTGGGTTTTCTCGGGGTTCTCCCGTTTCCTCCCACTTTCTTCATTCCATCATTTCATTCATTTCTCATCATCACCGTCTCCTTTAGCCTTGCCTGTGTCACAGGGTTTTTTACCCCTGGAAACTTTTACCCCCTGGAAATCTTTACACCCCTTGTTGGTTTCTGGTTACTTCAAAAACAAACTCAAACGTCACATTATAAATTGATACTACTTCATAGTATCTCTTAACAGACACACTCACTTTGGGTAAGATGGTTTTAAATCCCAAGATTTGGTAGAGTGGTAAAAATTTCCTGGATAATTATTACCTCCTTGTCGGTTTCTGGTTACTTCAAAAACAGACTCAAATGTTAAATTATAAATTGATATCATTCCGTAGTATCTCTTAACGGGTGCACTCAGTTTGGGCAACATGACTCATATTAGAAAATTTTGTGAGGTAAAATTTTTGTAGTAACTTCTTATCGATCTGTCGTTATTTCAAAGGCAAAACCAGACATTAGTATTAATTAATATAATTTTATATCCTTTGTTAGAAACCACACATATTTCGTCCCATTCCTATTTCTATCTAAAAGTGTGACGTTGTTTCGTCTACTGATTACTTAAAAAATGCGGTTAAATTAAACTACAGAGTGATATCATTATATGTTACCTTTTTGGATAGCCACTCGTTTTGAACAAGATAGCTTTATGTACGAATATTTGCTTGAGGGAAGTGATTTCTTTTTCTAGAAAATTATTCTTTCAGTTTCTGTTTATTGGAAATACAACGTCAGATATTACAATATTTACTATAATCATTTTAAAGACATTAGACAATCTAATTACATATTAGATATTAAACATTCTCTTAAAAGAAATCTGTTTTATTTTCTTACAATCTCCTGAAAATGTTTCACTCTGCTGGCTACTAGTTGCTTTTTAGGTCGGTGTTACAATAAATTTACTAGTATCGTATGTATAGGGACATAGTCTCAGTTCGTATTGTCATGTTTTTTGTCCAACAATTTCTGGGGTACATTTTCTACGAAATTATTACTTCCCTGTCAGTTTCAGAGACGGATGTAGAAGGTAAAAGTTTGGGGGAGGGGTAACCAGAACCCAAAGTTTGATAAGCATATCATAAGTTTACTATAAACTTTCAAAAATATATAAATAATAGCTTCAATTATTTTTGTCACACAAAAATTGGAGGGGCCTATTCCCCAGGCCCTGGGCTAGATCCACTACTGGTCAGTTTCTGATTAGTTGCAACACGATGGAAAATCTAAATCTTTGTGTGCTTCCAATTATGTCAAAGTCAAGTTCAGGGTCATGGTATTAATTGAAACTATGGAGGGTGTAAAATTTGTTTAGAAATTATAACTATTTCTATGTCGGTTTCTGGTTATTTAAATATAGTGTTTAAACTTAGAGGATTAATTAACATCATTTTATACCCCGTGTATAATGCACTCACTTTGAAACTTCATAACTTCTATCCAATGGTGTAGCGTGCTGAGAATTTTTATTTACTTCGCACACCAATTTTTACGATATTAATTAATATAATTTAATATTTTCTATTTGGAGTCGCACTCATTTTGTACACTCTTGGTTTCTCCCTGATACATGGAAAATTTTCGCTCCTTCTTCGGTTTCTGGTTACTTCGAATATACAGTCATATGTTAAGATACAATTTAGTATCATTGAAAAATATTAATTATAGAATCCATATTCCTATCTACTGTAATTTCGTTCTATCATTATTATCGGTTACCAAGAAAAATAAATCAGATCAAACGGTTTTAATTAATGCAATTTGATATAAACTCTAAAGAGACTAAGTATTTTGTTCAATTTCTACCTGGTAAATGTTTTTCTAGTTAATAATTATTTATTCAATAATTTTGCGTTCACTTTGAAGTCAAAATAAGAAGTTAGAATATTAAATAAAACTAGTTTTACAGAAGTTTCTATCATTCGACTCCATTGGTATCTTTCCATCTGTTCTCCCGTCTGTCCCACGAAAACCCAAATAAAACTTATCCCATTATAATGGAACTTGTTATGCTCCTTCTTCCCACTTCCAGAGATATTTCTGTTGTTTGGGGTTACAATCCATCAGGAATAACAGGGAAACAATTAAAAATTCCTCTTGTATTTGCTACTTTTGCCAGTTTGTATTTGCTACTTCATTAAATAATATTCAACGCAATTAAGTTTAAGCAATTAAGTTAAATAATTTAAGTTTATTTATTTGTTAATTGAAATGTTAAACACATAACACTTTACTTATTAAATTTTTATACGTTATTTGTAATATTTAGGTTTTGTGATGCGTTGACGGATATCTATACCAAATGACGCAGCACGTAGCAATAGCAGCCCGGTGGTACTAGTGAAAGATGATATTTGACAAAGTACTTAATTACAAATTTTCTAAGTTCGCTTACTTAGTAAAAAACCTTAGTTTCTATCTTACTTTTCATAGAGCCTGTCATGCATCACTCAAACTTTTACATGTGTCCTATGTAAAGACAAACTTTGTGAGCTCCAAATCAGGAAAGGCTCTATAATGCAACCATAAAGTCACTGCCTTTTCGACTAATACAAAAGAAAAATATTTAAAAATCAAATAATTATGAACATACACTCCTGTGAATGCCCGAACACAAATTCTGCTTGTTTTAAAATCCGGTTTGTCTCTTTCTAGAGTTCACCTGTTGTTACAGTTGTTAACGCCAAACCATTGAAATCACATTCTCGACGTGACTGAAAACTTTTTTCTTTATCTTCTTACGGTGGAAAAAGAAGAAGAAATAGGGTGAACCCTTTAAACTACTTGCGATTTATTTGCTCTGTACACAGAGGACGTGGAATGAATTTGTTCAGTTTCTCGCGAAAATGAGATTGACTAATATTGCTTCAATGGGAAGAGTAATCCGCAGTAGTTTTCGAACGATTAAATTTATTTTGAACTGCCTGTATGGAAATAATTCCGAGGGAAACAATAATGATTCTTTAATCACTTTCCAATTTCGAAATTTAATAAAAACCTCCGAAATGCTACTGCAAAACAAATTATTCGAATAAACAGATAATATTTAATTACTATCCTTGTAATTCAAATTTTAAAATAGAAATAAGTTAAAAATAGCAAACTGTTGAAAGACACCATATTACGATTTACCAAAAAATACATAAGAATGAATTTATATTACTTTTAATAGCCTCAAGGTCAGAATTATCGTGGTGTTCACTTAAAGTGTCAAGTCATTCAAAATAAGTTCAAGAAGATTTCAAAATTTAATGCCCAAATTAAGCGCGTCTTTCTACAGATAACACAAAATGGTGTCAATTCATGACGTAACATTTGACTTTGTCTTTGAAGTAACTACGAACCGACAGGGAGCAAAAGTTTTCTAGGAGAATATTACTCCTATCAAATTTTCGGATATAAAACAATCTTTCCCACAGCAAGTGTGTTTGTAAAGAGAAAACATGCAATGGTATCAATTTATAGTGCAACACCTGACATTGTCTTTGAAGAAGCCAGGAACCGACAGGGAATAATAATTTTCTAGGAAAATATTACCGCCCCCCCCTACCAAATCTTCGGATTTAAAGAAATCTTGTCCAAAATGAGTGTGTCTGTTAACAGATAGTATGGAGTGGTAACAATTTATAATGTAACATTTGAGTTTGTTTTTGAAGTAACAAAAAACCGACAGGGAGGTAATAATTTCCTAGGAAATTTTTACCCCCTACCAAATCTTCGGATTTAGAGCCATCGTGCCCAAAGTGAATGCATACATTGAGAGATCACATTCAATCCTATCAGCTTTTAATGTGACTTCTGACTTTTGAAATTACCAGAAACCGACAAGTGGGGTAAAAATTTCAAGGGGGTTAAACTTTCCAGGGGTAAAAAATCCCTGTGACACTGGCATAATCGTGGGACGTAAAACAAAGATTTTATTTAATTTTCCAACTCTAAAGAGAGTAGGCGCATGAGCAAGGATAGTGAGAACACGTGGGTTTTCGTAGTGATACGAGTTCCTATAGCACTTGTAATAGTTTCAAACTAGTAATGCCACACTTATAAATATGAAATATAGCTTTTGTACACTGTGCTAAAATAATCAGCCGGCAGAAAGTAATACCGATCTAATACAATCATCATTCACATTCTACACTAGTCACCTGACACTCTAAACATAAAATACAACTGTATTACTTACTATTTAATTCTGCTGCCTACAGAAATTTGTTCCTTATACAAGGTTCCTACTGATCTGGAGAAATCTATTTCCCTGACTTTTCCCTGATCTTTTGCAGGAGATTCCTTGACTTTTATGACAGGTGTCGGATGACATTGGCATATAAATAAGGAACAAATAATGGTTAACATTTAGATATGAGAGCGTTTATTCTATAGAGACAAATAGTAATAAATTGCGCATACGTAAAGTCTACTTACCTCCAATAAATATCTGTGCAACGCCCATACTGTGATCATTAATATCTACCCACAAAGTCAGACAATCAATTACTCTGAAAACACGATACTTCTTATACATTCATTTTAAAAATTTCCCTGCTTTCCAGTCTTATTCCCTGAACTTCCCTGACTTTGCCTTCCCTGCACCATTTTCCCTGAGTTTGCCCTCACTTCCTGGCCAGAAGTAACCCTGTTATAAATATATTTTTTGATGTAGAGTATTCAATTTTACCTTAAATTTTGCAAAATGTGGCGTGCCTAAACTTGTCTTATACAATATCGTTTCCTTATGTAATATTACATGGTAAATAGTAGACGCTTTGTACTACGGCTTTGGCATTTATTCCAAAGTTGGTTGTCCGCCTAGTTTCTGGGAAAAAGTGTAATAATTATAATTGGTTCCTTTCTGAACCCAAGTTTAAAATTTAATTCACATAGTATTACCGAGCGAGCGTCAGCGAGCGAAGACGAGTTAGACCCCTGCAGGGCATGTTGCTTTCTTTCCTTATTATAGCTAAAAGGAAAGGGGAACCTGTGTTGTTGAACCTTGCCGCCATATTGGTTTACCGTTACATTAAAAAGTATAACTTTCTCCACTTTTCTTTAGAGTTATTTGCTTACCACATTTTCTACAATTTATTTTTAGATTTATTAAGCCATAACTTTTACTTACTTTTAATAGATTTTCCTGATTATCACCAGCCATGTTTACAAAATAAATGCTCATTACATTCCCATAATCCTACCATGAAGTAACCTAGCACCAAGCAGTTCCCTCAGCTTGCAAAATAGATCCATGTTTAGAACCGTTTATATAAGAAAATAAACACAACTTTCACTCTTCTTATACATCATCAAGCACACAAACAAGCAAATTATTCATTTTTCCTGATAAATTTTCAAAATTTTGTAAGAAACAAACGACAAACTTGGCTTTCCCCATTATAACAAGTTACAGATATATTTTATATATAGACATTTGTTTTTTGAAATACACATTTCTTCTGTAAATTTTACAAGTCTGTGGTCCTTGATTCTTAACTAATACCGACATTTTATGTAAAGAAATGGCGCAATATCAGTATACGGCGGTACACGCATTCTTTACTTATACCTATGTGATAAAGGAATCTTTTCTAAAATAGTAAAAATTATATCTCTATAGAAACAATATAATATAGTTGCTTCTAGAGAGACAAACAAAATTAGAGTTTGATGGCTCCGACCTCATGTCCACTGACCGCAGTCAATTTTAAGTGTGAAATCCTACTTTCAACGAAGATGGAATTTGTTACTGATTGTACGATTTAGTATCCATATTGTATTTGTGCTTTTTTATTTGGTGTATCTTACTTTATTTTCATGTTGTTTACACTAGAGTCCTGAATTTTTATTGTGTATTTTCTACTCTCCTTTTGTTTAATTAGAAGCTCTATCTAATACACTAAAATTCAACTTTATGTTGCGATTGCCTGTGTCTGCAGACAGCATGATTAACATTATTTGTTTTGGTGCATCATCTCCATTCAATGAATCAGCCAAATGTTCTGATTCTTAATGTCATAACTTGTGTCGGCCACAAGATAACACAACCCCATCTTTCTATGTTTTTATGCAATTCAATGAATAGTCTAAGATTATGATTCTTGATTCATACCTGTGTGAGCCAATAGGATTACAGAATTCCATTTTCCTATGCTGAAAAGTTTGGAATCGACATATATGCATCCTGCACTTTAGCAACTTAATTAAAATCAAGTGATTTCAGTGTTGCGATATACTAACAATGAAATCGCAATGGACCCAGCTACAAAATAATGTTACCAGTTCTCGGAACAAAATATTCAATCTGCAGTTATCGCGTTCGAATAGATGGCTACACGTTAACAGTGCCGGATTTAGGTTTGATTGGACCCTAAGCTATTGAAAGGGGCCCGTTATACGTCAAGCTTTCTTTTTCGGCGACAAAATGTCCTCGTTTTTTAGGTTTGAATATATGCTATATGTTAATTTATGGAACCAATGGATATGTAAATGGAAACAAGGGCCCATTACAAGCAGGGCTGGGAAACGGGAATTCCATTATAAGCGGGGCTGGATAACAGGGGTCTTATTACTAGCGGGGCTGAGAAATATAATCCTATTACTTGCTTCATAAAAGTCTTATTTGTTTGTTCTTGTTATTTGGAAATTACATAACAATCAGTTTTTCTTTAAATTTTTGTGGGCCCCTGAGCTAGTGGGGCCCTAAGCTATAGCTTGTTTAGCTTATAAGTAAATCCGGCATTGCACATTAGTGAAGTTACCCATGATCAATCTCAGACGTGACAAGCCGCGACTTTTGGGCATGGGTTAGTTTGTTTATGTGTCAAAGATCGTTCTGTTCTCAAACAGGAATTTATTACAAACCACGAAAAATAGAAACCATTGATTATAGTTTGCATCTAGGATTACCTTAAATTCAAACATCACTTAGGGTCATATTATTAGAAGTGTCACTGAACTAATATGCCTTTGCTGATGTAAATACTAATTTCGTTATTAAACTGCTTAAAGAAAAGCATTGGCTCAAATTACGTCCATGCTGATTAGCGAAAACTAAATTCAAATTTTGCGTTGCGTTGACGCGAATCCCTACGGAATGTGACCCAATGTTTGCATTGAATGATGTCATTTATTGACGATTAGTATTTACGCTTACGACTAGCGTTGCCGACGAAACGAGACGAGACGAAAAATAAGGTATTCTTGTTTCATCTCGTGAATTTTGTATGTCCCAAGGTATCAGCCACGAAAGATTTTCCATTCGTTGTGATTAAAACAAATTCCAAATTTTCACCTGTTATTGACCCCGACCTCCGGCCTAGCTTGTGTAGCCCCCATTAACCCAAAATCTCAGGAAGAAGCTATAAAAGATACGGAATTATGGTTCCTCGAGAAATTTAATCGTAAGAGGGATTACGAAACACCAGATACAAACGGAAAAGCTAGCAGCTCGCGATTTGTTTTGAATAATCCTTTATTCATTATTATCGTAACCATTACTTTTTACTTTTTTTTAAATAAATTGGACGAGTCCATTCCTTTGCATGTATCAATGTAACGCATCCGTTACAATTGGGAGGGTGTCGTTTGAAATGGTTATATTTTTAACAGATGAGTGAAACAAATTATAATTCTATAGAATTTAGAAGGAAGTAAGATTCTCTCTAGGTATTAATCATGAAAAATTTTGGATTTGTTCTATTTCAATCATGTTTCGAACTTGGACCTGTGAATGACAACAATTATGCTTCAAACTGCGGAGCGAATGAATTAGAAGATCGTGTTATGAATACAAGAGGACTGAAAGAAATTATGAGATATTATTTTCTGGCAGGCTCGTCAATTGGGGAAGGCAAGGAGTGCAATTACCTCCCTTGAGTTTGAGAAGCATGTGCTTTTCCAATAAATGTTATACTGATATACTAATATAACATGAATGTCTTGTGTCGGTGTACATTCTTGCTCCCCTCCCTAAAATGGCATTACTGTTCCTCGGAATCCAGAAAGATGTAGGCATCAGCCACGAAAAATTTTCCTTTCATTCTACTTTAAACATATTCCCAATTTTGTTGACCCCACTCGATCTTCGAGCAGTGATAGGTACCAATTGTGGTCGTTTTATTCTTATATGAGTGAAATAATTTATAGGCAAGGCTTTTCTGAATGCTTGAATACTGAACGTTTACCAGTATATATATTTTTCAATTTAATTTGTCGAACAAGTTGATCAAAAGATTATTCCGAAAATGTACAGTTTTTATTATATTTCATTAGTTAAATTTATATTATTAAGTAGTGTTTCATTACTGTACTGTATAAGGTTTTATTTCATTACTTACGGATGTTGCTTGGTTTATTATCTTCTGTTGGAGGATTGTGCTATAGTGTTATTTACGTTTTTTTTTAAAAAAAAAAAAGCGTCCTGCTAAAACCTTTAGACACCCTGCACAAAAGACGTGGTTGGCAACGTTCGAGATTAATCGTGGGTAACTTCACTAGTAGTAATTATTCGAATAGATAACCTCAGATTCAAAATGAATTTATAAAACTCATGGCAAACAATAGTAAAATTTAACAAAATTTATTAGAAAGCAAGATCTATTGCCTTATTATTGATTGAGATTTTAAAACTAAGTATTATTCTATTATTTTTGATTGAGATATTAGAAAACAAGTCCTACTCTATTATATTTGATTGAGATATCACTTGTGTTGAGCAGGTCTATGAAATAACGGGATTTGTAAACAAAGGCTTCGCTGAAATCGAGAATAGTTCTATATTTTGACAGGCTACTTTCTGTCCTCGACATTTTTAGTTTTGTTGTTGTGTAATGCAACTGGCAAAAAGGCCCCATGGAACTCCCTAGTTTTGGGTCCCGCAAAGGCTAAGGCCGCATAGGGTCTATGGCCAAGGGTACTAGGCGGCTTCCACATCGTAGGCAGTGTGTGGCGGATTCTTTTGAAAACTACTTTGAAGATGCCACTGGTATGTGTTTCTGGTCTTCATGTATAAATGTAATTGTGTTTCTAATGGTTTGTAGTGTTGTAATTCGAGGTAAAACACTATGAAACAAAGGATTCGTTGTACCCATTTTCTCTCGTGATCAGTACCGTGCCGTGGGGGGAGGCGAGCGGAGCGACGGCCCCGGGCGCAGAAGTAAGGGTGGCGTAAAATTCGGGAGAGAAAGAATGGAAAAATGAGAGGAAAAATTAAGAAGAAGGCGTTAAATGTCGTACAAACAAAGTAACTATTGAGTAAGAACTGTAGTTTCATTGGGAACAAAGCTGGTCAAATATAATGGTGTACTATAATTGTATACAGAGGTCTTGGCGGAAATAAATATAAATTGGTAAGATAATAATAATAATAATAATAATAGTAATGAAGAAATGAGAATTCAATGATGCATCTGAAATTGCAGGAGTAAGACAAAAAGCATGTATGTATGACGAACGAGCGGGTATGAGAAGGACAGAAACTATGCAGTGTTTACGAAGGGAGACGCCAGGTAAATAAGGTTGAGAACCACTGCCCTACAGTGTATGCTTGGTGTCCTTCCGCTGGTCTAGTGGGTAGCGCGCGTGCTACTGATTCATGGGATAGCAAGTGTGATTCCCAGTAGGAAAGCAGTGAACTCATTATCGTGTTTTGGATCCCACTTTAAAACTGTAGGTCCACGTTTCATATAGCCTAAGTGTTGAAAAGAACACGAAACTTCAGCAAACAACAAAACATACTGGTTACATTTCTGGTCAGTTTTCAAACAAATGCGAAGTGTCTGCTCGGCGAAGTGTCTTATCGTAGACGCTGGTTTAGGGTTGCCATATTACCCGATTTTAGCAGGTACCACCCAATTTTCAGGTCCTATATTCGTCCCTCGCTTAATTATCTCTTAATTACGAAAAATCACCCGCTTTTTTGGATTTCAGAAATATTTAAGTCGACTTTGTTGATAAAGTGTTCTTACATTCAAGCTAAACCGCTACATCTCTATGTCAATCACGATTGAGTTAAATTTGGACTCGCGCTCAGGCTCAGGCTGTGAGCTATTTCTTCAGTGTGCGTGCGCGGTGCAGTTTACTAATGCCGAAGGACAATTTCAAATATAAGTTTAAATACTCTTATAGAAGCGAATTTACATTTGTTCACGAGGGCAGAAGTCAGTATGAAGCAGCAATGTACACTCTAGAGAGTTCAGTTTCGTTAGAAAAGTACATTGGAGGTGTCACTTAACAAAGAAATCACTTTTAAAAAATGGTCTGAAGGATCCCAGGTCAGTATTTGTAATACACAAGTACACATCAGTACTTACGGTTTAGAATCCCCCGCTTTGCCGTAAAATGGGGGTACTTTGCACCTGGTGGGGGACTTTTATACCAACACGCTTTTCTGTCTTTAAATTCGTGTGAAGACTAAGTATTTACACTCAAAAGGACAGAATCTTCGAGTTTTTACTTCTGATTAATTCTGACATCTAGGGAGAGAGTTTGAAAAAAAATATTGCGCGGTGTGTACACAAAAGCCGTGGGAAGAAAACGAAGCTTTTCAGAAAAAAAAATAAATTTCCATTATAATTTCATTGATCAGCAATATGTAAGTTAGCATCTGTATGATGTAAGCGTTAATTCTGCATTTAATGCTGGTTAAAATTACGTATAAATCATTTAGGAGCAAACACGTGTGAAGGGACAGGGATGAATTTAATGAAGTGACACACATACAGGCGGATTAAATTGATTGGTGCAAAGTAGACTCGCGACATTTAGATTTTCACTTGAACAGAGAGATATACAGGGAGTCCATAAAGTCGTGCAGGAAATTAAAATTCTATAACTTGGAAAATACGTAATGTATTAACAAACACTTTTTGGTGTACTGAAAGGTTCAAAGTTTTGTTTCAGCTAATTAAGGTTCATCGCTAACCCTCCAATTGCGCACCATTCACGTCCAAACACTCTTGCAGTCTTTTTGGGAAACCAAGAATTGCGTATTGGCGGTGCTCGTCTGGAATGTTCAAAATCAGTTATTTTGTTCTTGAGATCGTGCAGATTAGCTGCCTTCTGCGAATACACATTGGTCTTCACGTGTTCCCACAGCCAGTAATCACAAGGCGACAAATCTGGTGATCTTGCAGGCCAAGGTGTGGGTCCTCTTCGGCCAATCCATCTCTCCTTAAATTCTTCGTTAAGAAACTGTTGCACTTGAAGGGTATAGTGCGGCGGTGCCACATCCTGTTGCATGTGGACCTTATTAAGGATGCCTAACCTAGTAAGTTCTGGCAAAAGGAATGTCTGTAGCATGTTCAGATAATTGTTACCATTTACCATCTCTTCCTCAAAGAAAAAAGGGCCGATAATGTGGTCCATTGAAACAGTACACCACACATTGACTTTGGGACTACCCCGCTTGTGCTCCTAGAATTCATGTGAATTTTCCACCTCCCAAATTCGGCAGTTGTGCCTGTTCACTTTTCCCCACACATGAAATATGGCTTCATCTGAAAACAGAAATCGAGACAGAAGGTCACCATCTTCTTGTAAGCGGGTAAGCATTGACTCACAGAATACCATTTTCATGTCACAGTCTTCCTCTATCAGCTCGTGCACAAATTTTAACTTATAGGGCCGGACCTTCAAATTCTTACGTACAATCTTATGTAACGTTGACTTCGATATTACCAGTTCCAATGACATACGTTTAAGTGACTTCATTGGACCCCTGTCTACGCTGTTCTGCAACGTATGAATCACATCGTCACTCGTTCCTGGCCTTCCACTGCGTGGTAAATCTGACACACTTCCCGTTTCTTTGAACTTCTCGTACCACCTCTTGATACTTGTTTCTGCTGGGGGTGTTTTCCCATACGTTGTTTGGAACTTTCTCCGCACTGAAACGCAAGATTTTAATTCCGCAAACCACAAAACGCATTGTGCCTTTTCTTTAATAGACGCCATCTTAAGTCACGTGATTACCGGCGCAAACGTCATCGAGCATTGTGGGCAGAACAAACCTTTAAACGTCCCTTCTTCCAACCCCCAAAATTTATACACTTAAACGTAACGGTGTCCAAGTTATAGAGTTTTACTTTCCTGCAGGACTTTATGGACTCCCTGATGGTGCAATGTTACCCACAATGCATCAACAAATGACTCTTTTTCATTAACAAGAAGTAAAGCTACACGTATCCTGAATCCAGGGAAGAAAAAACTAATTACACGACGAGGTTGCATATTTCCGGAAAAATTTCCTAATTCTTCAAAATCGTCAATCTCAGTTGTTTTTGAGGTAATGTTTCTAGTGACGTCGCCCCTCCTCATGTTAATTACAAAGCGGAGAAGTTAGGGTATCTTTGGACAGTTGGTGGACCAACCAATACTAGATACAATTGCTCTAAAAGTGGATGGTTCGACACTCATATATTTCGAGATTGATTTCAGTCAATTATGTGTCCAATTTAAAAGCGTAACTATTGTTCCTATCTTTTGTTTATTGTTTATGTTCAAAAAATCATACTTGTATTCTAATCATTTTGGCAATAATATATGGTGAATAGTTAAACTTTTTGAGATAGATTTTGCAATTTTGTGCTAAGAAAGACTAGTAAACATCTTCGAAAAACAATTGTGCAAAGTTAGACGAATCGTGTGCTAACTTTGCACCATTTTTAAACAGATATTTGGAAAAATGTGCCAACTTCCATTCTTTTCTATTGTAATAATTCGATTTGGCTGGCACTGAGCTACCAATAATGTAGAACTTACGCATTTCGACTACACAGTTTTCTCAGTAATTAAAGAAAACTGCAAAATGCGGTGCAAAGTACCCCCAATTTGCGGTATGGAAACCTTAGCTGGTTGTCATGTATATTTTAGTATTGTCTAGACCTAGCACATTCAAGTTTATCAACAGTATTTTAAAATTCAATTATGCTCTCAAAGCATGCAGAATCTATAGCTTGTACAATCTCAAAGCTTTATGCGAGCAAATAAAGGCACAAATATTCCCAGTTTTGCTTGTCATAATTAATAACGGTTTTTCTCACATTAATACGTGCATTCATTTACACACACATCGTATCTCCGTTTATAGGAAGCGATACAAATGTACCTAAGTATATATATGTGTGTTCATATCTGTGTTTGTATATGTATTTACCTATTTGCAATGCTGTTAACACTTTTCACTGACGTTGAAAGGCTGAAAAGGTCTGAATGTAGCTAATCAACACTCAACAATGAACACCGACGGAAGTGTTTAAGCTTTCCTTCAATTATATTTATCCTGCATTTGTTTACACTCTCGACTTTTATCTGGCATCACACACCTTCATTAAGTTTCACGTCAAGAGCGTTTAAGATACAGACTCTACTATCTGATGCTGTCAAATACAATCGTTAAACATTCTTTCTCACCTCAACACGTTTCCCTACTCGCTCGTTAAATGCAGGATGAGTCACAAATGTGACTATATCCCATTGTGTCTTGAAAATATGTGGTTTACCAGAATCCAAATAGTGCCACCTGAAATATGAACTCTTAGCTTAACGACAGTACTTAATATATTTTCTTCCTCTTCTTTTCATATTGTTGTCCGTTTACACCTTTAAATATAGTGTTACGGCGTAAGCAACACGTCACAGTTAGTGCTCTCAACGGATCGGGTCGGGTCGTGTCCCGACCCTAGTGACCTGACCCGACAACCCGACCCGAGCTATCCCGATTGACCCGACTCGAGCTGACACGACCCGACAACCCGACCCGAGTAGCCTGACCCGACAACCCAACCCGAGCTGACCCGACTGACCCGACCCGTTTGAGAGGACTATGGTCACGACACTGGGTGAACGCCAAAATGCACTCCCATTGGGAATTAAACCTGGACCACGTGTACCGAAGTCTTACACGTTAACCACTAGCTAGATCAAGCGGGGGATTTGTATATGCATCTTAATGAATGTTTGGGACTTTTGAGGTTTGGTTACTTCTTTTTATGACTCATACCAGTGTCCGACATGGGAGAAATTTATTTTCTCTTGCTTTAGTTCTATGTGACGAAATTTTAATTCAAGGTCAGTGTTCTCACCTGCTCGGACAGCAGTAGCAAGAGTCTCTTGGCGGAGACAAAAGAAAATCGTTTAACTACAATGATAAGGGTTGAGGAAACGGAAGAACACCTGTGATTATTTCCAACCCTTCAACTTTCATTCCAAAATAGGTTCTTATGATTCCGGCACCCGCGCCACTTTGATTTTTCTTTCTCGGTAATTAAAACGTATTTTACAGTATATATAGTTGTAAGTAAGAAGATACATAATATGAATTTTGTAATTTAAAATTTAAAAATACAGTATGATAATTATAAAGTACTAATTTTATTTCATCACTTTCAGCCCAACAAATGAAATTCAAACAATTCACACCCTGGGTCTTGGTCATCAATACTGCGTCTTATCCTTTGTCTTGCACAGTCAAGTCTTGGTCCTGCATTTCGTAGTCTTGGTAGTCTTTCATGCTATACAAGAGCCAAGAATGCTCGCCTTATCGGTACAAATGAAGACCAAGTGTGATTTTGATTATGGTCTTTCATACTATACGGAAAGCAAGAAAATATGCTCATCGCTACTTGGTGATCACCAAAACAAGGCCAAGAGCAAGATTACTATGCACTTCGTCTTACATATCCAATCTTTATCTTATTCCTGTATCGATGTTCTTGGGCTTGGTGAAATAAAATGAAATATTCAGTTTAAGGTCCCTCGATTCTGCACCGAGACTAAGGGATATGGTGACCATGGGAAATGAATGCAATGGTGGAATGAAGAAAGTGGGAAGAAACAGGAGGACCTCGAGAAAACCCACTACACGGCGTTTCTCCACCACAAAGCCCACTTAGCACAAGCTGGGATCGAACCATTGGACACCATGCACCAGAGATGAATTCTCTACCACTGAGCTACCGCGGCCGTGCTTGGGCTTGGTCGTCCATATCCAATCTTTCTTTTGGCCTTGCTTAAACAACTTCTTGTTTTGTTCTAAATCCAGACTCCATATTGGAGTAGATATTAATATTACAGTCAATTGGTAAAATCTATCTTGCACATTTTAAAATTAAGGTACACACAAGTACAAAAATAAGCATTTACCATAAAAACACTAGCTGCAAGTGTTCAAAATAGATTTATGGCTTCTATAAAATCAATTGAAAATTGCTATTTTTAATTAGGCAGCTGACCAAATTGAACTGACCCGAGCTGACCCTATTGACCCGACCTGACAACCGGACCCGAATAACCCGACCGAGCTGACCCGACTGACCCGACCCGAGTAGCCTGACCTGACAACCCGACCCGAGCTGACCCGACCCGAGTTGACCCGACCCGTTTGAGAGCACTAGTCACAGTATTATAATATTGGGTCAGAAATGAACTAACAGGTAATATTTATCTCGCTAGATTACAACTAAAAACTAATTAACTAACTCTATGGCCTATGGAAACCGAAGGTTCAATGCCGCGTTCACTACAAGCTCTTCACTGACTTCTATCCTTATCCAACTGGACCCAATTTCTACTTTGTATCCCTATTTCTGCGAGATTCATCTTAATATTGTCCTCCCATCTGCATCCGATCCAGATTACAATAACTAAGACAGATTAATCCGTGGCACGGTGGCCTTGGAAAAAGCTCTCTAGTCATCTTTAGTACGTGCTCACGCCGTGGGGATGGTGTGTGCTCAGCATACTAGTTTTCATTCCTTATAGACATAGCTAATTATATAATTCAAATGGTTCCTCAATTCTTCTCCCGACGTTAGGTGAATCGGTATGGCATACACCATCCGTATGATCCGAACGGTTCACCCTTCCAAATATGACTTCCGTAATCCCACGAGAAACAGTAATTGAGTGTGGCTGGAGAATGGACAGAGATTTCACAAATGAAATGAAATCTTTGAGTTTTACGTCCCACGCTTATGCCGGTTAGGCTAAAGGAGGCGGTGATTATGAGAAATGAATTAAATGGTGGAATGAAGAAAGTGGGAGGAAACGGGAGAAACCCGAGAAAACCCACGCACAGGGTGTTTGTCCACCACAAAGTTCACTTGGAGGGAGCAGGGTTTGAACCCAGGACCCCATGCACCAGAGGTGAACGCTCTACCACTGAGCCACCGCGGCCCCAACAGAGATTTCAGTTCACAAAGCTCTTGATTTGGTTTGAAGTTACCACTCACTGACTTTCTGCGGTTTCCTATTATCATTATATTACTGTTTCAATTTTTAAAGTTTACATCAGTCCTATCACTTCACACTAGTAAAAAAACATATAATTTTTTTTAAAAAAAGTTTTGGGATAATTTCAAGATCCTTATAAAACGGAATTAAGTAAAACTGCCGTACAATGGAATGATATTTCTAATTTAAGCTCCCAAGTTCATACCCTGAGAATAAAGGAGATAAATGATTGAGATGAAATGAAATCTTTCAGTTTAATGCCCCACCATTATTCTCTTTAGGCTCAGGGAGACAGATGATTAAAGTAAGTGAAAAATAATGAAAGAATCAGTGTAATGAGGGTTTGGAAGGAAACGGAAGTACCTCGAGAAAACCTATTGTAAACGACAAACTTACTTTGTCGGGGATCGAACCAGTCATCAGAGGCAAGCACTATATCACTGAGCCAACGTGCCTCCACGAGGTATATAATTAATATAAGTGAGTGATTATTAGATAACTGACTGATTTATATATATTAGGTATTACTGGCATTTATGGCCTAAAGGCCATCGTGTATGAGGGATGACGTCCGTCGGTAAGCAGACCATCCGAGGAAGGGAGAATGAAGAAAGGAATGGGAAAGTAATGGAACGCCCTGGAATCCGTATATTAGGTACGATCCCAGCATTTGCCTGCTATGAATGCAGAAATTCTAGGAAAAACTTCACTTAGGACGGTCGAACTGAAACAGCCGTCACACTTTTTCGATCAAGTATCCTCATATGGAAATGAACACAAGATCACTTACACCAACGATGGGAGACTACGTCACACGGGGAAATAATTAGTGGAGTGAAAATATTGTGGGAAATGGGAGAACACGGAAAAACTCACTGACACGATGTTGTCCACCATAAACTCTCACGTCCTGGGATTGAACCAAGGACCTTTCGCACTAGAGATAAATGCACTACCATGCCAACATTTCCCTCGTAAAATAGTTTGTTTACGAGATGTTGGTTTTGTTTAGCAGTTTATAGCCGAAGCTCCCCCATGGTTACCGGATAGTGTACAAGCCTTTAGCATGAGAGATTCAGGTTAGGTTCCCGGCGGGAGCTCCTATCGTTCGGATTTTACGTAAAACTGTAGGTCCACGTCTCATATAATCTCGCTGCTGAATAAGACCTTAAACTCAGAAACAATTCAACCCAAATCATGATTAATTAAAGGAGTATGTATTTTTCTTTAAAAAATCAAACATCTCGAAATAAAATTTTTTCTCTAAGTAGATTTTTAAAATAAGTATAATCAGGGTAATTCAATGAATTTTGCAATATTTTGAAAATAAACTTAAAAAACGACTGTGATAAATACTCTTTACAAAGCTAAGACTGAGATAAATAAAGAAAATAGGAATTAGAAAGCTAAATCACTAGTTTGAGCGACACTTTTCCCTCTCATTCTTACAAAAATTATCCTGTTTCTGACTTTTTATCTCATTGCAACTGTGCATATACTATCTTTCCCTCTAATAAAATTCCCCTTTTATCTAAACACACAAACTTTTGGAACACATGTACTTTATATAATTTGATGGAAAAGAAACGTTTTATGAATTAACAGGTGAACGCAATAAACATTAATCTCCTGGTATCAGTAGCTATAAGTGGATGTTTCAAGAGGTTTGTGGAAACAGAAGAGATTTAAAAAATCTGAATGAGGATTAAGTGGGATTACAGCTCTAAGTAGAAAGTCCAATAAGAAGATAACAAAATCAGTCCAAAACCAAAGAAAAGATAAACAGATGCGTACTACTATTTTGAGAGTTAAGGTTTGTTGGTAGTCAGCCGATTCAACAATACGTTTAAGCTAGACTCCAATGATATGAAACTGTTTTTTTTTTTTTTAAGTAACTGCAACCTTAATCCACTTGAATCAATATCATATAAACCTATCTTGTTTTCAATCCTGGCAACCTCTATATTTCAGTACATTGTATTTATTTAAACAAAATTTGTCTTTTGACATTTTTTACGTATATTACATCTTACCACTTTCAGTTTTTATAATCAGAACACCCTTAATGAAAGAAGTTTACAGCACAGTTACAGGGTGGAGCAGAGGAAACGCATGTTTCTTAAACCGCTAGTACTCAGCGAGAAGTAAGGGTATTGATTTTGAGTGACCGTTGACAGACAACTCAGACAATGCAGTTTCAGTCGCTATGGAGCATTGAAGCGTAAAGCAGGTCTGTACATTAACGTAACCATCCGGATGAAAATGTGCTTCATCAATCATGAATACTAGAACATTGCATCTTCCGTAAGAATAACTTAAATTATGCCACAAAATTCTCTGCGCTGTACAAAATCCGTCTCACTTAGCCAGTTGCCAGTTGTCAGTTCGTCTTGACAGATTCAATCGGTTTGAGTGCCGAGCTCACTGAAGTGAGCTTTTGTCTCTTATATTAAATGTGGTTGTTGATGAATGACGTTCTCGAGACGTATTTTAATTAATTCAGATGCAACTGTCCCAATCCTACAGTATATGAAGTTTTAGTGATGATGAAAGATGAGGATGATGTAACGATGAGGGACGCTGAAACTGATACAACCTGGCTAATGTTTTGCGGTTCAAAAGCGTATAGGAGCTGATCGCACTCTCGGCTTATATAAGAGAGGATTTAGGTAGAAGGATGCCATTGGTAGTTTTGAAGGAGAGATCTGATTTGTGACTGCTGCTCTAAGTAGCCAATCAGAAGTATGGAAACTGGCCCTGATAAGGGTTTTGGTCCTATATGTAATTCATCGTCTTTTAATCTTAAGTTGAACTGATGTCTTCTATAATGTCACACAAAAGGGAGAGCTTGGTTAGGATGTCTGAAGCTGCTTTAAGTGCAGGAAGTCTTTTTCGGACTGCTGATAGTATTTTTGAAACATGAACATCACGAAATAAGTTGAGAAGCTCTCTCAATGTATCACTGGTGTTGGCTTCACTATCTGCTGGAAGAGGGTCAGGAATCACTGTAGGGGTGTGAGAACCAGTCTTGGCATAGTTTCTTGAGTATTCATTGATTTAAGAACTGGTAGGGAAGATTCAGATGTCAATGATGGGAAGTCTTGAGGTTTAAAAATCGGTTGTTGAGAACTTTTAAGTGATAATATCTTGTAAATTATAGGACATCGTTTATAGTTTGCAGGGTGTCCCCCGCCACAGTTTGAACATTTCACAGCTTCATCTTGAGTTTACGGTTACACTCGTAAGTACAATGATTCGCGGCACATTTAACACATCTGGGTGTAGCAGCACAGAAGGTCTGTGTGTGAGCTAATCGTTGGCAACGAAAACACTGAATATACGACGATGCATTATAGTGTTCTACTTTAATACGATAGAATTCTAAGTATTGTAGATCCAAAATGAATTGAGCAGCTGGAATCTTTTTGAGAGTGACCAAGAACAGAGGTAGCAACACCCCCCCCCCCCTGCCTTTCATCTGCTGGACTGAAATCACTGGGTATTGACGATTAAGCAAATTTATCTTGATGTTGTCTAGTGAAGCATCAACCGGCAATTGCGGATGACCACTTTAAGTACTGACTCTTTTCTAACCTTTTCCAGGAAGTATTGAAATTTGAATTCTTTACAATATTGAATAAGAGCGTCGTAGTCGGCTAAAGAATGACATTTAAATTTTATCCGGTCTGAGTAGACTGCTGAACACTCATTATTTTGTACGGGTGAAATTTGAGATCATCATGTAAGATGCGATGAAGCGAAAGATATGGCATTTCCAGCGATATAGCCTGTCGTCTAGTGGATCGTCTCGAACTAGCAAGAACAACCCTTTTCACTCTGTCTATGTTTTCCGGAGTTCGAGCTGAACGGTTAAGACCAGGCGGTTTCTTTTTCATCACAGATCCAATACTTCTGAACGCTGTAACCATCGGAGTATAGTGTTACGATCTGGGACTGTACCTCGACATTCGACATTAAACTTTCGACGGAAAAAGCGTTGAACCATGACCACAGAATCATTGTTTCTAAAGAACTGCTCGACCGCAAACACACGATGCTCTACGTTCCAACGCTCCACAGCGAATAAAACTGCATTGTCGTTGCCGAGTACTAGCTGTTTAGAAAACATGCGTTTCCTCTTCTCCACCCTATATTTCAAAACTATCAAATACATATTTCTGCGGCTAGTTTTTATACATATAGTATATTACCTTGATAAAGTATGACACATAGAGACAAATCTAATATCATCCGCTTTGGGAAAAGGTCTTCCATCGATTTTATAAACAACGTAAGCCTTTATTTTATTAGATAACTTCTATGTACTCTTCAGTGAATAATTTATTCATCTGTAATATTTTCTTCAGTCATTTTAACTGCTGTGTTTGTACTTAAGCGATATGAGACGCAGAACTACAGCTTTATTTGGGATCTGCGCTACATGATATCTCATCAGGAGTTGAATTCGGCACTCCAGTTCGAAGGTGTGTACGGTACCACAACCATATCCGAAGATGAATGCAGTTAATTAGGTTTATCTAACACAGAAGTTAACTTTCAGATGTTTCCATGAATTTCAGATAGTCCTTGAACAAAATTAATTGAAAAGTGCCATGACAAGTGAAAATCATACCATAGTCACCTATCATACAATTGAAATGTGTCTGAAACTTGTGGAAAATGTATCAACACCATGTAACATTCAACTGACTCGTTTAGTGCACAAAGGGAATACTTCGTTTCTGGTCATTTTGGACATTTTTCATCTTTAAGATTTCTATCTAAAGTTCTTTTCAGAGCATAAAAGATATATCTTCAGATATTGTAAATAACTCTTATAATGTAAACACAATTTTAGCTTTTCGGTACAAACTTTATGTTTCTTTTTCTTACAATTTTGGTAATTGGGTTTGATTCCCTTATGCTATGAAAATCCCAATTGGAAATTGCCTAAACATTGTGAAAAACCCAAACATCCCAGTGGACGAGAAGATAAAGAGCATGTTTTCTGTCCACATGGTTTCGAGCTTATTTCCACTGCAGTGTTTACCTTGGATACAAATCCGCCTACTTGTTTGGTTCCCGTTTCAAACAGACCACGGTGCTTATAAGAAGGTAAATTCAAATCCAAGTGCGTAAAACCCACGATCGCTGTCTATCATACCTAGGTATACATTATAGACTCAGGAGGCAAGGTTAATTTAATTTGTGTTGTATTAAAAACAACATTTCTGATGAATTTGATGAATGATACCCACGAGACCAGAAATAATGTTTTCTCGTCTCGTCTTGTAAATTCTATATAAGACTCATCTCAAGAAATCTGCTACAGGACAATTTGGAATGGTTTTATCTTTATATTCTAATATTTAAATGCAAAATAAGAAACAGAATAAAAGGACAAAGAAGGAAGAAAGACATGAGATAAAGACAAACGTTTTCAGAAAGGAATTCTGAGGTTTCTAATGCCAAAATTTACAACGATCAACACCGCTAAACCTAGCGCAGTTGTAGAGAAAGCAGCTGAAAAGGGAGATGTCTGTTATGAAAACGGGAAGACCTATAAACGTATGAAAAGTAGTCATGACTAGAATCAATGTACGTCTTTGAAAAGGTGGTTCATAAGACACGCTCTTCATATTTGGATTATAAAACGCAGGCAATCAGAGAGAAAGATAAGCCTGCTTTCTGAACTTTTCAAGTACTTCAGGTCTAATTTAGCTCTTCATGAAAATATAAGCTTAGCCGTGTAAGGATTGTAATTATATGTAGTACCTTTTTGTGCAATCTTCAACTATCATGTTAGTAACTCTTTTTAATAACTATGTTTTTTACATTTATACCTATATTATCAACTATTGGTTATTCATAAAAAAAATTATCAACTTGAGTAAGGTTTTAATTCTTTTCGTCCCATTACTATTATATTTATTTTTTTCTTGCAGCAGTAGTCTATCTAAAAAAAGAACTATTCGTTCACTTGCTCTTATATACGAACACATATTCTCGTAATTGTCGTAAGTAAATTGTAATGAAAGATGTAGTATTAAAATATTCTATTAGTGTGTGTGGATCTATACTTCCATTGAGACACTTCACTCTTAACTGTGTGGCATCTCTCCCGGTATATTCAGAAGAGATGTGACAATCGCAGTGTTTATTTTATCGTATTCTGACGTAGTAACCTCTGGATTTCATACGTAAACCATACATAGAATTAAAAAATATACATAATCCATTTTCAACATAAGTATTACTCGTTTGATTTTTCTCTGCATGCGGCAAAGTTGGGAACTAGCTTCCTTGTTTACAAGTGGTAGGAGCAACATGGCAGGGTCGCCAGAGGTGCTAGTTTCTTGAGATTTCTTTTATGGTCAGATTTTCGAGAAAATCAAAATGATATGAAAAGAAACAAATTTGCGTGAGAGTAGTGTGTACATATTTCAAGTCGTTTTGCGAGGAATATGTAAAACTATTTGATCTAGCTGAGGCACAAGCCTGTTACTTTGTAGGAAGACGTCCTGGCTACCTTGTAAAGGAATACACAAAACCATTCCTGCCTTCCCTTCCACCATCCCCTTCGCCCAGTGCCAAAACATAAACACAACAGCAGCGCCACTACAAAACAAATGCACAGACTCGTGCGACAGGTAATACGTATTACTTTTGGATAGAGTCGCATTTTACGATAAATACACTTTTCCGAAAAGGTGTATCAATTCTCCCGGAATTATTCTACATCTACAGCTACCTTGTTAACGACAGACGGGAAGACCAGAGAGGACTTGTTTTTTCGTATTTTGATATGTAGAATCGCTTCCCAAGTTTACGGTACGGTATGCATTAACACTGTATATTTGCTTCAAGCATGTGCTCTATAGATCTAAGTACAAATGTAATAGCTGTACAGCACTTACATATAGTTGCATATTCATCTTCAAACAAGTACACATGGTCGCTTATTCACAAACAAGTAATTTAAATGTTTTGGAGGATGTAGATTAAAATGTGAGGAGGCTTACAATATTGGAGATTTCATGGCGTAATTTCCATTACCACTGCCCTATACAACATTCCTATGTGCGATCCAGGAAATGTCCCATTTCAAATACCTCTGACCTTTCAGTATTTAGAAATTAATAACTTAGGAACTAACATAATAAAATATTAATGAATAAGAGTCGTTCACTTCTGCTGAATATAAAGGAGCCTTCTGATCAATACAAACTTCAGATATTTAATGATGCAGAGAGAATCAAAACTCAAAACTTCTTCTTACATTTGTGCATTTTATGATGTTAAAAAATATTTTCTTAAGCACATTATTTTAATTAAGCTTGTTTTTCATTTAAGCTAATTTTACTTTAACGGAATTTTAAACTTTGTTCATACGTATTTACTTATTCCACATAAAAGTTTATTTCTGGTAAGGGATCTGCTCATAAGGGACCTTCTGCAGAATCAGAAAGCGCTGACTCACATCAACTCAATAATTGAAGAAATCTTCAAAAACTTGTTAAACAGCTCTTACATATTCCTAACGCTTAGATAGAAAGAAAATCCCACTTCTTCAAATTGTGCAGATGTCAACTTTCACGTTCAGAAGTTCTAGTAAAATACCTATTAACTAAATTTGGTCTTTTTGTAGTCATATTTTGGGGGGTCACAGTGGATCAGTAGTAGCTAATATGCTATAGTTGAGCGATATGAGGCATTAGACTGACGGTCGAATCCATTTGGGGTTTGAGACCCTTTGAAGGACAGGTAAATGCACTCGAATCTTCTGCGTTTGTGTCCCTGTGTATTGGATTAAGTACAAAAGCGATTAAGTAGAAAACGATTAAAATAAATGCCTCGGTTGGGATGAAAGAAAAATGCGGTAGAGCGTTAACTTATATTGTGAAGGGTCCATGATTTGGCCAGGCCATGTAACTTTGTGATGGGTAATATTGCGTCTGTGAATTTCGTCGGAATTAAACCTGTTTGTTTTGTACCTCATTGTCATTCCATCGATTGTTTCATTATTGCAATCGTAAAATGTAAAACTGAAATACTTCATATCATCTTCGTATCATTATTTTGTTAAGGTTATAAATAATAACTAAATTAAGCCATTTAAAATAACTTCGTTGTGTAAATTTGTATAATTGAATATTTCTCACCGTCTATTGGCAATTCTTAGATTATTTATTTATTTCATTATCAAACTTCCAGATACAACATGCTGCGTCTACCACTGAAATAATTAACAGGTTGAATCTGTGAAGTCACGTATAATAACTTGATTAATTAGACGGTACTTTGAACTTTTTTTGGAATTTTTAGCATATCTTTGTTTATGTTCACAAGTATGAATTATAACTTATAGAGCGCTATGAAAGCTTCAATGACTTGTTGAAGTAAGACCAAACATTGAATGTAGCGAGTGAATGAAACACAGTAACTTCTCATGGCAGGCAATCTGTTACAATAATAAATACAGTAATAATTGGAATAAAAAGTTGGGATTGCATTGCAGTTCAGCGTCCATTTCAGGATCAACACTATATGAGACGTGGATATACAGTTTGAGATTGATTCCCAACAAAGGTAATACGTCAAAGTTACAAGAATATCCCACCGGCAATCAAACCCAGGACCCCGTACACTAAAGACGCGAGCGCTAGCCACTAGACTAACAGTGAGGGCAGGGGAAGGAAATAGATCTGGGTTTACATAAAAGACATCCTAGAATACACCTGAGAAAAATCCTGCAAAAATTAATGTCAGAATGTTTTATGTTTTCGTATTTACGTCTTAGAAGCTACAAATTTAAAATAATACCGTAAAATTAATAACATTACCTTGAACTAACAAGGAACTTATCCTCCCTTCTCACAAACTTAAAAAACAAACTCCTGTGAATAATAATGAAGAAGTGATCCTTTTCTGTTGAATATGTCAAAAGCAAGAAGATAATGTAAAGCATAAATAAAAAAGTAGAAAGTGGATATTCTAATTTCGACGAGACTAAAAATCTATAATGATGTATTTGACCTTGAACTTTCACGAAACATCTCCAAGTACACAGTAACAGTTTCTTTTTTCGATTTCTGCACGAAAAACGGTTGTAAGTAAATTTAACTGTCGTTGAATCTTTTTTTAATTAGTGCATAGAACGTGAAATTTGCAGACTTTCTTATTTTCACTTTCCACATTGTGCCATTATACACACCTCACTAGGAATATACCTATGTCATACCTATTAATCTAAACACTGAGATTTACAAATTTGCGATAAAACAGCTTATAGAAATACTTATGCCGAATTAATGTTTACAGTAAACTTTGCGGACATATTTTTTATTTAAATAATATATTTATATTAAATAAGTGGTGCACACACTCATCTAACATTCTTCGAATGCATATATTTGAGGCATGTTTTGCTTTAAACTAAATGTAAAATATTTATTTTAACGTCCACCAGTTACGTCTTTTACACTTTTAAATTTACGTTGTTTTTTTTTTCAGTAACACAGCCGTTTCCTACAAAAGGTTTATAAAAGCGAAAAAAGTTTAGAATTCATGTAAAATAATCGCTGTGAAAATTCGTGACGACATAATATTATGTAAACCGCAAGTTTCAAACTGTACAAGATGTAATTACTGAACTTTAATATAAAATAATTTACATTTATTTTTTATTTCAGAGCAACACGTACAATCTAAATATATCAGATGAAGAAATATATTGGTTTAAAAAATGTGCAGCGATTATCAAGCATCAACACCAGCATTATATTATATCAGGTTGGTGCGAATGGAATGGCTCATGTTGATAGCTACCGGGAAACTTATCTCAGCAATAGAGGTGGGATAAGGGGAGGCGTAAAATGTCACAAACTCTGTACAGGCCCTTCCAACAGGCTATGGTTTCCAGACAATCAAGAGGTAGTGCGTTATTGAACACGATTGTATCAAAATAAATAAAACAGTAGAAAGTGGATATTCGACTGTTTTTCAATTACCAAAGAGACATAAAGTTTGTACGGTAAGCCTAAGATATGAAAAGTTAACACTGGTTTTCTGCATTATAAAAGTTATTTATAATATCTTGACATGAATCTTTTGAGCTCTAAAAGGAACTTCTGATAGAAATCTTAAAGACGAAACCTGTCCAAAATAACCAAAAGAGCATTTGCTTTCTTTGTACTGAACCTGTCAATTGTGAGTATTTTTTCTTTACGAATTGAAATTGGAACATTCTGCACAGCAAGTCACAGAATTTATTAATAGAGCATTTGGACCAGGAATGACGAATGAACGCACCATTTGCTGTTGGTTCGTCAAATTTGGTTCCAATGACATAGCATTAAAAAAAAAGCCCGTGGGCAACGACGATGTCATGTTCGGATGACCTAGAAACAGGTTGAAGCTGATCCTTGGAAAAGTGTTGTGACATTGCAGACGACGTGACATTACACTCACCATATCACTGTCTTTCGACGTCCCGTGCAATCAGTAAGGTGAAAAATTGGACTCACATTTGTCGTATGAGTTAGTAGCGCCCAAAAAGGATCAGTATCTGAATATGTGTAGTTCTATGAGTGTAAAGAATAACTATGGAAGTATCCTGCATCGGATTTTCATTTAAGATGAAAAATGGATGTACCAGAACAAAAGTGAATGATTAGGACAATGGTTGAATCACGGTTTACTAGTTCTCTTTTCCACCCACATATATTATTGCTGGTATGGTGGTCTATTGTGGAAGTGATCCATCAAGGTGAAACCATCAATGCAAATCCCTGAGTGCTGAACTCCATAAAATGCAACGCAAACTTGTTCGCAAGTATCCAGTAATTATCATCAGACATATTTTCCTAATTTACATGACAACGTTCGCCCATATATTGTGTAAAGGATGGTAGGCTCTCCACAAATTGCAGTATGAAATCCTTCTTCATCCACCTTATTACCAAAATATGTCTCCCATTGACTATACATCTTCCGGTATTCTGATCACTTCTAGGGAATGAAGAACTTCCCTAATGATCGGATGGTGCCACATGTGATTGACGACTTCTTTGCATCAGAGACTATAGACTTCTGAATCCAATCGTTGGCTGAGTGATGGCAAGCGCGTGAGATTGTTGACGACAACTATTTTGATTAACTAGATATTGGAATTCTCCTTTTCTTCTTCTGCTTTCGAAATGACGCACTTGGGTTGGACATTTCATTCGCACCAAACTAATATGATCAAATTATCATAAAACCTATCACGGAAGTGATAAAAAAAATAGGTTTTAATTATATACACCTTCAGGAAAAAGGCTTCCTTAAAGCACTTATTGTGAGAACAGTTTCTACGCCAGTTGAATTTCCTTAAAACCACCTTACAATCTCTCCTATCTACGACTACAATTAAAACATTAAAAAATAAACCCAAGAAGTACCAAGTCCATAACTGCCAGATATATTACAATGGGCTCGAATTTACCAGCTCTGTTTTCAACTTACTGTCACATTAATTGAATTTTAGTTAGTGTTGTAAACTAAACTAATAATAGAATCTTTTGAAATAGTAGTACTACTTTATATTTATCGTAAATAGTTACATATATGAAAACAACATTTAGAAAAGAACGAAACTAATATCACAAACATTAAAACTGCTCTTGTAAGCTTAAGTGTTTATATAAGAAACAAAAGTAAGACTTTAAAAGAAACAATTAAGGACACTGTAGAATTCTATTTTAATGTGAGATCAATGAGAAATTATCTTCACCATTTTCCTACTAATTCATGTAGCTCCCAAAAATTTTTATTCAGCTTCATAGTTTATAGATTTATGACTAGTGACTATGACAACTTATGACTAATACAGGACATACAATTATTATGTACATCCTTCTATTTAATACTTGTCAACATATTAAATGGGTGTTTAATTTAATAGACTGATTTATATTAAAAGAAACGGAAAATTAGACTCTGCCGTTATTTCTATGAAATATCTATTTCTGGTCAAATTCTATGCCAGTACTTTAATAACAGCAAAAGCTTAAAGAAAAATATTAATATTTCTAGCGGTAAAATTAGTAACCACGTACCAACCACTAAAACTTTGAATTCCATTTAAGATTGTAGCAGAAATAAATAAGGAAATTTGGAAACTTTACCCCAAAACCTAAAGGCTATTTCTCTTCGCACTGAATATAAATAATTTCCTTTGATTTGGCTCTTTCCTGTACGAAATTCATCTTTCTACTTTTTGAGTTATATTAAAATTTCCCTATACAAATTTTCCCTTGAACTGGAATCAGGAATTTTCCCTTAAACTAGTATTACTACATTAGAAAAATGATATCATGGAAATTGGTGTCATTTAATGCAGTGATATCACCTTCGCTCCCAACATAAATAAAGACCTCTCTATACAACAAACTATACAAAATCTTAGCAAATATTATCTAACTGGTTGTCCTTTGTGCTCTATCAAAAGAGCAGGAACATAAACCTGCTCGTAGTTTACTTTTAGAAACAACAAAATACAAGGTTTTCCGGAAAGTAATAGGACTGATTTTTTAAAACCCAAAACTTGATGAAGCAGAGGGAGTTACTGCGCTGGTTGGGTAGTGGGAGTCATAGCTTCCATCGTACCAGTCGTCAGTCGTCTCCAAATTTCATGGAGTGTAGATCGAGTTTAAGGTGAACCCCTTTCAAGGTGTCTGTCATCTCCACAATGAATCGTTTATTAGAGGAGTGTTACGCGGTGAAGTTTTGCGTCAACTGAGATTGGATCCATGACATAATCAAGACTACTTATGAGAGTATGCCATGGGTCAACCAAGTGTTTTTGAGTGGCACAAATTGTTTCAGGAGGAAAGAGAGCAAGTTGAAGATGAGCAATGGTCAGGACGCCCTTCAACAGCAAAAAGTGACGAAAACTTAGTGATTGAGTACACGGATGATATCAGAACAATTAACTTGCTAAAAACGAGACGTCCAAGTTCATTCAGCAATCACTGGATCATGGAAGTTTTAACGCGACAATGCACCGAGCCACATCGCCTTTGCTGTCATGGACTTCCTGACCAAACATGCATCACACAGCTTCCCCAGCGACCCTACAGCCCAGATGTCGCCCCTGCAAGCTTCTTCCTCTTCCCCTGACTGAAAGGGGTCATGAAAGGACGGCACCATGGCTCGGTCCAAGCCACTCACGAGGCCGTAACAAAGGAACTGAAGAACATTCCAGTTTCTGCGTTCCAGGGAGCCTTCAGTGATTGGCAGAGTCGCTGGAAATGCTGTGCTGATGCAGAAGGGGTATATTTTGAAAACTATTAAGTCAATGTGTCAAAATTGTGATTTTTAAAAATCAGTCCTACTACTTTCATGACAAACCCTGTATGTCATGATAGTGTTTAAAAGTGATTTTAGTGTCTTAAACATGCTTTAAAATACGAAGCATACAACTTTAAAACATATATAATGTAGCTGATCTTCATAATCTGAGTGAATATCTGTAGATAAGACGGACGGAAATTCCAAAGCAGCTTTCTGGACATTTAAATATTATGAAATAAGTAGGTCCATTAAAATTTGGAATTGATATTTTCCACTTTTACAAAATTCTTGTAGTTGCTAAAAAGTAATAAATAACATTAGTTTTATACACCAGAGAAGAATAATGATTTATTTTGAAGGCGTCTTGAAGCACTAGTATGTTGGTCTTGAAGCGAAAAGTTCTCCGAGCAGCTACTTAAAACCAGTATCGATAAATCTCCTTTAAAGGCTCATTGTTCAAACATATGATGATGCATATAAAATGAGTTGAGATGCTTACGGAACGTGAAAGTGTAATACTTCACAGCACAACAAGGGGAACGCCTTTCTAATAATCCACCTTATTTCATCACGCAAAGTTGTTGCAAATTTTGAAGGTCTATAAAAAAATGTATTTACTTTTTTAAATGAAGTTCATTTTTACATTGAAACTGAGGCCAACCCTTTTCAGTAAGCAAATTATAGTCCCAAGATAAATAGCAGAATGTGTTTTGTTACATAGATACACAAAGTTGTGCTGAAAGTTTTGTTGAGCCTTAAGAGATTAACAGTTTACTCTAATTATTGTATTTATTTTATTTTATTTTTTGATGCACCTGGCAAATAAAATAGCAAGCAATGTCAAATATCTTATATTCGCCGTGATTTGTAATTTTTGCTTTGCGTTCTTATGCAGCACCAAACTTACAAAGGACGAAACATGTATTAAAGTGGATTCTGTTTTTATTCAAGGAGATGTTCTACCAGTACTTACGAACGAACAAAGCTAGCTATGAGAAAACCCGCTGATGTTTACATTGTGTGAAGACCTAGACTCATACAGATTGATGGTATTATATCCATCATGAATAGCAAGACTTAAAAGTGTTATTTTAAATAAGTACTATCATAAGATACAAATAATGTAATGGACTGAAGTTATGCCTAAATCTAGCAGAAAAATGGTGTTTTAAAAACTATTACTGAAACTTCCGATCTCACTATGTATACAAATCTTCATTTACTAATTATAATACGCTAAATCCATTATGTCTGGCTCCAGAATGTTAACATACTTTCAAGCATAGAACGTTTGTAGTCAACGATTATCACTGTATAAAAGGTTATAAGAAAAATTAATTTGAGTAATACCAATGAATACCAAACAACTGTGAACAAAACTTCTGTCATTAATTTTCTTTCAACTAGTTTGATTGAAGGACATTTTTTAGAGAGAGATAAATACTTAACTTCAATACCAAAAACACTGCTGTGTCATGATATGTACAACACTAATTTGATTATATGGGATTTCCAAATTTAGAAATTTACGACAAAATGATCGTTAGGACTAGTCTATCTGGGATTACACAGCAAATTCATATTCCGTACAATGTAAGAAATATATAGAACATACTCCACAAAGAACTCAAATAACATGGAAGAATACGACAATTACACCAAAGGAAATGTTGAATTTGTATTCATTTATCCTACATGATGATCATTTCTTCTTCATTTATACATTTGCATAGGTATGCTACCAAAATTTTAGAGGATTCCCAAGCCCATAGAAATACAAACTCCCGGCACTAGTTGCATCTTTCACAGGGGCAAATCCAATACGCACTCCTAGGGTTGGTGATGGAGGAGGATACTTTGATTTACTTTTGTTTTATGAACAGATTCGCGCTTTTACAGCAATAGTATTTCTGCCATTGGGGTAACGAACGGTGGAGTAAGCGTTTGGAAGATGGTCGACAGTTTGTGGACGATGATCAACATTCGATTCGACCATCATCATACACAGTGAAGTTTGATCCTTGTTGTGAGGGATCATTTGTCAAGAAACTACATGACCACTGTTTCCCACCAATCGTATTCGCTAGAACTAGTACCTTCGAATTGCTACATCTTCCCTAAATTAAGTTTCCAGTTCAAAGAAGAGAGTTTTAACTCCACCAAAGACAAGTAATGATCCATATGGTTATTGTGCAAGTCCAATGCAAACATCGGCGTCTGATTTTGCATGAAAAGAAATTGAGATCACCAAAATATAAGCTGTAGACCATAGAGAACGGAGTAAGGAAGAGAAAACTATCAACCTCACCGACATGAAAGAAAAGCGGCGAAACTGAATATTTTATGTCAAATGACGGTAATAAATCGACTGTGAAACTTAATATCTTGCAAAGAGTGAAAATAAACAAACCAAAAGTAATCTACCAACCATGAGAAGGGCAAACAATTAAATGTAACCTGAATGTAACGGAAAACTGTCCTAAATGGAAATATTGTATGAAGCCGGAACAATGAGATTTCATGGTAAAGCTTTAATTGTACAGTCAGAAACAATATTAAGTATAAGTTGGAGGTATAAGAAATAATAGCTCTAACCTATACTTAATATTGTTTCTTGCTGTACATAGTATATATGACTGGAAGAAAGGATCCGCGTAGTTTGCGCGGAAAAGTAAGTAAAACCAGTTGATGTGTGTGCTAAAAGATAAATAGAGGTGTAGCGTAAAGTGTCATCCTTATGGCCATAGGGAGCAGTAGTAGAGAGATAGTGCGCACCTAGAAAATTTACAGAGAATATGGGATATAAAGGCGCGAGGCGGAACCAGTTCTCATAGTTGTGATGATAGGAGCGAGTGTGAGCGAATGCTAGTGTTTCTGTGTAAGCATTAGTTGGTCAGGTAGTGTAAATGGGAGCAGAGTGTGGCGGTACTTTGGAGGTTGATATATATAAATATACGTCATATATGTACAAAACAAGCCGTAGTTGTGAAGTTGTTAGCAGATGTGTTTGATATCTTGCAGAAACCCCAACGCGGAAGAAAAGTCTCGTTACAGAATAAATTAAAATGAAGCTGTGTGAGGTAGAACTTGTGGACGAATTCAATACACTAATGATATACGACGATGACACAGATGATGAGGACATTAAAAGTGATTTCGACAATGATCCAGCGTTACCAGGAGGAACGACGCTGCTTCCAAAACGAGTTCACCAATCGTTGAGCAACAAGAAAGCAGTAGTTTATCGTATACTCCATCACCACCAAAGATAACGAGCAGAAAATTCCCGGACAGTTACTTGGTCAATGCATACAAGATCTGGACCAAGCAGCCCAAGGAAAAGAGCCTCCCTAGCTGTGTCGTCTAGTATTGCCGATTGGCATGTCACCGCGTCTGAAAATCGCTACTGTTATCTCATAAAAACGCAAAATTAAAAAAGACAACAAAAATTTGAAAAGACATTTACAACACTTATAAGCACGAGTTAATGTTGTACGTGAGCATTTCATCGCAATGAGATAACATCATGCAATTATTCACGACCGCACAATACACATCTGGAGAACGAATATTAAAATAGAACTTTATCCAAATACACTTTATCATTCACAGCTTATAAGTCGTAAGTCCAAACGCTTCAACGAAAAGACAAAATAGTTTCTCGCAAGATTGTGCATAAAGTTAGTACAAGAGTCGAGAAGAAAAAAGTAACATATAACAAAGTGATTAAGGGGTAATGTAAAAGGTAGTGTATATGGAATGAAGTGTAAAGAATGTGGCACAAATTACATTGGAGAGACAGGGAAGAGGTTACAAGAAGGGATTAAACAATATAATGATGACGTGAATTAAAGAGAAAACGGTACAATTTGTAAACATATAGACATCTAAGAAAAACAGGGGATGAAACGGACTAGGAAAGTGTAGAAGAGCTAGAAAGGGAAAGAAGAAATATTATCAGAAAGTGGGCAGAAGTGCAGTAGATAAGAAGAGAAGAGAGAGAGGGATTAATGAATTGGACTAGTGGATTACTTGCGAAACAAGGATTAGATAAGATGGAAAAGGAATAGTACAAAAAGACACAATATAAAGTGTAGTGTGGAATGTGAAGACAAATTAGCACAGGTGTGTGCTTATAAAAAGATTTTTAAAAAGTGAAATTTAAACTTAATTAAAAGTTATATTCTCTTCCTAATTTAAAATTTATAACTGTAAAAATGAAAGTATGGATCTTATTGATTTTCTCTCATTTTCTGAAATATATAAACTATGGTATGATATATAATTACATACATTCAGCGAACCATCACCTAAAGATGGGATGGGAGAATGGAAAATGGCTTCCTAAGAATGGTGCTTATTTTGTTCTGGTTCGAGGGATTATTATAATTGGTCATTAATAGTCATAGGAATGGAATATAGTATTGGAATATTATAAGATTATTTACTATTATTGTTTTTAAACACTGTACCGTATTTGGCTCATTTCTTCACCATACAACGAAATAGAACTCTACTTTTTATGATCACGCATAAAGTATTGCTATAAGTAAAGAAATTATCAACATTTACAGAGTAGAGAAAAAATTAAAAAGGGATTTTTTGTCCTTAATGGAAAATTTGACTCAGAAAATTCAATACCGTGCATCAAGAAAAACCTTGGATACTTTACGCCAAAATAATGAAATAGGTGTAATGTTCACTACTCACAATAACTAGCTTTAAAACACTTCAGATTTCTTGCTTCTGAAAGAACCTTTGGAGTCCGATTTCAAATCACCATAACTCTCAGTACACTGTTGGGTTATGCTTAAAAGAATGGATAGCATTGTACGAAAAAAGTTCAAAAAATATTGAAAAACTTGATTTGAAAACAAAAACCATTCGATATATTTTTAATGAATGAAAATGTAGGATGCAACGACTCACACATAATGCATTAACTCCAAATTATAAACATATACCTGTGTACTTCATAAATATAGGATGCGATTAAGTAATTAGGTGGAAATACGTTCGATATCCCTACATACCGTTTTATTTCAAGAATTTGAAATCATATATATTTAGATGACTGCCAGACTGCTCCAGTGTCATTGTTTTCATTCTCACTACTAGTTCTATTTCTATTTTGGAAATGTGTGAAGAATGATTACAAAATAAACAAAGATTTGTATACACTTAAAATTAAATGACAGTAATCTCTTCAAATTCGTATGAATTACCTGCCATGTTAAAAAAAATATATTGATACTCATCTATCTTTAAAAGCTGTATTTTCACAACTGTACTGAGGGCAATTAAGTATTTTTGCATGAAATAGAGATCTTGAAAATCCACACTATGATTTACAGCTGTGTTTTAATTCTAATTGTGCATAAAAGTTCGGAACTTCTACAAATAGTGGGTCACCAGGGTTTCTTGAACAAGATTGTCCTTGAAATAAGTCATGTCACGACTTATATTAAAAAATGTTTGAAATTTTAGACATAAAATATCATAGTTATGTTGATTTAGTTTATTTCAAACATTGCCTCCTTAGAATTTTAAGATTTTTAAAACTCATCCTAAATATTTACTGTTTAAAGAAGCCAAAATTTAGTATCACTATACTCTGGAAAGCACACTTTTTGAATTTAGTTTATTTCAAAATTTATTGCAGATTATTTTAAATTATGTTTTTATCTCTATACTCTTTCAACGCCCAAACTCATTACTACAATCAAAGTAATTGAATTTAAGCGAAATTTTTAATTATTTTGAATTATTGCTCATACAACACAAAAACAAGTATTTTTTTCTGTACAAATACTCTGTTGTACATAGTTCAATCATATTTGCTAAAATGAATACTACGAGACCATAACGAGTACTATGAAAAATACTACATAGCCATGTGTAGGTGGTAGAGAGGGCTTCTTATTGCGTTAACTTCAATATAGAAAATTCAGTCGAAATAAATAAATGAAATATTATAAAATATATAAGTGTTTAACGGGAAAAAATCCAAAAATGAGACATGTATCAATTGATAGAACTTTCTGAGCTGAAAAATAATATACTTGAATAAAAGTTCATACATAGTTTTTTTCAGAAAGTGGAGGAAAACTAATTTCTTTGTAAACTTAAAAATGATGCTATACAAAAATCATGGCAAATATCATGAACCTCTCCATTATGATACTATCCGACTACAATACATAGTACGCTTAATTCAGGGCTCATAGCGAGTCATTTTATTTAAAACTAAAAGTTACTTTTTTTCAAGTTGGTCACTAAAAGTTAGTTTTTTGGGTAGTAAAGTCAATTTTTCGCGTGATTTATGTTTTGCATTGTAGCTTGCTAAGAAAAATATAAAAATAAATGAAAAAAGGGAAACATAATCCACATTATTTGCTTTGATCGTATTGTGTTAAAGAAGAATGACATATATTACCTATTTACATTTCACTTTTCATTGTATGTGGCATGTTCGTAGGAACCATACCTATGTTTCCCAATCATGTGGTACCAAGACAGAATTTTTAACAGACCAATTACACAAGACAAATTTTATTACCAGTTAATAGTAATCTAGATGTTATGTGTTAATTACATTAGTTTAGTTATGTACTATTGCACATAATAAAAATTTAGAAATTTGGCCTTACCCCATCCAGATCAAAGTTGAAATACAAAACCGTGCAAACTAGGTAAACAATAATGAACCTCTAAACACAAGTAATCCATTTTTTTTATTAGCTGACGAACTTAAGTAAAATAATTTTTAATCTTAACATGTTTAAACATTACGTATTTCAACTCTATTTTGGTTGAAAAAATGTAAAAATCAACTTATGCCCAAGTTTGGCATCAAGGTTTAAAGTTACTTCTTGATGAGATTTTGGTCACTTTTTCGTGTGTTTTGGTCCCTTTTCAACTATTTAGAAGAGACCAGACAACTATGAGCCCCGTTAATGAGATATATACCCTAAATATTTAATTAGCTTTTAAATTTTAATTTCTGTTTAACTAAAATATTGTCGGAAGTTAAAACCTACATCAGTCGATAGGTCACATCGACCTCAACAAAATAGCATGCTTGTGGATATATTCTCATGCGTAGTTTTTGAAAAAAATTTAAAAAAAAACTTTTGTGTGTAAAATGTATATTGTTCATTGCCAATGTTGATAATCGACATATATTATTTTACTGGAAGAAACTGCTATTAATCTATTGCATATGTATCAAAATACATTACTGACTAGAAGAGCGTTGTTTATCGTTTCCTAACGGTGACACAGAAACACATATTTACGCACATACTACTTGGAAGTCTAGATACAGCCAAGGTGCCAGTATCTACAAAAAAGCAAGATTTTTTTCTTGAATTAGCAGTTCACATGATAGTTTAAAGCGTGCTTACGCAGCCAATGCGTGTTTTTTGACAGAATCAATGTAAATCTTGGGACAGCACACTGACAAAGATGGCAATAAATAACAAGCTTCATGTAAACAAAATATGGACATTTCATCTTTTAGTTGACTTCTACGTTTCATGTTAACTTAATATACAATAAGCGCTCTTTCAACAAACTATTTTAGCAACACTGACAAATACGTAAGTATAAATTTGAACTTTAAACGCAAAAGTTCATAATGTGTAACATTCATGTATAAGATATGGCGTTTGTACTTGAAATTGCTGATTAATTAAATCAAGAGATCAAAATATATTTTCTGAAAAAGTAAGTATTATGATTATGTTTCGACAGGAAATCAGATTGTTCAATGCATTTTTTTTAATTTATTGCATTAGGTTCGGTTAGTAATTTTAAACGTATCTTACAACTCTAAATATTATACAATATTGAAATCATTTATGAGGAATGCTACCGCAAATGCGTACCTCATTCAACTAAGAAACGTTTGGTAGGTAAGCAGGCACATATGGAAAGGAAATCAAAAATTAAGAACCCCAAAATGTAAACAACGTAATGTAAATGTTACGAACAAAGTGTTGTTGTAAATATGTGATTAATAAAATTTAGTTTAGTTCCATTGTGCAATCATAGATGTATGCCGTTGTCAGCAGTGGAAATGTTTTGATATGTATAATTTGAATGAAGACTTGCTATGATTGCCCTCTCCACTGTCTAGTGGCTAACGCGGACGTCGTTGGTTCACGGTATCCTGGGTTCAGTTCCTGGTGAAGGAAATCTTCAAATTATAATGTATTAAGGTTCTTTGGATTTGCGGACGCCAATACAAACCTTGAAGGTAAATACAACGTAACGTAGCCTAACCTAATCTAACCTAACCTAACCAAAATTAGGCTATAGTTATCAAAAAAGTATGAATTCTTAGGAAAAATTTTGGCTCTGCATAATTAGAATTTATCGTTCACCTTAATCTGCAGATCCACGACTCATATAGTTTCAGTATTGAAAAGAAATGCTAATTTCAATCAAATCAACTTGCAACGAATTATAGAATAATGAGGTAAATTTCGTTAAGACAATTTCAAATGCATACGTGGACACTAAGATTCTAATTCAACATTATTTTCTAAATATTATTCTCTATAATCGTAATTAAATCTACTTGTAAATCAAAGGTGGTGCAGCATCTCTTAATACAACTAAATTGATTTTATCGAAGAGAAGAGAGAATTTAAATTTGACAAAGCAAAAGTTATTTTAATCCAAGTAAAAGTCTTAAGTAATCTAAGAAAAAAATACTGTACGTGAGACCATACAGTAATTTGGTAAATGAATTAATTTGGTTAAACTAAAGTGTTATTATATACGTATGAAAGTAATCCAGTCATAAATAACACCATAAACATAAATAACTCTCGTAACTATATGGGTATCAGCTTTTATTTCCAAAAAACAGATTATCTTTCCCATTTGTATTATCCTTACTGTAGTAAACACTGCAGCACACGGAGAATAGCTCTCCCATGCAAAACGCAACTGTGTCCTTTTATTTATTTCGACTATGCCATCTAAAAAGAACAGTTCTTAAATACAGGATAAATATTTCAAACAAACAAATAGTCCAGGTTATATGCAGGTCATCCTCGACTTGCTTTGATATATTAAAAAATCGATATTCGGGTCAAACTGCAACGTTTTTGCTTGGTGTTAAGTATTCCGTAGGCCTGTAAGAGCAAAATAAAAAGTGACATCCCTTTACATTTTATTCGTATGAAAGTCAATTTTCTTTGTTTTTATTTAAAGGAAACGAACTACAATTATGAAACTGTTGTGAACATTTATGGCTATGATTGCAATGTAAGAATCATGTTTGGAATGCTGATACTCCATTTAACGATCGAAATCAACGTCGTTCTCTTTCTTGGTAACAATTACGCACTTGATTTAGTAATTTATTCACAAAACTGTATGTTATTTGTCCTTTGAAGCATTTTGCTTTGTTTTTAAATGGATTTAGTGCTTTCCCACTAACAATCGGAATGACGCAATTGCAGCGCAGAATGTGGAGAAAAACAGAACTGAACGCTGTATTGAGTGAAGAGGCACACGCACACACACAGAGATAGAGAGAAAAACAGCAAAAAGCTCACGGGAGATAAAAATGGGCAAGCAAACGTCTCAAAGTATTTGAGACTTACCTGTTAGGGCCAGTTGAATCCAGATGAAGCCACATAGGAAAAAGAGTGTTCGCTAGAGAATCCTGAAAAGCCCTGCAATATCACAAGCCTCGAAAGACGCCATTTTGGAAAACGATCTCCCTCTTCCACTCTCGACCCAGCTGCTCGCTTGCTACCGTGCCTATCCTTTTAGGATTACGGGATCCAGCGCGCGTGACGTCACACAAACGTCACTTCACCGGAGTAGCGTTGCGGAAAAGTGTAGCTATAGCAACAAAACTAAATGATAATCGTAGAAATACGAACAAAAATGTGCATTATTATTATTATTACCACTATTATTATCATCATTATTTAAATGATCTTTAGAAAAATAATCTTTCTATTTATTTTGTCTATTTTACCATTAAAACTTCTGCCTTAATTACAATTTGTAATTACAATTTAATTACCTTTGTCTTAAATTATTTCGTATTATTGCAAAGTATTCTTTCTATAGCTTTGATTTTTTTTCATCGTTTTCGTTTCTATTTCTAAAGTATCCTGACCAAAATGTTTGATCGTTTCCCTCCTACCAGCAAACCGAATAGTCCCAACTGAAAGAAATAAAGAAAAATTTATCTCTAAAAACAGAATATGCAATCAGTAGGTAAAAAAAAGAAAAGAAAAGAAAAAAAAAGAAAAGAAAAATAAATGAAAGAAACAAGCCAGTTTCGTGTTTCGTTGTGAAAACGAAGTACAGGACAAAAACAAAGGAACAAAATCGTCATTCAAATTACAGGTGATTTCCTGTACTTTACGTCCAAATTCCAGCCTACAGATCTATCACTTTGGATTTCAGTAGAGAAATTTCTTATAAACAAGTAGCCATGTCACGTGCACACGACGTAAAAGAGTTTAGTTTATCTGATGTAATGTTTTCTCAATATTAAAACCGAAATTGACAGTAAATTTCTATCACTTCCGATTTTAAGAGTTCCTTCGTGGCTAAGCAGTTAGCGTACGCGCCTTTTGCGTGGGAAACCTGGGTTCGATTCCCGGTGGTTCGGATTCCAAGTTAACCAGTAGGTCCACGTCTCATATAGTCTCGCTACTGAACGGGACGTTAAACTCAAAATCAACTCAGCTTACGATTTTAGCTGAGAGATTATAGTGCAGATGGAATTTATTCTTCGAATATGTAATTGCTTGCGAAAATCGCTCAACATTAAAAACCAGAATTGGTTGATTTTTGCCACTTGTGGTTTGAAAAGAGGGTTAAGAGAGAAAATGGCATCTATTTCTAGAACGATTCCGAACAAACTGATTTTCGGTATCTCTTTTGTATTTGTTCTATGTAGGTCAATATTGAAACCGGAAGTTGTAGTGGACCTCTATGACTTCCGGTTTTATTAAAGACCTAAGAGTAGGTTTTAGGATTTAGATTTATTGGGTTTCGGATTCTATGGCAATTTAGCTCGTCACGTATGAAGGATGACGTCCCTCGGCGAGCACTCTATCCGGGGAAAGGAAAGGAAGGAAGCGGCCTGGAAGTTAGGTACCATCCCAGCATTTGCCTGGTGTAAATATAAAAAACCTCATTTAGGATGGCTGACCTGGGAAAGCACTTTATACTTTTAGGACCGAGTGCCCCCACCGGGAATGAGTTAAGGATAGAGGAAATGCATTTTGGGGATACTTGCAGGAATCCGCTTCTCTCTATTAATGTGTTTGTTCTGTAGTAATCAGTGTTAAAATCGGAAATGATTCATTTCTACCATTTCCGGTGAATAGATCACCTCAATCAAAGAACTCGGTTCCTAACTCTTGACCCTTTATGTCTGGCCAAAATCGGTGGCAATCGATTAAGGAGTTCTTGAGATTGTTTCCCTGACGCACACACGAATAGACAGAGTAAATATTACGAGAAGCTTTTAGTTGTATAATGAAGTTTTGGTAAATCAAACTCCTCCAAAAGAATAACTTAATAATCACTGCTATATCTCACCGTTTTTGCAGTGACATCTGCAAGCTCAGTTTAAATCCCCACCTAATGCATAACGTAATTTGGAAGTTTGAATTGGGCTGAATGTTTCTACAAATTCAATTACTATCTTCATAATCAAAAAAGCACTTAGGAGCCCAAATTATTATTATTATTATTATTACACACTAATTCTTGATGCCGCACAAGTTGTCACCACTGTTGACATATATCTTAACAGAGCATTCCTCAATTCTACCAATAGCTGCATTATGATTGATACAGTCACTGTTGTAAGCTACAAAATTTTATATGATTAAGGACATTATATTAAAAAATTTCATTTTCATTTTGTTTCAAAACATAATATCTTGCTTTGCTTCAAATTACTTTATATCTGCGGATTTAGTCAGACAAGTACATACGAATTTACGCAGAGATCAGACACGTGCGTCCAAAGCTTTTTGAGGCGGTCAAAATTCAACATGAGAATAAATTATTATATTAAAATTTATAAAATTACCCGTAAAATTAGACTAAATTTACAGAAAGATCGGAATTTTGGGTAGGTGCGGACCCTCAGAACCCATCCCCCTGTGTACGTCCCTGAATTTAATACACATACATAAAGTTCAATATAAATTATTTCAGTCAAAGTTCTTTATATTGCAAACGCTTTTCTTTTTTTTTTTTTTTTTGTTTTTGTTTTGCGTCCTTATGCAACACCGAGGTTTTAAAGGACAGGGTCTCCTATTAACGTGGACTCTAAACCACGAACGAAGCATGGAACCGATAAGGTTGTAAAGTGTACAGACCATGGTGCAAGATCAATTCTCACATGTTAAGTAGATTTTTAGTTTTACGTCCCTTTCAGCAGGGAGCCTATATGAGAGGACCTATTGGATTAACGTGGATTCCGAACCACATAAGCTTCCGTCGGGAATCGAACCCAGGTCTTCTAGGCCAAAGGCACGTACGCTAACCGCTTAACCACGAAGAAGCTCTCAATTCTCACAGTAAAGGCCCTTGCCCACCACAATATCTCGTCTTCAAGTCAGCTGAATTAAAGGACTAAGCTACTTATGCCTGATGAATAGTACTTGATGTGTTTAAGTTAATTTCTGTGCAATAAAAACTATACTTACTATATTCTGACGTACATGTTATTCTTAATTCTACTTCCAACAACTCCGTCTTTGTAATATCTAGGTGGGAAAAAGTGCTTGTTCTATTTCCTGTTTTTCTGGTTTATTGCCCTCAAATATCCCTTAGGTAGACGAAGTAGGCTGCCCTTTGTTATTTACATAGAACTAAAAAGTTTGATTGAACCCAGTGTTAAAGAACTTCTCCAGTTGCGTGGATATTCCCCTATTGTGTTTCCCTCCTAAATGATTTTCCCCTTTTCCTTTTTCACCAAACCCTTAGTCAGACTCAAAAGGGAAAAAAAAAGAAGACTTGGTTCTATCTAAATGTATGAGTCAGGTATTACTTATTTTCGTCATTATTTATTTCGATTAGGTTCAAAACAAATAAATCTTCCAATAATTATGTTTTTTGATTACATATACCATATTATAAATAAAGAAAAATTTATGATTTTCCTTCAAATTTCCGGTGGAAGCTCGTGTGTTTCGGATTTTACATTAAGCTATAGGTCTATGTCTTATTTAGCCTCGGAGCTGAAGAGGATGCTAAACTCCAAATCAAGTAAGTAAACCTTAGAATGTTTGACCATGCCAGCCGGATAATCGATAGTTCCTTATTACTAAACACTACAAGTACTCTTGGCACCATATTCTTAGTTCTATGCTTTAATCTCACATCAAACTATCTTAGTGTTCCATCATGTCATTCTCCGTGATTCGATCAATCAAGACCAAAATTTGCATTAAGGTTACTGAAAGACACCTACATAGTTAACCATGTTTGGTTGAGATGTGTGAATAGTCTAGTAATGTGCAAAGAGGGGACGCTTCAACGCAAAAAAGTGTCACGAAGAATACACAGATTAGACATTCAGCCCAGAAAGGTTTAATTCTCTTTATACTTGAGCAAAATGATGTAACGGTCGGAGGGGACACAAAATGTTATCAACTGTAACACTTGGAAATACAATTAGTTTGCAGTTAGAATACATTAAGAACAAACTATTTATCTAAAATATTGACAAAAAATATGGTCTCATCTCATTGAAATAAACAAAAAGAAGTGTTTCTTGAGGATGGATCCACAATTAACAACAAATACTGTTTATTGTTTATTACAGTAAAAAAAATAGAATTTATCGTTCTTAAATACAATTACACCGAATTCCATTTGTATGAGAGGCAAATACATCACCAGCGATTGAAGCAAGGAGTACGTAAAGAGAATTCTATAGTTATAATGTGGACAATCGTAATTTTTTATTCTATACTACAGTTACAAGTGGTATAATTGTTTAGAGCGGTCATGTTTGTACCACTATCCCTGTGTAATTGGAATGCATTCTGACCGACTACAAACTTCATCACTGGTTTATCCACTGATATGTTCTTTCTTTTGCTCTCTCCCTCCTTCTCTCTCTCTCTCTCTCTCTCTCTTTCTCTCTCTCTCTACATATCTACCAGGTGCTTCAGGAAAACTATGTAACTATATAACTGTTAGAGCTTATAAATCACAAAAGACTGCATAAAAGGAAGAAACAAAACGCGAAATAAGAAAATGTAATATAGTACATATCGACTGTTGAAGTGTCCATGTGTCCCTATCATGGGTGCCTGGGGAAGTCACCACAATATTTTAAATCACTAAATATCGCATTTCATACAATATATCATTGAGAAACTGAAAACCGAGCTGCTTTTCTAGATTTTTTCTTTTTTGCGTAGAACAACGTTTATGTAATGATATTTTTATATGTACCTCAGGTAATTCAACAGAAACCACAGGGATTCGCCTTTAATTAGTTCATTTATTATCTCCTTTTAGCACGCACACTATATAAGAAATGAAAATGCAGTATCTGAGCCAGGGGTACTCCCCTAGGGAATTGAACTCAGTCCTTCAGCGTCAAAGATGGAAACCTTAACCTTTATCTATGGTCATAGGGAAGCTTCACAAATATTTGCGTTGATAATCTGGTACTTTGAAATCATGCAATGTAAGCAGAGCTTTATTCCAACTTCCCTCTCCCAAAAAGTGATATGAGAAAACTAAAAGCAACATTTTCTCTCCTGAATGTGCAACAGCTATCTATATGAGATAGCATCTTCGTCACATAAAAATCTATCCATGCATTACCACCAAAAATGCTTTCTCTTTTTACATAATTATGTATTATAAAACAAAAATTAAAAGTTATCATTCTAGATTGATCAACATAGACCAACATAGACCAACATAGTGCAAAAAGTGATTGATTATTAGAAAACACAAATTATTCAATCCATAACAAACTATCAATTTTTAATTATTGTTAGATGTAAGCACGCACATTTCTTTCACATTTGTTACTTTTAGTATGAAAACATACATGTGGATTCGTTAAGACATAAGTATATGCGTCCGTGCGTTAGTGAAAAAAAATAAAAAGAAGTGGGAAGTTTGCGACATAGAGCTTTGTGAGGTGCTGCTTTGCGGGAAATCCTTTGGTCGACTCCCGACTGGATCAATGAATAGCAAGGATAGGAAAATTCTTAAATCAAAACTATCATATATCGTACAATTATAGAATGCACTACATAGTAAATAATTATTGATATATAATAAGTACAATAATGAAACACTAAAGCAGAGCCCTACTTAAATCAGGCATTTAATGGCACAATGTCTCAATGGCAAAGCACTAGCCTCTGCTTCGGTTCCAGGCACTGTATGTTAATAGTAAAGAATTGGTTTTGCATTGCTTTTTCTCGGAGTTCTCTCACTGAATTGCACTTCCTCAACTGAACAAGTTTCCATTGTCATTGGCTTTCTATTGTTATAGGTATCTTTTATTTCAAAGGCCATAATCGTATGACATTGACCCTTTCGAACCCAGGTGGCCAAAGTGACACACAGGGGTGCGTTTCTTTTTTTTAATCCGCTCCTGTGTGGAAACTAATTAAGACATCGTGATAATTTTTTTGTGCCAAGTACGGTTGGACCATAATTTATCATATTAGTTTCTTTTCCTTCTGGGTGTCAAATTTCCTTCTCAAATTTCAGCCCAAAGTCAAATATTCAAGAATTTTCGAATTTTCTTTTTTATTTTTTTCCCCTGTAGCCTGATTCGTTGTAGAGAGATCTCTTTAAGACTAGTCAGGTAGATACCTCGAATGGATACTTATTTCTTGACATCAATTGGACCGACCAACGTGCAGTGTTGCCTACTAGGGAAATTAAAATTTCCCTAAATTTGGGCAAAAAATCGAAATTTTTGTTTATAAATTTATAGTCAACTTATGCCAGTCGAACACTGGTCCTTCCTGAACAAAAACATGTACAGATCGTTAAAACTGGGTAATTAGGGAGTGCACGAAAAATTCGTATTTAGGTTTTAACCCTTGATTTTTCTAGTTTTTCTTTACTTTTTTGTTTACCGTAACATGTTTCTTAAATATCGCCATGATATTTGTAAGATATATTAGTAGTGTATCAATGTTTAATTTAAGATAGTTTGCATTTGTCTAGTGTCAGTGTTTCCAGACAAAAAAAATAATTCACTATTTTAGGGGAACATTTTGAAAACAATCCCTGTTTTGTCTCTATTATTTCCCTCTTGTTGGCTACATTCGAACAAACTCACCACTGTCTGAAAGACACGTCCTTAGCCTACACAATTCACCATTAAAGGTTTCAATAGGATAATTAGAGTAGCTGTAGCCTGGCATATCTGTTAATTTTTGCTTCTGAGGCGTAAAAAAGTGTCAAAATTTCAGGTGTATGATGACAGAGAATTTTTTCTTTCTCTCTTTGTATGGCAGCCAGCGACTTCGGGTTTTCACTGTACCTTCTCAACGCACCAAAGATTTTTTACGTGACTTGGACTCATGTGGAAACAATGGTGCCAGCTACAAAATTCTTGAAATTCAATTAGGGATTTTTTGTAAATTTTCACCCCTACATTTCACTCAATAATTTCCCTCCCGTTGGCAACACTGCAATGTAATTTACACCAAAAAAAGCCACATCTCTCTTCTAAAACGTGAGTCCTTAACCATATCAATCGAGTAAAACACTTTTTGAGCAAAAATGCACTAATTGAAAATGTAGGAAAATGCTAAAAATGATCTGGGTCCGAAAGGGTTAAACTAAAGATTTCATTCCTATTTGTTTTTCCTTGGTGAGCATTTAGATATTTGTTCTCGCGACAAATTTTTGATGAGAGCACCTTTCAGGAAAGAAGGAGTGAGATGAATCAGAATATCGTACAGTTAACCAATCTAAAAGCAATTCAGAAAATGCTGTCTCATATCCTGTGAAGCAAATTTAATGTGAATTAATTGAAAATGTTAATTTGGGTCCTGGTAAGAGCGGACCAGTTTGTTCTCACAGTTTGATTCAGATTACTGACGTAGGCCTATCACTAACTTAAGTTTGACCTCCAACATTCAGAATAGATTTATCGAGCCTATCTACTTCTACTACTAACATCTACCTTCCATAATTTTTTTTCTAATTCTAAAAATAGCAAAACTTTTATTCTCTCAAATGTGAAAAACATCTGTAACCTAATAGTAATGCACATGATCAGCCAAACTAGCATGAATTGTATTAATTTCTTTGATAACAATAATAAAAGAACGCACAAAGTGCCAACAATTTATTATAAATCCAGCAGAACCATATCCAACAATTACTATTCAGAACTCACGGGATCAAAAGATTTCACTGATAGGTTAATGGAGTCCGTGCATTTGCGCGTATTTAAAACAGAATTTGAGAGAATTTTCATGTTTTAGAAGTTTTTAAAAGAAAAAAAAATAGTATATAGCATACTATAGCAATATCTCTATCAGATACAAGAATATTCTCGTATCTGATGAAGATACAAAAGCTGTTCAAAGAGTAATGCACAATCTACTGTAGCTTGCACTAGAGAAATAATGAAATTGTATAGGTAGAAGCATTTGTCTTTGAATCTCTTGGAAATGTCACTCAATATATGATCTATTTGCTTTCACTGCACAGCAGCCATCTTTGTTTCCATACGAATGCTAACTAACTAGCTAACTGTACAGCCTTTATTGTGAAACAACGAAGTCTTTTGCTCCAAAATAAGTGTGTATGGGAGGACGCCGAGGTTTCTCCTGGCATGATTCGTGCCACTTAGACGTTATGTTTATTCCTTGCGCTGTTAGGCGTAGTTTCACAATAAACTTACGTGCTCATGTTGCAGGTTTTTTTGCTGCGGACTGTGCATGGGGGTTCAACACACATTCACAAAAACTTTTCACTGACAACTATTCATAGCCAACCAGATCCAGTTTCTACTTTGTATCTCTATTTCTGTGATATCCACCTTAATATTGTCCTCTCATCTGCGCTTAGATCTTCCTAATGCTTTTATTGGGCTTCCAGCTAACTATTCACCTATCCATCTGAGTCTCCTAGATTTAATGATCCTAACAATGTACGTAGGACAAACAGTATAAATTATGCAGTCCCTCATTATGCAGTTGGAAATTTCACCATTCTCTATTCTCGTCTCTCCTGGATCTGAATATTTGTCTCAGATTTTTACTTTCAAATCCTTTCAATTTGTGTTTTACCCTCAGAGTAAGCGAAATTTTTGGAACCCTACAACACAATAGGCATAATTATCGTTTTATATATTTCAAGCTTCAAATTCTTCGACATAATTCGCAAAGACAAAAGAGTTTGGTCTCAATAATAACGACTTCCTTGCTTTCATTCGACATTTAATTTCTTCGGGGTATGGTTTCAGTCTATTAATGTTGATCCTAGATATATTTAAAGTATCTACTTTATCAAAAGTATTACTTGATATTTTAAGGTATCCATAATTTGCAGTATTACTGTAATGACAAATTCCCATGTATTTAGTTTTCTCTGCAATGCACGTTCATAAAACACTAAAGTTGGTCATTACACAACCTTTTCCCACACACAGTAAGTTCATTGTCATCTCGAAACTGTTGCGCATATAGATGAACAAGATTGAAATGAAACAGCAATTTTCATCACGTGTGATGATACCATGAAAACATCCTGCCTTCATGAAGAGAAATTTGCAGATCATCACACATGTTGGCATAGTAGCGCATCACGTTGATCATTCATGGTATCATCACGCGTAATGAAAACTTCTAACAACAGGAAATAAAAAAACATAGAGATACGATGGTAAAGGACCTATGCTTCCACCCAGTGGTAAAAGTGGATCTGAAAAGGTAGGGAGACTAATGAGGTCACGACGTCCCCGGTGCCTGTCTGCCCATTGTAATTTTTTTAGGAAGTGGAGGAACGCCATAGATATTTTTTTGGAAGTGTGGTAACGGCTCTCTCCCGCGTTCTCACTCACTTTTACCCCTATAAAATTTCATTTCTGTAGAGCTTACCGTGACCTAGCCACAGTGGAATGTGTACTACTTTTTTACCGATCTTTGTACTATTGTAACACCCAAATTGTAGATGTTTGTTAGATATATATATATGTCTTGTTCATAATTATATTAGGCATGTAATATAGTATGACCAATCGGAAAACAACCATTAGGAAGACCTAGGTGCAAATGGGAGGACAATATTAAGATGAATCTCGAAGAGATAGGAATACAAAGTAGAAACTGGATCCAGTTGGCTAAGGATAGAAGTCAGTGGAGAGTTGTGAACGCGGCATTGAACCTCCGGGTTCCATAAGCCATAGAGTTAGTTAGTTAGTTATATAATATAGCATATAAAATATACATACCTCAGTCAAATAGGAATTAAACAGAAAAAAACAATCAAAAGGTGCCAAATTATTGAAACTTCTAAATGCCGTCTACCATCTACTTTGCAACCTCAGAGGACCAAGATCAACGTACACTGCAAGATTAACCGAATTCTTATTGTTCGAACCTTCACTGACTTTTTAGAGGAATTTTCCTCGGTTTCACCAAGCTGATGTCGGTATGATACCTTTAGGTATAGGTTTAGTCGATATCTTCCATTACTTTTCTAATAGCATTTGATTGTTAGTGGTTACATGTAATTTGTCCTTGGAAACTTTATAATGTTCAATGTTTAAGTCTATTGGTAGAAGACATGAACAACCGAATGAAATCTACTCTCAAGAGCATAAGACTGACCACAGTTGATAACTACGAATCACAGATATGACACTTATAATATGTACGAAAGATGATCTATTCAGAATTCAGAACCGTTTGCAGACACTCGCTGAATCTAGAATTCTATTGAAATATTGAAGTCTTAAATCTAAGATTTGGTAGTTAAGATCTGAACACTTTGAACTGTGTTTAAAGTTGAGAAAATCTTTTTCACATCTAATATATAAAGTAAGTAACCATTTATGCAAAATTATTATTTTTAATGGGACACCATGTATCTGTCGGTATTTAATTGCTGTATCCACTAACATAATGAATAGAATCGTATCTATGATCTACTTATACGTGGATGCAGGAGTAGTAGAATAAATTACATCAAAAAGACGACGATTTCTCCTTATAATAAAGGATTATTATTGTCATTATTATGTTTATAATGAGTGAAGATTTAAATGGTTTATTTATAGCCAACATAAAGCTTTTGTCCCCAATTACGGAATCTAAATGTAAAACATATGAAAAGAAGAAAGATGGTATTTTACATTGTGAATGCAAAGGAAGAACAAGAAACAAATACTATGTTAAAATGTTTACAAGGAAGATTAATTATAGTCTGTACTCTGTTAGAGTCATATTTGTGTGTATTTCAAACATAGTGTATGCATCTATTTATATTATTATGTGTTTTATATTTTTGTTGATTACATATGTGAAACCTGGAATTTACAGATATCACTACTGCATTTGATGTATTAATACAATTGACAATGCTTAATTAAGTTTAACTATTTACATTGCTCTGAAATAATACTATACGGTACCTAGGTATATATCTTTTACACATGATGTACGAAAATAAAAGCCTGAAAATTGAGGCAGTACCTAGTAGTTTCTTGCTTCAGCTGTTATCAGACTCAAAATTTACTATCAGATATCTGGAGTCACATTTATAACGAAATACTTTGGATAGGTTAATAATTACCTGTACCTTGGGCAGAAAGTGCTCATACATGTGCACTATACTTAATAGAATGTTAATTTAATAATAACAAAAGAAGAATGTTTTTAAGATATGTAAAAATATTATTATGGGATAGTTGTTGCTATGTAAATGTTTAGGGATACCTAGTCAGCAAGTTTGTGTGCTTGACAGTTTGAAGTAAAATATATTATAAAGTATATCAACTAATAAACCATTTTAGCAACGTTCATCGACGTTATCATTCTAATAGAAAAGGTGAGAATAATGGTATATAATTATTAAAGATATTTTTACTTGTCAATGAGTACTACCACTCAAGATTTATACATCTTACTTTATCGAACCAGGTTGACGACTACTCTTAGTGAGTCGTTATAAAAATTTTGGTGCCTTCACACCGGGATTAGTTAAAAATTTTGGCTTACCTCACCCGGGATTTGCTGTAAATTCATATCCCGAAGCAGAGTAAGGTTGAATTTACTATCGTCATAAAGTTAATGAATACAAATTTCACCATATTGAGAAGTGGTAGAATAATTATAAGAAAAATGGACACTGAAACAAGGGAGAATGAATCCAATAATTGTGACAACGGTGAACCTAGTGTAACACCAGGATTGACATCAGAAGACCGAATTTTGCTAGTCTTACAGCAGCAATTGATTCAAATGTCTACCGAATTAAAGCAGACGATGAAGCAGAACTCTGAAGAATTAAGTAGACGAATAGAACAGAAGTCTGATGAATCTAACAAGCAATACGAAGAATTGAAGCAGACGATAGAACAGAAGATAGAACAGAAGTTCGACGAATCTAACAAGCAATATGAAGAATTAAGTACACGGATGGAACAAAAGTCGGATGAAACGAAACAATTAATTATCCAGACGATGAGCGATATCACCTCGCAGTTCGAGGAAAAGTTAAAAGGAATATCGGAGGAATGCCAGGGTAATCACAACCACCTGAGCCAAGAAATCAGTGATATAAAAAAGGATTTAGAAGTAACCGAATCTTCTGTTCAACAACAAAAGATCCAGGTCATCAATAATGCTAACAATATACGTGCAAATACGCAATTGATAGCTACGTTACAGGAAGAAATTAGAATGCTACAGGTTAAGGACAACACATACCGTAATAACATGTGTAGTGATCGCATGGAGTTTCCCCACTCACCAGAGATGAACTCGCCTTCGCCGGTGTCTGATGAGGATATTATATTGGAAGAAATACATCCGAAGGGTACAGATGGGCGAAACATAGATGGTGTAACGACACATCACGTCATGGATAGGAACTATCACCCAATAAATACACGGAATGATAAAAGGAAGGTAAAATTAAGTGTTAAGATGAGTGAAATTCGAGCTATGAGCAAATTCAGTGGTAAGTGTAACGAGAATGCTACTTCTTTCTTAGAAAAGTTCCAGGACGAATGCAATATTATGTGTATAGATAGATCACAATATATGAAATTAATCCCTCATGTATTACTCCCACCTTGTTCATTATGGTTTAAAGCAGTACGTGATCACATCAGTACGTATGAAGAATTCAAAGCGGCACTGATCGCCAATTATGAAAATGACTTTTTGCTTGCGAATAGAGATGCTACCATTAGAAATCAACACTTCAATCCTCGATTGCATAAATCTATTGTAGAGTTTGTTGTAAATACATACAACGAATTAAAGGTCGTTAATCCATTGCAATCGGAATCGAGAATAATAGCATCGATTCGAAATTTGCTTCCATTTAAATTACAACAGATCTTATTTTCCACGCAGTGTATGAGTTTCAACCATTTATTAATGCTTGTCCAATGCTATGAAACTCAATACCATGCTATGAATCAACCAGCAGGAATGGGTAAAAATAAGAATAATTCAGATCATTTGGTGCCTGTTCGGAATTTAAATATCCGAAGTGTGAATAATACGGAACATAACCTAAGCCGAGTATACTCTAGCAATCAAAATGAGCAAAATAGGCAAAGTTATGTAGGGAATCCGCCTAACCTAATTAATCGTAGCAATCCATATGTTAGACCATATGATCAAAATAGGTTTAAAAATAGACGAAATGTATGGCGAAATTCCAGGAATACAGCGAGCTACGTGGATAGACGTAATGGGAGGACAAGAGATGGCACTTCGCATCAAGATCCAGGTATTGAAGTAATTTCTGTACAGAACAATAATACGGGACATAATCATGATTGTGCTGTGCAATGTACTTTATTAGAACCATACACCAATATGAATTTAAAATAATTACGGCTGATGTGGTAGGGGTTAAACCCATATCAGCTGTAGATTCTCTTGAACATTTATCTAAAAATTTAAGCGATAATTCTTATGAACATTTATCTTCCAATTTACATGTTCATGTTAATGATGAAAATGATCTTTCACATGACGTCTCTGTAAATAATTATTCGGAAATAGCAATTAATAGATGTCAGTACCAATTTATACCTGTTGTAAATCGTTGTTGGTTCGAAGATGATACTGTCAATGATGGTTTTAATATTGAAGAAAATTTTGTATTTTTAAAATCTTATAGTACAGCTAAAATACCTATTAAAGTCAATGGGTTAAGTACCGAAGCTTTACTTGATACAGGAGCAAATGCCTCTCTATTATCGTATTCATTGTGGAAAGCAATTACTAGTAATTATTCGAATCCTAAATTACAAAAGGCTGAGAACCTTATTATAGTTGATTTTACCGGTAAACATAAAAAGAGAGTAGCTGGAATCACTCGTGTGACAATAACTATTCAAGATTTTGAAATATCAATTCCTATTCTGGTAATAAAGGAACTTAACGAGAAATTAATTATGGGTTTAGATTTATTATCTCAATTACGTGTCATGCTTGATTTTAAAAACCAAACGTTGACTATACCGGGTATACCTCAGGAAATCGTTCAGAAACTGCTTCCAAAATTAGATAATCTTGCTTGTCAATATAATGATATTTCTCCTGTAGTGAATAATGTTTCTGTTAGTGCAGAAAATGGTAAATTAAATGATCAACGAATGGAAGACACACAAAATTTGGTGGATTTAAAGGACGATGTATTGTTTTCTGAGCGCGTTAAATCACTCGAAAACAGCCTTGATTGTGCTGATAATACAGTAAAAGCTGACTTTAAGGATATCTTATATAAGCATAGAAATGTCTTTTCAGAACGTCCTGGGCGTTGCAAGGATTTTGTTTATTCTTTTAAAGTTAAAACAGACAAACCCATAGTAACCAAGCCCTATATAATTCCATATAGATACAGGGAGAATGTACGTCAGCAAATTACAGATATGTTAAGAGATGGGATCATTAGGCCTTCACGAAGCGTCCACCTTAATCCATTACATGTTGTTCCAAAGAAAAATGGTTCTCTACGTGTGGTATTAGATTTGAGACGCACGAATAGTCACATTGATCTGGAACAAGTGAGGTATCCTCCAGTGGAAGAAATACTAGCTTCTTTACAAGGGAACACTGTATTCGGAAATTTAATCTAGTGATGGCGTATAATCAGGTCGAATTACATGAAGATTCGAAACCGTACACAGCATTTAGTTTTGAAGGTCACTTATACGAGTACAATCGTGTAGTCTTTGGGCTTATCAATGGTAGTGCGGCGTTAGCATCCTGCTTGAACAAAGTTCTAGGTCAAGACTTACGTAGCAACGTGATAACTTATGCTGATGACATCTTAATCATGGGAAAAAATCCACATGAATACTTGAAGTACTTAGATATAGTTTTAGACAGATTGGAAAGTTCGGGCCTTACTATCAATCTACAGAAATCAAAATTTCTGCAGAATTCCATAGAATTTCTTGGGTACCAAATTGATGCCTCTGGTTTACAATTCAGTCAATCTAAAGTACAAGCCATAGAAGATCTGCCTGCTCCAGTAAATGTGAAACAGACACGACAAATATTAGGGCTCTTCAATTGGTTTCGCAAAGCCATCTCGCGATTTGCTGAGATAGCCCAGCCTTTATTTATGATTATAAAGAAAGGAGTACCATGGCAATGGGGTCCGATCCAAGAACACAGTTTCAATAAGTTGAAGGAATGCGGGAAGCAAAATATCCATTTGAACCACCCCAGATACGACGTTCCTTTCTATGTTCAGTGTGACGGTTCTCAACTTGGAATTTCTGCAGTTCTCTGGCAACCTAACCCAACTATTCAGGAACCGGCTGTTATTTATTGCGCTAGCCGTACTTTAAAGAAAGCTGAAAAGGGATACACCACGACAGAAATCGAACTTTTGGCTGTACGTTTTGCAATACAAAAATTTGCTCCATATCTTAGCGGATGTCATTTCGTAGTACTTACCGACCATAATTCATTGCGATACCTTAACAGCGTACAGGGATATAATAACCGATTACTTCGCTGGTCGTTAGATCTTCAAGCTTATGATTTCGAAGTACAACACATTAAAGGGGTAGATAATGGACCCGTAGATACCTTATCACGTCTGTTTCCTGGAGAAGAGCAACATATTTTGTCCATTAACGAATTTAAGATCTTACAGGATGAAATAGCTACCATTTCAATAGAAGATTTACGAGAACATCAAATGAAGTATCATGAATATAAACAAATCATGGAACATTTATCTTCATGCGGTGAGGGATGTAATTGTCCCAAACACTGGAATCTCAGATTTAAATTATCTAATGGAATTTTACTTATTAAAGATTTTAAGTTCAAATCTAGGAACAAAATTTGCATTCCACCTACGTTAACAGCACGCATATTAAAGGCCTACCATGACGATTTCGGACATTTTGGGTATGTAAAGGTATGTGCCTTGGTTAATAAATCCTTTTACTGGAAGGGAATGAGAGCTCAAATCAAAAATTATATCAATGACTGCATTGAGTGCATGCTAATTAAACATAATTACCAGGCTATACAAAAACCAATGCTCTCAATAACGCCTGAGAGACCACATTCATTTCTGTCGATCGATTTATATGGACCTTTACCAAGAGCAGCTACTGGAGAAACTTATTTGTTAACAACCATGGATATCTTTTCACGATATGTAGTAGCCTATCCCTTGCGTAGAGCAACTTCCGCTGCTATCGTAAATAAAATTCTGAATGTATATATTCCACATTGTGGCCCTATCGAACATATATTATGCGATAACGGTTCACAATTCAAAAGTGATGTGTTCCTCAAAGCCATGAACAAGGCTAACATTAAAATTCATTTTGTAACTCCGTACCATCCTAGTAGTTCTGTGGTAGAAAATGTACATTGCAATTTTGGTATGTTGTTTCGACACTTTTGTAAAGATAAACATGCCGAATGGATTAAGCATGTCAGCCAAATTACGTACCTTTTGAATCATTCTATATCAGACACTTTAGGTGTGTCTCCTGCCAATGTGCATAATGGTTCTGATTTGGTTTTCCCTGTGGAACAACATTTTGATGTCAAATTAGAAGATTCGACAATTATAGATTCTTCCAGTTTAGTGAATATGGTAAAAATTCGAAGACATAACAAATTTTTGAAACGTAATTCACAAGTAGAGTCCTTGCAAGAAGGAAAATATCGGATCAAGGTCAATGACTTAGTTTTTGTTAAACAACATCCACAAAGTAATATGTTGTTAAAGAAGATTTATAAATTTTGCGACATTTCCTCAGGTCCTTATTTATGTTTTAAGGAAATAAATCCTAAAGTTTTCGAATTGTTGAACGCTAAAACGGGTACGTCAATTGGACTTCGTAATATAGATGAGTTAAAGGTTTGGAAACCTACTCAGTATACAAAGGAAAAATGGATGCATCTAGTGAAAGAGTTAGTTGCGCCTGACATTCTTGCTCAAATAAATAGGAAAGAAGAAGACTGAAAAGGAAAAAAATATATAATACCAAAAGGGTGTTTTCTGTTATTGTAAAAATAGACTTATTTTCTTCCTTTTTGGTTATTCAAACGTAGGTTATGTTTAAATTTTGATTTTTGTTCACTTTAATTTTCTTTGATTTTCATTAACTAACGATAAGTTTTCAATGATTTGAATTCTTTCTTATTAACGTGAAGGATTATAATTTAATTCATGATTGATTAAGCACAAAAATTGTTTTCATTATATCAATTTGTGTTGAAACTTTATTGTTAAAAATAAGTATTAACGAAATTAAAGATTTGTTATAAATGTATCTATATATATATATGAAATGTAATGAAGATATATACGAGGTGTGATCAAAATATAAAGAACATATGTAATTTAAGAACACTATTGTAAACGGACCAGTGGTTCTTGAAGATAAAAGCCAAGCTCACTCATGACTTTTATATTCAGTCCATTTGTCGGGCGACATTTTTATATAACGAAATACTTTGGATAGGTTAATAATTACCTGTACCTTGGGCAGAAAGTGCTCATACATGTGCACTATACTTAATAGAATGTTAATTTAATAATAACAAAAGAAGAATGTTTTTAAGATATGTAAAAATATTATTATGGGATAGTTGTTGCTATGTAAATGTTTAGGGATACCTAGTCAACAAGTTTGTGTGCTTGACAGTTTGAAGTAAAATATATTATAAAGTATATCAACTAATAAACCATTTTAGCAACGTTCATCGACGTTATCATTCTAATAGAAAATGTGAGAATAATGGTATATAATTATTAAAGATATTTTTACTTGTCAATGTGTACTACCACTCAAGATTTATACATCTTACTTTATCGAACCAGGTTGACGACTACTCTTAGTGAGTCGTTATACATTTCAAGATTATTAGATTATAGGTCAATGTCCCTTCTCAGCATCAAGGCTATATGAAATGAAGCCTATTACCTAAAGTGGGATCCGAATGTATTTGTATCCGAGGCGAGTACCGAACCGAGAAACGAATCTAGGATCATGCACAATAGCAGCTGGTCTACAAAGGTGTACTTTTATAGAAACGTTTATGATATGGTACGGTACACAAAGATAACGATTAGTTGAATATTAGAGAAGAGAAAATATAATTCAAAATAGCCATTAGAGAATGACCATGTTTATTCGTAAATAATAAACGTACTTATCATATTTTACTTTTTATGAAGTTTGTTTTACCAGAATCTCCTTTCGTATTCACTGTCTATCTGTATGTGCATCTGGAAGACACACAATCTCAATAACTGCTTTGATGGATCACCATCAATTTTAGCCAGAATGTAGAGGGTTAAAACTTTAGAATCTAGTTCGGTGATGGTGATCCGTCCACCGGAAATAGAAGAAATCAAGCATTTCTGGTTTTAATGTTGATCACAATAGAGCAAGAAAAAAAACGGTAATAGATTGCGTGAAGCGGTTTCGTGCAATGAATTACGAGTCCAAACAATACACTTCGTCTCCATCCCAGGCCCGTATCTAGAGGGTCTAGGGGGCCGGGCCCCCTAAATTCTTACTAGCCCTCTAAAATTTTCATGGTAGGCTTGCAAATGAACTATAATGCGGTGATGAACTATAATATGGTTAGATCGCCCCCCCTACATTTTTGAGCTGGCTACGAGCCTGCTCCATCCTTAACTCTCTACCACATCCTGAAATGATAGAAATTCACTACAATTTCCAGTTTCAATATTAATCTACATAGAGCAAAAATGGTTAGAGATAGTGATAAGCGTTCTTTAGGGAGGAGGGACTTTTTTTAAAGAGTACATGTCATTCTTCCTTTACGCTCGGTTCAAACTGAAAGTTGCAGAAATCAACTACTTCCAGTTTTAAGGTTGATTACTATAGAGTAAAAAAGTAATAGTTAGCGAGAAGCAGTTTTTTGCAATCAATTAAGCGTTTCAAGAACATTTCATCACTACTACTTGAATCTCTCTATTAAAACCGAAAGTGATATAAAACTATTCCACTTCTGGTTTCAATATAATTACGAAAATATCATACCATTCGAACCAAACTTCTTCACGTCATGTACATGTGATACTGTTACTTCTTTCATATGATCACATAATAATTATATAATCATATTAGTTTATTCCATTTTATTTACGCTAAATAACACGAAGATAAAGAGCAATTATATTATTCTTCATGCATTCACGTACCTCAATTAGTTCTTTTACTTTGGTTCCAAAATTGATGTTCTCTTTGAACATATTCATTTTTCCCTGTGTAACTGCAACTGATTAATCTACGGTTAAATAAAAAAATAAATGAAATCTTTTAGTTTTAATTCACAGGTTATGCCGGCTAGGCTAAAGAAGATGAAGATGATGAGAAATGAATACAATGGAGGAATTAATAAAGTGGGAGGAAACGGAAGAACCACGTGAAAACCCAGGAACACGTGTTTGTCTACTAGGAAAAACCCATTTGGCGCGAGCTGGGATTGAACTAGGGACCACACGCAGCAGAGGTGACCGTTTGTTGAAGTTTAAGGTCTATTTTGAGTACCGAGGATAAATGAGACGGAACCTACTGTTTGAAGTAAGATGCTATCCAATATTCGAGTACGTACCTCATGGGAAATAGAACGTGGGACTAGTGGCAAAAAGCCGCTCGGCCGAGATTAATCAACCTCGTAAGGTTGAGGTAGAAACTCTTTGAGGTTAGCTTACTCTTGATAACAGAAATTAACCTATACTCGTGACACTGTATGAACTATTCGCCAATCACGTAGTACTACCACCTAAAGTAGAAGATATCGCGCCTGTCTTTGGCTGCTAATTATTTTGTGTTCTTTAAAACACTGGGATGTTGCCACATCTAGTAAACAAAACCATACACACAGTTGTTCAACTGCACACCAACAACTTTAAAAAATATTAATTTTTGTAGTAAGATGCTTGCAAAAGGCGACACGAGTAATTAGGTCTAAACAATAATAACACAATATTTAAAAAACACACAGAGAGAGAAATATGCAAATAAGAAAAAGCCGTACAGCTGTAATTGATTGGGAAAGCTCAGGAATGTGCGCTAAATTGCGATGTTGCATAACCTCTACGCAGGGGTAAAAGAAGATCTGAAAAGGTTGGGGGATGTTTGACTTCACGCGGTCCCCCGTGCCTATTTTTACCAATTGTATTTTTTTTTTTTTTAGAAAGTGGGGGTCTCATAGATATTTTTTGAAAGTGGAGGACATCTACCCGCAGTCCCCCTCACTTTTACCCCTGCCTCTAAACTGATTTTCACGAAGCTTTGCACCCTTTGTAAACAATGCAGACTGCAGTTCAGAAATGTTGCCAACTAATTAAACAAAAAATGTTATATGTAATTTTGAGTTAAGAAATAAAGAAACAAAATGAAAGGGGGAAAACAATGAGATTAAAAATGAAATGGCATGGGCTTGTGATAGGAGAATCAGGAACCATTTTCACTCATTTGCAGTGGCGTATGTGAACGTTCTGAAGAGGAAGGATTTCAACCTTTGAAGTTCTTCTAATTTCAAGTGTGTGTATAAGTATCTCAACATGGTATTTCTTTATTTCTGGATAATATCTTGCTCAAGAATAGTTAAAAACCCGAAACCTCCTTGAGTACGTCACTGCTCTCCTGAATCTTCGAACTACTGTGTAAACTTAGACGTGCACCAGGAGGAAGAAGGGCTGAACATTAAATTTGTTTTATCAATGTAAATTACAACCAAAACTTACTATCCCCATTCCTAACGTTTCCTCTGGTTGCGAATCAATTTAAAATTTTAGGATTCAGAGCGACTATTACATGATGACTTAGTGGCCCTACTAGCAGATCTATGGTTGGATGGATGGATTAACGTTTATCACCTTTTTTAACAGGAAGGCTCTATGAGATATGGACCTTCAGCCTAACGAGCGATCCGAATTACATAAACTCCCTCCGGAAATCAAACGCAGGTCTCTCGCCCAATGACGCATACACGAATCATGTAGCCACAAACAAATTAAATATCAGATCTAGAAACATGTGCGGTTGTACTCACCGCTTCTATTCAAAATTGAGCTCCTTGTACGTTTTCATTACAGGCGAGCGAGTGTTTACAACAATCAATTGTTCATTTTTTCAAGAACTTGAAAATACTGAGTTTACTTATTTATTGAATAGAGAATGTATTATTTTATTTCCTTTGTTGTATGTAATAAAATACCTATAAAATATATTTTGAATCCTCGTGGCTTATCCTTTCATTTGATATCTAACAGAAAAGTTACGCCATACACAAATAACAGTCATGAGCAGGCCCGCAACTAGAGGGGAGCTAGGAGGCCTGACTCTCCTAACCTTTTCGTTGCCCCTCCAGACTTCAATACAAAATGCTATCATTAATTAAAAAACACAATTTAGATATTTGTAAGAGAATTTTTAATGAGTTGGTCCCCCCGAACTTATTCATAGCCCTCCCCCCAAATCTGTGGCTGGTTTCGGGCCTGGTCATGAGAGTATGAAGACTGTATAGACACCTTATTCATCAAATTCCAAGAAGCCTTTTAGATTCTACATAAGAATAAAGACACATTATTTAATCTGCAGCCAGAAAAAAATAACAACTCAAAAGATATGAACATTCCTATCCAATACAGTGCTATAACTTGGATTTTTTTCTGGGGAGCAACCATTAATACGCGTATTTGGGCCCTCTAGAAAAAGTTTTTTTTTCTAATTTTTGGGCTCCCTCTTTCCACCTTTCTATTACTCTTTATGGACCCCGGAACCTGCGGGCCTTTCCGCACGGCAAGGTCTGCGGAGTCTTTAGTTACTCCCCTGGGATCGTTCCATACATGACAAATTAATTAAGGGAACAATATTGACAAATCTCAAAACAACTAGGGCCCCTAATATATATCGAAATGGGCCCATGATTCATTTTTGTTTTATTGACCTTTTGTGTGCTGTTTTGTTTAAGTAATGTAGTGAACCTGTTTGATGTTTCATTTATGATTTCGTGTTCGTATCGTATATGGAGTAAGAACATTATGTCTTACAATGGAACCCCCTCGAACGGCGGGAAGCTTAACTAGGAGGCAGTTATCCCCTGCCTCCCACAAGTTACGGCCCTGATCCAATATTATAAAATTTTTAAATGTTGAAGATTCCTTTGTACATTTTGTCAATCGTGGCACCGAATATTCAGTTATTGCATCTCTTACATGGTCATTTAATCTGATTGAATTTTAAAAAGGCGATATACGAATTATTACCGAAAAAATTAACCTCATATTACTTTTGTAATAGATCAGTGAAGCAGTTTTTATCCTCTTTAACTTCCTTCTATCCCCTCTCTCTCTCTCTCTCTCTCTATCTCTCTCTTTCCTTTTTCTTTTTTCTTTTTTTAATTTGATTATTTCCTCATTTCTAATGGAAGGTCAGTGATCTGAAATACCGTACTATAAGGAACTTAATATCTTCAATAAAAACAGCGAGTACAACTGATTTCTTTCTTTTTTTCTTTCTCTTAGCCCATTTTCATGAAATGACGCAACTGTTTGACAACGAATCTTTGTGAAAAACTGAAGAATAACTATAAGTTTTCAACACTGAAAATGAGACTAATAATCTTCGATAAGATTAAAATTTATGGAAGAAACAGCATTAGTAAAGGTTGTGCATGAAGCCACTAAACATATCACAAAAGGGGAGAACACAAAATGGTTTAAAAGAGTTAGGAAATTAGAAAGAAAATATGATCAAACTACCCCCTGGTACAGAGAAGAGAATTATAAAAAATTGGGAAAAAATCACCGAAATAAACAATTAAAGAAAAAGCACAGGAAAAGTGGTATGAATAAGTAGTCAAGAGTAGTTTGAAAGGAGCGTTATGAGAAAATAAATTATATGGACAATGATTTACAGAGCATTTTGCTTTTCAAAGCCAGGTCAGGGAGCCTTGAAACAGGGGTAAGATTGAAAAAATTTAAAGAAGTGAACGAAAAATGTCAACTATGTTTCAAAGAAGATGAAACACTAGAACACTTAATTCTAAAATGTGAAGAAACCCTAAAAATAAGGGAAACATGGAAATGGAACGATGACATGGAAAAGGAAGGGAATTTGGTTAAATTAACTTGGAGGCTAGGCTTTAATGTAAATGGAAAGGAACTAAGTGAGAAAGAATTTTTTTTTTAAAAAAAACAAAGAACTTCTTGAATTTTGGTGGAAAAAGAAAATGGAAAATTTTAAATAAAAAAAAGAAGCAGTACATGTTCATTTTTCTCGCTACTTTTTTACTTTTATTTTTTTCAGGAACCAAACTTCCGAAGAGAAGGAAGAAAAATATCTTGAACCTTGAACAGTTGATTCCTCCATAAGCACACAATAAATGCAATATATTATGGTAATTAATGTATTGTTAAGGCATAGTAAGAACATTTAGGATCCGACTCAAAGTATGTAGGCCTATCTATATGGGATTGAATTATTGAACCAAAATCAAAATTGTAAGAGAAAACTGTTACAACAGATGACAAAATGCGCGAAGCGAGAGCCATAATTTAAAGGTGCCCAAGGAAGCCAACAGGTTACCTGCTGCTCCGAGTTATTCTGTTAAACATAAACAAGAGAAACTCGTAAGTGCAGAAGAAAATCAAATAGTTTCCCAAACGATATCAACGTTGTTCAATTCACTTGAAGAAAATTAAGACCTTAAGTAGCTAATTTTCATGTTCTCATAGAATAGTATATATACATTATTTATTTACTTACTTTGTAGTACTGAAGTTACTATTTGTATGTTCGCATGCTATACAATGTAAGAAAGCACATCAAGAAATTGAACTTTAGGGTGAAAAGTGCCATGTGTTTTCATGGATATGCGTAATGATTTAGGTATTAAATGAAAAGGAAATAATCTCTCATAATGATAAATATGCTTGCTGTTACATATCAGCCCCATCTCTTTGTCGTTCAGTTGATAATTTGACATAACTGATTGTAGTTTCATCTGTAACTACAATTTAGAGAAAAATAACAATGTTCAGTTGCTCTTAAAGGAGGGGGGTTATATACAAGTATTGGGTATTGGGTATAATACACATCGCAGTGGTATAAATACATGCACGTGCTGCAGCAGAAATATTACGGGAAACAGACGAAACAATTTCTCCTTCACCAATCAGCAAATACGTAGTCGTGCACGCAGTGATACGATATCAAGTTACGCGGTTTGTTTTTGAAGGATGCAAAGGACTGTGAAAAACGCTTTAGGTACAAGTTATTCTGCAAGTTATTCTGCATAAAACAAGTGGATGGTATCATTTTGGGAGTAACAGCGTCAAAGCGTTAGACTTACCGTCACTTGGAGAAAAAGCTGATTGTACTCCATTCTTAGTTCATCTGTGGCATATGCTGACGTTCTATCATATATAAACGCAACATTGAACGTTTGGAACTGTATCACATTAATTACGAAACATACCGTACTTTCCAACATATATCAAGTGCTAAATGTTCATATACTTTTAAGCCTACTAGCCCAGCAAGTTCATCAATACCCGATTTTCTCATTTATTTTGAGGTTGAAACAGTTCTCTCTTTTTAAAGTTACTGTTTTACTAGAGAATTCTGAAGGAATAGAAAAATTTCAAACAACCACAAATGTCAAGTGATACTGTTCTATTAACAAACTGGCTAACATATTAATGTACCTTTTTTTTCGAAATTTAGTAAATGCTATTTTGAGTCAGTTTATCCCTCTCAAAATGCCACTCTCAGAACTTAATACTAATGGACTTAAAGTTCTTCAAAAGTTTTGGGGTATCTCAAAATTGAATTTCTTTTAAATCAACATACTAAGTATCTTAAAATACATGTAAAATCGATATATCCTTCATACGGTGCTTTAATATCCAAATGAACCCATAATGAAATTTAAATGCGTCAGGAAAATTTTAGATCTCTGTTACAAATATAATTTCTTCTCAAATAGAGGCTTAAATAGTTAATTTCTCCTTCTAATTACTTACGATATTATCCAGTTCTTCATCCAGTTTTCAGTTTTTATTTTTGTATTCACTTCTTAAGTATACTGTACCACACAAAACATTGGATGTGTCTTTTCCTTATTCTTTACTTAATAACTCACAATATAAACATATTTTCGGTTTCTCTTTTTCTTTCTCTCTCTCATTTAGCTTCCAATATGTTAATTCAGCGAAATCACAGCCACAAACAAGTAGCAGTCTCCGCGTTTTTCCAAGTTTTAGTTTCTATGGCGTGATATTTTTTCCTCAATTAACATTTTTTTTATTCCCTCTATTTAGAGGAACAACAATAAATCCAACATGACTGAAAATTCAATTCCTAGCAATATTTATAGGAGTAAATATTGAATTCTTTCTTCAACATTTCCTAGGTTTAAGAGGCATCCCTCGTCGATATGCAGATTACCCTGACGCCTACACTACATGAAATATAGTATCAAGTATAGGTTCATTCCTTTTCATCGTCGAAATTTTAGGGCTCGTAATTATTATATTGTGAGAAGCCTTCCCTAGTGCTCGGCCAGTGATCTTCTCAGACCAACAAACAACACCCCTAGAATGATTCCAAAATCTACCGCCTGCAGAACTTCCCTTACTAACAAACTTCTAAGATGGCAGAAAAGTGCATTGGGCCTAAACCCCAAATATAAGATGATATTCATCTTTCTTAGAAATGACCATTTGAAATTAGTTAGGTCTCCAAGATGCTGCATCACCAGTCATAGAACAAATAGTATTCTTTCATGATCACACAACACTCATCGTGACTATAATTAGTACTCGTAGGCAGAGCCGTAGCTAAGGAAGGACGAGCGAGGCGGTTACTCCGGGCGCAGATAACAAGGGGGTGCCGAACGATCAAAAAGAAAGAAGAGGTGTTGGTAAATAGTAAACGACTTGACACCCCATAAAAGAATTGGCGCCCTATTAAAGCAATATTGTTGTCACTTTGCAAAGAAATAAATTTGTTAAAAATTTTCTTGCTTGCTCCGCTCGCAATCGAAAATTTTCAATAAGAGTCACAACAAGTTTTTGCTTATTATTTAAAGAAAGTTATTATATACGATTTCTTAATGACGATGTGATATACAAGGTATCGAGTAATGACTTACAGTGTATACAGGAGCGTTTTCAAAATCGGAAACTGTCAAGTTTGAAATACATGTTCAGCGTTTGATGATGATGAGTTGCTGAGTTAATCACGCATTTCTACCCAATCGTACTTATCACGATAATGAGAATGAAGGTATAAAAATGAGAGATGTAAAGAGACACACGCAAGCTGCTGTTTGCGCAGGAATATTAAAAATGAAGGTGAACAAGGGGAATGATACCATATTCGAAATCGTAGAGTAGGGGCTAAAGGGATCAAAACTTAATCCAACGAATTTCGTCTTTTTCAAAGATTAATCACTACCAGTGATTTTTTTTAATTCCATTGATATATGAAATGCTTCCAATTTGAAGGAATTTATTGGGTGAGGTGAGGTGAGTTTAGTTTAGCGTCCCTTCCAGCAGCGAGGCTATATGAGACGTGGACCTACTGATTAACGTGGAATCCGAACCACATGAGCTCCCGCCGGGAATCGAACCCGGGTCTCCCACGCCAAAGGCGCGTATGCTAACCACTTAGCCACGAAGGAGCTCAGGAATTTATTGGGATCATTTCTCCATCAACTAGTTATGTCACCAGGATATGTTTTCTGTGCCTACCTATCAGTTATGCCATGTTTTATCTGTCTACATACAGACAAAACATAAACTTTCTGAATTTCCGTTATATTTCACAAAATATTTTTTACCGTAAAAGAACTAACAAGCGCTATGTCCTATAGAACCCGGAGGTTCAATGCCGCGTTCATAAAACCTCTTCAATGACTTCTGTCCTTACCTACCTGAATCCAGTTTCTATTTTGTATTCCTATTTCTGATAGATTTATCTTAATATTGTCCTTCCATCTGCGTCTAAGTATTCCTAATGATCGTTTTCCGATTGGATTTCCAGTCAAAACTTTGAAAGCGTTCCTGCTTTTTTTAATTCTCGCTATATGACCTGCAAACCTGAGCCTCCTAAACTTGATGACCCTAACAATGTTTGGTTAACCGTATAAATTATGTAGTTGCTCGTATGAAGTTTCCGCCAATCCCGAATGCCGTTTCTCCTGGGTCCGAATATTAATTGTCTCAGGATTTTATTCTCAAATACTTTCAATTTGCGTCCTTCCGTTAAAGTAAGCGACTATGTTTCGCAACAATACAGGACATGCATGATTATCGTTCTATATATTTTGAGCTTCAAATTCCTCTACAGAATTCGCGACGACAAAAGATTTTCAACTAATAAATAACACGAATTCCCTGCTTTCAGTCTACATTTAATTTCTTCGTGGTTATGATTTTGGTCTGTTAATATTGATCCTAGATAGACCCTACTAGAATATTGATCCACTTTATCGAAAATACTATTTGATAAATACTTTGACGCATCCATAATTTGCAGTATTAATATCCTAGTGAACTTCCATCTACTTAGTTTTTTCTACATTTACTTCTAAATCTGGAAGCATTTAATAATGTCTCTGCATTTCTTTCTATTGTTCTCCTATAATCTCCTGTCAGATTTACATCATCAGCATACACCATAACCTGGTGAATACCATTTAGTTCCAGGCCCTGGTTGCTATCTGATTTTCCTTATAGCATTCTCCAGAATAAAGTTGAATATAATGTTGACAGCGCATCTGTTTGTTTCAGGCTATTCTGGACGAGGAAGCTCGTGGACAAGAATTTTCCTACTCGGACTTTTCTTTGGGATTCTTTAAACACATCTTAATCTAAGTAACTGTTTCGGTATTCCAAATTCTGCAAGAGTGCTGTATAATATTTATCTCCTAATAAAATCGTAAGCCTTTCTAAAATCAATAAATAATTGTTTATCGGGGTATTGTATTCCCATTTTTTCGAATATTTGTCGAATGGTAAATATCTGGTTCATAGTTGATTAATTTGGTCTAAATCACGCTGATAATCTCTAATAATTTCATCCGTGTATGAGATCAATCTTGCTAATAAAATGTTTGAGAGGATTTTATAAGATGTGGACACAAGAGAAATGTCTCGATAATTATTGCAATTCGCTTTGCCGCCTTTCTTGTGAATTAAAACAATCATTCATTCTTTCCACTCTTGTAGTAGTTCCTCCTTGTTCCAGATAAGGAGAATGAGTTTGTGAATCTTGTTCCACAATTTTTCGCCTCTAGCAAAAATTAACACGGAATTTTGTCTACACCCGGAGATTTATGTTTCTTTAATTTCTATAAAGCAATTTATACTTCTGTTCGGCTATGCTCTGAAATTTATGGTTCTGCTGTGCATATTTCTCTTTCCCCACGAACATCAGTTTTTGACTGCGTGTTAAGCAAATCGTCAAAGAAATCTTTCCATCTATTCATGATGCTATCTGTATCAGTGAGAACTGTTCCGTCGTCTCTCTTTAATACGCGTATATACGCACGAGGTTGATACCCTTTCTTAAATTCGTTGATGCCCTTGAACATGTCTCGAATTTTTTCTTTTACTATTATCTTCAAGTGAATTAATTTAAGCTTTCAAACATCTCGTTTCTCTTTACTAAACACTTTGGAACTTTCTCGTTTGATGTCAACAAAATTTAGTGTAGTTATATCGTTCGAAATAGCCAACGCAATTTCGCCGTTTTTCCGTTCTCCGTTAATTTGGTGCATTCCTGGTCGAACCATAATTTGTTCCTACGTATTTCCGCGTGCTCCAATTTTTCTCTTACTGAAATTTTAATGCTATCCCTAATTTAAACCCAAGTATCCTCAACATTAGGGTGGCTTTTTGTTTGCCACGACTGGATTTTTGTGTTGTTTGCCACAATTTTGTCACAATCTTTGCATTCTGATCTTATCAGATCTGATTATCGTGAAGATACGCACACACTTGGAGTAAAAGGAAGGGCTGCCAGGCACTTCCGTTTTTGATTCCCTGGGAAAAGTGGTAAGTGTTCTTGCCTTTGGAACGAGAGAGGTCTCATTAGACTTGCTGCTGAAAGAGAACATTAAGCTCCAAACAAATTAACACAAAACATCATTAATATCACAATAGCTCAATAAATTCCTATAATTGCATTTTTTTTTAAATGGATTTGTTAATATCATTTCATCTTACATAAAGTCTTGTTTTTCGTTATGCTACGCTACCAAAGAACTGGATGTTATATCCTTAAGAAAAATGAAAAATTTCCGTTTTACGTCCCACGTATATGCCGTATAAGCTAAAGGATATGATGATGATGATGATGAGAATGAATAAAATATAGTGTATTGAAGAAAGGGGGAGGAAACAGAAGAACCCCGAGAAAACTCACGCACACGGTGTTTGCCCACCACAAAGGCACTTCGCGCGAGCTGAAATCTGACCAAAGGATCCTGATAGTAGGAAACAACAGCAAGCAAATATATGAAAAAAAAACTCAATAAAAACAAATGTAAACGGAAGATCATACTTCAAACTGATGAAATGGAGATATTTCCTGGCATGACTATAAACGCGTAACAGTATCCTTCTGAATATTTTTCAAACTATGCTTAAATATAAATATATCTCAATAGAATCAGCCTATACAAACTCATTAAAACATACATTAATAAGCAATCGAGAGCTGTCTAATGTCAAACGACCAAAAATATAAATCCACTAAAATGGCTTATGGTCAGTCAGAAATGGAAAATTCAGATATATATCTAATTTAAATTTTGAGAATAAACTAAAACACCCTTAAAAACAGTTTGGAGAGAAATGTTTAACGAATACTCAAAACTAGGGTTAGGAGTAAGAGCAGTAACCCAATAACATGTTTGGGACCGTTTATATTTTATGTATTATGTTGATAAATATAATCGGTTTGATTGTTATAATATAGTCATCTGGCAGCCCTCAACTTCTGAGTCGATTTTCTATAAATCTTCACGATTATTATATAAGATAAATCAGATAGAACAATACCGTGGCAAACAACACCAAAATCGAGTCGTGGCAAACAACACATAATCAACATTAGAGCTATAAAAACCTTCTAAAAGCGAGAATCTATTACACTTCAATCTGGTATTCCCCACTCGCCTGGTTCTCTTCTAATTTCTTTTAACTAAACCTCTCCGTTTTCAGATGTTAAATATTCTCTTTATTCAACAATAATCTCTCTCTCTCTCTCTCTCTCTCTCTCTCTTGTTATCGCTGCTATCAGATAGTGATCAGTGTCACAATCGGGTCCTCTGAACGAGTGAACATCAATTATGCTAAACTGTCTTCTTCTATCTACTAAAACGTGATCAATTTGATTGTGTGTTCTTCCATCTAGCGAGGTCCATGAGTATTTATGAACGTCGCGATGTGGGGATTTTGTATTCTTCACGATAAGGTTTTTGGGTGTTCCAAAGTTCACGAAACTGTTGCCGTTGTCATTGCTTTCCTTATGCAGACTTTCTTTCCCTATAACCGGTTTGAAAATATCCTGTTGCCCTACCTTAGCATTGAAATCGTCTAATAGAATTTTCATATGGTATCGCGGGACTTGGTCGAATACCCGTGATACTTCTTAAAAAGTGTATTTTATATCGTCATCCTTATCATCTATTGGGGTAGGTACATTTAAAACAATAATATCATGCCACCGACCCTTGAGAGTAATAAAAGGAAGTCTATCATTAACAAATTCAACTCGTTTAATTGCTGATATTAAAAAGAATGATATTAAAATGCTATTTGTGTGGTCACATATAGAATAAAATGGCAAAAGTTTACAATTATTACTGGAAATTAATGCTGTCACCCATTTTGAATAGTTTCTAACGTATTGAAATTCCATTTCTTATCGATAGTACGAAACGTTACAATTAGTTGTACTCTAACCAACCAAAAGTAGTTTTGTCAAGTTTAACAGAAAGTCTAAAATATGCCTCTTGAAAATAGTTCTTGTTTGTAAAAGAAAACATGATGATTATTTTTGGCTTTTGCAATGGTCTGTCTAAGCAGCATGATAAAAAAAATCAACGTAGCTTAACAGCAAAAGCTACTTCTCTTATATACAAAAAAAGGAAGGCAAAGCTTGGCATGGTGAGTTTAGGGGGCGCCGAATTCTACTTCGCCCCGGGCGCCGTAATCTCCAGCTACGGCTCTGCTCGTAGGATATTTACTAGCAGCCCTCCTACCAAATACATATATTAAGCGCAACTTGCTAGAAGGACAAACCTTAGAAACTATTTGAACAATTCTACCTGCCATTACATTAATTTTCATCACTTTGCCGTTCCTGCGACTCCTATATCTCCTTGATGAAGTTCATCAACCAGCCATTACTCTTAAAACAATTGAACACAATGATCCTGAAGCTACTCTGACTTCTCCATAACAGAATGTGATTCTTATATAATCCCTGTTAATAAAATAAATCCCAATTCATTTCGCCTACTAGACGTAGATAATCGTATTGTATTACCTATTAATATTGACATTCGTATTCTAGCTACTGCCGCAGACTTCCTGCACTCATGAACTATGCTAGCATTTGGAATTAAAGCAGATGCTACACCAGGGCGCCTAAACCAAGTAGCGACTAATATCAGTCGTACAGGCTTATTCTGTGGTCAATTTGATTATTTTCTACAAATCATAAAGACATTGGTACAATAAATCTAATCTTTGGGGCTTAAGCAGGAATAGTAGGAACATCCCTAAGCCTTGTTATTCGAGCAGAACTTGGTAGGCCTGGTAGTCTAATTGGGGATGATCAAATTTACAATGTAATTGTAACTGATCATGCCTTCATTATAATTTTCTTCATAGTTATACCAATTATAATTGGTGGGTTTGGTAACTGACTAGTTCCTTTAATGCTAGGAATGCTTGACATAGCATTCTCCCGCTTAAATAATATATAAAATTTTTATTACTACCACCCTCACTAACTCTCCTCTTAACTGAAAGAATTGTAGAAAGTGGTGCGGGAACTGGATGAACTATATACCGTCCACTTTCCAGAGCTATTGCTCACGCTGGGGCCTCTGTTGACCTTTTCATTTTCTCCCTCCACTTAGCAGTTTCTTCAATTCTCGGAGCAGTAAACTTCATTACAACCGTAATCAACGTGCGAACTCCCGGTATAATTCTAGAACGAATGTCATTATTCGTCTGATCTGTAGTAATCACTGCCGTTCTACTTCTGCTATCCCTTACCGTGCTCGCAGGGACCATTACAACGCTTCTGACTGACCGAAACCTTAATACCGGTACCTCTTTCTTTCATCCTTCTGGAGAAGGAGGCCATATCCTATACCAACACCTATTCTGATTCTTTGGTCAACCTGAAGTATATATTTTAATTCTCCCAGGATTCGGAATAACCAAACATATTGTAACCCAATAAAGTGGTAAGAAGGAAACCTTCGGTATCCTAGGTATAATTTATGCAATACTTGCAATTGGATACCTAGGATTCATCGTTTGAACTAATCATATATTTACTGTTGGAATAGCCGTTGATACTCGTGTTTATTTCACTGCAGCAACAATAATCCTTGCTGTTCCAGCAGGAACCAAGGTATTTAGATGAATTGCCACTCTTTACGGTGCACAAATAACTTACTCCCCCTCAATTTTATGAACCCTAGGATTCATTTTCTTATTCACCGTAGGAGGCCTTACTGGAGTTATACTAGAGTTTAAATTTGGAGAAAATCGAGCATCGAACTGTCATTAAATACCTGCATAAAAAAGGCTTAACACCACAGGAAATTCAAATGGATATGGTAGAGATACTAGGAGACTGCACGCCATCGTATTCCATGGTGAAAGGAAATGGATAGCTGAATTTAAGCGTTGCAGAAACAGTACTGAAGATGACCTCTGCAGTGGCAGGCCTTCAACATCGACCACTACAGAAAATGTCAATAAAATGTGACTTGATTTTGAATGACCGCAGAATCAAAATCCGAGAGATAATTGAGACTGTATTTATTTCCTGTAAGTGAGCACAAAACACTATCGTAAAGGAATTAGGATTTTATAAGGCGTCCCAAGTTGGGTACCCAAGTTGTTTTTAGTTGAACACAAACGCAATCGACTGACCTTTTCCCGTGATTTTTTGGAACTGTTTGAAAGTGATCCGGAGGAATTTACTGGCAGATTTGTGACTATGGACGAGACATGGGTACACGATCTCACACCGGAATAAAAAAAACGAAGCAATGGAAACGACCTGGATTTCCTGTCCCAAAGAAAGCTAAACAAGTTTTATCGGCAAACAAGGTTATGGCATCAATTTTTAGGATGCTAGGGGCAATATCCTGATTGAATTCTTGGAAAAAGGAAAGATTGTCAATTCTGAATACTATTGCACCTTCTGCGACGTTTTCTTGAGGAAATCAGACTTAAAAGTGCAGAGACTTTGCTGCGAAGAAAGGTAATGTTTCACCAGCACAATGCGCGCGTTCACACGTCATTTTCATCCATGGCAGAAATTCATTCGTTTTCGAACTGCTGCCACACCCTCTCTATTCGTCTGATCTGCCCCCTCGGACTTTCACTTCTTTAGAAACTTGAAAAAGTGTTTCGGGGGTCAACGATATTCTTCGCATGCAGAGGTGAAAAGTACTATATTGGGATATTTTGCAAGGATCGAGGAATCACTTTTTGAAAGTGGTACAGAAGAGTTACCGCAGAGGTGGCGTAAATGTATCTCGGTTGAGGGAGATTACGTGGAAAAACAAAACATAACTTATCTACATATTTTCTAATTTTATAGGTCAGGCCACGAACTTTCCAATCCACCTCTGCGTACTTCAATTTATATAACTCGTCCTCGTACATCAATTTATATAACTTAAATTTAAATTTACCTGTGCAACCAGTGGTCGAAGTGAGACGGTATGCGGTGGTATGCCATACCGTCTCTGGTTTCTCAGTGATGAAGACCTACCGCCTCTGGTTTTTTAATGATCAAGACATACTATCACTGGAGAGTAGATGCTAAATACCTTTAACAAATTCTTTTCATACACAGTAATTGACGAATAGCTTTTTACCTAAAAAGATTTTATTTCTTCTGCAGAAATAACTTCTGAGTTGAAAACACCGACATGTTTTATATCTTTTTCCTACCTTGTGTTTTTAAAATGAGGTGTTTTCGAAGAAGTTCATCTAGTTTATCATGGGCGGCGATTAGGGGGGCAAGAGGGGGCATTTGCCCCCCCCCCCCACTTTTTTGAAGTGACCACTTAACTGTTTTAAATTATATAATCTATTTTTCGGTGATAGGCTAGAATTTTCATTATTCGATTTAAAAAAGTACCAAAAAAGCTTTTTACTTGTTTTTTTCCCTCAAGCCTGGAGGCATTGTAGAATATGTTACATATGCTTTCACGCCTTTCTGCGTCGAGACGTAGTGTGATGACGTCATAACTAAAAAAAATTATGACTTTTTTATTACTTTTTGCAGGGTTTACTTTTGTACTTAGAAGATTGAAATTTTGCACACACATTCAGTGCACCCCTTAATATTTTTCAGATTTCTGCGATAAAACAGTGGGGTCCAGAGGGACAAAAAGGTAAAAAAAAAGGGATATATTTTTAACAAATCCCTTTTTTCCCGATTTTCCCTCCTCAGGTACATGATCGAGGCATGTGAATAGTACCGTTTGGAAGGCTGTTCTCTTCTAAAATGAATGATGTACGAACCATGATCCTAGTATAAATAGGGATGTCTCAGGGAATTTTTACCTCAGATCCTTTTTTATACGGGATTCGGGATTATTGTAGAAACATTATTTTTGGCGGGCTTACTTTTGCACCTAGAAGATTTAAATTTTGCACACACATTTAGTAAACCCCTTAGTATTTTTCAGATCTCTGCGTTAAAACAGGGGGTACAGAGGGGCAAAAAGTACAAAGAAGGAATATGTTTAAACAAATAATCCATTTTTTCATGATTTTCCCACGTCAGGTGCGTAATGGAGACACGTGAGTGGTACCGTTTGAAAGTATGTTGTATTCTGAAGGGAATGATGTACTAACAATGATCATAGTATAAATAGGGATGTCTCAGGAAAATTTTATATTACATAAGGTCATCTGGGGCATTGTGGGAATGTTCTTAGCTCATTGGTAAACATTTTCCCGCACTTAGTTTTCAACATAGAAGCTTGAATTTTTTATACACATTTAGTACACCCCTTCGTATCTTTCAGTTGATTTTGAGATCTGTGCGTTAACAAAAGGGGTCCAGAGGGAATCAAAGTATGAAAAAATCAGAAAAAATCCAGATTTCCCTCAAAATTTCCCGGCTTAGCGACATGATACGAAAACGTAAATAGAACCGATGGAACCGTTCGAAAGGTTGTTCTATTCTGAAGAGAATGAGGTACTAACCATGATCCTAGGATAAAAAGGGATGATGCTGTAGCTGATTGACTGAAATTCAATAATTTACCTTTAAAAAGCCAGAATTTAAAATGGTTAATGTGCATAGTTGCATTTGGAAATGTAAAGTTTTTGCATATATTACTGGTTCATAGAAAAAATGGTGCCATATAATATTTGTCGTTGCGTAAGAGTGTATTGGTTATTTGTCTTCCCGTGGAGTTAAGACAGCTACAGGAATTGCGTTTTAATTGCAATTCAAAGGAATTAATATTACAATTGCGTCGTAGCATATGCTTGTAGTATTTACTGTCTTTCATTTTCTAAGAGTAATAACATACATTTAATGGCAAGTATGGAATTAAAAATGTAAGTTGTTCATTAATCCTCAGTTTCAATATAACTTCTACAAAACAAGCCTCATTGTTCATTAGTATGATTAATAATATACTTTCTATTTATTTGTTGTACAGTCACGAACTTTAATAAATGGAGGCTGAAGCCATTATTTCTTATGGCTCCAACCTCCATTTATTAATGTTCGTGGCTGTACAAATATATTATTAAATAATCTGATCACACAATTTTCCAGACAGAATTTTAAGATGTTCATGAGCAAGGAATCATGGGCAATTAAGTAAATTACTCTTGTCAATTTACTTAATTAAATATGAAACACGATATACGGTATTTTAACTGAAAAATATAGTATCCTATTAGTTATACAACCTTTCGTCAAACAAAGTGTTAGAAACAACCAGGAATACTAACATTGATATACACATATTCAGATCATATCTTGCCCCCCCACTTTTAAGGTCCAACCGCCGCCACTGTAGTTTATATTTTGATGTACCGCATTAAATTGTTTCTTTCTTATGTGTCTTCTTGTCTTAATGCATATACATTTCGTGTTTTGAGCATGGGGGGATGTAGAGCTTGTCTGCTGTGCGGAGAGGATCTTCCGGGAATTTGGAATATCTCTTAGTCGAGTGGGGACCCGGGAGTTTTCCCGTACGAAATTATTAATATAAAAACCCATTTTATGAGCATTTTCATGTATAATTCCCTATAATACAACGTAAGGGACATATTTTTTTCAGAGAGTTGTTGGTAGGTATCCAAATATCTGTCCCTTCCCCACTGTAATTACAGAGAAGCTCTCGAATGTTTTTCAGCCATTATATAAATGGATAGGCAGTCTTTTAGGCAACATTCCCTCACTGTATTTCAACATTTAGAGAGACTTTATGTAAAGTCAAAATCGTAACAAAACATACCGCCTCTGCTTAATTTCCACTTGCAACCTTATATTCCTAGCATACGACAACGTTATGAATACAGATTTAATAAATGTAAATTCAAGCAGAAAATATGAAAACAAAATGTGGTAATACACATAAAGATGAGATTTGCAACAATAAAGTTAAGTGTTGACATTGTAATCTGAAACACGAAGCGGACTGTTATAACTGCTCTGAAAGAATCAACAAAAGCGCATAATGGAAATCATAATAACGAGACGTTTTTCTTTTAATGAAGCGAGTGCATCAATAGACAAAATTTGAAACAAGACTGACTAGTGATATATATATAAGGGAGATATATATATATAGCAACAAGCATAAATGCTGACAAAGGAAACAGATTACACTCCCTAACATCGTCACAAGTCTTAACATACAATTAACTGCCGACTGATAGGAAAAACACCATAATTCAAACAATTGATTCTCCGCTCGGTGAAACAATACACAGACGAAATGGAATATAGGAACACTATATGAATACTACAAGGAAAGAGTATTCAAAATACCAATCAAGATTAGAAAATCAGCAACATAATAAACATAGACCAATCTCGGTATCTCGGTAGAGGGTTTGTGACTCCGGTAGTTAGGAGTTTTTTAAAATGTTTTATATTTTTTTTTATGTTGATACAGTGCATATTGGTCACCAGTCTGTACAACTTGGAATCGTTTAACATGAGTTTTGCGGGAAGAAAAAAGGACATCATTTGGAGCAAATTTATTAAAGTAACTCAAACCCCATCAGATAAGAAATCGATCATACGAGCTCGTTACAAAACCTGTAAGAATAAATGGTTGGTTTAGTTCAAGAAATGAATAATCATTATGAAACAATAATTTTAGGAATGATCAAAAAATGGATCAAAAGATTGCGATCTTGGCCAATAATTAGATGTTGGGTCAGGAGCCACAAAATATTTGTACGGTCTCTAGATAAATCGAGTTTCCGTATATTTTACGGAATAAGCATATCAAACTGAGTTAAGTAGTAGTTTTAGTTTGGATACACTATATGCAGTTCTCCAGATATAAGACGTACAAGAAAACGTTTGGTTAATTGAAATATATTTAATTTTTTGGATCAGGGGCCACAGAATTTTTGAATGGGTCCTAAATCAAAATTTCATATTTTTACGGAATAAGCACACCATACTGAGTTAAGTGATAGTTTTGCTTTGGCTACAGTATATGTAGTTATCGAGATATAAGGCGTACAAGAAAATTTGTAATTGAATGAAAAACATTGGATTTTTGGATCAAGGGCCATAAAAATTTTGGATGGCCCCTAAATCGAAATTTCGTACTTTTTACGGAATAAGCACGTCATACTAAGTGGTAGTTTTGGTTTAAGTACACTATATGTACGGTAGTTCTTCAGATATAAGACGTACAAGAAAACATTTGATTGAATGAAATATATTGGATTTTTTGGATGAGGGACAACAAAAATTTTGAATGGACCCTAAATCGAGATTTCTTTTTTTTTTTTTCGGAATAACCACATCATACTGAGTTAAGTGGTAGGTTTGGTTTGGCTACAGTATATGTAGTTCTCCAGATATAAGGCCTACAAGAAAATTTATAATTGAATGAAAAACAAAGGATTTTTTTGAATCGGGGCCCACAAAAAAATTTAATGAACCCTAAATCGAGTTTTCGTATTTTTTACGGAATAAGCATATCATACTGAGTTAATTGGTAGTTTTGGTTTGGCTACACTATATGTAGTTCTCCATATATAAGTCGTACAAGAAATTTTCTGTCTGAAATATATTGGATCTTTTGATCCGAAAATGCAGTGCTGTGAAAAAACTGGAAACCCAAACAGATGGTAAAAGTGTTGATCCGAAAATTGCTTCTGATGATTCTAACATCAGTGATGTGGTTGAGATATAACTGGAAATTTCAGGTAAGAATCAATTTTGTATCATCAATTTCTTTTTCATTATATTATGAAAATTTTATTTTATCCTCCTTCCCCACCTCCGTTCTAAATTTTCTTGAAAACTTTACACTTTGACCAGGCCGGTAGCCAGCCCCAAAATGTAGGGGGAGCCCGGCTGAAGTTAGGGGGGCCCGATCCAATCATACTATAGTTCATTTGCAAGCCTACCATGAAACTTTTAGGGTGGCAACAAAACTTTAGGGAGGCCCTTCCCCTCGAGACCCTCTGGATACGGGCCTGACCCTGGCACAGTTTTGTATTGAAAGGATCAGGCAAGAAAACACAAGGCATGGCAGGAAGCGTGATACTTATTGTTACATCATTGCCGAACGTCAGTAAGACTCCTGGGACGACTTGATCTACATTTGTTCGTCTGTCTGTATGTATCACGGTATAGGGCACAATTTTCGGTCTTTTGACATTAAATTATGGGAGTAGAGGCACAGATGTCCGGAATTTGATGTATAAACTTTGACTGTGATAGGACTAAAATTTCAAAATTAGTGGTTCTAATCCCACTTTAAATAAGCCCTGTCTCATATAACCTTGCTACTGATGCAAAACTAATCATTCTAAGCAAACAAATCAATTTTATGCGTTTCGAACAAACTTGTGTTGCAGGATAAATTTGTCTTTAACTTAGTTTTCTTTTCTTTTTGTTTTCTTTTTTAAAATATTTTTAAGATATGGCGTGCTCAGAGCACAAGGGATCCAAGTCCATTTTCGAAAAGGTTCATTTTTGCTCAGCAAACGTAGTATCTTCGTAGTGAAGAGTCCGAAATAAACGAAACAAAAACCACGTGAAAGGGTGTGGTGTGGGATAGAGCTTCCTAGGACAGCCGTTAAACAAGGGCGTTCTAGAACGAGGGGAACAGGAGAGTTAATTTCCACCTCCCTGCTCATAAATTTAAGATATTAATTATTAACATTATATTGTGTACCATGCAGCGTGGCAAAGATTAACAAGTTAAGCTCTGAATGCCATAGTCATTATAATTGATTATAATTGATAAGCTCTGAATGCCCCCTTGATGTATAATTACGTTAAATAAATGCAGTGTGTGTCAAAATGAATACACCGACGAAAAACGTCAGATCTTCACAAAAATGAATCTGAAACGAAAGAAAGAAAATCTACGTGACAAAGTGAAATCTAGAGTTTTATATGATTGCCGCTAGAGGACATCCGTTTAGGCGTCATCCATCTCCTACCCTGAATTTCAGTTTTCGGGACACTAATACAGATATAGAAATATTTTGTTGGGCAAAGTCCAACAGAACAAATTTGAAGTCCTTATACCGAATAAATACGGATTTTGACCAGTCATAATCCATTTTCATTGACTGTAAGGAGCTATAGGCCTATATTTCTCTTTTGTATCTTTTTCTTGCCCCAAGGAATCCAAAGGTGGCTCTACTTTCGAGTTTCGGGCCTGCTTAAAATTCTGGAAATTGGGCCTAAGCAACTTTCAAGTTTTAATCATCTATATTTCTTCCTTATTTATTCGGTGTAAGGACCTCAAACTTGTTCTCTTGCACGTTGCTTATCAAAAGGTTTCTAAAACTGCCTTACTGTCCCCAAAATCTGAAATTCAGGGTGTCCTCTTGTCCCCTACAGACGCCCTTGCCTAGCAGCTGTCGTGTGTAACTAGCCCACCCCCTTTCGCATGGTTTTAGTTACATTTGTTTTGGACTCTTGACTGCGAAGATATTACGTTTCAAAATATAATTAATTTTCTGAGCAAAACTGAACATTATTGTAAACGTACTTGGATCCATTGTGCTCTGAAAGCCCTAAATATTACTTTAATTCAAAATAATTATTGACTTAAAAAACCTATCAATTACATAGGCTTACAGAAAATATTCACAAGTTAGCACAACATGAAGTGTGCTTCAAACAGTACTTCTCGATAATTTATTAATTAAAATAATTTTATTAGTATCAGTGTTCCGAAATAGCAATCAAATTTTGCAACTAAAATTTCATTCGTCTCCAGGTGACCAATTGATTAAAAGAATTATGCACATGTGTTTACAATTCCGATAACAAGTATTTGAGCCAAATGCCGCAAAGAATGCCATGTTAAATCCAATGGTCATTCGAAAGTCATTTTGTAAACCCATTGATTCTACACAAATGAAATTAGGAATAAAAAATATGTTATCAGTAATAGCTTACGGAAATACTGTAGAAAGTTAGCTTTTTGAAACCGATATGGACACAAAAATCATTTTCAAAACCGATGGTGCTACAAAAACGAACTTTAGTATATTAAGATGCATTATCGCTACTGAATTACGAAAATATTAAATATCTATTTAGAAAATAATCTTGAATCCAATACGGCCAAATTTTTTTAAAAAATTATAGGTCTATATAAAAGCCATTTTTAGAACAGACCATTTTATTTCTATTATCAATGTTGCACCAAACGGTATATACAAGCAGGGCCGGATTTAAGAAGGGGGCGTGCAAAGGTGCACGTGCATCTCCCTTCATTATAAATAGACACTATCTAAAATGAGAAGCTAGCAGTGAAAATAGCAACCCTTTTCGAACATTTCTACCATCATGTTTCCGTTTGCGGCTTTAAAAAAAAGCAGAGCTTTGCAAATGCGATAGTTTAAGTCGATTTTCTAAAAGTTGAAGGAAAAGGATTCACAAAGCAAAACAATATAACATTTGTCAAGTAGAGAAGAAAACAGAACCCAGGAGGAGAGAACATTTTTTTCCTGCATAACACTTGTGACACTCTTTAAAGTACTTTCCTCCGTTCTATGCATCAGTGTAGTCAAGGGTAAAGAATATTGTCACATGTCACTTTGAAGAGTTTCAATGGGATTGGTTATTTTGGTAGTTATTGGTGCACCCCCCTCAGACAATCCTGGATCCGGCCCTGTATACACGATAAATCTGCAATACTGGTTGCAAGTAAAGAGCAAACAGTCTTAACAAATAAGTTATTACACGATTTAAAATATATCTTTAAAATCATGTTTTAAAATGTTCATAATGTTTAAAACATGTTTTTTGTGTGTGTTTTAAAACATGTTTAAAAGATTTTGAACACCTTTTTCATGTTTTAAACACATGTTTTATTTTTTTTTTAAACTGTATTTTTGCCAACCCTCCCGGTAGTAAAGAACAAATCAATTCATTTTATTCAACAAATAGGCAAGACTTAATTGTAAGAAACAATAAGAATGAAGATACCGCAATTAGTGACAGGTAGTGCTCTCAACGGGTCGGGTCGGGTCGGGTTGAAGACCGACCCGACCCGATCCGTGACCCGAATTGACTGACCCGACCCGATGACCCGACCCGACCCGACTGACCCGAACCGTGATCCCATCTGATTGACCTGACCCGATAACTCGACCTGAGCTGACCCGGTTGACCCGACCCGACAACCAGACCCGAGCTGACCCGATTGACCCGACCCGACAACCCAACCCGAATAACCCAACCCGACCCGAGCTGACCCGATTGACCCGACCCGACAACCCGATCGATCTGACCCGACTGACCCGACCCGACCCGAACTGACCCAACTGACCCGACCCGACAACCCGACCCGTTTGAGAGCACTGTGGTCACGACACTGGGTGAACGCCAAAATGCACTCACATTGGGAAACTAGTTTTAAAAGCATAATTTTAGAAAATAAAGCATAATTTAAAATATATAGCACAATTCTTGAAAAATTCTCTTTAACTGAAAGTTTAACATACTGTGTTAATATTTTTTAAAGCCAATATTTACAATGCAAAATCATTGAGAACATAACAATGCAACAATGAAGAGCTTATTTTCATTTCTGTAAACTTTCCGGTGCAATCCTTTGATGTGGAGAAAAGAAAGTAAAAGAAGAATTTTTTCCGCCAACAATGAATAGTATGCAAGAACTCCATACTATATTGTTACAGTGACGACGCCAGCTTTAAGTTCTTAGGAGGGCAAAGGAGGGGTAGATACATTTTCGGGGGGCGGCTATTTGCCATACCAAAAATGACATATTTATTACGTTTGACTTATTTTACATTACATTGTGTATTTCGTTGCTGTTTTTATGTTAGATCTATATGATTATAAATTAAACTTATTTCAAATAAAATTTGTAACTAACAAATAAGTAACGTCTGCACATGTAATATTTTTCAATGAAACTTTTGAAGCCTAAACATAAATTGAATTACTTTCGCGTATGCTACAAGTAACACATTCGTCTATATGCTACGTATCTCTCGCTCTCTCCCTCTCTCTCTCTCTATATATATATATATATATATATGTAGAGAGAGAGAGAGAGCCAGAGAGAGAATTTACGAGGAGCTGCTGAAAATGTCGTAGTCCAATCCAGAAGGAGTGTAGGTACTAGGTAGAAAAATGAAACCTTACTTTAGAAAAACATATCTCTGTATGTACAAATATCAATTTTCACATTAATAATGAAATTCTTATTGTTTCTCAGGCCTCTGAAGTGATTGTGTGTGCCCAAACAGATAATTTCACGAACATCCAGATCCTTACTGTTATAACATTTTTGTTCCACCAAGGAAAGTCACCGAGGTAAATTAATTAGGAAATCAGTGAAACACCACGGGACTCTCCTCCGTTATAAATAGTGTTGAAGAAGTAATTGGCTTAGTATAAACGTAGCAATTTCTCAACAAATTATGCTTTACATCCAGGATGATTAAAAGCAATGACTCCTCCTGGAATCATGGATGCAATTTGTGACATTATTCTTGAAAATTTCAGCATTTCAGCCAGTGGTGGATATAGCCCGGGGCCGGAGGGCCTAGGCCACCCCAGTTTTTGTGTGACAAAAATAATTTAAGCTATTTATATTTATTATAGTTTGAGGTCTGCACCCCGCTTTCTCAGTTTTTACCTTCTCAGCAAAACTTGTGTCAGGGATTCTGGGCATTTCTTTGGAACTCGTCGGTAGCATAATTCAGAATGGCTTGGGTATGCGCAAGTTCTCGGCATAATGGGTTCCCAAAATATATGTCAGGAGAATAAAAGGGTAACGGCATTAAGAGAAATATTCTTCCAATTTGACCGTAATGCTGATCAATTTCACTGACGAATAGTAACCATAGATGAAATATGGTTGTACCACTATGATCCTGAATCGGAACAACAGTCAATGGAGTAGTAGCACTCATTTCTCCATCGCCCCAAGAAGTTCAAGACACAGAAGTAGGTTGAGAAACTGTTTGGAACATTCTTCTGGTATAAGTATGGAGTGGTAGACTACCTCCTCAATGGTCAGATATTTAATCCAGAATCTCTACATTACTTACAAAACTAAAAGAAAAATTCAAAGTTCAACGCTGCGGAAAATGAAAAGAAAGGAATTCTGTTCCTTCAGGAGAATACACCTGTCCATCAAGCCCCTGCGAACATAACTGACATTGCATAATCTAGGATTTCAATGTCTAGATCATCATTCTTATTCCGCAGATTTAGCTCCGTCTAACTATTACGTGTACTTATTTCCCAAACTTAAATAACACTTGAAAGATGCCATTTTAGATCTGATAGGGGTAGTGCTACGAACAGTGGTGCGAGGAAATCTAGATTTTTTTTAACTTTTCTGCAAAAGCTGGAGCACTGTACAAGGTAGTATATTGACTCTCGGGGGAAGAGAAGAAGAAGTAAAACCTCACCAATCCACGTGCACTCCTTCTGGGTTGGGCTACGAATTTTTCAGCAGTTCCTAGTCAATATGGTAGACGTCACGTCAGTACTTTGAAACAAAATAAGTAAAGGAGCACTAGTATAAACCAATTACTAACTAAAGATCAGCACTCTGACAATACATTTTATTGGGAATCAATTTCATTCCATAATTTTATTATTATCATTTGCAGGAAGGGAAAACACAACTCTTTTTATCTCCTTCAAAAAATTAAGCCCTAGTAGTTGCAAACTAAGCTGTTATAAGCACATCCTCTGAATATTGGAAGCCGAGAATAATGTTTCAGAAAAAAGAAGTTTTAAACAAAACAAAATATGAAACTGAAAACTTCAAACCTGGACAAGTACAAACAAGTTACGTAACTGGTTTTAACTTTCTTTTGTTTCCAATCGAAGTTGATCCAATGAAAAGAAAACAAGTCGACCAAATCTACTATTGTTCGCTAGGCACAATTATTAAAAATCATAAGAAAGAAGTATAACTAAAATTTACCTCAAAAGGGGCTAAATTAGAAAACAGAAATATGCGTGCATACCCATACGCTCAAAGAAGAAAGCTTGAGGATTAATCTGCCACATAGTAAATTCATGGAAAGTAAACTACAATTTGTCAATGAGATTGGTTATGATACTGATATATAATACTACATGAAGAATGTTTAAAGATTGTACGAGTCTGGGGGGGGCAGTCTAGGCGGCAGTCAGGGGGGCAGAAGTTGCTACTAGGGGGGCGCTCGCCCCCTTGCCCCCCTCTGGCGTCATCACTGTATTGTTATGTTTACTTTTTGAACTTAAGCACTTTCTGTACTTCGGTGGCATCTTTTACTTTCCCTTTCAGTATATATATACCTGTAAGGCGCACACAAATGATAGAAAAAATTTATTCGAGCAAAGCACATCTCTTTAAAATGAATTAAGTAGAAAGTTCATTAAATATGAGAGAAACTAGTTTCAAAAAAATATCAATAAATAGATCAAGATATTTAGAATATTTGATGTATAATAAATATACATTATACACGATTAATGTAAAATAATCATTGAAATTAACAATAAAGCATAATTTAAAAAAAGCATAATTAAACAAGAAATAAAGCATAATATGGGTTGCTCTAACAATTAAGTTGTATGAAGACGAGAAGAAAACGAAAGCTGATTCCTTAACGAATTTCGTTGATCATCTTTGTGTCTACAAAAACGCATTCCTAGAAACCTACAAGCTAGGTATCATCTCTGTGATAATATCAGTTTCTAGTGCTACATGTGAAAGGTCATTCTCTTCTTTGAAAAGAATAAAGACTTGTATATGCAAGTCAATGACTCATGATAGGTTGAAAAACTTAGTGTTACTTTATATTGAGAAGAAAATTGCTAAATCGTTAGATCTTTAACAAGTTGAGGATATGTTTGCTGCTGCCCACACGAATAGAAAGATCCTCTTCAAGTAGAGGCATGAACCTATAAGTTATTTTCTTTACCTGTATTTGCTTCCACTTAAGTCAACCAGCTACACATATTTTAAACGCCATGATTAAATAACTATTTACTTATATTAGAAATCAATTGCATTAATGAATCCTAGTTGTTTGAGGTACTAAATTCTTATATTTTCACTGTTTTCCAAAGAGTAAAATCATGAACAATAAAGATGGAAACATTCACCTTGAATACACACACACACACATATATATATATATATAATATATATATATATATATATATATATATATATATATATATATATATATATATATATATATATATATATATATATATATACATATAAATATATATATGTCCCCCTCAAAATCCTCTTGGGCCCTTCATTGCCCCCCCTGAAAAAAACTCTAGCTACGCTACTGGACACCATGCACCAGAGATGAATTCTCTACCACTGAGCCACCGCGGCCCTGCTTGGGCTTGGTCGTCCATATCCTATCTCTCTTTTGGCGTTGCTTAAACAACTTCTAGTTTTGTTCTAAATCCAGACTCTATATTGGCGTAGATATTAATATTACAGTCGATTGGTAAAATCAATCTTCCACATTTAAAAATTAAAGTACACACAAGTAGAAAAATAAGCATTTATCATAAAAACACTAGCTGCAAGTGTTCAAAATAGATTTATGGTTTCTATAAAATCAATTGAAAATTGCTATTTTTAATTGGGCAGCTAGTGAAAAACAGCAGCTTTCGACTCCAGCCGAGTTTAAACTCAACCTAAACTCAGTTGACCAAAGTGAACTGACCCGACTGACCCGACCTGACCTGATTGACCCGACCCGACAACCCGACCCGAGCTGACCCGATTGACCCGACCCGACAACCCGACCCGAATAACCCGTCCCGACAACCCGACCCGAGTTGACCCGATTGACCCGACCCGACAACCCGACCCGAGCTGACCCGACTGACCCGACCCGACAACCCGACCCGAGCTGACCCGACTAACCCGACCCGATAACCCGACCCGAGTTGACCTGACCCGTTTGAGAGCACTAGTGACAGGGCAATTAACACACAAAATAAAATAAAGCCTTAAGAGGTATTATAAAAAGCGATGACAGAAATTTTAAAAAAAAATCATTAATAGCTAAACAGAAAAAAATATTAATTACCCCTAACATAAACAAAATTAAATAAGACAAATAACACTATATCAGGCACAATAAAGGAAATCAATGAATCTAAGTAGTATTATTACAGTAATGACTAAACCTACGAGAAATAAGATGGAATTATCACAGACAAGCTCACAAAATCCTCCCAAAAATAGTTAAGCGCTTAAACAAATGCTATCCTCAATTTTTACAGCAATGAATGCTCAGTATTCAGACAAAATTCTTGATAACATGGTAACGTAATTATGTAATATAACAATAAATGAAAGGAATTTTATAATTATCGAAATTTTAAACTATTATACTATACTAACTTTAAAAAACTGTTGAAAAAATCTCGAATGAAGGACATTTATAATTTTATTGGGGTATTTTTACTCTAAGAGGTAAATGATCTATATTTAAATTATATACATCTTCAAAACTTGGACAACATTAATCTAATGACAAGAAATATTAAAGCAAATAAACTTTGGAGACTTCAATAGAACTACAAGGAAAACCAGTACAAATAACCACTATCAGCAACTATAAAGGCATAGGTAACACGACTTATGTATACACCAGAGTTTATAATCTTATTATGTTAAAAAGACCTAAAAGAATTTCGAAGTGTCCTATAAGGATTTTTGAACATATAAAAATGATGTGGGACTGTTAAGAAATGCAAAGTCTTATTAAAATATCGTAGAAAGGCAATAAAGATTTTTGTGTAATATATGGGCAGCTTGAATGCCAAGTGGTATAATTCCAAAATTGAAATTTTTGAGGAGAGAACTTTGAAATTTAATATATCGTGAAAAAAATATTTATTTTATGGTTGCAACTAATGCATAATTATGACGTTTATTTTCTAATCTGGTAATGATAACATTCTCTTTCATGAGATTTACATGGGATTTTGGAGTTGAAAATTCTCTCCTGGAAAACTTTTATTGTTAGGAGTTACACTGCTTAACATCCAAGCGGTCCATATAATTCTTTGTTTAATTTGAGGTTAGCGTCCCTTTCGGCACCGAGGCTATACAAAATGAGGACCTACATCTTAACATAAGACCCGAACCGCATGAGCTCCCCCCTGGAATTTTAATATATTTTTTTGGTGTTTTATGTGTTGCAATTGTTTATAATGAAACTGTCCCAGTTTCCAATTAAAATTATTATCTTACTGTGGAAACCATATATGCATTATAAAAGTTTCTCCTTATATACAATACCTAATAAATATTACAGATGGAATATACGAGTTCCTCTAAATATTTATAACTTGGTAGTTTGCTGGTGAATTTGTAGGAGTCCAATGTCCATGTGTCTAAGGATGGTAGGAACTAAGCCTCTTGCGGCCAAGGTGTAGGTAGGTGCCTCTCACTGACCACATGTCTTAGGTTAGAGAGACGGATAAAACCCAGAGACCACGCGTCCAAGGGAGTGGTTAGGTGCTTGCAGAGACTTGGTGTTCTACCAAGAAGGAACTCTCAATGACAAGCCATCTTCAAGGATAGGTCCTTTCAACGACCAGGCTCTTAGAGAGTGGTGGATGATCAATCGGTGGAGATTGATGTCTTCTGTGGTGTGCGGCCTCCTTTTATTCAGAAATGTTGCCGATTGCTTGAATTTATGTCACTTGCCGAACATTGGCGATGGTTGACGATGTCTCCTTCGTGGCTGTCGCCTGAAGTGTGTTTACAGCCAGCGGTGATGGAGACCATATGTAGAGCCTTGCAATATATATATGTATATATAAAAGGTTTTGGTAAACCAAACTCTTTTTAAAACCAAGGTGAAGGGAGTTGCCATCTTTAAAGAAAATCATTATAAAGTTCAAACTGAAATTTTCTCCCGTGTAAACTGAGGCTTCTGAGGGACTCACACTAGGGTATTCAGACTTTTCAGGAAGGAAAAAAAATTCACGATTTTTAGAGAAAAACGGAAATAAACATATATGATTTCACATAATAACGCATAATAATTTTCATTGGAAACGGGTAATTCCATTAAAAACAATTGCAACACATAAAACACAAAAAGTATATTAAATCAAGGATCTTATAAAATAGAGGATCTGCCCTTACAACAAAATCTTGAAGCCATACGTCACAGTTTCGCCACCCCTACTCTGCCCACTCCGCCCAATAGGATCGCAACGTTTTGAGCCAACAATCATGACGGAAACGAAAGTAGCCAATCAGATGATGGCAGAAACGAGAGTAGCCAATCAGAAGTGCCGATGCTCGGTTGTTTTCTGGCTTCATCGATTTAATAGGATGAAGATACATATGGGCAGATCCTCTATTTATAACATCCTTGATTACAATTTCCGATGGGGGATCATGTAGCTCACATTTCAATTTAGGGTGTAGATTCTCATCTCAGATAACCTTGATACCGAAAGAGACACTAAAATCAAACCCAATAAACGTAGCACCATATATTACAAATAGCTTTGTTGTATTTTAATTACTTATATTTTAATGGAGATTGCATCTCTTAACAGTCCCACATCCTTCTTTATATGTTGTCAAAATCTTGCAGGACACTGAAGTTCAGAAGCACTTTATTGGTTCATAGTAATTTCTCTCCTATCATCAGTATATCATGATCGATCAAAACTAAGATATGATCGAGATAGTGTTGACAGACGAAGTGTAAGATGCTAAAACTAAATTATTCATACGGTTGGGCTAAGAAAATCACATAAAAACATTTTTAAAATATCTGGGACTATGCTCCCTGTTATTTATTTAAAATAAACGGAGGGGAAATCATTTTATGGGGAAAACAAAAACGAACAACATAAAAAGTGCCAGAAAAACGCATAACTTCAGCGAGAGACGTAAAATCTGGTAACCCTAATTGAGCCCTTTGATATCAACTTCGTGAGTACGATCTAGACAGCAAATTTGAGCAGTACTAAATTATAGCTCTTTCCAGCAACGGGTAGACGGATATCTTCAATTACATTTACTGAGTTACTGATAAGAATGCACATTTCCGAATGAAAATAAAATATAGCATTTTCCTTACGTAAAGTGCTTTTTATGATTAATTAAAAAGAAAAATGTACAAATGAATGTTGGCAATTACGAATAGAATGCCAAAGTAGAAATACCCAAGAAATCATGGGTACACGACTAGGGTTACCAACTCTGAAAAATAAAATTATAATAACCTACTTATGATTCTTAAATCAGATTAAGAATAATTATATTTTAAACTTTTAATTATATACAGAAGAGTCTGACAAAAATACCTGGCATACCTGATCGTATTTGCATCTCTGCAAATATTTGATTCTTCTCTTGAACTCTTTTTGTAGTATAAGATTATATGAAGCGTATACTCAGAAATTCCGCCACACCCATCACCAACCCCATCCTACTGCAAAGCTTTCAAGAATGTCTCAAGGTATATCGAGGTCAATAATCGGGTGTCAGGAGTCTAAAAATTATCTAATTTATGCTGGAAAAAATGGTATTTTAGGTTATTTTCAAGTCGATCTTGTAAATGTTGTACCGGTACCTAATTCTTCATACAACCCCTTTTTGACCCTATCATACTTCTATGCTACGATCTTTATTGTAGACATATATTAGGAGAGTTATACATTCTTGATAATTAGTAAAAATTGTTAATTTTTCTCTATTTAAAACACTAATTTTTCACAAAATTTGAAATCGAGCAATTCAAGAATATTTCTTGCAGCAACTATTGTTGGTAAGATTTTTTTTTAAAGGAAAGCTAGATAACACATTTTACAATTAAATATTATTCAATACATAGTTGCATGTATGAAACAATGTGTGAGACATTTAGTACTAACCTCGAGAAAACTAAAATTAAAAAGTCCAAAAAGTGTTGTATCGTCGGTATGGCTTGCTCTTTAAGAGATATGTGGTCAACACAGCTGCTTCTATTATTATCACTAATGACTTTCTAGAACGGTTTTGACGTCCTTAATTAAAGTAGTTTTTCGATTGACTCACAATTCTGCCTCACTATGGAATTTTTGTCTTTTTCTGTCGATAATCCAACCTAAGTCGAGACATGAACATCCAATAGGCTACACGTGAACATGTATTTCCCTAATGATATTGTATTGCGCGCAAATTATTATAAAGATTGTAGGCCTAATCAAGGGCGCCCATCAGGGGAGCAAGGTGGGGCGCTCTCCCCCCTAAGAGAAAATTGTACTTGGGAATATCGAAAACCCAATAGAATTTTTACATTAGTTATAGCAAAATTTCAAACTATATTTGAAACGTCACTTATATTTGTTCCCCCCCTTGGAAACTACAACATGGGCGCCCTTGGGCCTAATGTGTTCTCCCAAGTAACTCAACATCCACTTTCCGAATGTTGACAAAATCTCTGCGTCTATACACAGCTTAAAGTAATATTGGAAACCATGAGCACTTATAAACAGAAATAAATAGCACACTTCATAAGTAACTCTAATGTGAATATAAAAGATGTAATTTTCTTTCGTCGACATCTATACTTGCAGTCGAAATTGAGCTGCAGTCTCTCGTACCAAAGCCGCTCCTGGGACGCATGCTCTACTGAATCACCTATAACCTTTTAAAAGACAATACGCAACATTAATTTAGAGTTCAAGTCTTCTGTTTTTTTCTAAGGCATTTATTTTAAAGCCAAACTTTATTTTTAATGATTCAAAAAGCTATTGATACATAAATACCATTGATATTGCAAAAAAAAAAAAAACTTTCAAATGTTCGTCTGTCATTCAACTAAAAACAACATTTGCAGACTTTACCGCACAACGTCCCACCCTGTCTCAAACGAAATATGAAAGAACGATCGCTTCGCCATCTGTTGGTAACTTCTTAACTCACTTCGATCTCATTTCGTACTGTACAGCTACATAAGTTTGAGTTCATTCTTAATTTTTTCTTTCTTGCGTATGTATGTGTAACCTATTGTTCAGGTTTTTTTTTTTAATGAAGATCTTTAGTTAAAAGAAAACAAACAGCTGTCAGTCAAAATTTTACGTTAGATAAAAGAAATATTCCATTGTTTATCTTGTAGTAATAAAATTATAAAATACGCGTCCAAACACTAGCAAGTGAACAAACAGTAATTGACAGCCATAGATGAAACAACAATAAACGTACATGGTATTTAGTATCTTAAATAAAAAGCTGTTAATATTCTTATAATGGGCGAAACATTAAACTTTGGTATTTCGAGTCAATTTTTGCCGATATCCTTAACTAAAACTCAGTTACTAATAATATGTATCGCAAATCGTCAGTAGATTTGTAGAAATTCGATTTCGATTCTACCATGAGTTGAGTGATCTGCTGTAGCTATACTATTCAAATTTCCAAGTGTTTTTATGGTTGGATAATTGAGATGAGGTATATTCAATTGATTAAACCATTGTATATTGGGCATACATTTACAATTAATTAACACTATTCATTAAAATTTCCTGACGAAGAACTACAGGAATGATAAATATACGAGGATATTTCCAAAACTTTCCGGTCTGACACTGAAATATTCCGCTACTGATAATAAGCCGTTTATGGCATATACTGTCATCTATGGAGGAAATAATGTATCAATTTCAACTGTCTACCTGTGTTAGTGGAGCATTCCATGTGAAATCATCCAATGAAATGGCAAAATCTGACCTGACGATCTTAGATTTTTGTAAAAATTGGTGAACAGCTTTATTACAGTGGGAGATGAAAAAATCTCAAATATTACCTCTCTCCTCCTGAAAGTGTCCCCATACAGGGTAGGGTGTTCAAACAGTGATTATTAAAAATCGTCATAAAATGGTTAATATATGCACTAGAGACGTCGAACAAACACAATTGGAAAGCTTAAAGATTGCTCTACAAGTTGTATTATATTAAAGAAACCTGTAAAATAAAAAATAACACTTCAGAAATTCAAATTAAGATTTAAATTTTGAATTTCGCATAGAAATGTCCCTCTGAATTTGTTCAAAATTGTCCAGATTGTGGTCTCATATGTGTACTAAAACACCACAAACTTGCATTTTGGGCACTCAATGGGATCCGATTCAAAATTCAACATAACCAAGCATTGCACGATATTGACCATGTGAATATCTGGATTCAGATCGATATCCATTTGCCTGAGTTATTTACCTGCAGCATCAAGGGAATCTATATTCAATTTCATTTGTTCCTTGATGTATTCATTTGAATTTACACAATTATCCACCTTTGGAGTTATTTAGAGAGGTATTACGTTTCCAAACAGTACTTAGTACAAGTCATTATTCTTGTTAGTCAGTATGGATGTTTCTAAATTTATGTTGGCTACATTGATACATGTAATTTTCATTCCTTTGTTTCAGGATTGCTATTACAGAACATATTATGAAAGGGAGGGATATATATTTTCTTCTCTTTCACAATATTTGTATCAAATGTGTTATGAAACACAGTGACACTGCTCACCATCAATTCACACACTTTCAGCACAAACAATTAGTCAATAAATTCTTTTCCTATTTCAATTATCCATTTCCACATATCTGTGACAGCAATCCTGAAACAAAGGAATGAAAATAACATGTATCAATGTAGCCAATATAAATTTAGAAACATCCATACTGAGTAACAAGAATAGTGACTTGTATTGAATATTCTTCGGAAACGTAATACCTCTCTAAATAACTCGAAAGGTGGATAATTGTGTAAATTCAAATGAATACATCAAGAAACAAATGAAATTGAATATAAATTCCTTTGATGCTGCAGGTAAATAACTCCAGGCAAATGGTTATCGATCTGAACCCAGATATTCACATGGTCAATATCGTGCAATGCTTGATTATGTTGAATTTTGAATCGGATCTCATTGAATGCCCAAAATGCAACTTTGTAGTGTTTTAGTACACATATGAGACTACAATCTGAACAATTTTGAACAAATTCAGAGGGACATTTCTATGCGAAATTCAAAATTTATATCTTAATTTGAATTTTTGAAGTGTTATTTTTATTTTACAATTTTTTCAATACATTACAATTTGTAGAGCAATCTTTAAGCTTTCCAATGGTGTTTCTTTCACGTCTCTAGTGCACATATTAACCCTCGAGTAGTCGCGCCGCGGTCAAAAGCACCGCAGGGAAATTATTTTCGATTGTGTATCCATTCTGTTTGTCCGACAGACTTCTCCGTCTAGCTAATCTTCCCCCTCACCTTCCCGAACATTCGTGCTCAATCACCCCGTTATCCGTTGTTTAGTTTAGCTACTAGTGATTGTTAAGTGATTCTGCGGTGCTTTCCACCGCGCGCGACTAACCGTGTAATGTTTTTTCTCAGTGTTTCGCTCTGCACGTGACCTTTGTTTTGGAGATGTTTTAAGCTTTATAAACATAAATATTATTTTAATGGACAGAAAAGAGGTCGACAGAGTTAACAAACTGATACCAAGTATGAAAAAAGAGAAAATTAGAAATGAAAGCTGATTTATCCAAATAGTCCATTCCTAACAGCTTAAAACAACGGAGAGAAATGTTAGGAATTGACTATTTGGATAAATCAGCCGAGATAATCTGATCGCCGAAGCTTTGTCTGAGTAAGATCATAACAAATATATATAAGGATTATGCGAGCGAATATGAAGATCTTAAACCCAGAAAGAACCAGCGGTTCCCCGAATGTAGTCAGAGCAAGAGGGGACGAAATAGGCGACTACGAAGTGTAGAACAGTGTAAATTTGAAGATAACCTAAAATAATTCAATGTAGTGCTGTATAGGTGAAGTTTCAAAATAACAGGACCGAAAAATAATTCAATGTAAATTTGATTTGATTTCAATTTTGAGCCCTTTTCAGCATCAAGGCCATGTAAGACGTTGACCTACTGCTTAACGAAGGATCCGAACCACATGAGGTCCCACCGTAAATCGAAGCCGGAAGTCCCACGCCAAAGGCGTGTATGCTAACCGCTTATCTACGAGTGAGCTCTAATTCAATGTAAAATGTGCTGTGAAGCTTTGTTTTAGTGTTATGTTTATGTAGTATATTTTTAACTAATTTACTATTGCATTTTTAATTTTAGACGAACCAGAGTTGACAAAAAGATCATCATGAGATTTAGAATTTTCAATAAAACCAGTGCGTAGCTATCTATCTAAAGAAATATGTAACGAAAAAAAAAACTTTTTATTCCAAATGAGAAATAAAAAAAAGGACATGTCTAATTGTAGGTTTCTCTAATAGTTATTACTGTAAAACTTATTATAATAATAAAAATGTTATTCCCTCTTAATCAGAAAATATACAAAATTACGTTTCTAATACAAGAAAAATGTTTAAAACGATATTTGCAACACATTATGTTCGTGCGGTCCTTTTGACCGCGCGCGACTACTCGCGTTACTTTTTCAGCGCGACTTCTCGAGGGTTAACAATTTTATGACAATTTTTAATAATCACTGTAACTGAAAAAATGCAATTTTTTTTTTACATTTTTAACACCCTGTATGGAGACACTTTTAGGAGGGGAGAGGTAATATTTGCGATTTTTTCACCTCCTACTGTAATAAAGCTGTACACCAATTTTTACAAAAATCTGAGATGGCCAAGTCTGATAACTTGTTGATTTGAAATGGGATGTCCCTAGTTCATTGGGGCAGCACTGTATGTTGGGATTGAATACTACATGACAATGCTCAAGTTCACATGGCTCTTGTTGCTTAGGCTGCATCGCCATATCTGACCTGTAGGATGGGTGTTAAATCTCCTCGAAGCCGCAAACTGTGAAATTGCATTCAAATGATTGCCTCCAACGAACTGACAAAGCTAGACAGTTGAAACTGATACTATATGTCTTTCATAGATGGCAGTATATGTCATAAACAGCATATTACCAATCAATCCCCAATATTTCAGTTTCAGTGTCTGCCGAAAACTTTCAGAAATATCCTTTTAGTATGTAACATTACCATTTCATACTGTTAGCTGTGCTCCCATAAAGGGTGTAGAACTGAATGGAGATGCAGAAAAGATATATATATATATATATATATATATATATATATATATATATATATATATATATATATATATATATATATCAAGGACTGTTTTTATTTGAAATGTGTGACAGATGAGGCTCACATAATGGGGAATAGGGCACCCTTTTCCTTGCCCTCCAAATTGGAAGGTACGTCCCATTTAATGGAAATCAATAGTCTCCTCCTAAATAAGTTTTCCCAAAGTCATCCGTAATTGCCTGACATGGTCATTTCCTATATACTAGCTAATCAAGATTCAACTAGCAAATTCAAATAGTATATATATATTCATACCATATCAGAAAAGGCTTAATATCTTCCCCTACATGAGATTTCACCAATATCGCCTCTAAATAAATTTACCCAACTTCATGATAATTGTTACGCCCATTTACAAGACTCTCTTCTATCTTATTATTATAATTATGAAAAGTAAGTTCAACACTGTATTTAATTTGTTCCTAATATCAATATAAGAATATCTCTTTGTTTTTCTCTAAATGAAATCTAAGATCTTATTTATGCACCACGATCGTCACGCGAGACAAGGGACAATGCGTTTATTTGTCGCTTTGTCTAAATAGTACCATTTAACTCAATGTTCCTTGATTCGGCTGAAAGTTTAATATGGAATAACTATATACCCTAACAAGTTATATGAAAGTTTTACTATGTAAAAATATATTTAAAAAATGAACTGAAAGAAACCCAATTTGCAATTTGTATTTGAACTATACGGTATTATAAGATACAAGAAACTTAAATTACACGTACAAACCAGTCGTATTGATTGTACTTGGCTCGCAATGAAAGTACTGTGAAACTATCGGGAAGCGAGTATGCGCACGCTTGTGCACGAGAAGAGTCTGGACATGGATAGATCAAACTATTGTCGAAGTGTACAGTGGAGCGCGTAGTTGTGGTGCTGGGGGTGGTTAAATTAGTCATATTGTGTAAGAAACTCTGAAATTTGTCCACAAAATTTAAAAACGATCAGGCGGTTGTACGAAAAGTCACAATGTTTTGTACAGACCAGAGGGAGTCAGCAGATTGGGCTGCTCGAAGTAGTACTCCATCCGTTATGAAGAAATAATAGGTCGAACTCATGTGAGGTCTCTGAAATCGATCATCACTGGACTGTAAGGATAATTCGTAGAATCTGGAATGTCATCATACTATGTAGCACATCGTGAAGAAGAAGCTATAATTAGATGCGAAAAATCAAAGCATTCTCCATTTCCCATCACCTTCAGAAGTTGATAACTTGAACCTCTATCCGGTAGATGCTATTCATCTGGACGGACATTTCATCAAAGAGAATGAATTTCTCTGACTTTTTTTTTTTTTTTTGCGACTGACGAGTCCTGGGTACGGAGACAAAGTCAAGAATTGCAACTTAGAATGAATGGCATTACCAACGATGACCGCGACCGAAAAATTGTGGGAGGAACCCGGTAGGGTGAGGTGATGTTGATAGTGGAGTACGCCCAAAAAAGTGCCATCCTATGTAGGCACCTGCAGTTGAAATTTGTCAACGCGGTGTACTGCCAACGTTACCTTGAGCACCTGCGTCTGCATATGAGGTGCAAACGTTCGAACTTCCTGAGGGATTCACCACCTTCCATCTTACATGACACAGATTGTTGTCATGAGATAAACACAGTAACCCAATTGATAACAGATTACATTCGAAGGTCTTGGAAGTCTTGGAACATCCACTATGTTCACCATACATTAGTTCGTGTGATTTTAACCTGTTTCCACAACTGAAAGAAACTCTCCGAGACACCAGTTTATCGGATATTCTATCCATGCAATGTGCCGTGGAATGGTTCATTGTCGAGATCATCAAAAGAAATTTCACCAACGTATGACGTCTACCATGGATTTGGAAATAATACAGGACAACGAAGAGGATCATATCAAAGACCTGTAATGTGATTAGCAATGAAATTTCAATAATTTGTCTGTGCTATTGGCTTATAATTTCAATAACATGTTTGTACTATGTTGCCAGTAGTACATTTACAGACCACGTATATAAAATCAGTGCACTAAGACGAACCAGTTACAGATACCTTGTTTCATCTTAGCGCAAGACTCAAGTATTTTGAAAATGTACTAATGTACAGCTTTTATTGGAAATAAAACTATAGTCTTCTGGAAGTGTGAGAGTAATTATTACGTTTCAAATGAGTTGTGATTTCCACTAGTCTTGTATTCAGGACCCGTTTTAAAACCACACTCTTCTATATGATAATGTATATATACTGCATCTAACGACAGTGTAACATTACATAACGTAACAGTGCATAACGTAACATTACATTTTTTAATAAACAAGTAAAGAATTACTTCCGTATGTTTTAAATGGCGTGTCCACTAACTTTAGAAATCTGTTTTTAAAAATATGATGTTGGAAATTAAAAACAACAGTTTCTTAATACGCAATATGAATACTAATTAATAGTAGCTCGTAGTTATACGTCAGATTCCATCAGTTCCTTCAATACAGTAGTTTCTAATCTTTTTTACTTGATGCCCTGTTCGTGATCTCCGCATACTTCATGCCCCCTCCTTGCCATTCATTGATCTGAACACTATTGCGATTTCAATGCAACATTGAATTCTCAAATGTTCAATAATAATAATAATAATAATAATAATAATAATAATAATAATAATAATAATAATAATAATAATAATAATAATAATAATAATTTAATATAATACCAGTTTATATTTATTTCCAGGGAAACGTCTGCATACGATCGTAGTCATTATTATTTCTTACTAATTTTGTTCTTAATGGAACTACAGTTCTTACTGAGCAGTAATTTTGAGTTGGTACGGTATTTTATTAAGCACCTCTTTGTTACAACATTTGTAATTACAAATGTGGTTTATTTCTTCAGTAGCTTGCGCCCCATGCTCGCTCTTCACGATACTTCGGATGGATGTGACCCAAATTAGGATCACTGCTCTAACAGTTTGCTCTAACCGTTAAACTTTATTAACTGTTAATATGAATTTGATTCCTGTTCTACTGATAACAGAAAAAAGTGAATTATTTTTTAACTCTTAGGACTGAAACTTGAGAATAGCTATGTAATATAATAAGACATCTTTTTTTACTCTTACAATCCTCCTACTGTAAAAGTGCCTAACTTTTTATGGTAAGCGGAAATTAAAATTAAAGTAATAAATGTAGTCCTTGTTTATAAAAGTTATCAATTAGATTTTTTTAATATACTTTATTTTGTTAAAATTGTTTTGTTATACTTTTAAAATTAGTTTTATCTGGACTAAGATATCTAAAATTACGCTCAGGATAGGAACGAATATTAATAGTGATGTTCGAATTACATCACCCTCGTGAAGACACATGAGCATTAATTATTACACATACACCAAAAATTAGTAGTGAATGACATAGCAGCCGGTAGACAGTAGACGAGTTTGTATTACACCGGGTGTTCAAACTAGTACAGGGGACGAAATGAAACTATTTCCTGTCAGGAGACGAAATAAGAATGCACGAAATGTAATTTTAGCTCTTTAGTATACAAGGGATAATTGTGGTTCATAAAACTGTAGGCTTCATTTTATTAATTTTTCTATGAATCTCTCTTTGATGATTATACAGACTTACTTTTGACAGAAACAGTCTAAGTATCTGCGAGGTTAACAAGTCCTCTCCCCATATATACACACGCACACAAACAATACTTCCAATTTATTCGGAATTTGTTTATTTTCTATGTTGACCAGGTACTACTATTGACATAGGACAATTTAAATGTCTATGACTTTGTCGTAATTATTGAAGTGATTTCTTTTCAATGATCATTTCTTGAAAACCTGTCTTCTGAAAAGCAAGCTGTTAATGCTAACTGCTAGAGACGTCTGCACAATTTTTTCAACAGGGGTGAAAAGACCGACATACAAGCGCTGTCGCAAGTATACACAAACTTTATCAGTTGCATAGCGCTTACAATAAATATACTATAGTATTTAATATAAATATATTAAACATAGTGTATGAGGAAATATATCTAATAAATTTTGACATACATTTCGAACAACTGAACCCCCTTCGAAAATCCAGAGAGCGGTAATTGTCCATTAGGGTGTATCAAAAAAACGTTTTTTTCGAAATCTTATTACCCTTAGTGGCCATTTTTGGCCAAATGTTTAATATAACATAGAAAGAAAATTTCAAATCAATATCTTAATTTTTTGAGGTGCCGCCTTGGCTTGAAATTCGAAAAAAAAAAATTATGAAATCGTAGATTTTTTAAAATAATAAATAAAATATTTATTACTTTATACAGTATTGCCCATAGTAATATTTGTTTTCCAAATAGTTCAAATACAATGAGAAAAGAAATTTAAAATCGTTAGCCTTTGTTTATGAGGTGCCACCATCGCTTTGACTTGGGGGAAAAATCAAAAAAATTATAATGTTTGTGTGTGTGGCATCTGCCTCCCCTGCAACTCAAATATCGAAACAAATAGACTTGCCTTATTCAGACATAACAATCAGTTTGAGGTGAATTATCACATTTGAGTGTTGTGCTTTTGCTAGTTTGGTAGCGTTGACGCGTGATCATGGTGTCCACAGAAAATTCCATCTCAATTTCCCTGACTTTCCCTGATTTTCCCTGACTGCATTTCCAATTTTTCCCTGACTTTTTCTGGCCTCCACCATCCCCATAGCCAGCCAACTCTCACCTTATTTACTGTCGTATTATTACATTTTATTACACATTATGCACACAAGATTACAAAGATACAGAAAGATTTTTTAACGTACATTTACAAGTTTACAAAATGTATTATATTAGCACATGTTGACATAAAACTGAAAAATATCATGGTTTAAAATAAAAAATAATAATGATAATAATAATAATAAAGCGTCTTCTGTACAATATGGAGAATGTGTTCACATGAAAATTTCTCACTTATGATTGCACAACTATCCATAAAAGTGGGGAATAAAAGAGTTTATATTTTTAATAAGTGTTCCATATTACAAACTGCCTTTCTTCTTTTCCAGCTCATCGATTCTTGCTTGAAGAGCACTTTCTTCTGATTTCAAGTTATTCTGCAACTTTTGTCTTTTGTCATTTAAATCTTTTAGCTCTTGATTAATCCTTCTATTTTCTACAACTTTCTTTTCTTCTTCGCGCTGTACACTTTTCTGTTTGTCCAGATAATCTTGGTACCTTCGTCTGGAACATTTTACAGACTGTAGTAAGCTCCTGGTGATGGATATATTACCTACACCCCCAGCACTGCTGATAGCATCATGCACAAGTCTTTGAGACACCAGAGAGTGTTCTACAAGATTTTCTACAAGTAGTGATTTGTTGATGGAGAAACCACTTTCAACCGGTGAATTGCCATGTGACATTATCAAGCAAATTTTCACTACATTCAAAAGGCTAGCAAACTTGACATCATCCTTTAGCATCTTGTAGTAAAACTCATCTAATCCTACAGAATCGTCGTGTCTTGCAGTAAACTCGCAAAAGTATGATTTCAAGGAACCTTGTGCCTCAACACACAATACACTGAACTGTTTCTTTGCCTGTTCAGCCACATCTGACGAAATCCTGTTTGCACTGTGAAGGTCTTCAAGAACAATCTGCGCTCTCTTTCTTGCTAGAGATGGCTGCTCCAAAATAATACTTGGGGCAAAACAAGTGACACCACGCACAAACCTGTACTTCAGCGGGCTTCTTTCACGCAACTTCTGAACTAAACCTATGATTAATTTGCGAAACTCAAGTTTGAATTCTGCTTTTTCCTTGTCTGTACATACGGTTTCTCTTAATACTTTCCTCGTAGCAAAACCAATGTCAATCATTGCTGAAGGAAGAAGGTTCTCATTTGAAAGTTCCAAAGACATCAGTTTTTGAGCAGAGTCAGCTTGCTGCAATATTTCTGGTTTCACACATCGAGCCAATAAACTATGCATTAAGTCCAAAAGTGCTGTGTGCAAGAAAGGCATTAGTGGCTTTGGAGACTGAAATCTTCGAAGAAAAGTTTCACATTCTGCTGAAACAACTCTATAACCAGCCAACTTACTCTTCAACAGAGGGTCTTTCATCTGTTCCTTTAAAGGAGATTGTTGCCGACAACTAGGTAGTGTAGAATCTTGTATGAATTTCTTCACATGGTGATAAATTTTCACAGCCCTTTCCAAGCAATCCACATTCTCAAGCCATCTGATAGAACAGAACTTTTTTGGGAAATCGGTGGATCCTGTAATGGTAGTATATTCCGCCCGGCGAGCTGGGCTGTTATTAAAAAGGTAATACATATCCCTAAGAGTCTCGTCTAAATGCCACTGTGATGCCTTTAGCCCATTTTTCATGCTACCATGCAAAACATGTAGTCCACACACACCAGTGTCTATCAAACTTTTTCCATCGGGATTTCGTTGGCACATTTCACTCTTTAGTTTTTCCCTGAAAAGGAGATTTACGTTTGGTCCATCCATGGAAACCTGCAGTAAATTGTCTAATGAAAGACCTATTCCCTCTCTGAATCTCTCCAAAAGATCATCGGCTCTTGCCCGTCCCAAAAATACACTATTTAGATATGATGTAGAAACTTTTTGTTGATTTACATCCCAGAATCTTACGACTAGGTCCATCTGGCCTCTCTGAACTACTTTATTCAGAGATTCGTCGAAATATATGACATAATCTGAAGCCTGTTTAACTCTATCCATAACACAATCTTTAAAATATGGAGCCAAGCCATGATTTACTAGATAAGAGGCTTTTGTCTTCCCAAGGGTAAATTTGGAAGCAATAGAGCTGTCAGGAAACATCAACTGGAAAGTTTGGCTAATGTTCTGGCAAGCATTCAAGGATATTTTCTTTGCAACCAACTCCAAAGTCCATATTATTTCTGCCTTCATAACTTCTTCGGTCTGTATGTATGAATGTAAACCACGCTCTTTATTTTTGCTATTGATTTCACCACTTCCTTCACTTGATTCTGGCTGATCATCTTTATGCTTACACACAGTTTGATCAGATTCCTGGCTACAGTCACTTGTACCTAATGACTGACCTGTTGAACTGGAAGGCACAAACACACTGACAGCAGGTTGCATGAGTTTACTTTCAAGTTCTTAAGATGTTGAGGTCCTTTAGCATGAGAGGACACTGCTCTTCGTCCCATGTTACTAAGCTTGAATGATTTTGAACATACTTTGCAAAACGCACATCCACTATTTCCATGTACACGTCCAATCCAACATGAAAATTCCGGGTACAACTTTTCATCAAGCCATTGATCATTAAAAGAAGTTGACTTATTAGCCATTATGATGACTCATAAGGTCAGATTATTGAGTTGACATCCCACTTAAACCTGCAAAAAGAGAAAGTGATATTAATTTCTGAAGCAATGCAAAGAAAGGCATCTAAAATATTTTTGGAAGTGAAATTAGAAATTACGTACAATGATATACTTACCAGACAAAAGGTACTGATAGTAAACTGTTACCACAATTTGATTACCATCACTAATATATGTACGAGCTTTCAAGAACTAACTCACTGTTCACATCATCGTCCGTGCTGCCCTCACCCATCCTATTCTCCCATCTAAGCCTGATGATGAGAACAGTGAGTTAGTTCTCGAAAGCTCGTACATATATAAGTGATGGTAATCAAATTGGGGTAACAGTTTACTATCAGCACCTGTTATCTCGTAAGTATATCAATGTTAGTAACTACAAAGCGGTCCAACTTTTGCGGTTTAGAAATTATGTAGATAGGTAGATACAATAGAATATTATGCTCTGAAGCACAGAAAAAAATATAAATGTATTGTAAGAAAAGGTCACCCTTCACCTCCAAGGGCAACCGGAAACAAGATTTAGATTAATACAAAATAAGAGTATCTTTTTACTTTTTAAACTTAGTAGACCTGCTGTATCCTTAAAAAATAATAATAAAATAAATATGGAGTGATCACTTAGCCACTGATCGCAAAATCGAGTTTTTCTTGGCATTGTAAACTAATGATCTATACAAGAAAAATTTAAATACAATTAAATTAGCAAATATGTATAGCTCATAAAGGCATATGCATATTCTAGTCTCTCAGAAAAAATCCTAAGACACAATTAGCATATTGCTAATATGTAGCAATTTAAATCATCATTGGGACTGCACTTGAAAAATAAAGGAAATAAAGGACATATATATTTGTCCTATAATAATTGTCACAAATTTCCAAAATATAGGAAAACAGGACAAGTGGGAGCCCTGTTTATATAAAAAACACTGTGTTCAAAGGAATAGTTAACTGATAAGGACTTTGGACTGACAGCTAGGCCAAGTTTGTTTACGGGAAGCAAGCGCTCACGGAATAAGCAAGCCCATTATGCCTGCATCATTGACTCACAATCACATGTTCACGGATGTAGTTTATGGTGCAAGTCTTTTGAATCATCCTGTTGCTTTTCATCATTGGGTACAGGCCATGCGAAACAATCTATTAAGTATCTAGACAAGCCCTCAGTTTTGGTATGTTTCATTATTGGGCTCAGGTCGTGCGAAACATTTCAACTGATATTAACAACTGAATTTTTTTCGCTTAGCCTACCAAAGAGCCTGAAATATTGACTTGGTATTCCTATAGTACAGGTGTTAGAAAAAGATAAAAATAAAGTATGTATGAAACCAAGAAGAGATTCAAAATACTCTACTGTCAAGTAAAAAGCAAACAAACAAAACAAAACAAACAAAAAAAAACGGAAGAAAAAAATGAGCCGCTAGGAAGGCGGGAAAGTACCTTCTGATAAGCATCAGAAGGTGAATACAAAAATACTTGTACATTTCCATCAACATATGGTGTTTGTCCCTCCAGGAATCAACTGCAAAACATACAAGAAATCTTTCTAATTGTAATGTTTGTAATTGATCGTACAATTTCTTGTGCATTTTCCCTGACTTTCCCTGACTTGGCAAGCTTTTCTTGTGATTTCCCTGACTTTCCCTGACTAAAATCCATTTCCCTGACTATCCCTGATTTTCCCTGACTTTCCAGAATGTGGACACCATGGTGATACTGTTTTCTACTTGATCCCATTGTCTACAAGCCTGTGACTTTCTCCATATAAGTTTGTGAGTGCTCAATTATTTTGCTTGTATTAATATGGAATTGGAGAATAAGACTCGATTATGGTCAGAGGACACAAACATTATTCACGATGTTATTGGGTCTCCAGAGGACTTTAGTTGTGTTCAGCTGCCTACAATAGAAAGTGAGCTGAAACAATTCCTGTGGGAAAAGGGAAACAAATAATAATTCCGGATCTAGAAAAGATCACCAAACTAGGGCATTACTTATATAGTTGCTTCTAAAAAAAATCAAATTTGGAACAAGTCATCTATAAATGGAAAAGCTACTTTAAGTCAACAACGAATTGTTGCCTTAATTCTTCAATGTCACCAGAAAGTTCGTCACTTCCTACAATCAATGAAAAAATCCAACCCTACGTGTGATGCTAAATAGTACAATTTCAAAATAAATACCAGAGAATCATTGTTTGCTTAATGTAAATGTGCTGATCCACTGACTCACTATAAATGTAAAAAAGAAAGACGAATGCCAAAGTTAGAAGTGTCATTTCTTCTTGACCAAAGAACAAAAAGGGAAATGATTATAGGAGGAATAGACAAAAATGAATCAAAACAACTTATGAGGCGGTATAAAAGAACCAAGAAACGTAGAAGTTAACATTTAAAACAAGCTGAACAAACTTTAAACAAGGACCAAGGAAATCTACACCAGGCGAGATGAGTGACAATTGCTGTTGGAATTTTGCGCTTTTACATCAGAACAGAAAATCCGTCAAAAGAGTTCAAGATTATGGTTTCCTATATAATGAATATTTATGATTCTGTATGGTTCTATGTTAAAAGTGAACCATCGTGCACATAAGGAGCTAAACATTTATGGAAACATATCATTTTCTAGATTTATGGATTCAAATACTAAATCAATCATAGATCCAGTGATAATACGAAATGCATGGTTTAGTCATCCCGAGAATTTACTTCTGGCAATGATATCGGATACAGATGCGAACCTAAGAAGGTTCGGTTGGAGAAGAATTTCGAAAGCAAGAACATTATCCTTATCTGTCAGTGTGAGTGAATTTAAAGTTCCTGAGGTCAAAATTAGACGCGGAAACCTACATTGATATGATGAACTTGTCCGAGTGTCTTGACGGAGCAACTAATAACACAACACCTAAGTAAAAATGAGATGCAACATAACATAAAAGTTGCCACAGTTGCAAGTGAATAAGTAACAAGTTTTTTTTTCACTCAATCAGTAGAGCGCATGATAAAATAAGTGACAGAGAAAGCTAGCTCTGTGAGGGGTGCAGACGCTCACCATGGACTTATTTTGGCAACTTCGAAATCTCGGGAGCGAATACCACAGTTCACAAAGAAATCAGAATGCAAATTAAAAATGAGTAACTGGACGTAAATATTAGACAACATTTGAGAACCAGTAATCTACAACTACAAAATTCAAGATAAATCCAGGAGTAGGAGGGAGGGCGGAACCCACCTCATCGTGGTGAGTTCTGGGTTATTTTTAATATAATAAATTTACTTGGAAATGAGCTAAGTGCTGCAGGAACTACAATGTTGTATCTCAGTGAGTTTTCTGCAAGTTTTAAAAAATATTATACGTTTTACAAATATATGAAAACTTGAATACATTTCATTTTATTGATTTTTGACTCCATTGTGTCTGATAACTGACAGAAAAATAACTAACATGTTTAAATATTTTTTGGTAGTTTTTTTTTAGAAATATACATTAATACACAAGGTATATTTCTTTGTGTAACTTTTCCCCCCACAGTTCAGAGAGATGGTGGCAACTCAAAAAATTGAAGTAGAATCTTGAAATCTTTTTACATTATATTGGGACTATCTGGAGAACAATTATTACTACGAAAGTGGAACATAGTGTAAAGTTATAATATTTCATTTAGTGTTTTAAAAAATAGGATTTCATCATTTTTTAAAAAAATTTCAAGCCGATGGCGGCACCTCAAAAAATTGAGGTAGCGATTTGAATTTTTGTGTGTGTGTGTGTGTTTTATTAACCACATTTTGCCAAAAATGGCAACTAAGGGTAACAAGATTTCGAAAAAAAAAACGTTTTTTCGATACATCCTATTGTCCATTTTTGTGCTAGCCTGTCGCCGGCGACCAACGTAGCTACTTTTGATATCATAATATCGTTAGACTTGATTGTCTACTAAAATTAGGTATTCATTATGGACCTTAGATTTATTGTTTAGAAAAGTGCATGGGTTACATGCACAGGACCGACACGGCGTAGGATCGACACGGCATAGGATCGACACGGCGTAGGATCGACACGGCATAGGATCGACACGGCGTAGGATCGACACGGCATAGGATCGACACGGCACAGAACCGAAACGGCACAGGATCGACACGGCATAGGATCGACAGCAGAACTTTCATACGATCGAAATAATAAAAAATACATTATTTTATAATTACGCAATATTAAGTAACAATTATTTTCTCAAGGATATATAGGAGAGAACCGTCATACGATCGAAACGGCATAGGAACGAAACGGCACAGGGCCGACACGGCACAGGATCGACACGGCATAGGATCGACACGGCACAGGAACGACACGGCATAGGATCGACACGGCACAGGAACGACACGGCACAGGATCGACATTCTGTAGGGTGGTCAACACTTTCTGAAAATATCAATATCGCATATCCCTCACCTTGAATTTGTGGATATAAAAAATAATAAGGATAAATAATTCTAAATGGTATATTTTAAAAAAAATTATATATATATATATATATATATATATATATATATATATATACAAATTGTATAAAAATATTGTGCGTAATATATCCATGCCGTAATAAATACACCTTTAATTTTGTGATATTAAAAAAAATACGCTAAATAACTCCAATAGTTGATTCGAGGTTTTCAATACCGAATAAATAATATTATTTGTCTGATATTTTTATAATGCTGTAATTTTTTATGTATACTAAGTTGAAGTATGTACATGTAACTGCAATTTTAAAACTGTAGGCTTAGAATTTGCGTTTGGATTTTTTTTTTAAGCGAAGCAATGCACCTATGTTAAGTTGCCTCCTTTCAAATTTCGAATTGAAATCGGAAGCCAATCGTTTGTTTTTCGTTTGTTATTGACTTTTTTGAAGAAAAATAGTAAAAATCGTATCTTTCTTAAAACATAAAGAGATGTTTACAAAATAAAGTTGGTATATGGCCAAATTTACCCTTGTTCCTCCACTTAAAATTTTGATTGAAAATCAAAATCAATTGTTTGATATGCGTATGCTACTAATTATTTTGAAAAAGAATAGTCTGTTTCGAAAAACATAAAGAGTCTTTTCAAGAGAAATGGGTGATGGAATTTCATATTGGCTCCACTTTAAAGTCTCGAATCAAAACCGAAGCCAAGCGTTTCTTATTGGTTGTTTTTAAGAGCAAATCGCTTGTTTCGAAAAAATAGAGAAAGATTTACAAAATAAATTTAGAATGTGATCAAATTCAATCTGATTCCTTTACTTACAAATTTCGATTCAAGACCAAAATCAATCGTTTGATATGGATTTGTTGTTGCTTGTTTGGAAGAAAAGTAATTTGATTCGAAAAACATAAGAATATAATTAAGAAATAATGTTGATGAAGGTGATTTGTTTCGGGGCGGTTTGCTTATTTTGAAGAAAAAATCACTTGTTTCAAAACAACCAGTAAAATATATTTATTTCCAGGATACATTTGGTGGTCAACTTCATACTGTTTTTTCTGCTTTTAAATATCGATTCAATACTCAAGCTAATAACATGTTTTTCTTTCTTATTGATTGGTTTGAAGAGGAAATAGTTTGTTTTGAAAATTATTAAGAGTCATTTACAAAATAAGGTTGGGTGGGCCAACTTTTTGGTGGTATTTCAAATTTCGATTTAAAATCAAACTCAGTCATTTATTTTTCGTTCGTTATTGATTGTTTTGAAGAAAAACTAAGAACCATTAAAGAAATTTTTATAGTAAAGGTGGTCACCTTCACAGGGTTCCTGCACTTCAAATTTCGTTCAAAGCATAAAACGGTTAAAATAATAAGAGAAACACAATCAGTACTCTACGCAAATGTTTAGGGGGTTCAGGGGCTTTAGGAACACAAGTTTATATAATATCAAGTGTTTATATATATAAACGTGCTAATATGATAAACGTGCTTAATTTTGCATAATACCTTGCTCAAGGGGGGTTTCAAAGTCCTTAATCCCTTTACTTCAGTACGCCACTAAACATCAATTATAAGTCATTCGTTATCCAAATTGTACTTCTTGTACTGATTCAATCCTTAATTTTAAAGTTCAAAATTATAGGAGCACTTATTATGCTATTGGAAAAGAGCACATATTTTATGACAGTGCAAGGTAGTTTCTTGTTTTAACAATTGAAAGAAAGGAAAACACCAATAAAAGTAATAATAATACCTGACACGAATTCCGATAGTAAATCATATTTTATTATCTTATTTGAAACTTTGAGAAAATTGAAGCTCTACACCGAATACAAATTGGATAATAAGCAATGCTTTATAATTGCTTGATACATTTCAAATTGAGAACAAAGAGAGTGACACTGTTTAAAAGAAAGATTGGATAAAAACAAGAATTTTAGGAATGATCTAAAAAATGGATCAAAGTATTATGATCTTGGCTAATATTAATTTTTGGATCAGTTACCATAAAATATTCGAACGGTCTCTAAATCGAGTTTTCTCCAGATATGTAGTTCTCCAGGTATAAGGAGTACAAGAAAAATTTCGATTAATTAAATATTTTGGATTTTTTTTTATAACGGGCCACAAAATTTTTGGACGGTCCCTAAATCGACTTTTCATATTTTTTACGCAATAAGCATATCACACTGAGTTAAGTGATATCTTGGGTTGGGTTACACTATATGTAGTTCTCCATATATAAGACATACAATAAAATTATTGATTGAATGAAATATATTGGACTTTTTGGATCAGGGGCTACAAACGTTTCGACGGTCCCTAAATCAAGGTTTCGTATTACTTTCGGAATAAGCACATCATGCTGAGTTAAGTGATAGTTTTGGTTTGGCTGCACTATATGTAGTTCTTCAGATATAAGACGTACAAGATTTTTTTTTTTTATTGAATGAAATATATTAGATTTTTTGGATCAAGGGCAACAGAATTTTTGAATGGCCCCTAAATCGAGCTTTCGTTTTATTCAGGCACTAAGCACATCATACTGACTTCAGTCATAGTTTAGGTTTGGGTACACTATATGTTGTTCTCCAGATATAAAGCCTACAAGAAATTTATTGTCTGAAATATATTGGATCTTTTGATCCAATAATAGTCCTTCATCCTCCATTTATACATTAAGCAAGTAACAGTATAACGTGTACATTACGTGATACACTTTGTATTTTATGGTGTGATGTTTAATAATAAATTATTAACAGAATACCCGTTCTTCGCACGGGGAGAATAGTTTCATTTTGAGCATAAAGGGCAATGGAATCTGAGTATGGATTTAAACTGCATCGGGAGTGTTACTGTTCGTCTGAGTGACTCCAAATACTATTTCATCGACACTAATATCGGTATTATTTTTTATCATTATATATATAGTGTGTAACTTCATTAATGTAATGAACGTCTGGAGGTGATTCCTGGACTCGGAAGAAGAATTTAAATGAAACGAAGTCTTTAGCTTATCATAATTATAACTTCTATGCTAATGGTAACGGATGATCAATCAACGGCTTCCTGTTCAACTTAAGAGTGTGTAAAAATGAGAAAAAAATAACTTTGATCCAGAGTAGGTTTATAACGACTGTGCATAAGACAGTCAGGGGCAAAAGATCATGTACGATGAACTAGAGTATAAGGGATTCTTCACATAACAACAGTGATTCCCACAAATTATGTGAATATAATTTGAGCCAAAGTAAGCTAGATTAAAAGATTTCCTCCCCGTAATGCGTAAATCCGTGGAAGATAATAACTACGAGTACAGAAGGAATGAAATTCGACGATACTCAAGGTGTTGCGCGTGTTGCACAAGGAAAGAAAGAAATACAATTTCAAATTATCGATTTATTCTGTTTCGTACAAGGTAGGATAACTGTGAAATACTCAGAGGTACCTTGTACAGTATTTGCGCAATGCAGTATGTGTACACGAGACAGCTATGAAGAATAACAGTTCACAGTCTGATATTGTCGACCGTTGACCGCATTGCAAAGAGGACATCGGCGAAGCAAATTTTTCCGCCTGTGATCAAGCACATCCGAAATTTCGTAGATGATTGCCGCAGCTATATTACATCGAGCTACAAGTTCTTCGACTGTCGTGGCCGGAGTTTCATACGTATCCCCGAAATAAAAAATCAAGCAGCGTGAGGTAGAATGAACGAGGTTGTCATAACACGTTTTTCTCTCCCAATCTGGGAATGTTTCATTTAGGTAAGTCTGCATATTCCTGTCAAAATGTGCAGGTGTACTATCATACTGAAATCACATCTGCTGTCTTATGTTCAAGGGCACATGTTCTATCAATTTTGGGAGACAATTACGTAAAAATAAAAGATACGTACTCCTACACAGGCAGACCGATAATAAATAAGATCCTACCACAAAATTATCCACCACACCACACCAAATTTCTGCTGCTGATCGTTTACTAGAGTTGCATGTGGGTTTTTACGCCATACACATGATAGTTTCAAGACGGTTTTGATCATTCGACCTACGCTGTCTTCAAGTTCAGCTGTCCATATGGGGCTATTTCCTCCGATTTCACGTACGAGAAACCGAAGGGACCCCTCTCTCGAAGTCGAATATGGAGGCGTGGAAAAATACAAGGAAAGTTACTCTCTTTTGAGGGCGACGGTCACGATGTAAACGTGGGCTATTGCCCTTTGCTACTCCATAAATGAGTTGCATATCTGCCAGCTCGTGGACAGGGTAATCTTCCATCGCGCAGGCGTGTACAGGTTAACACAATCAATTTTACTTAAACACCAACGTCTACACTTTTACACGACCTTAAATACCTGGACACAACCCTCTACCGTTGAACACAACATTTCCCATCCTGTTATACAGCAATTACACGTGTAACAGTAGAGCATCTGACTATGTATATCACTCACAAGTTGCGTAGATGCTTATTACAACTCAGCCATGCTAACTGAAGCCATTCCACAATAAAACTTCAAGACAGCCTTCTGTAAGCCACTCGCAATTGGCACACAAGGGACGATAGTTCCGTAGGTATTCCTCCGTGTAGGTATTCCATACAGCTCTAAGGTATGTACATTAGAATGTCGAAAAAAGACTATCCTTTTTTTAAAATGTACTTTCAACGAGCTTCCTTTGAGAAAATTTCTCCGGCAATGATAAAATCAAAATGTAAGTGGTCTACACTAGGATAGTATTTTGGTATATTCACAATAGCAATGAAGTTTTTCATAGCTCAGGGAAAAGTTGAGGTTTGCCAACTCGAAGGAAGGGGAAAACGCCATCAAAAGTATTCCTGGGAGAAGATTCATCTAATGGATAAATCAAGTATACTATTCCAGCGCACTTCTTGGTATCGTTATGCAACGTGTACAACATCCCTTGTTTCCCCACTTTTGTTGCTTCTTTGCACAGAAGTACCATATTCCACGGAATTACATATTACGAGGAAGAAACCGTTTAATGCAGCTTACTTTTGCCCCATATCTATTCACACAATATTTTGAATCCCTGGGTCATGTGGAAAATTCCTTGTACACTCGTTCATCACATATGATCTTTGCATTTTTCGATGTTATATTTATTTACATGCCGCCTGACTGTCCTATGCACAGTCGTTTTAAACCTAATCTGGATCAAAGTTATTTTTCCTTTTTCACACACTCTTGGACAGGAAGCCGTTCATTTATCATCCGTTACCATTAGCCTAGAAGATATAAGTGTGATACGTTAAAGACTTCGTTCCATTTAAAATCTTCTTCCGAGACGTCATTATGTACTGAGACAAAATAGATGAATCACACATGTGTATCTCTCTTTCTTTCGAATTCTGAGTGTTCTTCTAACTTGAACGATGCACTATTATTTTTTAATGTTAAATCTTGTACTTGATTGATCATTTCTTCATTCAACGTTTGATAAAATACTCAAAGGAATACTCCAGTTTCTTTGGAAGTCATCCTTGCATCGTCACTGTACACTAATCGAATCTACGACTAAAAACAATGGACATTCTTTTGCCCGACTTCAATCCGACGTTTTGTTCATGAGTTATGGCGGTTTATACATTTTTCCGACAAATTTTCGGGTGTTACACCCAGGTTGTTGTATAATTTTTGTTTTATTTCGGTGTCAGGAATCACCTAACGACGTTTGTTATATTAATTAAGTTACACCCTATATATATACGGGCGCCATTTTATGTATTAAAAAAACCAAATTTGTTTAGTAACGTAAATAGCTAAACTATGAAAACGTATTTACTAGAGAAACACTTTTTAGTTCTTGTAATAATTTTCTCTCAAACAAACTGAAGGTAAATATATACCAATAAATCAATACAGCTATATTTTAGAAAATGAAATGAAATCTTTGAGTTTTACGTCCCACGCTTATGCCGGTTAGGCTGAAGGAGACGGTGATTATGAGAAATGAATGAAATGGTGGAATGAAGAAAGTGGGAGGAAACGGGAGAACCCCGAGAATATCCACGCACACGGCGTTTATCGACCACAAAGTTCACTTGGCGGGAGCAGGGTTTGAACCCGAGACCCCATGCACCAGGGGTGAACGCTCTACCACTGACCCACCGCGGCTCCAGCTATATTTTAGAAATACAATAGGCACTGATTTTTCGAAGACTGCTCTAATACATAGGAACAATCAAATTTGTAAATAGAGAGTTTTCTTTTTAAATAAAACAAACTGAATTGCTTAAACTGCGCTATATCGATTGGTTTCAGCATCTGATTTTTTAAAAATAAATAATTAGCAGCACGAAAAATTCCTATATTATCTTCGAAAATAGACCTACATGTTAATTGCTTTACTGGCTTTATACATTTTTTTTTTTGAAAAAGTGATTGTAGGGGAAGATGGGGCTAGTTGCAACAATTTTCAGGTCTGTTTTTTTACTCGAAAATTATTATAGATATAAAAACTATATTGAGTGTACTAAAAGGTACATGCCTTAACTACATACCAAAAAAAGAGAAGTGCAAAACATCGAACGGCAGTTTTGATAGCATCCACTTTTTGAACTAAGTCCGACTGTTGACACTTGCCCCACCCATGGGGTAAATTGCAACATCATCTGGGGTGAGTTGCAACAATCGGACTTGATTCAGAAATTTAATGCTATCAAATCTACAGCTTGAACATCGCTTCACTCATTTTCACTGTGGCAGTCAATGTCTATAATCTATACAGATGTATTAAATAGTACGGATTTCTCTCGGAACACGACCAATGAGACCACTTCTCACAACATAAACACTGTACCCAGTCTTCTTCTGTATCCTGTTCTTCGTACGGTTCTTCAGAAACCAAACAGACGACTTGAGAATAAATTCTTCTCAGCTGATGATTTTACGTTTTCGGTTGCTTTTAGATGCTTCTTTTTCATTTCGAAAGTACTTTTTTCTAGAGTGTCTGTAAGAATAGCACATCTCTTCCTTTTCCGAGCTGTCAGTTTTCTAGTTCCAGATTTTGGATAGAACCATACATGTTCAGGAGATCATCTGAAGGATTCTACACTATCTTCTTAGATGCATTTGCAGGTGATCCATGAAGCTCACTTTGACCTGCAGTCTGAAGTTCTAACTGAGAAGATGAAAGGAAACAACTACTACTAGGCACTGCAAGCAATAAGCCATCACTGTTGTCCTATAATAATAATAATAATAATAATAATAATAATAATAATAATAATAATAATAATAATAATAATAATAATTATAATAATGGAATAATAATAATACTCTTAGTTTTATTACCAGCTCAAGTCGGGTTGTCGTGTCGGGTCAGCTCGGGTCGGGTTGTCGGATCGGGGTCAATCGGGTCAGCTCGGGTCGGTTTGTCGGGTCGGGTCAATCGTGTCAGCTCGGGTCGGGTTGTCGGGTCAGGCCAATCGGGTCGGGTTATCGGGTCTGGTCAATAGGGTCAGCTCGGGTCGGGTTGTCGGGTCGGGTTAGTCGGGTCGAGTTGTAGAGTCGGGTCAATCGGGTCAGCTCGGGTCGGGTTGTCGGGTCAGGTCAATCGGATCGGATCACTGGTCGGGTCACTCGGGTCGGGTCGGGTCAGTCAATTCTAGTCACGGGTCGGGTCGGGTCGGTCTTGAACCCGACCCGACCCGTTGAGAGCACTAGGTATAGTAAAGAAAGAAATGGTACCAGGTTATGCGTACGCTGATGATGTAAATTTAATAGGGGATGATGGGAGAACAATAGAAAGAAATGCAAAGGTCTTATTAAACGCTTGCAGGACAAGGGTTTAGAAGTAAATGCAGAGAAAACTAAATACATGGAAGTGGGTTGGGAACGTAATACGGCCAATTATGAATGCGTTAAAATATTAAATAATACTTCTGATAAAGTGGATACTTT